>NC_064642.1:119038995-119663995 GCF_023864345.2 Schistocerca serialis cubense | reverse complement strand
GTGTTCCATAGAGTCTATCAACAAGGATAATCTCCAGGGGTGTTAATTGAGTCAACTTATACATAAACAAAAGGCAAATCATAGAAACAATTAGTGCACAGCATTTACTTTGTCATCACTGTACTGATCAATAGTATTTGTGCTTACACACACCATATTTAACTTATAAGGGGAGGCCACGACATTTGGAACGCGGAACTTCGTACACTCGTAGTACTCCACAAGGACAACAAAATGTGTAAGCAGTAGTGGGTACTTCTCAAGCGTTATTGAGAAAATCGCAAGATAATTTCGGTTGTCAAATATATACACCTGTGCGTGGCCATTTTTACCATGAAGCGCCGAGTGGTTACCGTTAAAGCCCTGTAATCGCTGGGTCGCTGGATTGAGTCCCGGTTGTCAGGGTTTTTTTTTTTTTTTTTTTCCCCCCCCCCCCCCCCCCCCCCCCCCCAACAGTCATTTTCTTTACTATTTATATTACAGTTGATGTAATGGGAAAAATATGTGTAATTGGATGAACTCTTATTAAATTTACAATGTTGTTTGGCAGTCTACAAATTTTTATCATCACAAATAATATACTATTCGTAACTACCGACTATTAAACGGCCAAATGCATAAAGTGATACTGAAAATGTATTCTTGTCCGTGATTTGAGAAATCCTTTATACCTGGAAGGAGCCTGAAACGACTTGTTACCTCCAAGTTTTGAGCAGCACAGACAGTTTTCGAAAGATGTACAGTTAATTGTCGCTTTCGACATTGCGAATAAAAGTTGCGAGATGGTATTTTTC
The DNA here is from genome assembly GCF_023864345.2 of Schistocerca serialis cubense. Taxonomy (NCBI): domain Eukaryota; kingdom Metazoa; phylum Arthropoda; class Insecta; order Orthoptera; family Acrididae; genus Schistocerca; species Schistocerca serialis. Next base: position 119,663,201 of record NC_064642.1, on the reverse strand, counting down.
ATAAAAATATGAAAAACAAAGTTAAACGGCACCAGCTGCATTGAAAAAATGCTATGTTTCCACACACGCAAGGTCTTTTGAGGTTTTCCGTGGGAAAACAAACCTCATTAACATTTTCAAAAACCTCTCTTTCAACCAATAATTTGGAAGCAAACCATGCATAATGCAGCATTTTCTTAAATATTGGTGCTGATCATTGGTCATGCAGTATAGAGTGTATTTTAATAGTGTCTTCATGAGAAGCAGTTTCTCGTTCTCTTTAAATTAAATACAAACAATTTTGAAGATACGGACAAGCATACATTTTCAGTATCACTTTAATGCGCTTGGTCGTTTACTATTTGGTAGTTATGAACATTGTCATTTGTGATAATAAAAATTTGTAGACTGCCAAATAACATTGTAAATTTAATAAAAGATCATCAGATTACATGTATTTCTTCCATTACATCAATTGTAATATAAATAGTAAAGAAAATGACTGTGTTAGAAATAAAAAAAAAAAAACTGACAAGCAGGACTTGATCCAGTGTCCCAGCGATTACGGGGCTTTAACGCTAACCACTTGGCTGCTGGCGCTTCATGGTAAAAATGGCCACACACAGGAGTATATATTTGACAACCGAAATTATCTTGTGATTTTCTCAATAACGCTTGAGAAGTACGCACTACTGCTTACACATTTTGTTGTCCTAATGGAGTACTATGAGTGTACAAAGTTTGCAGTAAATCTGTGTACCAAATGTTGTGGCCTCCTCTTGTTAGTAAACTAGAAAGGAAGCTGCTATTCGGAGAAAAAGCTGATGCTTCCTTAATTAAGGATGATGGGACAATTGAAATAGAATTCTGATAGTTGTATCAATGTCAGCAAATATCCCACCTATGAATAAACAACTGATAGAGATTAATTACATTTACTGCAGCAATCATTGTTTACACCAGTGACAGATGAAACTTATGGAGTGATTGTCTTATTAAAAATTTTAACTTCCCTAGGTATGACTACTTTCTTACTATTACAATCTTCTGCTGGCTTGATGACACCTTAGTTCATCTTTATTCATTAAAAAATGTAGAAATATCAATGTTTTAAATCTGAAATTAAAAACTGGTGTTTTATTCATTATTTTTTTTATTTTTTATTTTTTGTCTGTTTGACTGGGGCGACATAAATTGGTGCTAGTTTCCATTGACAATTGCTTAAGTGATTTATGTTTGTTTGCAACTGAATTTTTTAGTTTTCTTTTCTGACTGAAGAGATGACAAACACAAACTTAACCCTCAAGCAGGTGTGATGTTTTCCATAACACAAGCGGGTGCACAACATACTTTGTACGCATGTAAAGAATAACTGCAATTGTTACCAAGGTACAAAGCAAAGTTTAGTCATAGTCTAATTAAACAGTGATAAAATAAACTTATATAGTATGAGCTAAAGCACTGTTTAATTAAATAATAATGAAATAAACTCAACATTGCATTACTCTATTGCCATGGACAGGTATTATCCCATGGTAATGACCACATGAAGCATTAAACAGTGCAGTTGCATCAGATCCCAGCCAACTGCTTATTCGATTACTAATTATCTCATGTACAGCTGCTCCATAATAGGATTGTGCTGCTAGCTCATAATCTAGCCATTTTCTTGCACAACTCATAATATTTTTTTTCCTCACCTAACTCACTATTTTATATTACTGCTGCTTGCTTGGACATGTGAAAGCACAATTTATCACTGGGTTAGCTGAAATAATAATGAAAGAATAGGTATGGGCTCACAATTGTGGTAAAATTTTTTATTTATAGTTGACATACTTTATACATAGGCACATCCATTGAGGGTTAATGTAATATTTACAGGGTATCCCATTTAGCCTGCCCACCTAAAATAAGTTTTTCCGGATGCATTAAACAAAAAAATTGTTTCAACCAAATTTATCATCATCATTGGGCAGTTCTTGTTAGGGATATATGTTTTATGTATCCCCACAGATGTAGGAGATACAGGGTAGAGATTAAATGTTTTAAGTGGAAGCTTGTATATTTTATTCAAGAATACACATGACCTCTCAAAGAGCTATTCAGAAATGTATCACAGTGTATCATTTTTGTCAATAAAATGTAGATGCCTGAACAATAAAGAGAACACAGGTTGTGAAGAAACAGATCTGTTTCCTGCCTTGATTGTACACATTACATAACCATTGTAATGCTGTAATAGAGGTGTGGTTTTGTTTATGATTTCAGATTTGTGTAATACAGGTACTCCCCCCCCCCCCCCCCCCCATGCTTTAGCATACAGCACACTCCATACCAGTGTAGTTGTGGACCAGAGTAACTTCGTAACAGCTTGATGGTAGTACACATTGTGTATGTACGTGCAAGATGATAAGGTAGAAATTCCAATGATCTACAGAGAAAGTACATTGACAGGAAATAATTTGGTAAAATGAATTTTAATGTCAGTACTGTTAGGGAACATTATGGTTATTTTACTGCACATACCTATACTATAATTTGCTGTAGGCAGGTGGAATTCTGTTGAGGGGCAATTACCATACAGCAGACAATTTCATGACAATCCATTTCCTTCTCGTTGGCTGTTTGGTTGTCCCATTTCTCATATATATGAAATGGGAAGTTTAAATGCAAGACCTTGAAATCATTATAGAACATAAACATACAAAGCTGCTGAGGTTGCTGTGCTCACTGCTCTAGCTGTGAATCCTCTTGTCAGCACACAGTGAATTCAACATAAAGTTGGCATCTAAAAAACAATTGCGCATAGCATTCTGCAACACCATAAATTTCATCCTTATAACGTTCATTTACATCAATAACTTCATGGAACTTCACGGTACTTCATGGAAATGACTTCAACAATAGGGTTCAATTTTGTCAGTGGGCTCAGCAATAACATCCTAATTTCTTGTCTTCTAATGTTCTTTTTACCAATGAGGCATCATTCTCCAACAAAGGAATTGTCAATATGAGAAATTTGCATTATTGTTCCATCTGATGGCTCAGAGAAATAGAGCATCAATGTTAATTTTGGTGTGCAATTATTGGAGATACCATTATCTGACCTTTCTTTGTAAATGACAACCAAAATGACAGACAATATGCCAAATTTTTAAAAAGCATTGTTCTTCTCCTGGATGCTGTACCTCTGAATCAGAGGATGGTTAAATGTAGTATCAACATGATGGATGCCCTGCACATCGTCTTAAGAGCACGACAACTTCTGGACTATAAATACCCTGGTAGGTGGGTTGGACATTTTGGGCCAATTAGTTGGTATTCCCAGTCTCCGGATCTTACACTGCTGGATATTTTTTTTTTTTTTTTTTTTTGTGGTTAGCAGTCAAAGATGCTATCTATCAGAATGTTCCAACAACACTATAGGACAAGTAGCAACACATTGTTGATGCTTGTACAGCCATCACAGAGGAAGTAGTATCATGTTACAGATAGTGTCCTGCATAAGATGGCGGAAAGTGAAGATAGTGTGTGCTCCGCAAATGTGAACAAAAACAGTGGTAAAAAGTGTGCAAAATGTAAAAAACAAAACATTTGTAGTGAAGAGAAATGTTACATGCCATATGATTGTAAAAATATCAGAAGAAAGGATGGGAAAATCGACAAATTTCGTTAACGCAATCGCAAATGTAGCGTCCACATCGTCTTCCGGTCAACCTTGTGGTGAACATTATCGTGTGTACTCAGACAAATGCTACTGCAACAAGCGAGCGGCGAAAGGTATTGTGTGTGTTAAATGCAAAACTTTACTCCATTACAGTTGTGCAAGGGCTAATCCGAAACAAAAATTCTGGGCTTGTCGGGAATGTTATGTAGACGACATTCCAAAAAAAAATTGATCAGTGCAGAATGCGAAAGTGAAGTGATTGCAACATTGCTAACTGAGATCGGCATTTTAAAACGTAAATATGAGGCCTTAACACAAGAAGACCTACAGCCTTATATATTAAAATATAAAAGCGAACTGCAAGAAGCAATAATAATAATTAGTTCATTAACTAATGAACTACAAAGACAGGCATCACATAGAAAACACGCAGAGATCGATGAATTTCAACAGAAAATGCATACCAGCGAAGCGAAAATCTGTGCCCAAGTGAAATATTTGTCTCCAAGAGTAAATAATAAATCTTCACGAAATCTCACTGAGTTAAATATCTACTCTGATAGCCATGGACACGGACTGGCGGAAGTACTAAGAAACCATTACGATCTGAAAGTATGCAGTCTTGTGAAACCAGGAGCACCAATGCGGGAAATTATTAGGGACGTTTTACTGGACAAACAAGACAACAAAAATCGTCATGTTGTATTAATTGGAGGAGCAAATGACGTGTATTGTAACGAGTTAGCTAACGCTATTATCGGTCTCAAAAGTGCCCTCAGTTCGATGGAAAATCAAAAAGTAACTGTTATTGGTACACCACATAGGCATGACCTCATATCTGCTTCATGTGTGAACGCCAAAATTAAGGAAGCAAATAAACAGATACAACCAGCATGTAAAGTGTACCCAAACATAAGATTTATATCAATCGATTTCCTGGATAGATGCAGCTTTACAAAACATGGCATGCACCTGAATAGAAGAGGCAAGTCATCTCTGTGCAAAGCAATTTACGAAACGTTAGAAACATATAAAAAACAAAGTATCTATGAGTCAGTACCAGCCATTCTAATGAACTACCAATACATTACTGGAAGCAACATGGAGGAAGTGAATCTGTCTTGGACAACAACTAAAGCAGCTGCAGAACCACAAATTGCTACAGCATCACGATCAAATCAGTAACAACTGCGGCACCAGCAAAACCAGCAACATCTGAACCAGCTCAAGCAACAAGACCAATAACAGCAGCAGCACAAGCAACAGAAGCAGAAATGGTGTCAACAACTGTAGCAGTTCCACTACAGTCACTGGCAGAAAAGAGGAAGGAAACCACAGGCATCAGCAATTACAGGGCAAAACCAACAGATACTACAACAACAGATCCACCACCAACAGAAATAGTGCCAGTAAAAGAATCAAAGGCAGCAACAGCATGAAGAATCCTGTCAGCACCACCACTGGCCACAGAAGCAACAGCAGCAGCAGCAGCAGCAACTGAACCATCAACAACAGTAGCAGCAGCAACGAAACCATCAACAACAGTTGCAGCAACACAACACTGCCTAAGGAGGAGTCAAAGACAAGGTACATCTACATCATTAAATAAGGATTTTTTATGGCTTCAGACAAAGAAATGGAAAAGATTGTGACAAATCAGCAAGAAAATTTGCAGATAAGTCACTACTACTATGGAAAAAGCAGCACATTACCAGGTAATGACAAAAGAAAAAATACTTGCAAAACAGTCAGGATAATGTGTCAGAATATTCATTGCCTCAGAAACAAAGTACTAGATCTAGAAGTAGCTTTAAATAATCTTGCTCATGTCTCTTGTATTTGTTTATCTGAACACTGGTGCAAGGCTAGTGAATTAAGTCTCATAAATATAAGCAAGTTTAATTTAGCACCACATTATTGCCGAAGTGTTTTTAAAAATGGTGGGGTATGCATTTACTCTAGAGTAGGACTGCAGTTCAAAGTGGAAACAGAATTGGACCATCTAAATTGTAGAAAAACATTTTGAATCATGTGCCATAGAGTTAAAAACTGAGGAGAAGAGTGAAAAACTAGTTGTCATTACAGTATATAGATCTCCACTGGGTGACAAAAACATATTCTTCAAAAAAATAGAAGCAGCGTTAAACACTTTTTATAGTAATGAAGTGAAATTATTTTTATGTGGAGATTTTAATATTAACCTGTTAATTGAAAGTGATGAAAAAGACAGCTTTTGAGTATACTCAGCAGCTTCCACATGAAACCACTCTTTACAGATGCCACCAGAATAACAGAACTGTCATCTTCTCTTTTAGACAATATTTTCTCAAATATGGAGAATGGTATCACTGAGCCACTAAACGTAAACTTAGGTCTTTCGGATCACAATACTCTATTAACATACATAAATTACTCTATCCCCAAGGCAGTAAAATATAAGTGGGGATACAAAAGGCAATTCTATACAGAAAAAGTAAATACTTTCATCCAGTTGTTAGCTAATGAAACCTGGGAAGATGTCTTTGCACAAAAAAAAAACCGAGGAATCTTTCAATGCTTTTCTAGTACATTCATGTCCGTATTTGAGATGTTTCCCAAAAAAGCTCACAAAGATCAATGTCATGCCGAGGAACACAAGCCGGTGGCTAACACCTGCTATTAGAGTATCTAGTCAAACACTAAAACATATCAGTCAACTCAAAGAAGATAACAAAGATGAACACTTCACAGATTATGTTAAGACATACAAGAAAATTTACAGGAAGGTGATCAAAAAAGCCAAGACAATGCACAATGATAGTGTAATTGCTGGGTCATCAAACAAATCGAAAGCTATATGGAATGTAGTAAAAAAAGAAATAGGCCCAAGCAAAAATGTTAGAAATCCAGACGACTTTGTTTTAAAAGATGATCAAGGTGTGCTAGTCAGAAATCTTACTTTAGCAAATTACATTGACTACTTCATAAATAGTCCAATCAATCTGAGTAAAAATTGTTCTAAGATTAGTAGAACATCAATCCCAGAAGAACAAAGTGTTAATTCATTATTGCTACCTCCCACGAACAAAATGGAAGTTAATCGAATAATAAAAACAATTAAGAATAAAATGTCTTCAGGGATTGACGAGATATCTTGCTCAGTCATGATGAGATGTGCTAGTGTCATATCAGACCCACTCTCACACATCATAAACATATCATTTTCAGAAGGTGTCCTTCCACGACGATTAAAAATTGCAAAAGTAAAACCTTTGTATAAAAAGGGCAATATACATGAAGTGGGAATCTATAGACCAATAGCTTTATTATCGGTATTTTCAAAAGTAATAGAGACGGTCATGAAAAACAGAATTACAAATTACCTCGAGAAATTCAATCTATTGCTGTAAACCAACACGGCTTTCGCAAAGAATGAGTACAGAGTCAGCCATCACCCAATTCATTGAAAATATTGTAACGGGGCTAGATAAGAACAACAGTACAATAGGAATAAATTTGGACCTCTCAAAGGCATTTGATACTGTCCAACATGATATCCTGCTAGACAAATTAGAATATGTCGGTATACGAGGAGTAGCTAAAAAGTGGTTTCAGTCATATCTCCATAATAGAAAACAGGTAGTAGAAATTGCAACAACAAACAGTAAAAACCAAAGTATTGTTTACAGATCGGATATTCAGACTGTGCCAATTGGGGTACCGCAGGGGAGTGTTCTAGGACCTCTCCTATTTCTTCTTTACATAAGTGATATCAAGATTCCAGTAAATGGTACTCATATAACCCTGTTTGCGGATGACACAAACATTGTAGTAACTGACATAAACCGGGTATTGCCAACATCTGCAACCAGAGTTATAGAATATTTGCAAAATTGGTTTGAAGTGAACAAATTAACCATAAATATCTCTAAAACTAATTATATCCATTACAGGAAAGCAGTCACACTCTGATCTAGATCTCAGAATACAAAATAAAGAAATTGTGAGAGTTGCTACCACAAAATTCTTAGGTGCACATATAGACGAAAATTTAGGGTGGAAATCCCTTATCCTGTATCTCTCGCATAATTTAAGCTCTGCTTGCTTTGCTTTACACATTATTAGCTTTGTATGTAGTAGGGAATGTAGCAGAGCTGTTTACTTTGCTTATATACGTTCTGCTATTACCTATGGCCTCATCTTCTGGGGTCATAGTAAGAAAAATCTCAAAACCATCTTCACTCTACAAAAACGAGCTGTTAGAATAATTACCAACAGCTCAAGGCTAACTCTTTCAAAGCAATTATTTAAACAGCTGAATATTCTACCCCTACCATGCCTCTATATACAGAAAAGCGTAATTAATGTAAAACGAAATATTAACAATTTCCAATCCAACTCGGATCTACATACTTACAACACAAGAAAGTGCAATGACATTCATATAAAAAGAGTTAACAAGGTTCTGGCGCAGAAACAAACAAACATACAAGGAAGCAGATTGTATAACAAACTAACAGTAAAGATAAAAGAAATAAAAAAAATTGTCTTCATTTAAAGAAGCAGTATTCAAATTTTTAATGACCAACTGCTATTATAGTGTAAAAGAATACCTGGAATAGCTTCATACTAAACAAATATATTTATGTACTCTGTGCCAATAGTAATTATCTGACTGTTGCTATGATCTAAATAAATATGTACAAAAGTGCTAGAATTGTATGTGTTATATCTAAATATCAACTGTGTATTCCATGTAAAAAGTCTTTCTCATACATCAATGTAAATAACCAAAGTTGTACATGCTATTTCAATGTGGTCTGATGTTATATAGTCTACTATGCACATCTGTATTTTGTATAGTATTGTTCACCCTGTATATGTGTGTGTGTGTGTGTGTGTGTGTGTGTGTGTGTGTGTGTGTGTGTGTGTGTGTGTGTGTGTGTATATATATATATATATATATATATATATATGAAGGAAACATTCCACGTGGGAAAAATTATATATAAAATCAAAGATGAGGTGACTTACCGAACGAAAGCGCTGGCAGGTCGATAGACACACAAACAAACACAAACATACACACAAAATTCAAGCTTTCGCAACAAACTGTTGCCTCATCAGGAAAGAGGGAAGGAGAGGGGAAGACGAAAGGAAGTGGGTTTTAAGGGAGAGGGTAAGGAGTCATTCCAATCCCGGGAGCGGAAAGACATATTTAAAGACCCTCTGCTTGTGTCTGTATGTGTGGATGGATATGTGCTTGTGTGCGAGTGTATACCTGTCCTTTTTTCCCCCTAAGGTAAGTCTTTCCGCTCCCGGAGTGCAGGCACACTAAACCAATAACCTGACCAGTGCTTTCCTCTCCCGCAACTATCCTGCAGACCTTGTCCACAAACAGATTTCCCGAGCAATACATTCCTCCCCATCCAACAACAATGTTCCTACCCCCAGACCACACAGAAGCATCCCCCTTGTCACCCAATATTATCCTGGCCTCGAAAACATCAACAAATTACTCCGCCAGGGATATGACTTTCTCAAGTCAACCCCTGAAATGAGATCATCCCTTGACAAAATTCTCCCCACACCACCCAGAGTTGCCTTTCATCGCCCCCCTAACCTCTGTAACATCCTTGTTAAACCCTACAATATTCCCAGACTACCTTCTCTACCCAGCGGTTCCTACCCCTGTAACCGACCCCGCTGCAAAACCTGCCCCATGCATCCCCCCACAACCACCTACTCCAGCCCCGCTACTGGTAAAACATACACAATTCAAGGCAGGGCTATGTGTGAAACTACACATGTCATTTATCAACTGACATGCCTGCACTGCACAGCCTTTTACATCGGCATGACAACAACCAAACTGGCTGAGCGCATGAACGGACACAGACGAACTGTCCGCCTAGGAGATGCCCAATACCCAGTAGCGGAGCATGCCCTCCAGCATAATTCTAGGGACCTAGGAACCTGCTACACTGTATGTGCCATTTGGCTTCTCCCACCCAACACCAGTCCCTCTGAACTGCGGAGATGGGAACTTGCACTCCAACACATCCTTTCATCCCGCCATCCCCCTGGAGTGAACCTACTTTAAACAACCTCACTCCCATTCACTCTTCAGTCTTCTCCTCTTTCCCTTTCCTCTTTAGCCATTCACACATCTTTTCATCCTACATAGTTGTGTTTATCTTTATACTATATACCTCTTTACTTCTGTATGCATCCTCTTTGGTTTGAAGCTGGCACATTACTTACAGTAGAATATCTTTGGCTTCCCTCTGACAACCATGCCTCCATCCTTGCTATCCTCCCTGTTTACCTTTCCCTGTTGCTTCATAACCTGGGTTGTGAGTAACTGAATCCACTTTCCCTTCTTCCCTTTTTTCCCCTCTCTCCTCCCTGACGAAGAAACAAAGTTCCGAAAGCTAGGAATGTAAATTTTCAGTTCTGTTTTATGTGTATCTATCGGCTGTACTGAACTGAGGTAAGTACTGGCCAGCTCCTCTATCTCTTTGTTAGTATTTGTTTCACATCTTATATGAGATTTTCCATTAATCATTTACATCATGTATACTAACTGCTTCATTTGACTTTTTTTTTTTCCTAGGTCAAAAACTTGTGCAATGGTCTAGGATCTATGAATAATTGAATTGTGTGCATCTTCCATTTATTCAATTTGTCAGTGCACAATCCACTATATACGGATAATTCCTAAAACTTCTTGTGCTCAGAAGCTTATACATTCTTAATTCCTATCTCGTTACTATTACCTCTTCATAAGCTTAGCTGAACATCAGTCCACTAAGTCTCACTTAACTCATTTACTAACATCTGAGGGACCACAGTAGCACCAAAACACACATACTACAATGTGGCAATTGATTTTCTTAAATTTAATGCTTTCATCATTTTCTATGGTCAAACTTTTAAATCTTCTTCCTTGCCTTTTCCTGTTTCTCTGTAGATTCAGCATTGTTATATGGGTTTTGGCAGTGTTAGTTTCAGTTGGTGGCTGCATGCAGCACACGATGCCCCCACTCCTCCCCAAGATGCAATTTGTGTACACAGTCTGTCTGCATCAGGAGTAAATTGCATGTTAAAGTGTGAGAACGTTTTCTAAATGTTTGTGTAGCTTTCATCTGAGGTGGCACATGGGTACTGACATGGTATTCACCTAGTTGGATGTGTGAAAATTGCCTAAAAACATCCAGGCTGGCTGACTAACCAGCTCTTATCAATAATTCTGAGGTGGATTCAATCTGGGACAGGTTTGCTCGCCTAAATCCTGAAAGCGGCCTGTAATGCACTTGCCTATTTGGGGGTGTGATGGTCACACTTTTAAATACGTCTCAGTTATTTTCAATTTAGAAATAACACTCTTATTTAATTTTTGTGTGGATTACTTTGGCCTTCACTGACATCGTTGTTTATACATATACAGTTTATAAACGTTTGAATAAAAATGTTTGATGTAGATCATAATGTAAATTGTCTAAAGATAGACTAATGGTAAATCAGGTGGAATATTTTACAGACTAGTCTAGAAAAACAATGTAATGAGATAGGAACTGAAGCATCAAGGGGACAGTTTTGGCAAGACTCAGTATCAAGAGTGGGCAACAATTTGCAAATTATGCTTCAACCGCAGTCTCTCAACCCAGATGTAACTGAAAACTGAAGATGTGTGTGTATATTGTCATGCAGCAGCTAAAACCTTGAAGATGACTTTTTGCAAGAGTATTTTTGGTATGCCTACAAACTAGTATTACACCTTATTTGTTCACTTATAAGATTTTTCCCAAATTCATAATTTGAAAAATACGGGGGTATTGCTTATACTTGTTTTATGGGCATTAGATCATGGTCTAAGACAATTCTCTGCCTAATGCTTTGTCTTCCAGCGCTGGAGACACCATCAGAGGCAGTTAAAATCAAATGAGGTCACCCAAGCTGAACTATTCATATGTTACCACACAACGTTTGCTTTGTGAGATCTTCAGACCATATAACACTACTGGCCTTTATTATATTAGTACTGTGCCGATAATGATACGCCTGTGAAAGGATTTTTCTTACTGTGACTTTGTGTAATGGAAATGTATTGGACTATTTTTTGATTCTGGAAAGTGTGTTATTGAGAAGAAACAATAGCAAAATATATGGCATCGAACCAAGATTCTGTTTTTAATCAAGCAAACTGTAATTACATAACAAGAAACAGTCACCAGCCAAATTACGCAAAGTTGTACTCAGTACTAGCACGAATCATAAAGTAAATTAACTATGTGTATTGACTTGAATTGATACTAAACTTCTGTTCTGCTGGAAAGATACAGGACGGGACAGTTTAGCAAGTTATGTTCCAGTGACTTGACTTGAACTACACAGGAGAAGTATTAATCTATTTTGGCAACAACTGACACTCAATAACACCATCTGTTCATTAGAGTAGGAAGATGATTGTAATTACAGGTAAATAGTAATGAATGGTGGTGCACAACTAACAGGCACAAGAGGTTCTTTTGTCAGTTTAGTTACAGGTAGTTAAAACTGATGAAATAGTTACGAAGTAATTGTTTTGTACTGATTATTATTTGCATTCTCGAGGAATATTCACTACATTACATTATTAAGCTCAAGATCCAGTATGGTTTGAATAGTTGTATCCGTTTGCTAATTTTTGATTACCGTTATTATGACATTTAAATTTGGCTTAACAACTAGCATGGGCACCCCAAAACTAATTCATTGCTGGATTCTAATTTTGGCTGAACACTTTAGTCACCAAACAAAATGGGGAAACACTGTTAACTACATTACATATAAAATTGCAATCACTGTTATTTCAATTAATTTAACTATGCATTCATGAAAATGGCATGGAGTATTTTAACATTTATGCTCACTAAATAATTAAGTACTTTACAGCTCCACAAGGTCTGTTAAATTTTGTTGAGAAATTGCTTTAGAGTTCAGTAAAACAGGATACTTGGGTTCATCATAGCTCTTGGAATAAGACCCTGTCTAGGTAAATTACGAAGGATCAAATATGGTGGCTCACCAGACAGTTTACTGAACACAACATTATTATTGAAAATGAAACCATACAACATGTCCATGCAATTATGCAGTACTCAACTGGTAATGTGAAATGAAGGTGGTGGCAACATCAATCTCCTGTGCTGTTCAAAAAAGAGCAGTAAAAGTATCCGTGGCTCTTTCTATAGGACAAGCCCTGAAAATTCTCTTCTTAGTGTCATATTTTCATAGTACAGAGTTAACAAAAGTATGCCATGAGTAATAAGCTACATTACTTCTGCATCTGAGGTTGTTACATAATCTTGCAGTTCTTCTCATCTCTTTCAATTCACAAGATGTGCACACATTGCCTGCTAGCTGCCAACCGACTCGTACCACACAGGAGCTTTGCTGTTTGACCACCAAATCCACTTTCCTATTCCTGTGTAGCCGGAGATGCTGTGGAGGAACTTCCTTCGAAGCTTTACGTGATGTTCCCTATGTATAAATCAGTATTACAATTACAGTATTAACTTTTACATTTTTACAGTACATTATTTTTGATGTTATGTTAATAGATCAATTAAAATTACATGAATTTTTTGGAGGCCTCAGATCCAATGGGATCTGTGGCAGGAATGATTCATACATGGTGTGTTGTATGAAACTAAAATGTAAAACATTTATATCAATGTTACATCAAAGATCAAAATTACACAGAAATCACATTAGGTAAAAGCAGAAAAATAATTTAAGACCCCTATAGTAATGCTACAGGTAATATCAATAATTGTTACCACCACTTCCTAAGATTGCAGAATTGCACTGATGTATGCTATGGAGCTTGTAGTGAGGAAGAGTTGATGCTGTTTTTCTTATTTAGCAGTAAGGCCCAGAATTTGTCTAATTTCAATCCTCCCCCTTTCTGTTAAAGTTGTACTTTTTCATTTCTGTGGCCTCTCTGTATATCCTAATGTAGTAATCATCAATATTTCTAAAATCACACTGTTGGAGAAAGGAATTTGGTGGTTTCCTGGTCATAGTGCATGATCTGCTTCTGCTGTTTTATCCATCTTGCCCAAGTGACATTTGATCTTGTGTTCCTAAAGAGGATTTTTAGGGCTTCTTTTTACAGTTTCTAAGTTTGCTTAACAGCAAGTGCAAGGAATTTTATGTACTCCTGTTATGGCAAGTGGTGGGCATAGGTCCTTGCAGTGTCCAAATATTCACACACCTTCCTTGTTAGTTTAAACACTATCACTACTGTGTTTTCTGTGTACTTTTCTGATGGGATGTGACATTTTTTCCAAATGGTGAGAGAAATTTCCCTTTTTGTTGTTTCTTTTTCATTGGAAACTCTAATCCTTTTAGTATGTGCCCTATGTATCTCTGTCTTTTTCTTCTGAAGGCCATTCTTAAATGATCAAGCTTGTCTTCCAAGTACTGTGGTTCACAGATTCCTTTAGTCCAGTCAACCAGTGTTTTCATGGCTCCTCTTTTTTTCTGCTTGGGATGGTGATTGGAATTTCTGTGAAGATACCCGTTCATGTGAGTGCGCTTTCAGTAGACATTAAGCCCAAAGTCCCATCAAGTTTTCGAAGTATATGTACATCCAAAAAATGAAATTTGATCTTCTTTCTCTTTTTTCATAGTGGTCTTTGTATTACAATTAATGTTATTCAGAATATGTAGAAATTCAGATCTATTTTTCTCTATCAGACAAGATAATGAAAATATCATCTACACAACAAAACCAACATAAGGATTTCTTCTTCACCATATGAAGGGCTGCTTCTTCAAATATTTCCATATGAAAATTTGCTAGAACTGCACTGCATGATCCACTGACCAGTCTGGTCATAGAATTTGTTGTCCTATATAAAAAAAAATGAAGTAAGTTGTCACACAATATTCAAAGATATTTAACATGTCCTTCATGAAAATACTTTCCAAATGTGACATCTCATTGAGAGGAACCAGAGTAAACAGTGATGTCATCAAAACTGATGATAATACCACTTGAACTCAGGCTGAAGGATTTTAAATTCTTGATAAATTGACCATAATCTTTAATATGTATTTGAGTTTTTCCTATAAATGGCTGTAGGAGTGTGGTTAAGTGTTTGGCAGTCCTTAGATAAGACAATCAATTGAGACAATTGGTCTCAGTGGAATACCCTATTCATGAATTTTGGTGTAAATGCTTCTGATGTGATGAGACCTTTCTTGTCAATAGGAGAAATCCTGAGAACAGAAATTGTGGGAGATCCCTTAAGTTCTCTGAATCTTCTTGGTTCTAAGAAGTCCTGAACTTTACTGTGGTAGTTTTATTTCTTTATAACCACTGCAGCATTGCTGTATCTACTGAAGAATTAGAATGTCTTTTTGAGAATCGAAATCTGAGAGCTTTCATTTCACCTTTCATACACTTACTCTAAGTGGTTACATTTGTAGGTTAAACTATTTCTTCTGAGGTCAGCATTTTTAGATTGTGTAATAGATTAATATTGGGGTAATCTTCTAGGTGCATCCAGAAAGTAAGTTTCCTGATGATGTTTTCATTAAAATAGACATATTTAGCTGGGAAAATTGTGCATGCACAACAGATCTATAATGTGACAATCAAATGCTGGCTGGACAGGTCCTTTCCTGGTGCCAGTAATGCAGCAGCTGTGCCCCAAAGTGGTGTCTCTTACTTGTTCTCCTACCACCTGTGAGGTTCAGTCAGTGATATGGTTCCTTAATGCACAAGACATAGCACCTCTTGAAATTCATAGCCAGTTTTGTCAGGTCTGCGGGCCGAACATCATGTGCAAACTGGTGCTGGTATAGGCCCTTTTCCGAAGGTCATCAAAGTGTCCATGATGAAGAGCACAGTAGGCGACCATCCCTCATCAGTGAACACCTGTTTGAGCTGATGCGGCAGCACATCCTGGTAAATGGTCGCTTCACGATTATGGAGCTCAAGTCATTTTCTACAGGTATCATAATCCATGTTGCATGAAATTGTTGCTAAGTGCTGATGTTCAAGACATTATGTGCCAGGTGGGTGCCTGAAAACTGACACCCAAAAACAAAATGAAATGCTTTAGAGCTGCACTGACATTTCTGCAGTGGTATCATGGCGATGGTGACAAGTTCCTTGACAGTATCATCACAAGCGATGAGATGTGGATTTCTTATGTGACCCTGGAAACCAAGCAGCAGTAAATGCATTGATGTCACAGTTGATACCCGGTCAAGATGAAATTCAGACTGACTGTGTCAGTGCAGAAACTGATGTGCACGGTGTTCTGGGACAGGAAGGGCATTCCGCTCATTGACTTCGTGCCAAGAGGTGAAAAAGTGAATGCTGACTGTTTGTAAGGTAACAGGGGATAATACGGAGCTCTTTCAAGTAGTCCGAAATTTAAATTTGAAGCACAGCAGCAGAGATAATATATTCAGCAAAATAGACCGGAAAATACTTGTTTTGTGTTTTGACAGGTGTTGTAGTTCCGTTACATAGTGTTTTGGTTTTCTTTTAATTGCAACGAATTATAAAAGTGTGGTGATAAATCTGTAAAATTATATAATTTATTTAGATTTAAGTATTTAAACCTTATAAAAAATTGCAAACGAATTGTGGCCATGTTTAGGGATTATTTTGACTAATGTAGTGTCACGTGACCTGACTCAGGACTGTGGATATGAGTGGGGAAATCAGGTCTTTTTGTCGTTGGTCCGCTGTGGTGGTAAGTTGAGAGCGGCAAAGTGCTGTGAGTGTAAGCATGGACACCAGTGTATGTGAAGGAACAACGTGAAAGTGTGTAGGTGCGGGATAAACAGTGTACAAATTGCACCGATTGTTGTTTGTACAGATCAGATTTATTTGCGAACTTAAAAATGCATGGCCACAAAGTTAGTGTTTCTTTTGAATAAATAAGTTTCAATCTGAACATGTATAGTTCAATTCACTGCTGTTCAAAAGCTAGCCAATATATGACTCTACAGTAGGGGTGCAAATGCAACCGTTTACTACCAACCCCCTTTGCAGATGAGCCACGTGAAAAATAGGTAGTGAATGAGCCCGAGTTCAGTTGCATGTTCCTGTGAAACTATGTGGAAACTGCAACATGCCATTCAGAACAATAGCAACATGCCATTCAGAACAAGAGGCGTGGAATGCTTACTGCAGGTAGTGTGCTGCTCCATGACAATGTTTGTGTATATATGGTTCAGAACACAGCAACTGTTTTGTAGAAGTTTGGCTGGGAGCTGTTCGATCCTCTAGCATACAGTCGTGGTATTGCCCCCAGCAATTTTCATCTTTTCTTGCACTTAAAGAAATTCCTGTCCTCTAGCCAGCATTTTGCCAAGAACAACCTGAAGATGACTGTCACAAGCTGGTTCCACTCACAGGCAGTAGACTTCTATGATACAGGAATACAAAGGTCGATCTCACAATTTGACAAGTGTCTCAGTTCTTTTGTGAATGTCAAAAAATAGCTCAAACATCACTGTACCTGTTGCCAATAGAGAGTTTCATGTAAACATGTTGTCCTTGTTTTAAAAAAAAGGTAAACTTACTTTCTCTATGCGCCTTGTACACATACATATGAAGCTTTGCCAATTAATGTCACATGCAGCTTTATTTTGAAGAATGGTTGGAGGGGGAACAATAACACCAGCTTTTCTGAGTACTAGGCAATTGTCAATAGTGGAGTAGTCAGCAGCCATCAAATTCTGTCTTGCTGCCAACCATGTGAATGTATACTATGTACCTGGGCTTTTTATGAACTGTGCTTAAACTTCTGTTAAGATGAGTGTATTTATAACCAAAACTGAATTGACTTCAAAATTGGACAAATACTCAACAGTGCTATATATTTCTCCATGAGATAGTAAAAGCCTAGATATGGGCCAGTGGCATACTCAGATATTTCATGAACCAATGTTCTAATTGCTTGCCATGAGGTACGATGCCATGTGAGTGGAGAAGGGGTGTCGGCTTTTGGATTTATGCTGTCAGTGAGAGCAGCAGGTAGACGATATCTCTGATATACACTGAAGTGCCAAAGAAACTGGTATAGGCATACATATTCAAATACAGAGGTACACTATGTGATCAAAAGTATCCGGACACCTGGTTGAAAATTACAAAAGTTTGTGGCACCCTCCATCATAATGCTGGAATCCAATATGGTGCCAGCCCACCCTTAGCTTTGATGACAGCTTGCACTCTGTCATACGTTTAATCAGGTGCTGGAAGGTTTCTTAGGGAATGGCAGTCTATTCTTCATGGAGCACTGCATTGAGGAGAGATTCAATGTTGGTCAGTGAGGCCTGACACAAAGTCGGCGTTCCAAAACATCCCAAAAGTGTTCTATAGGATTTCAGGTTAGGACTCTGTACAGGCCAGTCCATTACAGGGTGGTTGTTGTCGTGTAACCACTCTGCCAGAGACTGTACATTATGAACAGGTGCTCAGTCTTGTTGAAAGATGCAATTGCCATCCCCAAATTTGTCTTAAACAGTGGGAAGTGAAAAGGTGCCTAAAACATCAATGTAGGCCTGCGCTGTGATAGTGCCATGCAAAACAAGGGGTGCAAGCCTCCCCCATGAAAAACACGACCACACTTTAACACCACCTCCTCCTGAATTCTACTGTTGACACTAGACACGCTTGCAGATAACATTCACCGGGAATTTGCCATACCCACGCCCCGCCATCAGATCGCCACACTGTGTATCATGATTCACCACTCCACACAATGTTTTTCCACTGTTCAATCATCCAATGTTTATGCTCCTTACACCAAGCGAGGCATCATTTAGCATTTACCGGCATGATGTGTGGCTTGTGAGCAGCCGCTCGATCATGAAATCAAAGTTTTCTCACCTCCCACCTAACTCATATTACTTGCAGTGAATCCTGATGCAGTTTAGAATTCCTGTGTGATGGTCTGGATAGATGTCTGCCTATTACACATTACGACCCTCTTCAACTGTTGGCAGTCTGAGTCAGTCAACAGTTGAGGTTGGCATGTACGCATTTGTGCTGTACATGTTCCTTCACGTTTCCACTTCACTATCACATCATAAACAGTGGACCTAGGGATGTTTAGGAGTGTGGAAATCTTGCATACAGATGTATGGCACAAGTGACAACCAATCACCTGACCATGTTCGAAGTGCATGAGTTCCACGGGATGCCTCATTCTGATCTCTCACGATGTCTAACGACAGCGGAGTTCGCTGAGATGTATCTGGCAGTAGGTGGCAGCACAATGCACCTAATATGAAAAACATTTGTTTTTGGGGGTGTCCGGATACTTTCGATCACATAGTGTATGTAAACAGGTAGAATGTGGTGCTGCAGTCGGCAATGCCTATATAAGACAGTGTGTGTCTGGTGCAGTTGTTAGATCAGTTACTGCTGCTACAATTGCATATTATCAAGATTTAAGTGAGTTTGAATGTGGTTTTATAGTCAGCGCATGAGTGATGGGACACAGCATCTCCGAGGTAGCAATGAAGTGGTGCTTTTCCCATAAGACCATTTCACAAGTGTACCATGAATATCAGGAATCCTGTAAACCATCAAATCTCTGACATTGCTATGGCTAGAAAAGGATCCTGCAAGAATGGGACTAACAGTGACTGAAGAGAATTGTTCAGAATGACAGAAGTGCAACCCTCCTCCAAATTCCTGTAGGTTTCAGTGCTGGGCTATCATTAAGTGTCACCGTGCGAACAAAAAACATCATAGGTATGGACTTCTGGAGCTGAAGGCCAACTCATGTACCCTTGATGACTGCATGACATGAAGCTTTACACCTTGCCCGGGCCTGTCAACACAGACATTGGACTGTTGACTGGAAGCATGTTGCCTGGTCAGACAAGTCTCGTTTCAAATTGTATTGAGAGGATGGAGATGTATGGGTATGGAGACAACCTCATGAATCCATGGACCCTGCATGTCAGCAGTGGGGTGCTCAAGCTGGTAGAGACTCTGTAATGGAGTGGGGCGTCTGCAGTTTCGGTAATACGGTACCCCTGATATGTCTACGTATGACTCTGGCAGGGGACACGTATGTAAGCAGCCTGTCTGATCACCTGCATCCATTCATGTCCATTGTGCATTTTGATGTACTTGGTCTATTCTAGCAGGAAAACAAGACACCCCACACATCCAGAATTGCTACAGAGTGGGTCCAGGAACACTCTTCTGAGTTTAAACATTTCCGCTGGTCACCAAACTCCCCAGACAAAAACATTATTGAGCATATCTGGGATGTGTTGCACTGTGCTGTTCAGAAGATATCTCTTATGGATTTATGGACAGCCCTGCAGGATTAATGTTGTCAATTCCCTCGAGCCCCACTTTGGACATTAGTAGAGTCCATGCCACGTGTTGCAGCACTTCCACATGCTCACAGGGATGCTACAAGATATTAGGCAGGTGTACCAGTTTCTTTGGCTCTTCAGTGTATTCGGAAGCAAAAGATGAAGGAATTTTGTCATATTCTCACATTCTCACATCAGTATAGAAGTGAAATCTGGTAGGTGAAACTGGAACATTAGGTATGTGCAACTGGCATGTTTCCAGCCTGTGACCATTAGACACACGCCACACTCACCAGCAGTGGCTCCTATCTAGACTTTATCCCAGGAGACAAACTGATGTGAGCAAAAATATGTTCCCACAGAACTCTTCGAAAATGTGGTACGGAAGGTGAAACATAATCTTCAGTGATGGCACTAAAGCTGCACTGCCCTTACGCACTATTATTTTTCAAGGTTGACTACAGTGATAATCCAAAGTTATGCAGTTTCTGTTGATACAACTGTAGGAAGCTGAGAGAACAATGTTTTGTCATTCAATTGCCTTATATTGTCAGTGCTGTAAGAACTATAAATTGTAGCAATTGCTAATGGAAGCAGATCACAGCCATGAATCTGTTGAGAAACATGGGAGCTAAGAATTAGCAGTTTGCAACTGGTGCATGCAGACAACACAAAATTAATTTTTAATTAACGAGGAGTCATGAAGCAGAGCAACAAACAACTGTGCAGCAGGAAGAAAATTTGGTGTCCCAGAAGTAAATGTTCAGGCAACAGATGAAGAACAAATTAAAGAATGTCAGTTGTACACACCAAAGAAAGTTTCCAGAAACTGGAGCAGCAGGTTGTTCATTACATGCAAGAGAAATGTAATGAAGGTATAGTAAATTAATAAAATAACAAAAAGGTTGTGATGACCATACCAGGGACAAATGACATATGACAGGAAATTATGCATTATTAATTGAATTGTTATTTTTACATAATATTATGAGGTTATGGTGAGTCGTCTACATTGAGTAGCTCTGTATATTTGGTCATTGACACTCACACAGTCCAGTATCTGTAAATACTTTAAAGTTCTACTTCTTACCTCTTAGTTTCCTGTGATCCTTGTAAGGTCTATTAAGTCACCATTCCTTTAAACAGTTGCTGCCATGTTAGCCATAATGGAGGAAAGTCGGATATTCATGTTGCTAAGTCTGCTCGGATTGAAATATTCAGTGATTAACTAACTCACAAACACTTGTCTATGTTATATTGTATATTTTGCATGTAAACTATATAAAATATTAGTCCATTTTCTCATACAAATAAAGAGGTTTGTACAGACACACTTTTTTTTTTTTTTTTTTTTTTGAAAAGGGATCGTTTCCTAAAGGTAACAAAAAACATTGTAAAGGTTCACTTTTTCTTTTGCGGAAATGCTTCTCTGACACTTTCTATTATGCTGTGTTTGTTACATAAAATCAGAGTTATGTTTCTCTAGAAATAGGTGCTTCTTTGTAAAAAATTTTAGAGTGACTTTTTTTCACAAACTTTCTATCATCTAGTAAGAGGCTTTGTTATGACTCAAGAAATTATCCAAATATAGGCACTAGAGATAAAGAATTTTCCAATGGGATGCACGACAGAATTCAAAGCATGTACTGGCTGGTGCCTAAGGACAAAGAAGTGGTCATATGTTAAGACACAGAATGATGCTAGCCCAATAACTGCCCACAACATATGACTTGCATAGCAGTGTCATATAATCATCCTAAGGAAACAACACAACTAATTGCTAGGCCAAATGACAACACCCTTCAGATGCCATTAAGATGGTGCTCAACAGGATGGTGGATTAATAAGTATTATATCACTCCTCTTCACCTGCAAATATCTAGTTATATGCTTTCTTTTGGTGGCAATTGTTAAAACTGATTGGGAAAAATTGCAGGTCGTCTTGAGTTTCAGCATTTCATTGACAGGGATCAGCAACATTATTTAAATTTCTTAAAGCATTTATTAAGGGTTCTGTGAACAGTTCCCGTATTTATTAGGTGACTAGTTTTGAATGTTACAGGATCATTTTCAAGCCTGGCCTACCGAGGCTGCACTGACAGTGCCTGGTATTATTAATAAACATTCAGTGGCAACGCATGCTCTATAAGCGTTTGCAGGATGAAAAATTTATAGAGCATGTGTTTCTTGTTGTTATTAAGATCAGGCTCTGTCAGTGCAGCCTCAGTAGGTCAGGCTTGTAAATGAACCTGTAAGGTTCAGAACTAGTTGCCTAATAAATACTGTAATTGTTGACAGAACCATTAACAAACATTTCCAGTGCAGGAGATTATATATATATATTTCCTACGTGGAATGTTTCCCTCTATTATGTTCATTTCAGCCTCATGTTACACTTTCCACCTTCTAATACCATGTCACCCTCACAACATCCCCACAACGACCCCATTAAGTATTATTTACATTCCCTCAGCAAACATGCCTTCACCCTAGCCAGATTACACCCCCATATTTTATTTCCTCAGGCTTGTCTGACATTTGGCATTACCCCCAAAGGCCTCACACTTAAAGTTCCCATCTCTGGCTGTAACCCTTCTTTCCATCAGTCCCTATACCAGTTCCAAACTGAACAATCCATTGCCCTCACCCACCTAATCCTTCACCTACACATCAACTCAGCCAATGAACACACCCGTCAACTCCTATCCTTAATAAGTCTTCAATCTTTCCTCTCCCACATCCACACCGGCTGTTCAGAGCATCCTCCTACAGGCCAACCGCAAATTAGAACAGCATGCCACCCTCCACCTCAAAAAACTATCCAATCTCCTGGTTTCCCACCTCCGGAAAGGCAACTCACTCACTCTTCACAACATTTCCAGCAAATCTCAACCTCCTCCTCATTGCACACAGACCCAGTCTCTCCCATCTACTCAATCTCCCACTTACAGCTCCACTCCCCCCAAAACCTCAAAATTCCAATCAACACAATCTGGAACCACAACACCCTAATTCAATAGTTAGCCTTTCCTCCAAACCTCTCTCCCAATCCGAAACCTCTGTCCTATCGAAAGGCCTCACCTTCAGCCCCACTCCCAGATTCAACCAAACAGCCCTTGTCAAAGATTTACTGTCCTACACTCTCTGCTGGAAATATCACTTTGCCACAAAGAAAAATGATCCTAATCCTACTGCTAATGATCCAACTCCCCAAGACACTATCCAAATTGAACCCTGCCTGGAACAGTCCCGTCCTCCGTCACAGCGGGACCTACCTCCTCTTCCTCAAAATCACCCTCTCCAAACTTTCCAGGAATTTCTGACTTCCAGCCTTGCCTCTCAATCCTTCTTAAAAAACCTTAATCCTACTCCCAGCATCACCACTGCTGAAGCCCAGGCTATCCGTGATCTGAAGGCTGACCATTCCATTGTCATTCTTCCGGCGGACAAGGGTTCCACGACCGTGGTACTTGATCATCGGGAGTATGTGGCTGAGGGACTGTGTCAGCTTTCAGACAACACCACATACAAAGTTTGCCAAGGTAATCCCATTCCTGATGTCCAGGCGGAGCTTCAAGGGATCCTCAGAACCTTAGGCCCCCTACAAAACCTTTCACCTGACTCCATCAACCTCCTGACCCCACCAACACCCCACACCCCTACCTTCTACCTACTTCCTAAAATTCACAAACCCAATCATCCCAGTCGTCCCATTGTAGCTGGTTACCAAGCCCCCACAGAATGTATCTCTGCCTACATAGATCAACACCTTCAACCCATTACATGCAGTTTCCCATCCTTCATCAAAGACACCAACCACTTTCTCGAATGCCTGGAATCCTTAACCAGTCTGTTACCCCCCGAAACCATCCTTGTAACAACTGATGCCACTTCCTTATACACAAATATTCCGCACATCCAGGGCCTCGCTGCTATGGAGCACTTCCTTTCACGCCGATCACCTGCCACCCTACCTAAAACCTCTTTCCTCATTACCTTAGCCAGCTTCATCCTGACCCACAACTTCTTCACTTTCGGAGGCCAGACATACCAACAATTAAAGGGAACAGCCATGGGTACCAGGATGCCCCCTCGTACGCCAACCTATTCATGGATCACTTAGAGTAAGCCTTCTTGGTTACCCAGGCCCGCCAACCCAAAGTTTGGTACAGAATTATTGACGACGTTTTCATGATCTGGACTCACAGTGAAGAAGAATTTCCTCTCCAACCTCAACTCCTTTGGTTCCATCAGATTCACCTGGTCCTACTCCAAATCCCATGCCACTTTCCTTGACGTTGACCTCCACCTGTCCAATGGCCAGCTTCACACATACGTCCACATCAAACCCACCAACAAGCAATAGTACCTCCATTAAGACAGCTGCCACCCATTCCACATCAAACGATCCCTTCCCTACAGCCTAGGTCTTCGTGGCAAACGAATCTGCTCCAGTCCGGAATCCCTGAACCATTACACCAACAATCTGAAAACAGCTTTCGCATCCCGCAACTACCCTCCCAACCTGGTACAGAAGCAAATGACCAGAGCCACTTCCTCATCTCCTCAAACCCAGAACCTCCCACAGAAGAACCCCAAAAGTGCCCCAATCGTGACAGGATACTTTCCGGGACTGGATCAGACTCTGGATGTGGCTCTCCAGCAGGGATATGACTTCCTCAAATCCTGCCCTGAAATGAGATCCATCCTTCATGAAATCCTCCCCACTCCACCAAGAGTGTCTTTCTGACGTCCACCTAACCTTCATAACCTCCTAGTTCATCCCTATGAAATCCCCAAACCACCTTCCCTACCCTCTGGCTCCTACCCTTGTAACCGCCCCTGGTGTAAAACCTGTCCCATGCACCCTCCCACCACCACCACCTACTCCAGTCCTGTAACCCGGAAGGTGTACACGATCAAAGGCAGACCCACATGTGAAAGCACCCACGTGATTTACCAACTGACCTGCCTACACTGTGAAGCTTTCTATGTGGGAATGACCAGCAACAAACTGTCCATTCGCATGAATGGCCACAGGCAGACAGTGTTTGTTGGTAATGAGGATCACCTGTGGCTAAACATGCCTTGGTGCACAGCCAGCACATCTTGGCACAGTGTTACACCGTCCGGGTTATCTAGATACTTCCCACTAACACCAACCTGTCAGAACTCTGGAGATGGGAACTTGCCCTTCAGTATATATATATATATATATATATATATATATATATGTGTGTGTGTGTGTGTGTGTGTGTGTGTGTGTGTGTGTGTGTGTGTGTGTGTGTGTGTGTGTACCTGTCCTTTTTTCCTCCTTTCCTCTTTTTTTTCCCCCTGAGGTAAGTCTTTCCGCTCCTGGGATTGGAATGACTCCTTACCCTCTCCCTTAAAACCCACATCCTTTTGTCTTTCCCTCTCCTTCCCTCTTTCCTGATGAGGCAACAGTTTGTTGCGAAAGCTAGAATTTTGTGTGTATGTATGTGTTTCTATCGACCTGCCAGCGCTTTCGTATGGTAAGTCACATCATATATCTAAAAACAAAGATGATGTGACTTACCAAATGAAAGTGCTGGCAGGTCGACAGACACACAAACAAACACAAACATACACACAAAATTCAAGCTTTCGCAACAAACTGTTGCCTCATCAGGAAAGAGGGAAGGAGAGGGAAAGATGAAAGGATGTGGGTTTTAAGGGAGAGGGTAAGGAGTCATTCCAATCCCGGGAGCGGAAAGACTTACCTTAGGGGGAAAAAAGGACGGGTATACACTCGCGCGCGCACACACACATCCATCCACACATATACAGACACAAGCAGACATATTTGAAGACAAAGAACTCTTTGTCTTATATATAAGAAAGATAGAAGAATGGACCTGCATAATCTGACAAATATCCTTAATGTCAGTTTACTGCAGAATTTTTGAGTGTTTTATATGAATATAACAATTTTTAGAAAGCACTTGTGTGAAACACAGCTTGCTGTTGTCTTAAGATATCCTGTGAACCGCGAATGAAGGGCAACACACAATAAAATAGTCCTAGATTTTCAGAAAGTGCTTAACATAGTGCCCCAACACCGATGGTTAATGAAGGGTGGAGCACATTGAATAAGTTCCCAAGTAGGAGTGTGGCTTCACTAGTGTGGGCTGGAGCAAATCCAGCCACACTCAGATTGGAACTAGTAAACTTATTGCAATTTCTTTTATTTCCGTCAGTGATCATAAAACTTTTCAGTCCTTAGACTACATGGTTGCAGTGATGACTATCTTCAGATCCGCAGCAAAACATGGGAAATCCAGATATAACTAGTGGACAGTTTACATCTTGAAACAATAAAATATGCCATAATAAAAAGTATTACTTCAGAGATGTGGAAACAGGCTTAAAATGTGGTGAGGTACTTGTGTTTTACAACATATTATAATAAAATGAAGCCCTAGTGGCATTGTCAAGAAATACATGCAAAATGAGCTTAGCTTTGTTACATGTATTTAAAATTTGTTATACACTGGGCTGCAGTGCCACCAGTCATTGTGTTAACGATGCTACTGTTCAAAATGAACTGAGGCATAGTAGTGACAAAATGTTTGTTGTAGACACAAGATGTCACTACCGTTAGTTCATTTATGTTCATTGATTTTTATAATTGTACAAACCCCAATAAAAAGGGAAAAGTACAATAAGTGTATTGGAAAATGTGAAGTTAGATGGGGTTTTAAAGTTAACACCACCCAAAAACTTAGTGAAAGATGGAGTTGGAAAGTGCACATTACAAATTTGATGATGGCTGTGTGGTGTACAGGATTGACTGTAATAATTGTCATAAGTATTGTGTTGACCAAACAAGCAACTCTTTCAATGTAAGGTTTAAGAAGCACATACAGCTACGTAACAAAACTGCCTTTGGGTACAATTTAGAAGAAACTCACCATACTACAGGGTGTATTGAGAATAGTATATGCATTCTCCACAGAACATAAAAAGGGCATACTTTTGATTTGTTAGAAGAGCTGGAAATTTATAAAGCCAAAAATGGGAGCCAGCAAGAGTGCCCAATGGGCAGCTTGATTTTGTACCCAATGCCTACTTTGGTTATTTGATAATGTTTTACATTAATCATTGAATTCCTTTTGTATGTATATCTTCACTTTTCTGTAGTTTATATCAATGACCATATAATCTTCTTGGCTGGTATAGTGTTTTAACCTTTTCTTGGTATAGTATTTCAAATGGTAAGAGAGGCCACTGGCAGTTAAGTTCCTCAAATTACTACTCATTCTGCAGTCTGGCAGCTATGACAGCAAAGGGCACTGATTACTTCAGACTTTTGTTTAATCTTTTTAGCTTGTTCTGTAGTTATTTTATCAATCATATTATTTTGTTAGCTCTGTAAGCTTCTTCTTGCCTATGTTATATTTTTATCTAAAATCACCACAAAAGTGTTTCAAATTCATATAGTGTCACTTTTCCTTTCTAACAAGTCTAAAATTTAGTGTTATTTGTTTTTTTAATTTGTTAAATTTTATTAATTTTATTATTGTAATAACTTCTACATCTTACACTACTCCTCCTCCTCCTCCTCCTCCTCCTCCTCCTCCTCCGTCTATTGGCACAAGAACACTGGTAAACACTACCACCCTGCATTTGTCCCTCAGTTCCTTATTGTTCTCTGTAAAGCCTTTGCACCATCAATAGCAGATGATTGACCCTACTTGTAATGCTTTTTTAGTGTGTATTGTTTCCAGGACTGTTTTGTGCATACTTACAATGACGTTTGCTAACATGTGGACTTTGATTTTGACTGGTCATTCACTTTTTGAATTCAGTTGTCACCCACTGGAACTGCCTGTTTGTTTCACTGATCTGTCTGTCACTGCCAGTGCAACTGATCATAAACTGTGTTCTGTCTAGGCAGAGGGAGATAGAAAAATCACTCCTGTAGGACATCAATCCATAACTCACACATGAACCAATAATTTAAAACAATACTCTCATCTTGTAATATGCAGATATGTCTATGTATGTACTCAAAAATCAATGGAAAATCCAGGATTTAATGTCAATATTGTGAAAAGCAAAGTTGCCACTCACTGTATAGTGGAGATGTTGAGTCGTCTATCGTGACTCAGCATCTGTGTATGTATCACAGTTTTTCCCTGTTTACTCAAAACTAAATTGAACCCAAAAATTAATAATTTGTCATGAGACAGTGTTTTCTACACCTTGTATTACATATCACCACCTCCTTCATGTAAACAGTCTTTGCTAATTTTGTTATTGTGTTATGAAGTTTGTTGTAGGTGAAGTTATCATTTTAAAAGTAAATATTTGTGGCACATATTATTGACACTTAAACATTGGCACAGCTTAGTTGGTTCCCAGTTAGTTCTTACATACACATATCGATCATTATGTTCTGCGATCCATGAACAATTGTGAAAGCAATTTTTCCTGATATTTTAAGTAACTCAAAGAAATTTTCCTTTTTGAATACCTGAGTATTTTTTAAGGCTTTCAATTATTGTCTGTATATTTTTCAGCCCTTGGTTTTGAAAATGATTAAGAGGAGGAAAGAAAACACCTTTCTAGGCTCTGAAGGCTTAAATGCTGCAAGAGATTTGGCATCAAAGTTAATCAGCAGGAGGATTATAACTGCAGCAGGGCCATTGGAGAAAATTTGGATAGCATGTGCTCTTAGTGAAATTACAGCTGTTATTAAAACTCCATTATCAGTACAAAATGAATTGGTATGTCTTTCAAACTTCTACATTTTTGTTATTCATTATGAAAATTTTTAAGGAAGGAATGACCTATATTACTCCTTTATTTCAGGTTACACTTACATTCATTGTGGAGCAGTTGGAAGAAATAATAAGTGAGGAACAGGAAATACGTAACTCTTGTGTCACACTCATGAAGTCTTTAGTTGAGACAAACATTCTTTGCCTGTGTTTTTCTTTGGACCAGTCAGATGATGTAGAAAGATTCCTCATAAGAGTTTTTGACACTATGTTTCTGTTAGTTAGGTGAGTTTTATATGTTACAATCCTTAAGAATTTCAGTTTTGTCTCATAAACAAAAATTAGGATAGGTAACTACTCACTTGAAGCTGATGCATGATGCACATGCTCACACACACGCACAGAGGTGGGAGAAAGGGGAAGGAACCAAGTTCAGTTAAGTTCGTTTTCTTTTTAGAAATAAAGTTAAAAATTAATCCTAAAGTTTTACATACAGGTAATTTTGAGGTGGCCACAGTAACTTCTCTCCTTCCCTGTGTGTGCCTGTGATGATTCCCACATTAGAGGACACAGCAGTTACGATAAGAAATTAAAAAATTGTTTCTCTTCAAGTAAAGAAATAATATATTCTCATTATCATTCTACAGATAATACTGTAGTGGTAAATACTCTGTTCATAGTTACCAGTAAGGAACCCTCTAGTATTGCTTTTTTTTTTTTTATTCTTAAGCATGCCTAAATAAATAAAATAAATTATTGCGATAAAATACAGCTTCTTTTGTTGAACTCAAGCCATCAGTCAATGGATTTTCCAGCATAAAGATTATATATATAGAAAAGCCCTTTCTTGAAGTCTGTTACCAGAATATAATAAAATGTGAGTTTGTTTATGTTATATTAAAACTTCATTAAGTGTTCACATATTCACCACATTTAACCCACATTTTTCTTACAGGAATTGATTTTTAACAGTTCTATTTTCATTAGCAACTGCAGGTCCATCATGTGGAAGTATGACACCAGACACTAAATTTCTGTTAATTTATCTTTTCCCCTCAAGAGAGTAACAGTGTTTCTTTTTTTCTGGAGGCTATTCTTCCTTTGTTGTATAGCAATGTTGCATAATACAGAAGTAGCTACTATAATAATCATTGATGATGTTACTGATGTATTTACTCCTAGTGATGGGGCCAGGAATCTCCTTTTACAAACTCCATACTTTTGAAACTTCCTGGCAGATTAAAACTGTGTGCCCGACCGAGACTCGAACTCGGGACCTTTGCCTTTCGCGGGCAAGTGCTCTACCAACTGAGCTACCGAAGCACGACTCACGTCCGGTACTCACAGCTTTACTTCCGCCAGTACCTCGTCTCCTACCTTCCAAACTTTACAGAAGCTCTTCTGCGAAACTTGCAGAACTAGCACTCCTGAAAGAAAGGATATTGCGGAGACATGGCTTAGCCACAGCCTGGGGGATGTTTCCAGAATGAGATTTTCACTCTGCAGCGGAGTGTGCGCTGATATGAAACTTCCTGGCAGATTAAAACTGTGTGCCCGACCGAGACTCGAACTCGGGACCTTTGCCTTTCGCGGGCAAGTGCTCTACCAACTGAGCTACCGAAGCATGACTCATGTCCGGTACTCACAGCTTTACTTCCGCCAGTACCTCGTCTCCTACCTTCCAAACTTTACAGAAGCTCTTCTGCGAAACTTGCAGAACTAGCACTCCTGAAAGAAAGGATATTGCGGAGACATGGCTTAGCCACAGCCTGGGGGATGTTTCCAGAATGAGATTTTCACTCTGCAGCGGAGTGTGCGCTGATATGAAACTTCCTGGCAGATTAAAACTGTGTGCCCGACCGAGACTCGAACTCGGGACCTTTGCCTTTCGCGGGCAAGTGCTCTACCAACTGAGCTACCGAAGCACGACTCACGTCCGGTACTCACAGCTTTACTTCCGCCAGTACCTCGTCTCCTACCTTCCAAACTTTACAGAAGCTCTTCTGCGAAACTTGCAGAACTAGCACTCCTGAAAGAAAGGATATTGCGGAGACATGGCTTAGCCACAGCCTGGGGGATGTTTCCAGAATGAGATTTTCACTCTGCGGCAGAGTGTGTGCTGATATGAAACTTCCTGGCAGATTAAAACTGTGTGCCCGACCGAGACTCGAACTCGGGACCTTTGCCTTTCGCGGGCAAGTGCTCTACCAACTGAGCTACCGAAGCACGACTCACGTCCGGTACTCACAGCTTTACTTCCGCCAGTACCTCGTCTCCTACCTTCCAAACTTTACAGAAGCTCTTCTGCGAAACTTGCAGAACTAGCACTCCTGAAAGAAAGGATATTGCGGAGACATGGCTTAGCCACAGTCTGGGGGATGTTTCCAGAATGAGATTTTCACTCTGCAGCGGAGTGTGCGCTGATATGAAACTTCCTGGCAGATTAAAACTGTGTGCCCGACCGAGACTCGAACTCGGGACCTTTGCCTTTCGCGGGCAAGTGCTCTACCAACTGAGCTACCGAAGCACGACTCACGTCCGGTACTCACAGCTTTACTTCCGCCAGTACCTCGTCTCCTACCTTCCAAACTTTACAGAAGCTCTTCTGCGAAACTTGCAGAACTAGCACTCCTGAAAGAAAGGATATTGCGGAGACATGGCTTAGCCACAGCCTGGGGGATGTTTCCAGAATGAGATTTTCACTCTGCAGCGGAGTGTGCGCTGATATGAAACTTCCTGGCAGATTAAAACTGTGTGCCCGACCGAGACTCGAACTCCGGACCTTTGCCTTTCGCGGGCAAGTGCTCTACCAACTGAGCTACCGAAGCACGACTAACATCAGGTACTCACAGCTTCACTTCCGCCAGTACCTCGTCTCCTACCTTCCAAACTTTACAGAAGCTCTTCTGCGAAACTTGCAGAACTAGCACTCCTGAAAGAAAGGATATTGCGGAGACATGGCTCAGCCACAGCCTGGGGGATGTTTCCAGAATGAGATTTTCACTCTGCAGCGGAGTGTGCGCTGATATGAAACTTCCTGGCAGATTAAAACTGTGTGCCCGACCGAGACTCGAACTCGGGACCTTTGCCTTTCGCGGGCAAGTGCTCTACCAACTGAGCTACCGAAGCACGACTCACGTCCGGTACTCACAGCTTTACTTCCGCCAGTACCTCGTCTCCTACCTTCCAAACTTTTAATCTGCCAGGAAGTTTCATATCAGCGCACACTCCGCTGCAGAGTGAAAATCTCATTCTGGAAACATCCCCCAGGCTGTGGCTAAGCCATGTCTCCGCAATATCCTTTCTTTCAGGAGTGCTAGTTCTGCAAGTATCGCAGAAGAGCTTGTGTAAAGTTTGGAAGGTAGGAGACGAGGTACTGGCGGAAGTAAAGCTGTGAGTACCGGACGTGAGTCGTGCTTCGGTAGCTCAGTTGGTAGAGCACTTGCCCGCGAAAGGCAAAGGTCCCGAGTTCGAGTCTCGGTCGGGCACACAGTTTTAATCTGCCAGGAAGTTTCATATCAGCGCACACTCCGCTGCAGAGTGAAAATCTCATTCTGGAAACATCCCCCAGGCTGTGGCTAAGCCATGTCTCCGCAATATCCTTTCTTTCAGGAGTGCTAGTTCTGCAAGTTTCGCAGAAGAGCTTCTGTAAAGTTTGGAAGGTAGGAGACGAGGTACTGGCGGAAGTAAAGCTGTGAGTACCGGACGTGAGTCGTGCTTCGGTAGCTCAGTTGGTAGAGCACTTGCCCGCGAAAGGCAAAGGTCCCGAGTTCGAGTCTCGGTCGGGCACACAGTTTTAATCTGCCAGGAAGTTTCATATCAGCGCACACTCCGCTGCAGAGTGAAAATCTCATTCTGGAAACATCCCCCAGGCTGTGGCTAAGCCATGTCTCCGCAATATCCTTTCTTTCAGGAGTGCTAGTTCTGCAAGTTTCGCAGAAGAGCTTCTGTAAAGTTTGGAAGGTAGGAGACGATGTACTGGCGGAAGTAAAGCTGTGAGTACCGGACGTGAGTCGTGCTTCGGTAGCTCAGTTGGTAGAGCACTTGCCCGCGAAAGGCAAAGGTCCCGAGTTCGAGTCTCGGTCGGGCACACAGTTTTAATCTGCCAGGAAGTTTCATATCAGCGCACACTCCGCTGCAGAGTGAAAATCTCATTCTGGAAACATCCCCCAGGCTGTGGCTAAGCCATGTCTCCGCAATATCCTTTCTTTCAGGAGTGCTAGTTCTGCAAGTTTCGCAGAAGAGCTTCTGTAAAGTTTGGAAGGTAGGAGACGAGGTACTGGCGGAAGTAAAGCTGTGAGTACCGGACGTGAGTCGTGCTTCGGTAGCTCAGTTGGTAGAGCACTTGCCCGCGAAAGGCAAAGGTCCCGAGTTCGAGTCTCGGTCGGGCACACAGTTTTAATCTGCCAGGAAGTTTCATATCAGCGCACACTCCGCTGCAGAGTGAAAATCTCATTCTGGAAACATCCCCCAGGCTGTGGCTAAGCCATGTCTCCGCAATATCCTTTCTTTCAGGAGTGCTAGTTCTGCAAGTTTCGCAGAAGAGCTTCTGTAAAGTTTGGAAGGTAGGAGACGAGGTACTGGCGGAAGTAAAGCTGTGAGTACCGGACGTGAGTCGTGCTTCGGTAGCTCAGTTGGTAGAGCACTTGCCCGCGAAAGGCAAAGGTCCCGGGTTCGAGTCTCGGTCGGGCACACAGTTTTAATCTGCCAGGAAGTTTCATATCAGCGCACACTCCGCTGCAGAGTGAAAATCTCATTCTGGATCCATACTTTTGTTTGGCATTGTTTCTGGTATTAATATGTGCCCTGTTATAATTTTCTTCTCCTTGATTTCTTGGATTTAAGAATGCAATTAGAAGGGATGGTTGGAGTCTGTATCCATTATCACCTTGCAAATATCCTTCTTGAATTCTTCCTGTTGCAGATAACATTCTAATTTCTGAGTTGTCAAAAATAAAACAGTAATGAACTGACCCTGGCCAGAGTGCTGCTATATTCCTAATGAGCAGGATAGCATTACAAACTGTCTGCACAGTAATGAAGGAGTAGCTTGTAGTACTCCAAGAAAGTTACCAATCATATAAAAGTCTAGAGTAACTGAATGAGCTTCATCATCTTTCACGAATTTCACATATAGGGCTCTCAGCAAAGAAATTGCTTCTGAAACCTTCTTGATATATTGACAGATAGTTGCTTTAGGAAGACAATTTAGGTCTACCAATACCATTGGAAAGATTCAATAACTTCAAAAGAACGCAGATTCAAAAGCAGCTTTTATATTGGAGTTAATGTTCTGTTTCTTTTAGTGATGTACTCTAGTCTATTTTCAGTTTGTTCCAGAAGTTTTTATATTACATTCTTGAAAAATCTGTTGTTGTTGTTGTGGTCTTCAGTCCTGAGACTGGTTTGATGCAGCTCTCCATGCTACTCTATCCTGTGCAAGCTTTTTCATCTCCCAGTACCTACTGCAACCTACATCCTTCTGAATCTGCTTAGTGTATTCATCTCTTGGTCTCCCTCTACGATTTTTACCCTCCACGCTGCCCTCCAATACTAAATTGGTGATCCCTTGATGCCTCAGAACATGTCCTACCAACCGATCCCTTCTTCTGGTCAAGTTGTGCCACAAACTTCTCTTCTCCCCAATCCTATTCAATACTTCCTCATTAGTTATGTGATCTACCCATCTAATCTTCAGCATTTTTCTGTAGCACCATATTTCGAAAGCTTCTATTCTCTTCTTGTCCAAACTATTTATCGTCCATGTTTCACTTCCATACATGGCTACACTCCATACGAATACTTTCAGAAATGACTTCCTGACACTTAAATCAATACTGGATGTTAACAAATTTCTCTTCTTCAGAAACGCTTTCCTTGCCATTGCCAGCCTACATTTTATATCCTCTCTACTTCGACCATCATCAGTTATTTTGCTCCCCAAATAGCAAAACTCCTTTACTACTTTAAGTGCCTCATTTCCTAATCTAATTCCCTCAGCATCACCCGACTTAATTAGACTACATTCCATTATCCTTGTTTTGCTTTTGTTGATGTTCATCTTATATCCTCCTTTCAAGACACTGTCCATTCCATTCAACTGCTCTTCCAAGTCCTTTGCTGTCTCTGACAGAATTGCAATGTCATCGGCGAACCTCAAAGTTTTTATTTCTTCTCCATGAATTTTAATACCTACTCCGAATTTTTCTTTTGTTTCCTTTACTGCTTGCTCAATATACAGATTGAACAACATCGGGGAGAGGCTACAACCCTGTCTTACTCCCTTCCCAACCACTGCTTCCCTTTCTTGTCCCTCGACTCTTATAAGTACCATCTGGTTTCTGTACAAATTGTAAATAGCCTTTCGCTCCCTGTATTTTACCCCTGCCACCTTCAGAATTTGAAAGAGAGTATTCCAGTCAACATTGTCAAAAGCTTTCTCTAAGTCTACAAGTGCTAGAAACGTAGGTTTGCCTTTCCTTAATCTTTCTTCTAAGATAAGTCGTAAGGTCAGTATTGCCTCACGTGTTCCAGTGTTTCTACGGCATCCAAACTGATCTTCCCCGAGGTTGGCTTCTACTAGTTTTTCAATTCGTCTGTAAAGAATTCGTGTTAGTATTTTGCAGCTGTGACTTATTAAGCTGATAGTTCGGTAATTTTCACATCTGTCAACACCTGCTTTCTTTGGGATTGGAATTATTATATTCTTCTTGAAGTCTGAGGGTATTTCGCCTGTCTCATACATCTTGCTCACCAGATGGTAGAGTTTTATCAGGAATGGCTCTCCCAAGGCTGTCAGTAGTTCTAATGGAATGTTGTCTACTCCCGGGGCCTTGTTTCGACTTAGGTCTTTCAGTGCTCTGTCAAACTCTTCACGCAGTATCATATCTCCCATTTCATCTTCATCTACATCCTCTTCCATTTCCATAATATTGTCCTGAAGTACATCGCCCTTGTATAGACCCTCTATATACTCCTTCCACCTTTCTGCTTTCCCTTCTTTGCTTAGAACTGGGTTTCCATCTGAGCTCTTGATATTCATACAAGTCGTTCTCTTTTCTCCAAAGGTCTCTTTAATTTTCCTGTAGGCGGTATCTATCTTACCCCTAGTGAGATAGGCCTCTACATCCTTACATTTGTCCTCTAGCCATCCCTGCTTAGCCATTTTGCACTTCCTGTCGATCTCATTTTTGAGACGTTTGTATTCATTTTTGCCTGTTTCATTTACTGCATTTTTATATTTTCTCCTTTCATCAATTAAATTCAATATTTCTTCTGTTACCCAAGGATTTCTACTAGCCCTCGTCTTTTTACCTACTTGATCCTCTGCTGCCTTCACTACTTCATCCCTCAGAGTGTCCCATTCTTCTTCTACTGTATTTATTTCCCCCATTCCTGTCAATTGCTCCCTTATGCTCTCCCTGAATCTCTGTACAACCTCTGGTTCTTTTAGTTTATCCTGGTCCCATCTCCTTAAATTCCCACCTTTGTGCAGTTTCTTCAGTTTTAATCTACAGGTCATAACCAATAGATTGTGGTCAGAGTCCACATCTGCCCCTGGAAATGTCTTACAATTTAAAACCTGGTTCCTAAATCTCTGTCTTACCATTATATAATCTATCTGATACCTTTTAGTATCTCCAGGGTTCTTCCATGTATACAACCTTCTTTCATGATTCTTAAACCAAGTGTTAGTTATGATTATGTTGTGCTCTGTGCAAAATTCGACCAGGCGGCTTCCTCTTTCATTTCTGTCCCCCAATCCATATTCACCTACTATGTTTCCTTCTCTCCCTTTTCCTACACTCGAATTCCAGTCACCCATGACTATTAAATTTTCGTCTCCCTTCACAATCTGAATAATTTCTTTTATTTCATCATACATTTCTTCAATTTCTTCGTCATCTGCAGAGCTAGTTGGCATATAAACTTGTACTACTGTAGTAGGCGTGGGCTTCGTATCTATCTTGGCCACAATAATGCGTTCACTATGCTGTTTGTAGTAGCTTACCCGCATTCCAATTTTCCTATTCATTATTAAACCTACTCCTGCATTACCCCTATTTGATTTTGTGTTTATAACCCTGTAGTCACCTGACCAGAAGTCTTGTTCCTCCTGCCACCGAACTTCACTAATTCCCACTATATCTAACTTCAACCTATCCATTTCCCTTTTTAAATTTTCTAACCTACCTGCCCGATTAAGGGATCTGACATTCCACGCTCCGATCCGTAGAACGCCAGTTTTCTTTCTCCTGATAATGACATCCTCTTGAGTAGTCCCCGCCCGGAGATCCGAATGGGGGACTATTTTACCTCCGGAATATTTTACGCAAGAGGACGCCATCATCATGTAATCATACAGTAAAGCTGCATGCCCTCGGGAAAAATTACGGCTGTAGTTTCCCCTTGCTTTCAGCCGTTTGCAGTACCAGCACAGCAAGGCCGTTTTGGTTATTGTTACAAGGCCAGATCAGTCAATCATCCAGACTGTTGCCCTTGCAACTACTGAAAAGGCTGCTGCCCTCTTCAGTAATGTATCTTATGTCACTCATTGTGTAGAAATGGTCATTGCACTCAGAAATACTTGTTCGGGTTCTAGATTTTCCAGCAAATCTATGTACATAATTCCACATAAAAATTATCGCCTATGTTCACACCTAGCAAACATGAACAGCAATACAATATCTAAGTTACCTTTACAATAATTCCTTAATATTCCAACTGCTGTGAACCTATCTTATTTAAAGGAACTGTCCATTGGTTTGAAGTTCCAAAATCAGCACTTTACTTGTTGTAGTGGTGTTGTTGACTGTAACAGTAAACAGGCATTTCAATGAAATGCAAAAATATTTGCAATTGGAGCTTGGTGAAACCAGTAAAGAGTTTGGTGAAGTGAATGATTGATACATTCAAGACCAGGATGGTACTGAGTGGAAAGAGGGGCTAAGTTGTTTTCTGGAGGGATCAGCAGTACCAGGATTGGGTGTGATGATCCAGGAAATCTGCTTTTGAAGTAGACTGGTGTGGTAATTAAATCTAGTGAAGGCTGAGATGGGGATGGTTGTGTATTGCTGTAGAGAGTCTGCATCTGAACAAATATTTTTGCCATGAATGCCAAGGCTGTATGGGAGGGAACACTTGACAGAGAGAAGATGGCAACTGTCGAAATGTAAGTACTGTTGTTTCCTCATAGATTTAATGTGAACAGAAGTGTGTA
The DNA here is from genome assembly GCF_023864345.2 of Schistocerca serialis cubense. Taxonomy (NCBI): domain Eukaryota; kingdom Metazoa; phylum Arthropoda; class Insecta; order Orthoptera; family Acrididae; genus Schistocerca; species Schistocerca serialis. The sequence goes on along the minus strand of NC_064642.1, from coordinate 119,625,253 downwards.
GCTGACCCTCAGTGAGGATTAGGTCAACATCAAGGAAATGGTATGGGATTCAGAATTAGTACCATGTGAAATTTAATTGAAAGAATGTAGTTAGAGATTTCAAACATGTTAATAAATTAACATCCACATAAGTCCATGTGGCAAAGATGTCGTCATTGTATCCAACCACAACAGTGGTTGAAGGCTCATGGATTCCAAGAAAGCCTGCTCCACATGACCCATGAAAAGGATGGCATGGGAAGGAGCCATCCTGGTTCCCATGGCTGTGCCCTTGATCTGTTTGTGTGTCTACCCCCTCACAGTAATGTTATTGTTCAAAAGTATGAAGTATGAAGTTGCTTAAGGAGAGCAGGAAGGATATCATAGGGGTTCTGAAATCAGGTGGGTGCTGGTTGAGGTAATAGTCAGCAAAAGAAATAACATGTACACAAGGAATATTGTTTCAGAGGAAGGTTGCCTTGATGATAAGCAATGTTTGTGACACTATTGGAATGGGCAAACATTCCAGATGATCTAAGAAATGGTTTCTCTCTTTAATATAAAGGGGTTTTTACGTAATAGGAAGAAGGTAACAGCTGATAGCATATGATTTGGGTGGGAAAGAAATTGTATGGATTGAGATCTTAGTACTTGTGAGTGTCCTTAGTTTTTAAGGAGGGACTGTAGATTAGTCTGTACCACAAAGGTAAGGTCTTCATGGCAGATGCAGTATGTAGAAGTGTCAGAAAACTGGTCTAGACCCTCACTTATGTACTCTCATGTCAAACACCACAGTGATAGATCGCTTGTCTGCCATGAAGTTAATGATGTAGTCATCAGTTTTTATGGAGCAAAGACTGTTTTGTAGAGGTTATGGTCATATTGTAGGGACCTGAGAAAGGGTTGTAAAACAGTACTGGGTGTTAAGGATTCTTGGAAAGCTTGGAAATGGTGATTTTGGGGTAGTGGTGGTGGATCAAGTTGGGATCATGGTCTGAACTGTTAGTCAGGATTCAATGTCTGGTTTACTGTTGGAAAGGTTCTGAGATTGAGTTGAAAAGGGATAATTCCAGTTGACATTACAAGTGAAGAAAAGTAGGCTTGTAGCCAAAGCACCATGATTCAATGCTGGTTTAGAGCTGAAATCAAGAGCTTTTCATAATACAGGTAATTGAGGTGGTGAGAGGGACTTGGATGAGAGCTTGAGAACAATTAACTTTTGTGGCTAGTTCTTGTGGTAAACAGTTTCCATTGCTCTGGGAGGCAATGGTGAAGGCTGGGGGTTAAGGAGGTTGCCAAGCTTGGTTGTAGAACACCATAGTAATTATGTGCAGAGAGAAGCAGCCAATCATACATTGTCACCCGCAAATCTATTGCATGGGCCAAACTCATCTCTGGCACAATGTCAACATGAAGTAACTGGCCCTATATCACAGCAGCTGGTGATGTTTCAGCATCCATACCACTCCCCAGACATGCAGCAAGAATTTTCCGTATTTCCCACATGGTGGCTGTTGCCCTGCCCCGCCCTGCTCCGGTTGTTCAGGAGAAAGTAGGATAGCTTTTTGAGGTGAAGTCTGGTCTGTTGTTGCAGTTCAAAGTTGGCTTGGTGGATAATACCATCCAAGGAAATGTGAGGGGCAGAAAACAGCAGGACTTTGTAGGAGGAGAGAAGTCTACTGGAGTGGAAATTGACAGACGTGGTATGTAGGTCACTTATACACCTGGTAAGTGCAAGAGATCGCTGTATTTGAAACTGTAAAAGGGTCTCTTAAAGAATGGGATTACATCCACAAATAGGGACTTTCATTGTTAGGTCTTTGGGGATAACTCCCAGGGACAAGCAGTGTCCAAGAAACTAAATGTGGGATCTTAGTTTAGTTTGGGTAAAAGCATGTTTCTGAAAAGATTGAGTATAATGTAATGGGATTCACCATTATGACAAAGGATAAGGGTTTAGAATATTAAGAGATTGTGGGAGTAGCGAAGAAAAGCAGAGAGCAAAAAATGGAGGACAAACAAGCAAAAAGCCCAGAAAACTCAAAAAAATGTAGAAAAATAAGAAAAAATTGAACAAAAATCATGATCAGGCAAGGGTTAACAAGAGGTAGTGAGCGAATGAGAAAAGTGGACTACGTATAGTAAGAAAAAACTGCTATTTATTATGTTAATTAAGAAAGTTATGAAAGACATGACAATGGACAAAAGCTTAGAAATAGGGCAAATAAAGAGGAAGTCATTGGAGAAAAAAAATCTTCTGTGGGGAATAAAATAATGCAGGTGGTGACAGTAACAGTCAGTGCGATTTGTTGAAAAAAAAAAATTCACAAAAGCATGTAAGAATGACTTAGATGCTAAGGTAAGTGGCAAGAAGTAAAGTGGTGTCAAATATGGAATTAAATCAGCAAAAGACAATCAGGCCGATGACATGCAGTGGACAATAACTGTTGAGTTACATGAAAGTTCATAAATAAAAAGTGACACATTTAAGCAAGTGGAATTCACTACAAGAATATATAGGAATATAAAGTAGATCAATAATAGGCAGCACAGGTAAGCAAACGACTGAACGTGCACAAAAAATTGAAAACAGATGGTAGTTTGAAAAAGATCAACAACAACAACAACAACAACAGAGACTGAAAATTGGGTTACAAGGAATGATGGCAGCAAGGGATAATACATCAACAAAAAATGACTGATTTTGAAAATGTAATATAATTGGACAGATTTAAAAAATGTACTCACAAAGTGCTGGCAGAAGAAAACCCGCACAAAAGTTAGGGAAATGTTCAAACTGGCTCCTTTTGGCATAAGTGTTCAAGGGAAAGGAAGAGTGTTGAAGGAAGTGGACTGGCAAGGAAATGGGAAGAGCTATAGATAAGTTAACCAGAACCCCATGTCAGGGGACTTACCGAATGGGATGAGAAGTAAAGACTGGTCATTAGGGACTGAGATCTTAAGAGTGGAAGATACTGTTATAAGCAAGGCACTGATTACTGGGGAAAAAAAAAGAAACATGACACAATATTTAATACAAGTGAAAAGCTAAGTGCATTATATGTGGTGGGTAGGTGAAGGAAGAGGGGGGGGGGGGGGGGGGGATAGACAGATTATAATATAAGACATAGAAAACTAAATGAAATGAAGAAAAGAAATAGGTAACAGAAAGAAATGCTATGAAATTAACATAAATTTTGGCGCACTGGATGGTGAGAACCAAGCACACAGTTTGATGCCTGTTCCCTTGCAGAGTTCTGAGAAACTGGTGTCAGCAGGAAGAATCTAGCTGGTGTGTGTGGTGAAATATCCACTGAGGTCATGTTTGTCATGATGCAGAGCATGCTGTGCAATAGGATATTGTTTTTTGCTATCATATGCAATCTATTCATGTCCATTCATACTAACTGATACACCAGTTTGGAAGATGGAGCAGTGATAACATAATGACCAGTACACGATAAGTCTCATTGCATAGGTGGTCTCCCTTTGATAGTACAGGGTGTCCATAATGAACAGAAAGAGAACCACTGCATGGAATGACATCAGATTTGACAGCAAATTATTCATTCAGGGAAAAGTCATGGAGCAACAAAATTATGAAAAATTTTCCAGCTGATGGAGCTGTGAGCATCTTAACATAAATGTGGGCAGCTACAAATGACAGATGAATCAGAATATGATCACTGTGGTTTGCTGCGCATTACACTGTCTGCACTGTTTAATGTGCATGACTGCACAAGTTCATCAGTCAACAGTTATGGCACAGTTAGCTAGGTAAACCCATCCACCACCACAATGTCATATCACATTGGATGGAAAAAAATGGTTTTAATTGTTCTAAGACCCAAAACTGGATGAACAGCAAAAGACATCAGTTTTTAATTGTCCTGGTGTCAAAAACCATGTAAAGATAAAATGACAGTGGTTTCCAATTGTCGTGAGACGGCTGGTGCAGGACATGTACAGTAATGCTATCCATTTTTCCGCTACTGATTGAAATCGTGAAACAGCATGCTCCACAACAGATTGGAGAGTCTTAGGGTCACGTTCAGAATGTGATGCACAAGGTGTGTCTTCAATTTTGCTGTGTTCCTAATTGGAGCACTGAACACAACATATCTCAGATAACCCCAAAGCTAGAAATGATAATTCTAGCATTTATAAAATGCCTCTGCCATTGGCTGTGCAATGTACGGAGGAGAGCCATCTTGCATAAAAGTAATCCTACCCACACATCCATGTTGTTGAAGGGCTAGAATCATGTTGGTGCACAAAAGATTCTCATAGTGTTGACCAGTGATGGTACAGGTAACATACTCATCTCCTCAAAAAAATTTTGCCCTGTGGTAAACGATGCCGTCAACCTGCACCACAGTCAGCTTTGCAGAATGAAGTGGTATCAGTTGATGTGCACACAGATTTTTTTCCCCATGCTCTACAGTTCTGTGTATTGACATGTCCTTGGAGATGAAAATTGACTTTGTCTATCCCTGGAATGTTCTATGGCCATTTACTTGTCACCAAGAAAATCTAGAGCAAACATTTACTTGTCACCAAGGAAATCTAGAGCAAACATTTGTCTTATTGACAGGTCACCAAAAATCAACTTCTGAACATGGATGATTTTGTGTGGGTAGCAATCCAGAATGTTTTGTAGGATTTATGCACCATGCTCACAGGCATGTCCAACATCAGGTACTCCCCAGGCATTGCATATTTGCACACCATCACTCAACCACTCCTGCAGCACTATGGACACTTCAACAGATGTCATATCAACTGCTTTCCTCTCTCTGCCACATTGCACTTCAAAAGAACACGTCTTTTCAAAGTTTATAATCATTTCCCCCAGATCCTTAGCAGATATTGAACCAGTGCCGTTCTTCATAACATTGAGTGTCCAGCTCTTCTGCAGGGCTACCAGCACACAGTCACCTTTGCATACAAGAGCTTCACAAGCAGTGCATGATCCTTCATTGAGACAGTCATGTTAGGTCTCTCAGACACAAACTGAGAGACAGCAATGTGCCATGCATCTCTTTGTGTGTACATCCATCCATTGGTCAGTTTTTGTTCCATGACATTCTCCTTGTATCAGTAATAGGGCAAGCTGTGCAGCAGGGACAGTCACAGGCGGTAGGACCCACATGGCAGGGGAATAGGTATAGAATGTGCATAGAATGTGAGCAGGAGATTGTGAAGATTGGGGAGGGAGCAGGGAGTGCAAAAAGTTATTCTAGATGTTGTAGGTAAATTGCTGAAGTGAATGGAACTCATTTCAGTGCATGATTCTAGGCCAGTATGGGTTATGGGCTTTGAAGTTGCTGATTAGTACATTCAGGACAGGATAGTATTGAGTGACAAGAGGAGTGCAGAATCAAGGTTGGATATGATGGCTAGGGAAATCTGCCTTTGAAGTAGGCCGGTGGAATAATTACTTGAAATGACGGCTGAGGTGAGAGTGGTGGTGTATTGCTGTAAGTGTGCTGATCCATCCAAAAAACAGCTTGGGAGTACACCTTTTCTCACTCAGTACTATCCTGACCTATGACCTAAAATAATGCCCTGAAATGAGGTCCATTTTACCCACCTCACATAGAATAGCTTTTCATGCATCTACCCCTTCCCCAGTTCCAGCTATAGTCTGTTCAGATGCTATGCCCCTTCTGCAATTATTTCCATACCTTACATCTCCTACCCCTGTGGGTGCCCCCCTATAAAAAGTCCTGGGCATTCTCCAATCACCACCCATACCAGCCCTGCAAGTGGCAAAACATATACTACCAAAGGGACAACCACCTGTGAAATGACAGATCTTGTACCAGTTATGTAATAACTGCTTGGCCTTCTGCATTGGTATAACTACCATCAAGTTACCGTTTGGAATGAATGAGCATAGACGGAGAGTGTATACTAGCAACACACAATAACTTGGTGCAGAGAATGCTCTAAAACACCTACTGTCTTGGTCTCAGTGCCTGTTTCACCACACATTCCATCTGGATTCTGTCTCCTGAAACCAATTTCTCAGATCTCCAAAGGTGGTATTTGGCTTTACATCATGTGCTTGGTTCTTGGTATCCACCGTGTTTAAATTTGTTCATTTATTTGGTGTCACAACTGCTTGTTAGTAACAATTATTTCCTTCACTCCCTTTTAGTTTGTATATCTTATATTTTCTAACCTGTCTAACCACCCTCCTTCCCCTCACACCAGTCTATCACATATAATGCACTTAGCTTTCCACTCTTAACACCTGCATGATGGTTTTCAGAAATTTGTCTCACTTATAACCCTATTTCCACTTTTAAGCTCTCTGGTTTTCAGATCTCATCCTGTGCAGTCCATAAAGATTGGTTGTCCCTTCTCGTACTGTTCGGGAAGTCTCCCCTGATCTGGGTTTCTGAGAGAATTTTGCAAACTCTCCCCATTTCCCAAACCTCTACAGTCATTTCCCTTCATCCATATTCCTTTCCCTTCATCCATATTCCTTTCCCTTCATCCATATTCCTTTCCCTTCATCCATATTCCTTTCCCTTCATCCATATTCCTTTCCCTTCATCCCTTCTGCCAAGAGCTGCTACTGGCTGTGAAAGTTTGCACATTTCCCCAAGTTTTGTGTGTGTTTCCTTCTGCTGCCACTTGATGAGTAAATCTGTTCATATATCCAATTGTATTATGTACAGTAATGAGGTTCGTTCTTAACAAAATTTACAAATTTATTTTTTGTTCTTAACTCAGATTACTCTGATCAAATTTAATGAAATGTACAGTGAAGGATATTGGTGGTATGCCAGGAAACATTAGATGTTTGCTTTTTCCAGCATAGCTCCAGCAAAACTCGTTATATTCAACTTATTTACTCTGTTCCTACAGAGTTCCAACAATGTTTTTCAAACCTTGTGCATTGGTAATAAGTCACTTTCTGTAATTTGGTGTATATTTGTAGGATTTGGTGCTGTTAAAAAAATTACTTGTTAACTGTTGACATTTTAAAAAGTAAATGTTTGTCTAGAATTATGAAGCATGCATCCAAAACAGTGGAGCACCTGGAGTAAAATTACACTATATTGTGGCATTTAAAAAAGTGTAAAGATTTGTATGTTTTCCTTTCTTTCTAGATATGACAAGGATTGTGATACAAAGGAACACATCTATGAAATACTAAGGCAGCTTTGCCATAAAATGGCAATAAACAGATTTCCTGCACAGTGTGTGGATATTGTTCTACATCATTTTCTTTATGAAAAAGTGAATGATGCTTTCTTGTTGGCATACAAAGTAATTAGCAGTATTCCAGCTTTTGTGCAATCTCTATGTAGAGTAAGTATCTTTTTTCTTCAATAATCAGGGATGTCTGCCAAGGTGGACATGTCTGTCATGTTATTGATAGAGGTACTACAGTTGGTAGGGAGTGATGGATTTTCCACCTGTTCTGTTGGCAAAATTTCTATTTTATGAAGTTGGGAAAGCACATAAATTACACCATAACAACCAAGATCATTATGAAATTGTAAGAATCATCTCAACATAAAGATACAAATATGCCATATCTAACTCTGCATCCACTTTTCATTTAATATTTTTCTTCTACATAGTTTTAGCATTTCAAATTTCAGAAACTTGCACGCTGTTCATATTATATGATCTTGTCTAGATTAGTGAATAAATTTTTTCAAAATTTCCAGGTTTCTAACAATAACATTTTTGTGTTTATTTTTACAATCGGTCTAGTTTGAATCTGATAGATTGCATGCCTAAGAACATTACCTGCATCTACTAATAAACATGCTGTTAATGGAATATTGTTAACACTTGGGTGGATGACATTATATTCGGCAGCTAGAGCAGGAATGTGAATCATATTGGGCCTTATATAGACTTCAGAAAGTCCCTCATATTCCATGGAGAGAGATGTGAGGTATGAGGAATGAAGCTCAGAAACCATATTTTAAGTAATATTTTGTTCCTCCAAATACAATCTTAATAGAGCAGAAGGAATTAAACAACAGTCTTTTGAATTCAATTTTAACTCCACTGTATTACCCAAGAGACTTTTAACATGTTCTTGCAGGTTGATGGAAACTTAAATGCCCATACATCTGACTCATTTCTGATAAAATTGTAGTAAACATATTTTGTACAGTATTTGGAAAAAAGTAAAAAATTGGTATCAACAAGACTCCGGCCGGCACCCACCTCGTGGTCCGTCGCCGGCTGGCCCCTGCCAACCCGAGAGGCAGTGTGGTTTCAGTTGCCTGAGACTGCCATCGCTTGCGCGTGAGCATGGGCGTGTGCGTGCATGTGTGTCTATTTTTGACGAAAACCTTAATGGCTGAAAGCTTTAATTGCGAGTGTCTTTTTGTTGTGCCTATCTGCAACTCAGCATCTCCACTATATGGTGAGTAGCAACTTTCCTTCTCATAATGTTGTTACATTACATCCTGGATTTTCCATTGTTTGAAAGATAATGATGTGTTTTATTATTTTTGATGATCTGCAATTTGAAAGAAAATTGCACAATATGTACAGTACTCAATGTTGCCTAGTTCAAAAATAGAGCATCGATATAGTTACACCACATTTGTTTATATACACTTACCTTTTTCATTACTCAATCATGTCTGTCAGCTCCATTATTTTGCTTAAATTTTTGACCGCATTAGCTAATGGAGTGCATTCTCAAAAAAATCCCTACTGCAGAGACAGGCTTCCTAAGCATTAAGACCCTAAAATTATTCATTATTTTACTATTTCATTATTGCTTCATTATCTAATAAACACCTGCTCTTCTTATCTGATGCAAAATAGGTTCTACTGAAAAATACTCCACAGTAACAGATCCTTATGTTAAGGCAAAGTTAACTCTCATTACTGATCAGACAAAATGATCACTCAGAAAAACAATTATTTCACTGTATTCCATCAAATTGCTTGAGATTCTAGCCTGAAAGGTGATATACATACAAATCTTGCTTATTCTTTCCACACACTTACTCCAGGCAACTATTTTTAAAATTCTATTTCCTTAATGTTGGAAGAGGCTGTACCATGACACACTTCTATAGGTAGTTATCTCCGTATACTGATTGCAATGAACACAAACATTTCTGTTATACCACAATTAATATTGACCTAGTATTCAAGATGGTTTTTACTGCATATTGCCTCTGCTGCTGCACCAGATTATTTCCATTTTTATTATCACATAACATGCCTTATACAATCAAAGATTGTGACATAGGTGACTTGTCAGTTTTACACTATATATAATAATACTAAAAATAGACAATAAACTAATAATACATATGGTGTAATATGTTCAAAGAGGTATTTTAATTACAATTGTAATGCATTGTTGCCATTCACGAAATCTTCTACACTATAGTGACATTTATCTTTCAGATATTTTTCCAGATCTCTTTGGTACCTTTTACATTTGGGTCATCCATACCTTTTCATATTTTATTTACAAATTTCATGCCCATATAGTATGGGTTTTTTTCATATGATTTTAATCGGTGGGTAGGTAACATGTAGCTTGTTCTATATCTAGTATCATATTGATGCAAGAAGCAGTTACCCTCAAAAAGTTGTTGGTTTCTTTTCGTGAAAGTGAGAGTTTCATAGATGTATATGTTTGGAATGCTCATTAGATCTAGTTTTACAAATAAAGGTTTACAATGTTGCTTTGATTTTGCTCTCACCATTGGTTGGATGATTCTGTTTTGTAGTCTAAAAGCTCTAAGTAAATTTTTTTTCCAGACCCCCCAGAAAATTATACTATACATGATGACTGAAACAAAATATGCATTATATACAGTTTTTCTTACAGCTAAATCAGTAAAACTATACAAGATATTCATAATAACACAAGGCTATTCAGTTGACCGAGTATGTAGTCCACATGGTGACTCCATAACAGGTTTTTATTGACTAATACGCCAAGGAATTTGACACAGTCTGCAGTCTCTAATTTTTTGTCCATATACCTTATTTCACTTATAGACTGTGCAGATTGTTTTGTGGTGAAATGAACAATTTCTGTTTTTGTAAAATTTAATGTCAAGTTATTGTTTTTGACCCATGTTTCCACTTCCTCAAGTGTGTGTTCAATATTACGAATTAGGTCTACCTCATTTTTTCAACAGACTACAGCTGTTGCATCATCTGCTTAGAGGATTGTATCAGACTGAACCTGGCATGGCATATCATTGATATAATATTGAAAAAGTAGAGGCCCTAATATCGAACCTTGTGGAACACCTGATTGAGTGTGTTTTAAGCCAGAGAGAAATTTCTTGCAATTGATATTAATAAATACTCTTTGTTTTCTGTTTGCCAAGTATGATGACATCCAGCTAAGAGATTGACCTTGTAAACCATAGTGTGCCAATTTTTGGAGAAGCAGGTCATGATTTACTGTGTCAAAGGACAGGTCACAAAAGATCTGCTGACTTTTGTGACTAATTCATTTATTGCATGGATTGTGCTGCAGCCTTTTCTGAAACCATATTGATTGCATAAGATAATGCTGTTTGATGAAGTGTGATTTTCGATCTGATCACGTGTGTCTCTTTCAAATATTTTTGAGAAAATTGGTAACAGAGAGAGTGGCCTATAGTTGCCCAATTCACCTTGTTTGCCTTTTTTATGTACTGGCGGAACTTCTGTATATTTTAATCGATCTGGGAAGCATCCCTCATCAAGCGATTGGTTGATTTTGGAAGAGAGTGGATATGCAATACTGTGATGGACTATTTCTATTATTTCAGTGGGGACCTCATCCTACCCCACAGATTTTGAATTTTTTAGGGACATGATTGGAAGATAGTGGTCATCAGGTATGTCTTAATATCTCCAAACCCAGGGAAGGATTGCCAGAAAGTGAAGCTATGACTAAAACAGCTCACATCAGGCCTAGCAGTAGATGGGTAACTGTAAAATCGAAGGGAGCTCTTACAAACATGTTGTTGTTGTTGTGGTCTTCAGTCCTGAGACTGGTTTGATGCAGCTCTCCATGCTACTCTATCCTGTGCAAGCTTTTTCATCTCCCAGTACCTACTGCAACCTACATCCTTCTGAATCTGCTTAGTGTATTCATCTCTTGGTCTCCCTCTACGATTTTTACCCTCCACGGTGCCCTCCAATACTAAATTGGTGATCCCTTGGTGCCTCAGAACATGTCCTACCAACCGATCCCTTCTACTAGTCAAGTTGTGCCACAAATTTCTCTTCTCCCCAGTCCTATTCAATACCTCCTCATTAGTTATGTGATCTACCCATCTAATCTTCAGCATTCTTCTGTAGCACCACATTTCAAAAGCTTCTATTCTCTTCTTGTCCAAACTATTTATCGTCCATGTTTCACTTCCATACATGGCTACACTCCATACAAATACTTTCAGAAACGACTTCCTGACACTTAAATCAATACTCGGTGTTAACAAATTTCTCTTCTTCAGAAACGCTTTCCTTGCCATTGCCAGTCTACATTTTATATCCTCTCTACTTCGACCATCATCAGTTATTTTTCTCCCCAAATAGCAAAACTCCTTTACTACTTTAAGTGTCTCATTTCCTAATCTAATTCCCTCAGCATCACCCGACTTAATTCGACTACATTCCATTATCCTCGTTTTACTTTTGTTGATGTTCATCTTATATCCTCCTTTCAAGACACTGTCCATTCCGTTCAACTGCTCTTCCAAGTCCTTTGCTGTCTCTGACAGAATTACAATGTCATCGGCGAACCTCAATGTTTTTATTTCTTCTCCATGGATTTTAATACCTACTCCGAATTTTTCTTTTGTTTCCTTCACTGCTTGCTCAATATACAGATTGAATAACATCGGGGACAGGCTACAACCCTGTCTCACTCCCTTCCCAACCACTGCTTCCCTTTCATGTCCCTCGACTCTTATAACTGCCATCATATTAACAATAAATATAGGCAGGACTTTGTGTTACTATAAAATAACAAACTTCTTCTCCCCAGTCTTGTTCAATACCTCCTCATTAGTTATATCAGCTACCCAACTAATCTTCAGCATTCTTCTGTAGCACCACGTTTCTAAAGTTTCTATTCTCTTCTTGTCCAAACTAGTTATCGTCCATGTTTTACTTCCATACATGGCTACGCTCCATACAAATACTTTCAGAAACAACTTCCTGACACTACAATCTATACTCCATGTTAACAAATTTCTCTTCTTCAGAAATGCTTTCCTTGCCATTGCCAGTCTACATTTTATATCCTCTCTACTTCGACCATCATCAGTTATTTAAAAAACTTAATAGTGAACTTAATAGTGAACAAATTTTCAAATGGAAACGTGGTAAATATTCTATGTTTAAGTGAACATTGGTGTAAAGAGGATGAGCTTGGGTACGAAGTATTGGATGATTACACACTACTTAGTTGCTATTGCAGAAAACAGCAATTACGTGGTGGGGTAGCAATATATGCAAAACACCTCTTGCATCAAACTGTGGCAGGATAAATCTCAATACCCTTTGTGATTAAATGCATTTTGAAATATCAGGTCTATTAATTGAGAGCCTTAAGCTGGTGGTGGTGGTGGTGGTGGTGGTGGTGGTGGTGGTGTACAGGTCACCTAGTGGTAACCCCCATATCTTTCTGGAGAAACTTCAGGAACTTTTAATGTACATATGTATACCAAAATGGAAAAAAATACAATATTGTCATTGGACAGGATATCAATTCAAGTTTTGATGTCCTACAGGACAGAAAAACTGTGACAGAGCTCAAAAATGTGCTTCAACAATTTAACCTGCATTATGTTAACTGCAAACCTACCAGAGGCTCATCCTGTCTAGACAACATATTTACAAATATTAAGAGAACTTGTATGTGGTTCATGGTGTGGGTTCCTGTAGTCATGTCCTAGTTCATTAACCACGGGCAACATATGAGTGGTCAGGTACGTGGTCCTGACAGTCGGGATACCAGTTACTTTGGAATAAGGCTGGGCATCTCGGACATATTCTGAGTTGTGGTCACCTTTGTGCTCATACGGCAAAGACTACCAAATCCACCGGTTAGTCCCTCAGCCATTAGGGGTAAAACCCAATGGGACTTGGGGCAAGTAAGGCTAGCAACCTGCTTCCCTGGTACATTAAATATGATGCTGGCAACAATCAGAGCAAAATGCCTCGGACCTTTGGAGGTGACGGAGTCCCACCTCTAACTGACAAACCAGGGACTCCTAAGATATGACTTGGCAAACAAATGGTAATGAGATGGGGAGCTATTAATATCAATGAGGGCTACTCTGGGAAGAAGGTAGAGCTGGCAGAGGCTGCAAGTAAGATGGGGCTGGACGTTTTAGCTCTTAGTGACATTCGGGTAAGGGGTGAGAAAGAAGAGGAAGTGGGAGAATACAAGGTCTACCTGTCAGGAGTCAAAGCAGGAGTAGCACAATTGGGTGTAGGGCTTTACATCAGGAAAGAAATGGAACCCAGCGTAGTTGCAATAAGGTATGTAAACGAACGGCTAATGTGGATAGATTTGACAGTGTCTAGCAAGAAAATTAGGATTGTGTCAGTATATTCGCATTGTGAAGGGACAGATCAATATAAGATGGATAGTTTTTATGAGGCACTCAGTGATGTAGTTGTTAGAGTAAAGGACAAGGACAGTGTTCTGCTCATGGGTGATTTTAACGCCAGGATTGGAAATCGAACAGAAGGGTATGCAAAGGTTACGGGTAAATTTGGAGAGGATATGGAGGCAAACAGGAACGGGAAACAACTCTTGGATTTCTGTGCCAGTATGGGCTTAGTAATCACAAACTCCTTTTCTAAACATAAGAACATTCACCGGTATACTTGGGAAGGCAGGGGAACCAGATCTGTCATTGACTATATAATAACAGATCAGGAATTCAGGAAGGCTGTGAGGGACACAGGTGTATTCAGGGGATTCTTTGAGGACACTGATCATTATTTAATCTGCAGTGAAATTGGGATTGTGAGGCCGAAAGTGCAGGAGATCAGGTCCATATCTAGGAGGATAAGAGTGGAGAAACTTCAGGATAAGGAAATCAGGCACAAGTACATAACAGCGATCTCAGAAAGGTACCAGTTAGTTGAATGTAGTCAATTACAATCATTGGAAAAGGAATGGACAAGGTACAGGGACACAGTACTAGAAGTGGCTAGAGAATGTCTTGGAACAGTAGTGTGTAAAAGTAGGATGAAGCAAACAGCTTGGTGGAATGACACAGTCAAGGCAGCCTGTAAAAGGAAAAAGAAGGCGTATCAAAAATGGCTACATACTAGAACTCAGGTAGACAGAGAAAGTTATGTTGAAGAAACAAACAAAGCCAAACAGATAATTGCAGCATCCAAGAAGAAATCTTGGGAAGACTTTGGAAACAGGTTGGAGACTATGGGTCAAGCTGCTGGAAAACCATTCTGGAGTGTAATTAGCAGTCTTCGAAAGGGAGGTAAGAAGCAAATGACAAGTATTGTGGACAGGTCAGGAATACTGCTGATGACTCCTGTGGATGCCTTGGGCAGATGGAGGGAATATTTTGAAGAGTTGCTCAATGTAGGTGAAAATACGATCGGTAATGTTTCAGGTTTCGAGGTAGAATGGGATAGGAATGATGATGGAAATAGGATCACATCTGAGGAAGTGGAGAAAATGGTCAATAGATTGCAGTGCAATAAAGCAGCTGGGGTGGATGAAATTAAATCGGAACTCATCAAGTACAGTGCACTGTCAGGTCTCAGATGGCTACACAGGATAATTGAAATTGCCTGGGAGTTGGGACAGGTTCCATCAGACTGGACAAAAGCAGTAATCACACCAGTCTTTAAACATGGAAACATGTAACAACTACAGAGGTATCTCTGTAATCAGTGTTGTGGGTAAAATCTTCTCAGGTATTGTTGAAAGGAAAGTGCGAGTATTAGTTGAGGACCAATTGGATGAAAATCAGTGTGGGTTTAGGTCTCTTAGAGGTTGTCAGGACCAGATCTTTAGCTTACGCCAAATAATGGAGAAGTGTTATGAGTGGAACAGGGGATTGTATCTAAGCTTTATAGATCTAGAAAAGGCATATGACCGGGTTCCTAGGAGGAAGTTATTGTCTGTTCTACAAGATTATGGAATAGGAGACAAACTTTTGCAAGCAATTAAAGGTCTTTACATAGTCAGGCAACAGTTAGAGTTGACGGTAAATTGCGTTCATGGTTCAGAGTAGTTTCAGGGGTAAGACAAGGTTGCAACCTGTCTCCACTGTTGTTCATATTATTTATGGATCATATGTTGAAAACAATAGACTGTCTGGGTGAGCTTAAGATATGTGAACACAAAATAAGCAGTCTTGCATATGCGAATGACTTAGTTGTGATGGCACATTCTATTGAAAGTTTGCAAAGTAATATTTCAGAGCTAGATCAGAAATGTAAGGACTATGGTATGAAGATTAGCATCTCCTAAACGAAAGTAATGTCAGTGGGAAAGAAATATAAATGGATTGAGTCCCAAATAGGAGGAACAAAGTTAGAACAGGTGGACGGTTTCAAGTACTTAGGATGCATATTCTCACAGGATGGCAACATGGTGAAAGAACTGGAAGCGAGGTGTAGCAAAGCTAATGCAGTGAGCACTCAGCTACGATCTATTCTCTTCTGCAAGAAGGAAGTCAGTACCAAGACTAAGTTATCTGTGCACCGTTCAATCATTCGACCAACTTTGTTGTATGGGAGCGAAAGCTGGGTGGATTCAGGTTACCTTATCAACAAGGTTGAGGTTACGGACATGAAAGTAGCTAGGATGATTGCAGGTACTAGTAGATGGGAACAATGGCAGGAGGGTGTCCACAATGAGGAAATCAAAGAAAAACTGGGAATGAACTCTATAGATGTAGCAGTCAGGGTGAACAGGCTTAGATGGTGGGGTCATGTTACACACATGTGAGAAGCAAGGTTACCCAAGAGACTCATGGGTTCAGCAGTAGAGGGTAGGAGGAATCGAGGCAGACCAAGGAGAAGGTACCTGGATTCGGTTAAGAATGATTTTGAAGTAATAGGTTTAACATCAGAAGAGGCACCAGTGTTAGCACTGAATAGGGGATCGTGGAGGAATTTTACAAGGGGGCTATGCTCCAGACTGAACGCTGAAAGGCATAATCAGTCTTAGATGATGATGATGATGATGATGATGATGATGATGATGATGATGATGATGATGATGTAATTAGTTTCCCTTACTCAGACCATGATGCAATATATCCTAGTCTTAATAATGTAACTTCAGACTGCACCAAACCATAATCTAAAATTATAACTAGACCAGTGAGCGGAGAGAGGATCAATAGGTTTAGACATGCCCTCACCTATTTCAGTTGGGACACACGTTTTATTAGGCTCAACACTGTTCAGCTGATATTGTTTTCACCGAGTTTTTCTCCATATTTTTAAATATATTTGAAAATAACATCCAACTGAAAAAATGTACAGTGAATATTAGTAGTAATTACAAGAAAATAAAAATGAAGGAATGGTATACTCCACAGTTAGGGAAACTGAAAAATACTGTTATGCTGTAGTCTAGTTTGTACAAAACCAGTAAATCAGAACTGTATAAAGATTTGTATGCTAAAGCTTAATACAAGTATAGGAAGGCAATAAATGAAGCGAAGAAACTGCATGACAGTAAACATTGAAAAATCTAACAATAAATGCAAAAAGGTGTGGAGTGTAATAAACTCCATTGTACACACTAAACACAAAGAGGAAATTGCCATTATCCCAGAAGAATTTAACAAATATTGCATTCAGTCCATTGAAAAAATCAGTACTTCAATAATCAAACCACTTGAAAATGTACTTAGTATTTTGGACAGCTGCTTTGAAAAGCTTCCTCCAAGCACATTCACTTTCAAAGAAGTGAGCCCAAATAATATCCAAAAGTAGTGAAAAATTTCAAACCTTCAGTTAGTGTTGATTACTATGATATGTCATGTAATTTGTTAAAAGATGTTATTGATTGTGTGATTTATCCTTTAACTTTTTGTGTTAACAAATGCCTCGTTGAAAGTAAGTTCCCTGATGTACTAAAAATTTGTAGAGTTGTGCCCACATATGAAAAAGGGGAAAAGAACTGTCTCGCTAGTTACAGACCTATATCCATAACCCCAGTTTTTCAAAAATTTTAGAAACAATTATGTATAAGCAAGTTAGTGTCTACTTGGGTAAACTAAATATAATTAATGATAAACAGTTTGGATTTAGGGAAGGGTAAATCCACAACAGATGCAATGGACTCCCTAGTAAAAATAGTCCTAGATGTATTTGAGGCTAGGGACTATGCCCAGGCTACATTTTGTGACCTGAGCAGAGGCTTTGACTGTGTAGAGCATGACACTGTGTCGAATAAGCTAGTTTACTATGGTTTTGATGACAACAGTATAAATGTGTTCAGATCTTTTCTAGAGAACTGTCAACAATCAAATTTGGTTAATGTTAGGTACAGAGTGCCTCAAGGGTCAGTGTTTTTACCTTTACTGTTTATACTAATGACCTGCCCTCACTCATAAATTCTCACACAATATTGTATGCTGATGACACAAATTTTCTACATAAAAGCTCTGATCTAGGCACACTGAAAACACTGACCGAAAATACCCTTGCTAAGTCCTCATTATGGTTCAAAGTTAGTGGCTTCTTACTAAATGAGAGCTAAACCCAGACACTTTACTTTAGCCTCAAAGAGATTCCTAACTACTAAAAATTAGAAACGGTAAAATTTCTAGGTGTTACTATTGACAATAATTTGACATGGGAACCACACATTAAAAAATATTGGCTAGGCTTTCAAGAGTTATTTATCTAATTAGGAACTTAAATGACATGTTCCCAATGACTATGTGAGATCAGCATATTTTGCCTTCTTCCAAAGCATCATCTCTTACGGAATTCTACTGTGGGGTAGTATCTGTCATGTAAATGATATTTTACTTTTACAGAAGAAAGTAATAAGAATAATAACGGATTGTGATAAAACACAACATTGTAAACCTGTGTTTATTAAATTGCAGTGTCTTACCATAGTAAACTTATTCATCTATGATGTTTTATTGTATGTTAGAGACGATGTCTCTAATTTTGTGTTGAAAAGTGGTATTCATAACCATAATACTAGATACAGAACATCTGTAGACATGCCATGTCATAGATTATGAAAATTGCAGAACTCCTACCTAGTTCTTGGACTAAGTGCTGACTTTAAAGAACTGCCTGTAAATATTTTTAAAGCTAAATTATACAAGCTACTAGTGAACAATCTGTTTTACACCATTGATGAATTTTTTTTGAAGATGAAAATACTGTATTCTAATGTGTACCTATTTTATGTAAACCAATTTACATCAATATAGTAGTTTATGTAGAAATATATGCTCTTGACTTTGTCTATTGCTGTAATCAGTCAAATGACAATAAATTTTTATTATTATTTCTTTCCTTTCTCAGACGTTTTGTCTGGTTAAAAATAGAAAGTAACACGGACCTTGATCAAGTGTGACTTCCTTTTAACTGTACGGTATATGTTACATTGCATTTAGGAACTTTCGGGTAATTGAATATGTATCAATGATTACAGATTTCTGTTGTTGTATATATACGTTTGGATGTAGCTGTATTGCGTTGATGCACCGGTGGATATTGTGTGGTATGACTCCTGTAGTTGATAGTATAATTGGTATAATGTCAACTTTATCCTGATGCCACATGTCCTTGACTTCCTCAGCCAGTTGGATGTATTTTTCAATTTTTTCTCCTGTTTTCTTCTGTATACTTGTTGTATTGGGTATGGATATTTCGATTAGTTGTGTTAATTTCTTCTTTTTATTGGTGAGTATGATGTCAGGTTTGTTATGTGGTGGTGTTTTATCTGGTATAATGGTTCTGGTCCAGTATAATTTGTATTCACCATTCTCCAGTACATTTTGTGGTGCATTCTTGTATGTGGGAACGTGTTGTTTTGTTAGTTTATGTTGTATGGCAAGTTGTTGATGTATTATTTTTGCTACATTGTCATGTCTTCTGGTGTATTCTGTATTTGCTAGTATTGTACATCTGCTTGTGATGTGATCTACTGTTTCTATTTGTTGTTTGCAAAGTCTGCATTTATCTGTTGTGGTATTGGGATCTTTAATAATATGCTTGCTGTAATATCTTGTGTTTATTGTTTGATCCTGTATTGCAATCATGAATCCTTCTGTCTCACTGCATATATTGCCTTTTCTTAGCCATGTGTTGGATGTGGCTTGATTGATGTGTGGCTGTGTTACATGATATGGGTGCTTGCCATGTAGTGTTTTCTTTTTCCAATTTACTTTCTTCGTATCTGTTGATGTTATGTGATCTAAAGGGTTGTAGAAGTGGTTATGAAATTGCAGTGGTGTAACCGATGTATTTATATGAGTGATTGCTTTGTGTATTTTGCTAGTTTCTGCTCATTCTATAAAGATTTTTTTAAAATAGTCTACCTGTCCATAATGTAGGTTTTTTATGTCGATAAATCCTCTTCCTCCTTCCTTTCTGCTTAATGTGAATCTTTCTGTTGCTGAATGTATGTGATGTATTCTACGTTTGTGGCATTGTGATCGTGTAAGTGTATTGACTGCTTCTAGGTCTGTGTCACTCCATTTCACTACTCCAAATGAGTAGGTCAATATTGGTATAGCATAAGTATTTATAGCTTTTGTCTTGTTTCTTGCTGTCAATTCTGTTTTCAGTATTTTTGTTAGTCTTTGTCTATATTTTTCTTTTAGTTCTTCTTTAATATTTGTATTAGCTATTCCTATTTTTTGTCTGTATCCTAGATATTTATAGGCATCTGTTTTTTCCATCGCTTCTATGCAGTTGCTGTGGTTATCCAATATGTAATCTTATTGTTTAGTGTGTTTTCCCTTGACTATGCTATTTTTCTTACATTTGTCTGTTCCAAAAGCCATATTTATATCATTGCTGAATACTTCTGTTATCTTTAGTAATTGGTTGAGCTATTGATTTGTTGCTGCCAGTAGTTTTAGATCATCCAAGTATAGCAAATGTGTGATTTTTTGTTGGTATGTTCTGGTAATATTATATCCATAATTTGTATTATTTAGCATGTTGGATAGTGGGTTCAGAGCAAGACAGAACCAGAAAGGACTTAATGAGTCGCCTTGATATATTCCACGCTTAATCTGTATTGGCTGTGATGTGATATTATTTGAATTTGTTTGGATATTAAGTATGGTTTTCCAATTTTTCATTACTATGTTTAGGAATTGTATCAATTTAGGATCTACTTTGTATATTTCCAATGTTTGTAGTAACCATGAGTGGGGTACACTATCAAAAGCTTTTTGGTAATCAATGTATGTGTAGTGTAGCGACCTTTGTTTGGTTTTAGCTTGATATGTCATCTCTGCATCTATTATCAGTTGCTCTTTATATCCTCGTGCTCCTTTGCAGCAGCCTTTTTGTTCTTCATATATAATTTTGTTCTGTGTTGTATGTGTCATTAATTTCTGTGTAATGACTGATGTTAATATTTTGTAATGTGGGTTTCATTTCATCTTTCCCTCTCCTTCCCTCTTTCCTGATGAAGCAACCTTGGGTTGCGAAAGCTTTTTTTTTTTTTTTTTAATTGTCTCTATCAACATACCAACGCTTTCATTTGGTAAGTTATAGCATCTTTGTTTTTAGAAATACTTACAATATTGTCAATACATGTTGCAGAGGTTGCTGTAATTCTTGTATACTGATCAAAATTGAGATTTAGCCCATTTGTGGCTGCCATGTTCTTTAAGTGTGAAGAAAATTTGTCATCAGTCCTTACATCTATGTTGAAGTCAGCATATATAACAACTTTCTTGTACAGTTTTTCACTTTTTACTCTATGTAGCAATGTATCAAACTTATCTAAAAATACAGAGCTTATATGGTACCTAGGGGTGTGATATATGCTGATAATTAATATGTTATACTCTTTAAGTTCTATACAACTACTTTCAAATGTACATTCTTCATTCAGATGGCTAAAATACTGTCTGATATCATAGTCTACCAAGGAATGAACTAATATGCAAAAGCCTCCAAACCCATTGGTTCCACAAAAGTTGGTAGCCAGTTTATAGCCTGTAAGTTTATTTGGGAGATTGATATTTTCAGATTTTAGCCAATTTTCATTAAGACATATTACTTTCACAGATTGTTTCACATTTTCTAGCAAAAGTTCTATATCATAAAGCTTCCTGATCATTCCTTCAGACAGACCTCTGATGTTAAAGAGCATAATGAAATTACTACTGCATATATTATTAAGTAGCCGGTCTTTAAAACCAATTTGGCTATAAAGTAATGGATCATCCACATGAGTGTTGACTGCTTGTTCTGGATTCAGTGTATTGGGCCAAATTAAGAAAGAATTGGCCCCTTTCATCAGTTTCCCTGTGTGAGAGCATCTGGATGATGAGTAGGTACAGTCTTCTTGACGATAATTTTGATCTCTGCTGTATCTTCTGAGACTTGTTCTGGCACCGTCTCATGTCCTGGATGTGATGTTTCTGTTTGAGCTGGTGCTGTGGCTGTGACTAAGTGTGTGATTTTGAAATTGTTTTCCCATTTTTCCATTTACTTGGTTGAAACTGGTTGCATGGAAATTGGTTTTCTTGCAATGTAATCTTTTTGTATTAATTTCGCTAGCATTTTGCCAATGTATGACTTGCCAGCATTATTATAATGTAGTCCATGTTTCATAAACAAATCTCTTTCATCAGGAAGATAGAAAAATGTTACATTTTGATAGGACTTGCTTATTTTGTAGAACTGTCTATTTACTTTTCCAAGCTCCAGATTTACGATGTAATTGTCTTGCAGGTCATATCTGTGAGGCAAGCTAGTAACTATGATGTTCGGAACTTCCAGATCTAGTAATGTAGTTTTTAAACACTAGTTTCACACATGAGCTGATTACTGTATATATTATAGTTTTCAGATAATCTGCATCTTCTGCTCCACACATGCTAACACCTTTCATTTTCTGATTACCTTACCTCTTAGCAGAAATTTTTTAACCATGACATCAATTTACTTTCATCATATTTCATAAAACCAGAATAAACACAGTATCTCATAGATTTTTACCAAATACTACTGCTGTTTTGTTGCCTTTTCTTCCATCCTCTTATGATTCCATTACTTATCACTAATGCAACATAATATATATAGTTAACATTGGAGAAACCTTTTCTAAAATAATCATATACTAAAGTATCCTGCTGTACAAAATACATCAAAGTCGAAGATAGAATGTTTCTGATTCACTTATAAACTACAGATAGGATAGGAGAAGAGTTTGACTGACTCGGGAAACAAGAAAGATGAGACAGACAGTTGGGGTAAGTATTATTGCCACATAACTGAAACCAGCACAGAATGCTGAACCCCCTACTTGCTTTTTGCACATGAAATTAGTCCCAAATATTACATCAATGCTGAGATTTTGAATCACCAAGAAATTGCACTCCAAAAGCTGTCCTACCAATTCCACAGTTGATAGTACCTCTCGCATCACAATCAAGTTGAACACTGACTACTGTAAATGATGTAGCAGACAGTTGCATCATTGCATTCAACAGTTCTTTACATTCACTGTTCACATCTCCCCAAAATTAAAATTACATGGCCAACTGACAGTTGGTAAAGGCTAAGGCTCACTAATAGTTTGCAGGCAAACATCAGCATACTGCTACAATAGTTTGCTGTTCAACATCTATGAGCAGTAAATACCTAACCACACACACTTCACAGCTCTTGCCGAATAATAAGGTATGTGTGACACTATTTCTCAAATAAATTGAACAGACACTGTCATTGTTGTTACTCTGACTCAGACTTCCCATCTGAAAATCAGACATGGACTGACTGTCTTGGGACCAAAAATTGGGCCTTTATATATCATCACAGTAATACACTGAAACTATACATTTTTTGATATTAAAGTTACAGAAATTACAGTCAAAAAATACCTCATTCAATTAACTGAATACATAAAAAAATTCTGCCTTTTTAACACTTCCTTCTGTCACAAAATTTAGGCAAAATTATTTGTTTAAATAATGAAATTAACAGATATAGTTATACAAACAATACTTCGGCAAACCTGGCAATTATTTTTGACTTAATTAAGGACTGGCTTTGCTAATATGTTTTCTAATGGAGCCAAATAAATACTTCAAGAATCCTAGTAGTTCTTCCTCCAAATGTTTATAATTAGTACAGAATTTAATTTGTTTATAATCCAGCAATAGAATTTAAGTGACAAAAAATTACTGAATTCACCCTATAGCAAAAGATACTAACTAGGAATAGTCAAAGTAAATTATGAAATTGATTACATACACAAAACTAAGCACAAAATTATATCTGGTGCTATATTTCTTAAGCATGAGGGCCAACCTTCCTCTCCATAGGTACGCCAATTATACTTGTGCATTTTAATGGTAATTAGGCAAAATTGAAAATAAAATGAATTTAAGGAGCCAGATGGCAAAATGAGAGGAAGTAAAAAGATCCCAGCTTGCTTTGTCACAAAAGTGTTGCATTTGTTATTGAACTCTGACTACCAACAGAAGCAATTTCAGATAATGGGACTACAGCTCTGCATGTGCCACTGAGGATCTTCAGTCTATAACCAAGTAAACTAACTTACGTAAGATATGTCAGACCAGTTATGTAATCTAGAGTATCTCAAAAAATATTTTTATGTCTTTCTGAGGTAGCAGGTTTTTCATAATTTGCACAATATATAAGGAGTTTATTTAACACATCAGATGAGTTAGCATCATTCGTGCAATTTTCCATTTCCCTTCTAGGCTGCTTTTCATTTCCCTTTGGACTCTTCAACGAAGATATTTCTCTCTCGTCTTTGCTGCTTGTATTTCCATCTCATATAGTTTTTATGCTGCACTCTGTCCAATTTGAAAAAGGTTCACCAGGTTTTAGTATGGTGTATGTGGTAAAAAGTTTGTCTCAGTGCTTTCAGTATACCGGTGTAATTTTTTCTGTTTGCATAGTGTGTCATCAATTTTCACCCTTTTAATTACTTGAGGGCAACATTTATTTTAAATATTAATGAAAGTGTCAAGAAATATATCAAAAGCATTGGTATTGTTACAGTTACTGAAACTTTACCCCTCAGAATAATTTGTCCTTTAGGTGTATAATGCAATATGCTTTCAACATTCTGACATAGTACACATAACATAGAGACTGTTTCCAGTAGCAATTGATGGATGGTACAACCCATTAGCTTTATTTAGCTAATGTAGTTGAGTATTTATCTGTTTCACAACACCAGCTTTTTCAGTTGTTCCTTCTTTCATATGGTGTCAAAAATATGAGAGTTTTTTAAATGGAACACGTTCATTAACAAATACTGCCATTATCCACCCTTTGTGTAGTTACCTGCAATAACTAGTAACTAATTGCTCATGCATAACCCTGTAATTTGTGATACAGTTTTACTGCTTTTCAGTTCATGTTGTGTTAGTACTAATAGATGTGAATGCTCATACACACAAATGTAACATATTTCTAAGATACTGGACATATCACAACCTTCTGGCAATAAACTCCATTAACATAAAACTCCCTTCACCATCATTATTTTTGTGTGATTTTCCTCATTTTCATTTGAGATTTTAATTGCACTGTTCATATGCTCATCTTTGAACAACTGCTCTCTGAAATTTTAATCTAACCAGGGTGCTGTTGTGAGGAATACTGGAAGAACTATTATCAACAGCAGCACAAAATTCCTTTGCATTCTTTCATTTCTGAATTTCTGTTGCAGGTTGTGCATTTACGACTACATGCTGGCCCAATTCCAGAAAATGATTTTGTAGTTAATATTGATGTCTTTAATCTCATTAAGAAGCTGCACAAGCTAATTCCAAATAGTATTGCACCAGTAATAAGTAGTTTGGAATTATGTCTTTGCAGTGAAAATAATGAGGAGAAGTTAAATGCTTTCCAGCTTTTGACACATTTGTACACTGAAGGAAATTGTGAGGGAAAGTACATTTTTCTGTGGAAAGCATTCTTGGAACGGTAAGAGATTCATTTTCTTGTTGCAGCCTATCTTATTAGAAATAGCTTGAGACTGTAATATAGTGGTAATATAGCTGTCTAAAAATAACAATATGACCATAAATGAAGTGTGCATAATGGAATTGGACAATCAGAAATAAAAGATCTATGAAATAGATGGCACCATAGATATCAAACAAAACTGGGGACATTTTATATGCACAATTAACTATGAGAAAGCTTTGTGCAAGAAAGGTGTGACACTTGCTGAATGTGTACTAAAAACTAATGAACAATGAAGTCCTCACTATATTTGCAAAAAATTCTATGCATTTTGTATTCTGGTTAGTTATGATGAATGTGACATGAATCCTCCAATTTCTGTCCAGATCAAACCAGCAGACAGATTAGTCTCAGGATGCTGGGGCCTAAGAAAAAATAGTGAAGTCAGTTTAATCAAATGGAAATCGTTGTGGTCTTTGTCTCTTTGGTTTCAAAATTGTTTTTTTAACCTTGATCTCCTTCCAAAGTGTGAAACAATGATAAGCAAATGCTACCAAAGTCTTTCGAACCAAAGGGATGAAAATAACATGTGGCAAGGAGCATTCATGAAATCAGTGCACCTACTACTGTAATAGTAGTAGTAGTAGTAGTAGTAGTAGTAGTAGTAGCGGTGGTGATGGTGATGTGATTTGAGTGTTCAAATGTCCACCCTGTTTACCTTATTCAACCCCCACTGACTACTTCTAAGGAAGATCACTGGATCAGAAAATGCTTTTGATCCATGAAGTTATGGCAGCTGCCAGTTACTGTGAAATTAGCCAGGTGGTGTAGCTCCACTTGCTCTATCAGCCCTAATATAAAAAAATATTTCTTCTTCTTTTTGGGTCTCCTTTCCATGTTAAATACATATACCATATACGAGGTGCGGCTAGAAAAAAACCGGACTGATACTGGAAAAAACATTTATTTACAATTATTTACAATTTCATGTTATCTCCTTCAATGTTCTCTCCTCCTCGGTTTCTACACCGCTCCATACGAATTTTCCACTGTTCATAGCAATGCTGCAGATCATTTTCGGTAAGTCCATACATTACTTCCATCGCTTTTTCTTTTACTGCTTCAACAGTCTCAAATCTAGTTCCTTTCAAAGCTGACTTGACTTTAGGGAAAAGAAAAAAGTCACAGGGGGCCAAATCAGGTGAGTAGGGTGGATGATCTAAGATGGGAATGTTGTGTTTTGCCAAAAACGTCTTCACTGACAATGCACTGTGAGCTGGGGCATTGTCTTGGTGAAGGAGCCATGACTTTTTTCTCCACAAATCGTTCCGTTTTCTCCATACTCGCTCACGCAGGGTAGCCAGGACGCTAATGTAGTAATGCTGATTCACTGTTTGTCCCTCTGGTACCCAATCAATGTGCACAATCCCTTTGATGTCAAAAAAACAATCATCATTGCCTTGAATTTCGATTTTGACATTCGTGCTTTTTTTTTTGTCGTGGAGAACCAGGAGTTTTCCAATGCATCGATTGGCGTTTAGTTTCGGGATCGTAAGTAAAAAACCACGATTCATCGCAAGTAATAACATTATCACTGGTGTCTTCGCGGCCATCTTTAAATCGTTTAAACCACTCAAACACTTGTGTTCGCGATAAACAATCATCGCCGTACACTTGTTGTAAAATTACAAACGTTTCACTTGCAGATTTTCCTAGTTTGAAACAAAATTTGATGTTAACATGCTGTTCTTTCTGTACACTCAACATTTTCCGACACACAGACAAAACGTCAACTACTTAAAACAGACGCCACGGGCAGACTGAGTGCAGGAGGCAGATGAAACTCGAGCAGTAGGTGGAGCGAGAGTCACGTGACAGGCCACGCGACTTTCAGGCTTATTGCATTCGTTTTATTGTTTCACCAGTACTAGCCCAGTTTTTTTCTAGCCACACCTCGTATACATGAAATCTCAAAGTTCTTTTCAAAGTCACATTTTTTTCTAAGTCTTATTACTGAGTGTATAATTTACATGCAGCTGATAAGTTTCAGTAACAGTTCCTGAAAAGAAATGTTCAAAATTTGTGATTTGTCTAAACCACATGCACTTGAAAATTTCAGCCCACTAATAATTATTTGTTTTAGGATGACATAGCTTAATTGAAAACTCTCGCTTCCTTCTTTATAAGGAACATTTTATCTTCTCTGAAAATGGTGTAATTAAAAAAATATTCCTATTCAAAATTATTGTCATTAGAATTCTAAAGTATCTAAATCTTGAAATGTAATCTTTCCAAGAACCCAATGTTTGTCTGTAGCCCCAATATTTCTGTATGAAAAGTGTATGCTGTTATTAGAATAATACATCAGTTAATGAAGTATTCCAGATGTAAAATTGCAATTCCTGGAAATTTCTTGGTGGACTTAGCTGAAACCCAGTAATAAAAGTTGAAGTGGCAAAATACACTCCAAAAAATTAAACCTAATATTTATGCCATTTTGAAGGCAGATGTTTATTCTAAACAAAGCACCTTTTTCCAGACATTTTTATTTAAAACAATGAAATAGAACTTACTTTACAACATATACTGCCGGCTGCAGTGGCCGAGCGGTTCTAGGCGCTTCAGTCTGGAACCGCGCTGCTGTTACGGTCACAGGTTCAAATCCTGCCTCGGGCATGGATGTGTGTGATGTCCTTAGGTTAGTTAGGTTTAAGTAGTTCTAAGTCTAGGAGACTGATGACCTCAGGTGTTAAGTCCCATAGTGCTTAGAGCCATTTGAACCATTCGAACAACATACACTGATGCGAGAATGGTGTCTTTCACAAGCTATTGTACAAAATATTCTCAGACTACTTGCTTTGTCAATTCACATAGCATGTCTGGTGTTGGTGCAGAGCACAGATGCCTTTTCACAACAGCAGACCAAGCCAATGTAGATTGTGCTGCGTATTTTGAGGGTCAGTAAAATTGTAAGGTCTGTGGACTGCTACTTGTTGTACACTCTCTCCACTGTCCATAACTTTTTCATTTATGTTAAACAGCTATTGTTTGTCATACTGGTAGTTCAGTATTTGTATGTTAGTACTGCAGTATTCTTCAACAACTACACCTTCAATGACAGAAGACTGTTGACAATA
Organism: Schistocerca serialis cubense; assembly: GCF_023864345.2. Lineage (NCBI taxonomy): Eukaryota > Metazoa > Arthropoda > Insecta > Orthoptera > Acrididae > Schistocerca > Schistocerca serialis. The sequence continues at coordinate 119,597,012 of NC_064642.1, read as the reverse complement.
TTCTGCTTTTTGTCATCCATCTTTACAATGGAGACTGCTATTTGCCATATGACCAACAGGAATTTGAATCTACATAATAAAATAATTCGTAGGAGAAGTGGATACTGAGGCATGTTGTCTTCTGAACTTGTAGAGGATTCTGTTTTCATGTTCCTATAGATGGCACATTGTTGAAGAGCTTTGCCTCAGTATGGCTAACTGAGCACTAGTCTATGAAGTTGTCTATATCAAAATTATTTTTGTCTATTGTGAGTACACAGAGCACAATTCAGCTGACATATTTGCCTTAGCTCCCATAATTACCCTGTGTCTATTCATGCATTGTGCTTTTGGATCACATTGTGAAAACCTTGAGGAGGATAATGTTGGCACTGTTACTGAATTAAATTGAAGAATATGAAATTCATTTAGAATTTAAACAAAACAATTTTTATAAATTAGTGTACGTGCTTTAGTGTCTTGTACTAAAACTTCACTACACTGATGTTAACTATTTATGCTTACAGAGTCTAAATTTGACATTACAAAATTATCTGGAAAATTGTTACCTTGCCAGCTAGTATATTTTGAAGAAGGAAAAAAGTTGCTACTATGAATGAATGAATGAATGAATGGATAATGAATGAATGAATGAATGAATAATGCAGCATTTACAAGAGGTAACAGGGGGAGGTAGTAATGTACAATAAATCACAACTGTGGTACTTCTAAGCCTATAGCAATAAATTTTATGATACAAAATCAAACAAAGCAAAATCCAGGATGTAATAATGACAGTATTATGAAAATAATAGATTGCTACACATCATTTCTGGTGTTAGTCTGGACTTCGAAATGACTCATCTGCAATATGGATCAGCATGGAGTTGACCTTTTAGAGGTGCAGTAGTTAAATCTGTTTTAGTATGAAATAACTTGTGACTAGGTCAATCAGGAAGTGTTAATATGCATGCATTTGTTTTATAAATTAGTGACAGTGTTCATCTTGCACATTGAAGTGTAAAAAACTCAACTATGGCATCAGCTAAACATAAACATGTGATGCTGCTTTTAGCAGGGAAACTCAAACGCTTAGAAAATGAAATTTTAGACAGTGGTTTGTGACTGTGCTTCAATCTACATCTGCATCTACATCCATAATTTGCAAGCAACCTCAAGGTGTGCGGCGGAGGGTACCTTGAGTATATCTATTGGTTCTCCCTTCTATTCCAGTCTCGTATTGTGCATGGAAAGAAAGATTGTCGGTATGCTTCCATGTGGGCTCTAATCTGTTTGATTTTATCCTCATGGTCTCTTTTTGAGATATATGTAGGAGGGAGCACTATACTGCTTGACTCCTTGGTGAAGGTATGTTCTCAAAACTTCAACAAAAGCCCGTACCAAGTTACTGAGCATCTCTCTTGCAGAGTCTTCCACTAGAGTTTATCAATCATCTCTGTATTGCTTTTGTGATTACTAAATGATCCTGTAATGAAGCGCATTGCTCTCCATCCTCTCTATCTCCTCTGTCATCTGTGTGACAATGTAGAGAAGGAACTACAGTGCAGTCTTCCTCTGTGACACAGCTATGGAAAAAGACATTTAGTATGTCGGCCTTTAGTCTGCCATCTTCTGTTTCAGTGCCATTTTGGTCATAGAGTGTCTGGACATTTTGTTTTGATCCACTTACAGCTTTGACATCGGACCAAAATTTCTTAGGATTTTCTGCCAAGTCAGTGCATAGAACTTTAATTTTGAATTTGTTGAATGCCTCTCGCATTCCCCTCCTCACACTACATTTTGCTTTGTGTAATTTTTGTTTGTCTGCAAGGCTTTGGCTATGTTTATGTTTGTTGTGAAGTTCCCTTTGCTTCCATAGCAGTTTCCTAACTTGGTTGTTGTACCATGGTGGCTCTTTTCCATCTCTTATGATCTTGCTTGGGACATACTCACCTAATGCATATTATACGATGGTTTTGAACTTTGTACGCTGATCCTCAACACAAACTGTACTTGAGATAAAACTTTTGTGTTGAGCTGTCAAGTACTCTGAAATCTGCTTTTTGTCACTTTTGCTAAACAGAAAAATCTTCCTACCTTTTTTAATATTTCAATTTACGGCTGAAATCACCAATGCTGTAACCACTTTATGATCACTGATCCCCCTTCTCTGCGTTAACTGTTTCAAATAGTTCAGTCCATTTGTCACCAGAAGGACTAATATGTTATTGCCAGGAGTCGGTTCTCTGTTTAACTGCTCAAGGTAGCTTTCAGATAATGCACTTTAAAAAAATTCACTGGATTCTTTGTCCCTGCCACCTGTTATAAACGTTTCAGTCTCCCAGTCTATATCTGATAAATTACAATCTCCACCCAAAACTATTACATGGTCGGGAAATCTCCTCGAAATGTTTTTCAAATTTTCCTTCAGGTGTTCTGCCACAACAGCTGCTGAGCCAGGGGGTGTATAGAGACATCCAATTACCATGTTTGAGCCTGCTTTAACTGTGACCTTCATCCAAATTATTTCACATTTCGGATCACCATCAATTTCCTTCGATACTATTGCACCTTTTATCGCTATAAACGTGCCTCCCGCTTCACTGTCCAGCCTCTCTCTGCAGTACACATTCCAATCTGAGTTTAGAATTTCATTACTGTTTACACCTGGTTTCAACCAATTTTCCGTCCCTAGCACTATGTGGGCATTGTGACTGTTTATTAATGAGTGCAGTTCTGGGACCTTTCTATAGAGGCTCCTACAGTTTACTATTGCCACATTAATATTGTCATTCCCTGTTGTGTTTTGCTTACTGCTACCTTGTCACATCTCAGGAGGCATCTTGTCAGGCCTAGGGAGGGAATTCTCTAACCTAAAAAACCCACATGTGCACTCCACACATACTCCACTACCCTTGTAGCCCCTTCCTGCACGTAGTGCACACCTTACCTATTCAGGGGGACCCTATGTTTCTCCACCCGATAGTAGGAGGTCAAGGAATTTGCACCCCAGATCTCCGCAGAATCATCTGAGTATCTGGTTTAAGCCTTCCACTCAGTTCCAAACCATAGGACCATGATCAGTTCTGGGAATGACACTACAAATAGTTAGTTCAGATTCCACCCAGTGAGCGAGGCATTCCACCTTCACCAACTCCAACTGCCTGTATGATCTGAGGATGACCTCTGAATCCAGACGGCAGGAGTCATTGGTGCCGACATGAGCAACAATTTGCAGTCGGGTGCACACAGTGCTCTCTATCACTACCGGCAGTGCCTCCTCCACATCTCGGATGAGACCCCCTTGGCTAGCAGACAGTGAACACTGGCCTTCTTCCCAAACCTTTGCACTATTTCCCTAAGGGGCTCCATCACCTGCCTAACATTGGAGCTCCCAATCACTAATAAACCCATGTGCCTGCTCGGACTTTGCTGAAGGAGCAGCCACATGTCCACCCACAGGCAGCAGAGTGGGTGATGCCACATGGCAAGCCTCCACACTGACCCTCTACCTCGTGCGATGTGAATGCCGTTGAACCCACCACTCCCCTTGGGGAGAGAGTGGCCCAACCACGCCCAGTACCTGCGAAGATGTCTCGACAGCAGGGACCGTGGGTGAAGCACGTAACACCTGGCGTGTACCATGCGATGCAACAGACTCCTCACTGCTGCTACACTGCGAGGCAGCAGCCTAAGGACAACTGACTGCAGCCATCAGCACGTTCAGCTGTTTGCGAACAGTGGCCAGATCCTCCTGCGTCCGTACACATCAGTCACACATCCTATCCGTCCTAAGAAATCAACAATTTACTGAAGAGAGTTAAGCAATCAACTTTTAACTACACTGCTAATTCACTAAAGGTGGCTGATAGCTGACTAAACTGTGGTTACTAGACACTTCTTGTTGGAAACAATGAAAATAAGCACTAACTGTCTCTGGACTGTATTCAAAAGCAAACTCGAAATCTATGGAACACTATTATTAGTACTCGAAAATTAAAACTCCCTGAAAGCAAAAACGCACAGAAAAAGAAGTGACAAGTAAGAAAAACACAGTTAATACTTAAATTTACGTAGCTTGCTGCACAGGAGATGTGAAGTAGACGGCACTTACCACGACAGAAGAACTTTCGCAGCACAAAACTACTCTGTAACAGGTATGAAACTTGGCAAATGTAGCTCACAGTAATAACACTAATGGCATCACAAGGTGCTATTGTTTGTGATCAGAAATGCAGAAAAACTAAGGGTGTTCAAAAACATTAATATGGTGTCACTATCTGTATGTTACCATAATCAAAAGTCATCTTGGATGGAATCCAGCCTCTTTAAGGAATGATTTTATGACCAATTCATCTCTGCCATTACAAAACAAAACAAAACAAAACAAAAACTACATGAAGGTGCGATAGTGATACATAACAATGCAACATCTCATCCATCTGACCATGAACTTGATGAATGTGAAATAGAAGCTTAATTTTTTTTCCTGCCAGTCTAACATATCTACCCATTGATCAGATGGTTGAGTGCTTGAAGAGATGATGTTGAAAATAGATTGGATGAATTAGAAAGAGGACGCAAGAAGGAAGTAGTTTGTTTAAAGCTATGAAATCAATAAATATAAAAGATGTTATTTATGCGATTGTGGAATCTTGGGCACAAATGCCAGCATCAGTGCTTGAAAAGTCTTGGCACAAACTGTGGCCAAAAAGGAATGAAAATAAAAGTAGAACATGAGAAAAAAATGAAAAAATGAGTGAAGTGAATCAAAATGAAACAGCTCGTGCAGTAAATGATGAGTCAGAATGTAGATGCTCCACTGATTTTGAAGGATTTGCAAACTTCACAACCAGATGTTGAACCCAGTGATGTAAGTGAATGGATCAGTACAGCTGACACTGACTGCACAGTGAAAGAATAATTAACTGATGACCAAATTATTCACACAGTAACTCGAACAACTGATGAGAATGAGAAATATGATAATGACAATGAAGACAATGAACCTATGGGTCAAGTATTACATACTGTTGCTTCAAATGCACTTGATATAGCACCTCAGAACATCAAACCTACCTCTGTGTCTAGTCTAATAGACATTTTTTGAATAGGAAATAGCACAATGTCATGGAAAAATTAAGATTGTTATCTGCTAACCGAAAGAACATCACAGGCCTTTTTTGTCATGTTTAAGAGCAGAATATATTTTACTCTTTGGTTTCTCTATTTTAAACATATAAACAAGTGCATATCAGTTGTGTGTCAATGCAGCACTGTAATACAGTATGTGCAGGTGTTAAACTTTCACTCACGATAACAATAACTTATGTATGATCGATGTACTTTACAGTATAGGAACTACTATACATTACACTTCCGTATAAGATTTCTTAAAATATCAACATTTCATTTTCATTTTGTTACTGTTTTTATGTGAAACAATACTTCAGGCAGTATTTTCAGCTGAAAATTAAAGTCGTACTACACTGAACTGTGATGATACTGGACAATAAAAGTGTTTTTCTGATAATTCAACTGTCTTTGTGTTGTAACGATACTCCTTATCCCACAGGGGATGGATTAGTGAGGTTCCTCTATGTACAAAATACTGGACATCAAATTTTTGTCACACATAGAAGCTGTTAGATAGGCAACCTGCAACTAGTACTGGGTGACCATTTTAGCTGTTTAGTAATCTAAATTACTACCCAAAAAACACTCTCTCATTAAACACTGTAGTGGGAAGAGGTAGAAGTCACCATATTAAGACATGTCTGAGCTTTCTGAATGCTTTATTGTTTCCAACTACAGTGCCGCGTTCCCCTCGGTCTGTGTCATTGTGTCCTGCAATGCTGAGGACGCCACCTTAGTGGTGCATCAAGCGCTCTGTTAATGTGTCGGCCTTGCACGGCTGCGGTGATATGACAATGTCAGGGCTGTGCCGGCTGCCGACTCAGCAGCCTTCATCCTGCACTGCCCCAGCACCGCCTGCTGACAACTGCAATATGGCCCACACCATGCGTCCTCGCTGGCAGGGCTTGGGTCACGGTAACAACAAGCGCCCATAACCTGCAGCTGAATCTGCGGCTCTCACCCTGGACATCTACGGTACATGTTGGGAGCCAAGATGACTGCCCGCAGTAGCGAGCCATTGAGTGGCCCACCACTGGCTGGCTATGGAACCTGCATCGGCCTCAGAAGGGCGAACCAGCGACCCGCAATGGACTGGAACCATGGCGCCCCATCTGCTGCTGTGTGTAGCCTGTGGTGTGACACGTCCCGCTGTCCAGGAGAGCTGCCACACTTGAATGCTTTGTTAGTGAACCGGCACCAGTTTATATGGGGCTGTGTCCCTCTGTTTTGCTAAACGCACCACTCTGCATCACATACTCATAACACTTAGGTTGACCCGTGGGCCCCTTCTGCCTGTGACTTGCACCATGCAAGCTGCTGCATGCACTTTTCCTAGTGGTTCTATACCCCTGTGACCTTTATTTTACTTCGCAACTGCTGGTGAGTGTAACTCACTGTAAACAGGCCCACACCTGGCTGTAACTTGCATGCTCAAAAGTATTGCACCAAAACTGACATTTTTTATCTCAAACGGTAGTGCTGCCACATTATTCCCCTCTTCGGAAAGACCCAGTCCCCTGGTCGACATTTCACTAACTCTTAACTTGTTTGGGTCAGCAGCTATGACATATTTCCTTACTTTTAGCAAACTTAAATGTGGTCTAGTGCCCCTTAAAACACATGAAATGAAACAAAATGTAAAAATTCATTACTGGACGACCACTGCTTGATCAACCCCTTACCTACTTGTCTCACGCCCTCGGTATCCAATCCACTGGAACTTGGACTACCCTTGGTTCCCTCTTGGAATTGGCTCTCTGCCTGAATCAGAATGAAAACAACACGCAACAAAATTAAGGCTGTGAAGACATTTGGCACAGAGGTGCTCAAAATGATTGTTATTTGCTGTTGCCTTTCCCTATACTGAGCGACATGCTGCATAAGCTGTTAGGTTGATATGTACCCCTCTTGCTGTAAAATGAACTGGTTTATGGATCCCAACAGACCTGGATCCAGGGTTTGATTTCACAAGGTCAGATTCTGCCTTGGCAAAAACCCTATAGTGGCTTCTGGCCAATAGAGCTGTGGCTGTGTAACATTCAATTGTGTGACTCCTGAAATTGACACTGGTAGGTGGAAGGGTGGTCCTGTTATGTTACACGCAGTCGCAGTTCTTCCATTGATTAAAATTCCGCTCCCCTCATGCTCTATAAGTTGCGCTTCAGCAAATACTCCCTACTCAAAACAACTTGCTACTACTATTAATTTTTTGTAAGTGCAGAAGATTCAATGCATCCTGACCCGTTGCAAGCTCAATATTGGCTCCATGATGCCACTTCGACAGGCTATTTCTTCCCTCCTGGCTAGAAATAACTGCACCGTGCATGTGTCCTTGGCTGGACATACCATTACCTTCCCTCTATTGCAGCTCTGTAATTCCTCCCTTGTCATCTTGGCGTACTGGCTGTTAATTGCTGAGATCAGCAATGCTTCCTCAGTTTTTACTTCTACAAACTTGCTCAACGCTGCCCACTTCAGTGATCTGAGGACAGGGATCACAGTCACCCTTCCTCCCTCTTCAAAAAGACTGCTGTCCCCAGCAGCTTATACTCGAAAATACATATACAAAAATACAATGCCTAATTAAACTACGCAAACCCAAGGATACATAACACAAAAAAATCTACAAATACTCTACTACTTTCTGGATCGTGAAGCATACAGTCCTTCTTGCTGTACTCTATCTTCATGGTTTTCTCTGTGCTTAGCACCTCTATTCACTCTCTCTTTATTCCTCTTTCCTTCCTGTGATACACCTAGAATCACATCCAGGCAGCCCTTAAATGGCTGTAACCGCCCAATGTGTACTATCGTTGTCAGTTGACAGCTGAAGCTTAGCATTAATGGGGGATGTGGTTTCAACAACTTGGTATGGCCCTTGATACCTCATGAGGAACTTCTTAGTTTTCCCTTTCTGCATATAGGGGCTGGACAGCGTTACCCATTGCTCCACTCTATACTGTGGTAAACTTCCTTTCCGCTTCACTTCATCTTCCTGCCTTTCCAAAGCCTTCGTATTTGCCTTTTGTACCCGTTTCCAAACCTCCCGAATTGTTCTCGCAAATTGACGTACATATTCACTGAGCCTTCCTTTTGTAGCCTCAGCAAATCAAAAGGTGATGGCATTTTTTGGCGGTACACTACCTCATATGAAGACAAACCGATATTTATATGAATTTTGCATTATATGTGCATACAATATGCTTCAATTACTCATCCCACTGATGGTGATGATAATCCACATAAAAATTCAGCATCTTCCCGATTGTCCTCTGTACCCATTCTGTCCTTCCGTTGGCCTGTGGATGCAATGCTCTCATCCTGAACTACTTAATGTTCAACAATTTACACGGTTTGTGGGGCGGCGGGTGTATAAGTTTGTAACATTAATAAAAAATCTGATTGCTGGATATATGATTGCATGTTGAATCAGTTTCTAGCTTTTAGAATGTTGTTATTGCTGTCTTTTGCCGTTCTCAACACTGGCTCTCTATTTACTCCGTGACCCCCAGAAAGTGATTTAATAAAACTTGGAGCCAGTAAATAGATATCCTAGTGCCCACTTTACCTGAGAATGTTCTTATAGCTGCAGCTTATAGCTCTGAGGAATTAGGAGATTGTCCGGGATTTCTAATCAAAATCGGTTTTCCAAAATAGTTGAGTATATTCTGAAATTCACTAATAAAAACCACAAGTATCCCTACAACCTAACTAACAGAACAGTTCAGAGTCTAATGCGCTGATGCAACTATAAATGTCCGAATCAAATGTTAAAAAGAATGCTCGCCATAATTTGATGAAAGTACTTCATCAAACGCCACGCTAAATATTTGGTAGAATGACTGTCCCGTGACGGCACGTGAAAAATACGACAATACGCAAACTGAAGCTAGTTAATGAAAATCATCCCAGAGTTAACACTTCACATAAAATGTCTTCATGGTTCCGCGTATCTCTAGTAACTTAATACGGCACCCGAGGCGGTTTGCAGCAGATACACTGATGCGACGCGACTACCGACACAGATGGCGTGTCATTCAGCGTCTGGAGAGAACTGGGGCCTTCCTTCCACGCGCAGTGTTCTTATATATAAAGCCGCGGTGCGGACGGCTGAGGGAACGGCTGATCAAATCCGCTCTCCCGACTAGCCGCTGGGCTAGTAACGCACCACTTCAAGTTACATAATAATTTATAGCTTCTTTGGCTGATGGCCGAAGAAGCTCTTAATTTAAATGTGCATTCAGCACGCAGGTAAGTATTGATAATAAAATTTTGACGTGGCTAAGTTAAATACTTTGGGCGAGAGAATTAATCTAATTACCCTGCACGCAGCAGATGAGCTCTGAACTGTCCCTTTTGAGATCCGCTATCGCTATAATTTTATAGGCATTAAAAAGAAACTTTACACATCTTCATAATCATAGCGGACCTCCAACCTATTTAAATCTAAACATCCTAGCCTTATTTACTAGCCTACTTAATCTATCTTGCTTCCTTCAGTTTTGAGATGAAAACCACAAAATCATGAATTTCCACTAAAGTCTTAATTTGTGAAATCCAAAGTACTGTTTTTATTAAATCATTATGAAAGATGAATCTAAATATAAATTTTGAAGTCTCTAGCTCTTTTCTGTTGCGCCAATGATTTTTCCAGAAAAACGTCCAAATCTCGGAAATGGCTGAAGTTATCGAACTGATATTTAACACACATTAATTTAGTATTATTTCTGACATACTAGAAAAGTTTTAGTTCATTTGCTTGATTTTTAAGGTATTGCGCAACATTTATGACGTCAGAGCTAGTTACAGCAGACTGGCTGGCACACAACGGAAACTGATGTGAATTTATTACAGCGTGAGTAGGCTGCTTCCCTACATCACCCTCTACTTAAATTTTTTGTTTATGAATGTTAATGAATGAAAAAAAAATTTAATTACAAAAAGGGAAGCAAGAGTACAGTTTAACTCCCTATAAAAATCAAAATTGAAATATATACCTGTAGAAACATTAAAGAAAACTGATTACCTACATTAAGTATTTAAATTGTAGGCATGTTCACTGCCTTTTAACCAATGTCATTACTCAAAATTTTAAGCAAAGTCAATGAAATATTTTGGCATACATATTGCCTTAGACAAACAAACACATACAAATTGAAAAATTATGAAAATCTTAGAACCATTAAATACATTTTTACATACACAAATTCAAAGAATATAACATGACACATAAACAGATGATTATCTCTTAGCAGTCTTTTCTAAACCTGAAAGAAAAAGTTCACAAATAATTTTTACACACGTGGTTGTAGCCGCTTTGGCTGGCGTCCTACACTTCCATTCACAAGGGTAGAGGAGGGGAAGTTGCTATGGTGTGCGTCCTTCTCGATCACTCTAAATTACATGGGGGAAAGGGGAGGGGTCACTGTGAGTTGTGTCCAAGTCACTCCACGCTTTCACGCAGCTACCAGGCTGCCATTATCTGGTTTGTCCTGTAGAACAAACAAAAAGAGTGCCTCAGACTCTGTTCACTTAAAATCTAAGGGTGGGTCACAATGAAATGGGGATATATACATTTTATCCTTTGTTATTTTGCTGGAACAAAGTTAACAGAATTTTTTTTTTCAATTCTACTCTCGTGGTTACTTAATTGTCATAAAATCGGTAAACAAATGGTTCAAAACGCCGTTAGTCACGTACTGGAGAAAATTTATGCTCCTAAGGCATACAATCATGAATCATATTTAATCTGAATTTATTATTTCTGGGCCGGAACACTGAACCAATGCTCGGTACATTCCTGACACATTTGCATTTTAAGTACTTAACTGACTCATCTTTGATTACCTTATTCTTAGAGATAGTATGAGTATGATTAGTGGTTGTTTTCTCAGCTTCTTTGTACATGTGAGTAACTTTTGGTAATAGTACAATTGGGAGTGTTCAAAACACACTACGTTCAGTTGACTACAAAATCCACTTATTGGTCCTCTGCTGTTGTCAGTTCCACATCTGCAATTAGGTCCTTATTTACTTTGAAGTGTATTCATGCTGAGCTAAAATAGTGTTTCACGTCTGTCAGTATGTTATTTATTTATTTTGCTAGTGTATGTACTTATTTAACACTCACTCCATTTTAAAGCATAGGAAAGCACATTTATTTCATATTCATAGTGTACTGCAGCTGATTAGTTTGCTCACGTGGCAATCCATTTCCACTCAATCGGACGCTGAAACCACAGGTAGTCTCTCTCAGACCTACCACTAAACTGCATCAAATAATTATGGACGAGCGTAATGCTAAATTCCTTAAACCTATAGGACACCATGAGCTGCTCTGTCTCACCTAACCTAAGGGTACCTATGGTCGCATTCACGCCTCCAACTCATAACCTCAATACGTGTAGGTGTATCCTGTCACACACTACACTAAAATAATGGCCAGCTCCAACCTTATAAATACTTCAGGGACGTGTCCTTCACGTCTCAACCACAAACACTGCTCAGTTCTATTACACTGCCTTTCCTTGCTACACCAGGTGAGCTTAATCTTACAACTTATCTGCATATTTTTCATAACACTTAGCAATCTCTTTTATTATTAATTAGTTAGCTCTACAGCATACACTAGGTTTCACTACCATTTCAGATCCTGCTTGTACATGAATTCATATATCTTTTTAAATTACTGGTGGTGGACCATTTCCAATAAAACAACACTTTGTAGTTACCAGGGTACTATACATAATTGTTACTCAAATACATTTTATCTTAATTACGTCATACTTCTCTATTGTTTGTCACTATTAGGTTTGTCACATTAGGTATTTTTCTTCACTAATCGGTGGATAGAATGGTTCCATAACTCATGGCTTGATAGCCATGACAGAAAATTTTCATGTCTGGAAAGAAGAGGTCGAAATTTTTGTGGACAGGAAAGAGGAAGAATGAGTGAGACCTGAAAGGGAAAGAAGATCTCACACAGCTGGGACTGCACAGCTGCCACACTGTGTAGAGGTTACAGAACAACCTCTTCCCTACAGCATTCATTAGCTTAATGCTGTATTGATAACCATACCAGAAAATTTAATGTATGAAAGAAGACGTCGAAATTTTTTTTTTTTTTTGGGGATAGGAAAGATAAAGATTGAGTGAGACCTGAAAGGGAAAAAAGATCTCACACAGCTGGGACCGCACAGCTGCCACACTGTGTGGAGGTTATAGAGCAACCTCCTCCCTACAGTATTCATTCACTACCTATGAATTTCTTTAGGTCGATCACGTTCCTGAGACCTAATAGCTTCTTACTTTTTGGGTACTCCAGCCTATATGCATTGGCATGTGGTTTTCCTATTATCCTGAAAGGTCCTTGGTATACAAACATGAATTTCTTTGTTTCTGCATTTACTTTCTTTGATTTTTCTTTGGTTTTGACAAGGACTAATTGACCTATTTCAAAGCTAGTAGGTACAGCTTTTGCGTCATGACGCTTCTTCCTATCCAACGCTCTTTTTCTCATATTAGCCCTAGCCTTTAGTTTCTTCTCATCTGTGGATATTTGCGTTAGAATAGGGAATTCTACCATATCTGCAATCACATTGTGCGGTTCTTGGCCAAACATCAATTCACAAGGTGCAAAACCAGTTGCATCATGTCTTAGGTTGTTAATTACATTCTCAAAATACTTAATGTGCTCTGCCCAACTTGAGTGTTTCCGAGCACAATAAGTTCTGCAAAGCCTATTCAATTCCCTCATAATACGTTCACTCATATTTCCTTGGGGGAAATACGCAGATATTTTCAGATGTTTCACGCCTGCCTTATCTAGACATTCCTTAAATCTATCAGAAGTAAATTGAGGTCCATTGTCTGACAGCAAGTTCTTCGGAACGCCAACGTTCACGAAGAAATCTTTTTCCAGCTTTTCAACCAATGTTTTTGCATTTGCTCTTTTAATTGGGTATAGTTTAACATATTTACTGAATCCATCCACCACAACAAAAACATGGGTGCAACCACCTCTCGAAACAGGAAGAGGGCCAAACAAATCACAAGCCAGTAATTCTAGGGTTTCAGTTGGCTCTACTGAATGCATATCCCCTTGTATTCTGGTGTTGGCAGCACGGACTTTCTGGCACACTACACACGATGCTAGACGCTTGGCCACACGGCGGTACATGTTGTCAAATACAACCTTCTCTTGTAATTTTGCAATGCACTTCTTTGCACCGTAGTACCCATACCTCAGGTGTACATAGTCGATTAGCAAGTCAACATGTAGTGAGGGAAAGCACAGCTTCCACTCAGAAACACCTACCTTTTTCCTTCTAAACAGAATACCTTTATGCAGACAATAGTATTGTGAAACCTTAGGATAGTTCGCATTTCCTAAATAGCTCTTCACTAATTTCAGTTGGTCATCTGCATTCTGCTCACGTCTCAAGTTCTTAATCACTCTCTTTAATGCACTTTCTTCCTTTACTTCGTGCAATGCAAACATTCGAATTTCATTTGGGTCTGTTGCTGTAATTCCTGCGTCATCACAGAGCTCCGCACTTCTAGATAACCCATCAGCTACCAGATTGTCTTTCCCTTGAATATACCTAACCTCAAGGTCAAACTGCTGGAGATACAAAGACCATCTTACCAAACGAGAATTCCTCAACTTACAGGTCTTTAAAAAGGTCAATGCCTTATGGTCACTGTAAACAATTATCTTGTGACCTAATAGATACTGCTCAAACTTCTGTACCCCAAATACAATTGCCAACGCTTCTAGTTCTGAGATGCCATAATTTCTCTCTGCTGCCTGTAAAGATCGACTTGCGAAAGCTATAGTCTTGTGCACTTCTTGTTCGTTCTCTATTTCTACCTGGAATATCTCCACCGCTATACCATAGCCACTAGCATCAACAGACATACAGAATGGTTTTTCAAAGTCAGGATGATGCAAAATTGGACTATTAATTAAAGACTGTTTAAGCACCTCAAACGCCTGTTGACATTCTGCTGTCCAAACCCAAGGGGTATTCTTTTTCAGCAGGAGGTGAAGACAGGGAGCATTAAAAGCCTGATCACTAACAAAACGCCTATAGAAGCCGAAAAGACCGAACATTGATCTCAACTGCTTCTTGTTTCTGGGAGCCTCAAATTTTTCAATTACTGCTAGCTTGCCTGGGTCAGGCAGAATACCTTTTCCACTTATCCTATATCCCAAGAAACCTATTTCCTCTTTAACGCACTCTGTCTTTTCAATCTTTAGTTTCATGCCACCTCTCTCAATAGCCTCTAACACTTCCTCTAATAAATCTACGTGTTCTTCCCAGGTAGGAGTTGCTATTAACAGATCATCTACGTAAACTGTTATTTTATTGCTTAAAGCTGGTCCTAAAACATGGCACATCACACGTACGAAGGCACAAACAGAGATATTAAGTCCGAAAGGTACCACACGGTATTGGTAACAAACTCCTTCGTACAAGAAAGCTGTGTACTTCCTTGAACTTTCCGCCAGTGGCAAATTCCAATACCCACACGTGATGTCCATAGACGTTAAGAATTTTACTCCCCGGAATTTTTGCAGTAACTCGTCCATGTTCTGCGGTCTATCACTTTCCCTAACCACTATTTCATTCAACCAACGAGCGTCCAAGACCAATCTGACACTCCCGTCTCTTTTTGGTACAACAACAAGAGGATTATTGTATTCACTGACCACTTTCTCAATCACACCCCACTCCAGCATTCTCTGTATCTCCTTTCGAACCGCCTCCTTCCTTGCTACATGTATTTGGTATGGCTTCCTGAAAAACACTTGGCCGGGTTTCACTTGTAATTGACATTCATAACCCTTGACTATGCCAGGTCGATCCGAAAATACTTTATGATGCCTTTTTAGAACCTGTCTCAGTTCTTCCTTCTGATTGTCTGAAATCTTATCGATTTCCTGCAATTTAGTTTCTATTTTGTCTAAAATAATTGCTTCTTCTTCTTCTTCTTCTGTATTCAGCTTATTGTTAATAAGATTAACACCTTCGTCCCAATACCTCCTATTTTTCAGAACTCGTATAGGCAGCTCCCAAGTTTCATGATCAGTTACTACATGTTTATCACTAAAAGGTACTATAATTACTCCAGTTATTGGCAAGACCATTTTTAACTGGCTTCTTTCAAAGTCAACAACACTCTGATATTTTGACAAGAAATCTATGCCAATTAAAACCTCAATACTGAGATTATTTACAATTAAACATGGATGATCAATTAAATTACCATTAATGTTAAAGGGTAGTAAAGCTTCTTGCTTTACCGTTTTTGAAACCTTGCCAGTAGCATCAATTATTCTTAGTCCTGATACCCTCATTACTGTAAGCTTGTCTTTACCAGGTAATGCATCAAAGAAGGACTGAGATATTGCACTCACCTCACTTCCACTGTCTAAGAGACAACGTACATTGATACCCAACATATTCACTATTATTATAGGGTGGCTTATTCTAGGTTGTACAGGTGGTTCCTCAAATTCATCTAATAATTCCTTTTGGATTTGTCTCCAACTAAAGTGATCAACATCTGTCTTCATTACCTTCAGGTCACAGTGTGTAGGGGTTTCCTGAATTACATTTTCAGCTGCCTTTTCCAGTCGGTCTATTAATTTTAAATCGAAACACCGCACGACTTCATTAAATTTAGTTTGCTGAACATGACCCAAATTACTGTAGTCTGAGCGATTCTGCGCCTCCAGACCGGGCATAACATTAGTTACAGCTAAACCACTTTCACCATTATCGTCGGTTTCCTTCTCAAGTGACAACTGGTCACAGCTACTGGGTTCATCGACCCCAAACAGCCTACCCTCTACATTCCCACTTATCTCCTGTCCTAAATCTATTAGTACATTATCAACATCCTGCACAGGCACTTTAGATAAGAGCACATCATCCTCATCGTAAATATAAGCATGCATTTCTTCTGCTTCTTCACCTGTCAATTCAGTATTTTGTAGCTCATCCCTACTGTTACACTGCTGCGCCTTCTCTTTCTCTTCCCACTTAGAAAGCGTCTCTAACACGGTATCTATCAAATACTGTGAGTGATCTAATATTTCTGTTGTATCCTTAGGTGCTACCGACTCTTCATCCACATGTTCAGTTTGAGTATTCTGATCTGTCTTACCAATTCTCTTAACTACTGGCATAGGAAAAGTAACCGCCTGGTGAGCGCCAGTGTCCTCATAGACGGGAACTAGTTTTCCTGCCTCGGCATACTACTGTTTCCTTTAGTTTCATTATAGTTAGCTGGCATAGCATTACTTTGCGTACTGTTGTTTACATGCATATTTCTGTTTGGAACAACATTATTATCCCTTGGACGCCATTGTTGGCTCTGATAATTATTTCCCCAATTCCTACCTCTCTTAGGATGACGAACACCTACTGTTCTGATGTTTACATTGCCATTTTGCTCGTTCCTAAAATTACTATTATTATTATTGGCATTACGGTTATTACGTGCTTGCTCCTCATTGGCAGCAACACGTTCTACACGTTCCAAATATTCAATGAAACGATCCAGATTGTCTCTAGGGGCTGATATAATTCTAGTTTGCCAGTACCATGGCAGTTTGGCTTCCAGACCTAGTATAATCATTTCTGGTTTTAGCTTTTCCGCCAAATGTGACAAACGTGAAATCCATGACCTAGCAAACTCTTTAATTGATTCCTTGCCTGCATTGAAGCGTTTCCCACTCCAAAATTCTCTCAACACTTCATTTTGCTTATTGCTAGACCAATACTCATTAATGAAAGCTGTTTTAAACTCCGCTAATGTTTTACATTTCAACATAACATCAGCTGACCAACGCATGGCGTCACCTGCTAAATGGCTTCTAATAAATGAGATTTTCTCTCGCTCAGACCAAGTTGGTGGAATCACATCTTCAAAATCGTTCCAGAAATCTAGCGGATGGATATTTTTATCTGGATCGAACCGCAAGAACTGCCGACACCCGATAAAAGCGGCGTTTGCAGCTACAACTTGTTGTACATTACCATTACCAGAAGTTACTGAAGCTACTTTACTCTCAATGTTAGCAATGTTAGTACTTATATTTTCTACTTTCATTTCAACATTATCTACTCTTTGCACAATATGAGTAGTGTCAGTTTTGATTGCTTCTACTTCTGCTTGACATATGTTTACTTTTATATTAACATCTTTAAATCTATCTGAGCACAGTTCAGACTCCGCCTCGATCTTTTCTGTTAACTTGTGCTCCAGCTTCACATCTTCCATTTGGAAGTCTTTGCGAACCTCAGCAACTTCGGATTTAACTGTTTTATACATTTCAGAAAACTGTTGAGCAACCTTTTTCTTAATATCCTCATGATTGCAATCAATTTTGTAATTCAAACTGTCTAGATCCTCTTTCAACTTATTGCAACCAGCCTTGAAGGTATCGTCCATTACCTCCAATCGTTTATTAAAATTTGTTTGGCTGGCCAAAATTTCAGACTTTAATTCAGCGTTCATCCTAGCATTACTGGCTGACATTTCAGCATTATTGGATTCTAATTTATTGTTCATTGCCTCAAACCGCATATTAAAATTTGTTTGGCTGGCCACAATCCTGTTATTTACTTCAATTATATCAGATTTTAAATCAGCTGTCATTCTAGCATTACTGGCAGCTATTGCTTGTAATATAACATTTAGATCAACAGCCCCAGCATCTTTGGGTTGCTCACTAGCTGGCTTTTTATCACACTCAGGTGACGAAAAACTAGCTCCAATACCAGAATCATCAAAACTAAATGAAACTTCTGATTGATCAGTCATATCTAACTGCTCCTTCTTAAACTCTACCATCTCTGATGACTGTTTTATTTTTAATTCATCAGAGAAACTATCATCCAATAAATTTACCATTTCTACTTTCCGCTTTACTACAGGAGTCTCTATTATTGAATCATTGCCCCTTCCCACACTACTGTCAGGAGACAATACTTCATATTTCACCTTAACATTACTACTTTCAAACATATTTACACTTGAACCGTTGTCTGTATTTACAGTTCCCTCAACAGACATAGGTTCTGATTTAAGTTTAACCTCAGTTTCTTTTGGCGGTTCCATCGCCGACAGTCTTTTAGTACAGGTTAGTAAAATTTTTAACAGCTTTTCACTTGACTTAGTTCCTTCTGCACGACGTATGGCGTTGCCGGCGCGGCGTACCAGGATTCCTGATGCGACGTGGCACGTTGAACTGCAGACGGCTCTCCGACGGCTGTTGTGTGTTTGCGTGGCCCGCAATTGCAGGCTCTGCGCCGGCTGCTCCAGGGGACGACTGCGGTGCGGCGAGACTGGCTTCTCGCGATGCCGGCAGCACCGCTAGACTCAGTGCCAGCTCCGTCAATCCAGATGCGTTGTTAATCCAATTGCGTCGTCCACATGCACACGTAACACATTCACTGTTCTATACTCAGTTGCGTGTCGCATTTCACTCGCGAATCCGAATAGTTAAAAATCACTTTCACTTGGTTGAGTTTCCCGGCCGATGCACCATATGTGGGGCGGCGGATGTGAGTTTGTAAAAAGTAAACTAAAATCTGATTGCTGGATATATGATTGCATGTTGAATCAGTTTCTAGCTTTTAGAATGTTGTTATTGCTGTCTTTTGCCGTTCTCAACACTGGCTCTCTATTTACTCCGTGACCCCCAGAAAGTGATTTAATAAAACTTGGAGCCAGTAAATAGATATCCTAGTGCCCACTTTACCTGAGAATGTTCTTATAGCTGCAGCTTATAGCTCTGAGGAATTAGGAGATTGTCCGGGATTTCTAATCAAAATCGGTTTTCCAAAATAGTTGAGTATATTCTGAAATTCACTAATAAAAACCACAAGTATCCCTACAACCTAACTAACAGAACAGTTCAGAGTCTAATGCGCTGATGCAACTATAAATGTCCGAATCAAATGTTAAAAAGAATGCTCGCCATAATTTGATGAAAGTACTTCATCAAACGCCACGCTAAATATTTGGTAGAATGACTGTCCCGTGACGGCACGTGAAAAATACGACAATACGCAAACTGAAGCTAGTTAATGAAAATCATCCCAGAGTTAACACTTCACATAAAATGTCTTCATGGATCCGCGTATCTCTAGTAACTTAATACGGCACCCGAGGCGGTTTGCAGCAGATACACTGATGCGACGCGACTACCGACACAGATGGCGTGTCATTCAGCGTCTGGAGAGAACTGGGGCCTTCCTTCCACGCGCAGTGTTCTTATATATAAAGCCGCGGTGCGGACGGCTGAGGGAACGGCTGATCAAATCCGCTCTCCCGACTAGCCGCTGGGCTAGTAACGCACCACTTCAAGTTACATAATAATTTATAGCTTCTTTGGCTGATGGCCGAAGAAGCTCTTAATTTAAATGTGCATTCAGCACGCAGGTAAGTATTGATAATAAAATTTTGACGTGGCTAAGTTAAATACTTTGGGCGAGAGAATTAATCTAATTACCCTGCACGCAGCAGATGAGCTCTGAACTGTCCCTTTTGAGATCCGCTATCGCTATAATTTTATAGGCATTAAAAAGAAACTTTACACATCTTCATAATCATAGCGGACCTCCAACCTATTTAAATCTAAACATCCTAGCCTTATTTACTAGCCTACTTAATCTATCTTGCTTCCTTCAGTTTTGAGATGAAAACCACAAAATCATGAATTTCCACTAAAGTCTTAATTTGTGAAATCCAAAGTACTGTTTTTATTAAATCATTATGAAAGATGAATCTAAATATAAATTTTGAAGTCTCTAGCTCTTTTCTGTTGCGCCAATGATTTTTCCAGAAAAACGTCCAAATCTCGGAAATGGCTGAAGTTATCGAACTGATATTTAACACACATTAATTTAGTATTATTTCTGACATACTAGAAAAGTTTTAGTTCATTTGCTTGATTTTTAAGGTATTGCGCAACATTTATGACGTCAGAGCTAGTTACAGCAGACTGGCTGGCACACAACGGAAACTGATGTGAATTTATTACAGCATGAGTAGGCTGCTTCCCTACAGGTTCCTTCATTAAATCAAACATGAAGTTGGTTCCTTGGTCGATAATAATTTTCTTTGGTACACCAAACCTGAAAATCCAGTTGTTTACCAATGCTTGTGTGGCCATTGCTGCCTGTTGATTTGGCATAGCCACCATCTCCACATACCCCGAAAAATGGTCTGTTATTGTCAGAACGAATCTGTTCCCTGATGGTGTTTGCCTGAAAGGTCCTAAGACCTCAATCCCCAACATAGAGAATGGACATGTCGCTTCCGGCAATTGTTGTAGCTGTATTTGTTTCCGACTCAAATCTGCTCTCTGCACACATGGTATACAATTGTTGACATACTGATCAACATCCACTTTCTTACCTCTCTGCCAACCTCCTATTCATCACTCTACACCCTCCATGACCAGATAATACGTGATCATGCGCTTCCTTGAAAACCTCATCCCTCAGCTTCACTAGCACTTCAACCCTTGGTCCTAACTTCGTTTACCTGCACAGAAGACTGTCATACATATTAAATTATAGCTGTGTCTGATACAATTTACAATCATTGTCAGCATCCTGTAATTCTTGCCATACCACTAGGTCATAACCTATGACTTCTATTTTTGCCACCTTCCTACTTAGTGTATCTGCATTACTGTGCTGCTTCCCAGGCTTGTGCACCACCTTGTAGTCAAATTCACTAAGCCTCTCAGGCCATCTAGCGAGTCTAGAGGACAGATCCTTCAACCTCAACAACCAATTCAATGCAGCTTGATCTGTCACTACCTGAAATCTTCTCTCATATAAATAACATTTAAAATACGTGATTCCATAGATTATGCTAATCACCTTCTTCTCTGTTGTTGAGTAATTCCTCTGCTGCATTCAACTGCCTAAAGGCATAGGCTACAGGATGTTCTTTCTCATCAATTTTCTGACTAAGAACACACCCTAATGCTTGATTCGATGCAGCATGTGCTAGTGTAAACTCCTTTTCAAAATCTGGAAACAAGAACCAAACTTGATGTTAACACTTCTTTCAGTTTATCAAACGCTTTCTGACACTCTTCTGTCCATTCAAATTTCACATCCTTCCATAACAATTGCGTCAATGGCTGTGCTAAATCTACAAAACCCTTCATGAACTTCCAATAGAAATTGCAAATTCCGATGAATGACTGCACTTCCTTAACTGTATTGGTTCCTGAAAATCCCTTGCAGCCTGTACCAACCTCAGATCTGTTTGCACTTCATTCTTACTGATAATGACCCAAATATTTTACTTCTTCTAATGCAAAATGACACTTCTCCACGTTCAACATCAAACGAGCTGCTCTTAGCCTCATAAAGACTTCCCTTAACTGCTGTCTATGCTGCTCCATACTACCTGAAAATACTATGTCATTCAAATAGACAAGACACTGCCATAGTTTAAACACCTTAACACACAGTCTAACGACATCTGAAACATTGCTAGAGCGTTTTTCAAACCGAATGGAATTCTAATGTACTGGTAATGGTCTCCAGATGTAGAGAAAGCAGTTTTTGGATGATCCTCTGGAGCCACCTCTTACTGATGATAACCACTTGTCAAATCCTAGAAAAGTACCGGCACCGTCCTAAGGGATCCAAAGTCTCCGATATGTTTGGAATGGGGTTTGCGTCTGTTACTGTCTTACTATTGAGGTATCAGTAGTCACAACGGAACCTGTATTTCTTATTTCCATCCATAGATTTTTTTAGGCACAATGACAATGCCTGCTCCCCAGCATCTATTACTATGCTCTATAATATTGTCCACAAGCTGCTGATCAATTAAATCCTTCACAATTGGCTGCAAATACCTCAGTATTCTGTATGGTTTACAGCAAACAGGTGCTTCATTCCCTGTTGGTATCGTATGTTGAACTAATGGAGTTGCTGGTGACAGCCCTTGCAGAAAAAACAAATCCTTAAATTCCCACAATTATTCTTCCATATGCTCTCTTTCTCCTTTCAAATGTTTAATTTTGTCACGCAGTGCTGTTCTGTCGGCAGTTAGTGGTTGATCACTACGACTACCTCTCGAACACCAGTCTTTGTCATCTCGTACATCCAAATTCGCTACTAAAACTCCTTTTCTCAAATTCGCATCTACAGTGCTAAAATTATCCATGTTCACGGGGACTACTCACCCATTGCTTCCCTCTTGTACACATACAATACTATGTTTCACAAAACAACCTAATGGATCCAAAAATCATTATCCTCCAATGGTTCAATAACACATACCATACCCACAGGTAGATTTGATGCCACACTTCCCCAAAGTGACTTCCTGGTGCCACCACACACACACACACACACACACACACACACACACACACTCATGCGAATTAAGCCTTAATGCTAATGTACGTGGTTCAGTTGGTTTGTTCATTGTGTTGAATGCCCCTCGCGACATCTCTGCATTGACAACAGTTTCTCCTAGGGAAATAACATTCCACTAAGTTCCACAGTTCGTTTTCCAAGATCAATTTTGGCATGATGTTGATGCAAGAAATCTACTCCTAGGATCATGTCATAGCCCTCGCTTACCCATAGCATTACCTCTATGCATGCATCAAATCAGACTTTCTTTATGCAGAAGTCATCTTTCACTGACCCCAAAGGTGTGACCTCCTTATCCCCCACTCCATGCAAGCTATAATGTGGTGGGTTCTAACTTCCTTCGTCCCATTAAACTCTTAGTAGCCACTGACACTTGAGCCCCTGTGTCCAACAATATCTTAGACGTTTTAGTTCCTATGGATCCTACCATTGAACATTTCACCTCTGCATACATATTTGTAGCACTGAAATTAAACAGGAGCTCCCTTAGGTGGATCTTGGGCCCCCTCTGCTGTTTAACGGTTGTCCACCTCTACTAACTCCACTTTTCCATCCTCCACATTGCTGATTTCCACCAGTTCCTCTATTCCTCGGTGACTGGGTACATTGCCTCTGCACTTGTCCTGTACAACCACACTTATAACTTTTTATACATGATGTAAACACTGTTCGTCTATCACGTACCCCCAATGCCACGTCTATTTCAGTCACATTGGATTGCCAGCTGAATGGCCGAATACAAATCTTTCGGAGTTCCTTCACGCACTTTCCATGACATATGCACCGATAACCCCTCAAAAATACATCAAGTGCCCTTTGATCGGCCTCCTGCAACAGAACACCACTTGCTTCACTGCACTGACCCAACTCATAAATGTACTCGTTAATTTCTCCTATCCTGTCTGCGAATTTCTCTACCATCTGCCCCTGTCTCTTTGTCATTGTACTCAACTTCTCCCTAAAGTACCAAGTGCTGTTCTGCTTCTTGTACCTTTGTAAAAGCCCCTCCTTCAACTGCTTTATCTGTCGTGCCTTCCTTATGACCTCAGAACATCTTTCATATGTCTTCACTTCACCCATTTTTAATCTACTCTTGGCTAAATGTAACAACTGTTCATGTGACCAACCATTCATCACAGCTGAAGTTTCCAAGTCCTTCACAAACGAACGCACATCCTCAGGTGCCTTGCCAGAAAACAGAATAATCAAACTCACAGTAGCTGGATCAATCTCCTGCTGCAGCATCCTAGGCAACAATGACTGATCCGATGCAGTTTCCCGCTCACTTCTAGATGTCGTTTCACTCCTCAAGTGTGTATTGTCTGCTGTCAACTGTACTTCCTTTTTCAACAAAATCCGTACCACTTCTGGTTCCGACACAACATGCATTCCTGACCCTGCCATTGTGTTGCTTTCATTCCCCATTAGTCCTGAAACAAAACAATCTACACCTAAGTATCATACTCAGTAACATCATATTCAAATCAATACAAAAGTAATTAAATGCCATGAGAAAAAAAAAATGATTCTTACTGCCCCATATACACTAACACTTACTCTGACAACAAAAAATACTATTCCCACGCAAAACATCTATAACGGTCTGCCATGAGCCATACTCAAAAACACAAAAAGAAAGAAAATGTCCAACACTAAAAAAAAAAAAAAAAACTGGTCAAAACTCATCACATCTTGTGACTGTAATGCAGGCAGTGAGCTCAAATGTCGTACTGTACAGACGACGTCCACTATTCTGACACCAAATGTTGTGGGAAGAGGTAGAAGGCACCGTATTAAGACTCGTCTGAGCTTTCCAAGTGTTTTATTGTTTCCACTACAGTGCCGTGTTCCACTCGATCTGCGTCACTTGGTCCCGTAATGCTGAGGACACCACCTCAGCAACCTGTCAAGTGCTCTGTTAATGTGTCGGCCTTGTAGGGCCGCGGTGATATGATGACACCAGGGCTGTGCCAGCAGCCGACTCAGCAGCCTTCGTCCTGCACTGCCTGCTGACAACTGCAAGGTGGCCCGCGCCGTGCTTGGGTCAAGGTGGCAACAAGTGCGCATGATCCCGCAGCTGAATCTGCGGCGCTTGCCCTGGATGTCTTCAGTTCATGTTGGGAGCCAAGACTACTGCCCATGGTAGCAAGCCATGGAGTGCCCCACTGCTGGCTGGCTAAGGACCCCGCGTCGGCTTCAGAGGGTCGAACCAGCGACCCACTGTGGACTGCAATGCTGGCGCCCCATCTGCTGCTGTGTGTAGCCAGTGGTGCGACACGCCTTGCCATCCAGGAGAGCTATCACACTTGAATGCTTTGTTAGTGAACCGGCACCTATTTATATGCAGCTGTCCGCCTCTGTTTTTACTAAACGCGCTGCTCCACATCCCATACTCAGAACACTTAGGTTGGCCAGTGGTCCCCTTCTGCCTGTGACTTGTGCCATGCAAATCCCTGTGTGTACTTTTTCTGGCAGTTCTGCGCCCCTTTGGCCTCTTTTACTTCGCAACTGCTGGTGAGCGTATCTCACTGTAAACAGGCCCGCGCCTGGCTGTAACTTGCACGCCCAGAAATATTGCATCAAAACTGACTTTTCCTATCCAAAACGGTAGTGCCATTACAACACAAACTGTTTGCATTTTTTAACACAAATCTTTCAAAAATCTAGTCTTACAATTTTGTAAACCTTGTGGGGTGGTGGGTTAACAATAATAATAATAATCATAATCAGTCATAAGTAATAGGAGGAAATATTAGAATATTGTTCTGTGGTCAGCCAGAAAGAGATGGAGAACATACAATAGTTCCCAGTCTGTAAGTCCTCATTCTTGTCCAGCCCACTGAAAGAAATGGTTCTATTCTCAATTTGCTCAGTGGCCTCCGGACTATGATTATAAATGAAGATTTTGAGTTCTAATTGATAAATGTATTTCATAAAGTTTCACACACACCACATTGTAATATTCATTATTTTAATACTAATAATAAATCTGTCTAGCCTAAACAGCACTATTAGCAGTTCAGAGGTGACCTCTGTGGTAAGTTCCTATTGAATTGTCTTTCACACTGACTTCTGATAAAAAAAATAATTGTTTGCCACAAAAGTGGAAAATAATTGCCACCACTTGCCACACAGATTTGTTAACATTATGGGTAGCACACTAACAGTTACTTCCATGAAATCTAAGTGATCCAGGATGGTGTACAATCCTCAAGATTTCACTTCCTATTTGTACCAAATACATGTGTTTAGTTGCGGTCCAGCTGTGACAACATCCAAGGCATCGCATACTCCGGCGTGTGACTGACGCAGGTCTTACGGTGGCTGGGTGCAATGTGAAGACTAGTCTTGCCTCTTGGGCTGTATTTATATACTGGCCCAGCAGATGACCAAGGGAACATGTGCTGTTATCCGCTCTATGCTCACGGTAGCAGCCTCTAAACAGCTGCTTTCTCGAGCACACAGTATTTTAGAACGCTGTCGTGAATCAATTTAGAATCTTCATAATTTTTGTCAGCATGTAGTTAAGTTGGTTAAAATCACAGAAATAGTTTTAACTTACCTACAAATAAACTTTGCTGTCTTTAATTTTTAGAACAGAACTGACAGTACCACATGACCTCTGAACAACTTAGAGAGATCTTACATTTGTTATTATTTACATCCAGGCCTTGAAACTTGCTATAGCTCTATTATTGAATATGTTTCATCACATGCTGTAACTAAAACTTCCTAGCATTAATATAACAGATATTTCAATACTACAGTTAAAGACGTTTTTGTTCCAAATGTAGTTTTCAGCAAATTACCCAGAAACTATTAGAGGTAGCTCAGTGGGGTTATATAATTAATGTTTCTATACTAAACTGAAACTTCACACAAATTTTCATGTTTCTAAGTCGAATACACACAGTAAAAGTTCTGAATCACCTCAGTTCCGAGAGTTCCGGAACTTGTACAGAAAATTGAATAGAGATCAACATAAACATTATTTCCATACTTTTTATTGCTCATGAAAACCACAAACAGCATACAGTGAGACCTTCAGAGGTGGTTGTCCAGATTGCTATACACACCGGTATCTCGAATATCCAATAGCACGTCCTCTTGCATTGATGCATGCCTGTATTCATCATGGTATACTATCCTTAAGGTCATCAAGGCACTATTGGTCCAGATTGCCCCACTTCTCAATGGCAATTCAGCATAGATCCTTAAGAGTGGTAGGTGGGTCACGTCATCGATAAACAGCTGCTTTCAATCTATCCCAGGCATGTTTGCTAGTGTTCATGTCTGGAGAACATGCTGGCCACTAGTCGAGTGATGTCGTTATCCTGAAGGAAATCATTCACAATATGTGCATGATGGGGGTGTGAATTGATGTCCATGAAGGCAAATGACTCACCACTATGCTGCTAATATGGTTGCACTATCAATCGGAGGATGGCATTCACTTATCGTACAGCCATTACAGTGTCTTCCATAACCTCCAGCAGCGAACGTCAACCCCACATAATCCCACCCCAAAACAGCAGGGAACCTCTCCTTTCTGTACTTGCTGGACAGTGTGTCTAAGGTAGTCATCCTGAATGGGATACCTCCAAACATGTCTCTGACAGTGGTCTGGATGAAGGCATATGTGAAACTCATCGGTGAAGAGAATGTGGTGCCAATCCTGAGCATGCCATTCATCATGTTGTTGGGCCCATCTGTACCACTCTGCATGTTGTCATGTTTGCAAAGATGGACCACGCCATGGACACTGCGAGTGAAGTTCCACATCATGAATCATGTAGCGTATTGCACACAGTTTGAGTCATAACAAGACATTCTGTGGCTTTACAAAAAGCATTATTCAACATGGTGGCATTGCTGTCATGGTTCCTCTGAGCCGTAATCCATAGGTAGCGTTTATCCACTGCAGTAGTAGCCCTTGGGCAGCCCTAGTGAGGCATGTTATTGACAGTTCCTGTCTCTCTGTATCTCCCCCATGTCCAAACAACATTGCTTTGGTTCACTCAGAGATGCCTGGACACTTCCCTTGATGAGAGCCTCTCCTGGCACAAAGTAACAATGCGGACACAATCGAACTGTGGTATTGATAGTCTAGGCATGGTTGAACTACAGACAACATGAGCCATGTACCTCCTTCCTGGTGGAATGACTGGAACTGATCGGCTGTCGGACCTGCTCCATTCAATACTTGCTGCTCATGCGTGGTACTTTACTTCTCTGGGTGGGTTTAGTGACATCTCTGAACAGTCGAAGGGAGCTGTGTCTGTTATACAATATCCACAGTCAACATCAATCTTCCTGAGTTCTGGGAACCGGGGTGATGCAAATTTTTTTTGCTGTATGTATTTAGTGCCTTCAATTTTTCTTAAAAACATGGATTCTGACCAAAATAATTCTTTAATCATGTTGAGACTTGAACCAGTTAATTTTGACATACATGTGCACATTATGACCAATTTTTGGGTTACTAGCTTTATTATTTAGCACCACTAGTTTTTTCTTAAAATGATCATTCTGAGATTTGGCAGTTTAAACATTATTATGTGCTGACAAAATTTGGAAAAACAACTTTAACTTTTAATTTCATTCTTAAATTATGGTGCAATACTTCTGTGCTATGCACAGATGTGTTGTGGTGACATGACTCTTCTAGTGGTGAACTGGGGTAAGTTCCAGCACACTCGCTCACTTTAATCTCTCAAATGATACAGCGCTTGTTTCGCCACACCATTATATTTATGTGTCCAAAATGTATGCTTCTACATGAAAAACAAGCTGGTAAAAATATAGAGACTAAGATTTTAGACTTTAGAATGTTTTTGGCATGTTTTTGCTATGAAGTAAGAAGTAGTGTAAATTTAAAAATCTTCTCAATAAATAGAACCCAGTATTTTTGCAAATTGCTGTGGTTAAACTCAATAACTTTATAAACAACATACAAACATTGCTTACAGTTTATACCTTATATGTTATCAGTGAATATGTTATTGTTTAGTGTTATAAAAATAGTTCTATGTGAGCCTTTAAATACATTTTTGGCTACAATGTCTCTATTCAGCTAGCATTGGAAAATAAGTCTGTTAAAACTTCATTAAAGCATGATCAATGAGTTACTACTGTGTACAGCTGGTGAATAATATTTAATTATTCATTTTTAATTACATGGTGTAGAGAACAAAAATTTTTTTAAATTGCTGCTGGTGTAATTTAGGTCATTCAGCAGAGCTCACATTATTATCTATAACCTGCAAACCACTGTTAATGAGAGCTGCTGCTGATTAAATTTGTATTTGAAGTGCAGGAAAAAGGAGCAAGTGCCACCAAGGGCACTGTAATTAGTGTAATCTAGTCTTTCCTATCCCTGTAGGAGAGCTATGTAGGGGGTATTATATATTCCTATAACCTCACCCAAAATTGCTTCTAGGAACTTTGAAGTAGACTTTGATGCTTTAATTTCTCTGTCTCCCACTGTCTTCCAGCTCAAGAATTCAGCATCTCTGTGAAGCTCTCACCTGTCATGATTTGTGCCCCACTTCTTGATAGACATTCAACCTCCAGTGCTATTACTTCCTACAGGACCCACATGTAAGCTGTATTCTGGTATAAGACATGCATTTGTTTCTCAAGCAGTCTTCATTGCTTGAAGAATACCACCAATGAACTGAAGTGTGACCTGTTTTACTAACAATTGGCCTTATGTGATTAATCCACTTCATATCATTGCACTTGGATATTGCTGTGAGTTGACTGGTTCTACTTTTGATTCATTGAAACTGTATTCATAGGATGCTGTGTGTTTTGATTATGTTAACTGCAAAGTTTTACATTCCTAAACATTTAAAGCAAGTTGCCAGTCTTTTAATTCTTATCTAAGATGTGCTTGAATATTACTGCAACTCTTTTCAGATAATACTTCAAGATAGATGACTGCATCTTTAGCAAAAAGTCAAAGGTTATTATTAACATTGTATGCCAACCTGTCAATATAAAACATAAACAGCAATGGTACAAACTATTAGCTTTGTCTAAAAATTTACTGGAATTTCCTGCAAAAGCCTACTACAAAAATTTCGAGGACCAGTATCTGGTTGAGAATCTAGAGTCTTGACAGTCCTATGTATTGCTGTCATAGACATTGGGGGCATAAAATTAATTACAGTTTGTACAGGATGAAACCATAAAATATAGTATCATTCCAAGTACCTTCTACCATGCAATTCTATGGCTTGTAGCATGTGCAGAAGCAGAGCACAATTCCTTGGTGCACGCCTGCAGTTACTTTCAATTCTGTGGTTGACTCTCATCTGAAACTGCGCTGAATCCTAGCTACCAAGAAATTCTCAACCCCCACCCCCCTGGGGATCGGCACTGGATTCATGCTTGGCTACCATGAGGCCCCTCCCTTTGCAGCATCTTTTCCCTTCTGTGCTGCATGTCTCTCATCGTGCTACTCTTTTTTTCCTCTCCCTTGGGGTACATGTCTGGGGTTTTATTTGTAACAATAAAGATTGTCTCTTTCCGACATAAGAACAGTCTCATCACTGTTTGTCACTTCCTTTTCCTTTCTTTGTTTCTCTTCTCCTCCAATTCCTCTGCCTTGGCATTTAAGGTTCCTCTTTTTTTTTTCTCCCTGTGCCCTCCTGAAGCCCAGCCCACATGTCTGACATGTAACAGGTGACTAGGTCTCACGTAATTACCACCAGCCCCAAGTCGACAGCAGCCCCCCCCCCCCCCCTCCCGCCCCCCCACCCAGTTGAAAGAAGCTTGCCGTCCGAGACGCTGGCAGTTGTGGGGGATTTTATCGCAATGAGCCAATTATCTTCACAGTCAACATCTGCAAAACATAAATGGAATGAGGCTAACGATTCAAAGATCCTTCCAGCTGCACCACGGTTCCTCATGGTCTCACATACTGAAGACGGTCAGTCCTACGCAACGGTAAATCTGTTTATCATTCAGAAAGGTGTTAATTCAATTGCCAACCCTGTGAACTCCTGCTCTCATTTATGCTCCTTTGCATTTGGAGACTACTTCTGATTCTCAAGCACAACTGATTGCCGCCTCACTTCTCCACGGCTATCATGTTTGTGTCGAGGCCATAGAACTCTGAATTCTTCCTGTGGTGTTATTTGCACTAGGTTGCTTGATGGTCTGACTGAAGCCGAAATCCAATCTCTGATCAGGGTGTCATTGCAGTCCATCAGCTGATGAGAAAGGTAGATTCTTCCTTAGTGTCCACCCACACTATTTTTCTCACCTTTGATAGATCTTTTCCAAGATCAAAGCAGGCTAAGAAATCATCACAGTCGGACTGTGCATTGCAAACCCAATGTGCTACTACCGGTGTCATCATTTCAAGCACACTAGAACATCTTGTCGACACCTAGCCAAATGTGTAACCTGTGGTAGGGATGCACATGAGGACGATTGTCCACCTCCTTCTCCCCACTGTATCAACTGCAATGGCGACCATGCCACCTCCTCTCAGTATTGTCCCGTGTATCTAGATGAGCAGGTTGTCAAAGAGATCTGGTGGAAGGAAAAAACGTCTTACCCAGTTGCTTGCAAGTTATTGGCTAGTTGCAAATCCTGCATTCTCCCACCTGGCACCTATACTTCTGTTCTTGTCACCCCTTGCTCTGTGAAGGACGTGGCCACCCAGACATGCGATCCCAGATTCATCTCTGATGTTGTGTAATCACCCAGTGTCAAGGTAGCATTACCATCCCCCCATCCAGCTGTTCAACAAGCCATCAGACTCACATCTTGAGGGTTGAAGCCACCAGCAGCACAATTGGTAGGCCGGAAAGGACAGGAGTAGTATTCCCATGAAGACTTCCTGCGTCCCTCCAGCCAAACAACACCTGAGTCTTCCTCTCCTAACCAGAAAGGCTCAAAGAAGTCCACCTAAGGCAAATGGTCTTCTCCTTCGCAGACTTCAAGATCCTCTTCGACGGTGTTGTGTGATACCTTAGCCCGGCCGACCTCCGTGTCACCAGTGCACACCACCAACTGTTTTTCTGCATTGGATTCCACAGACCAAGAGCACAAACAAGCTGATGCTTCTGTGGACCCCATGGAGCAGGATCCTCCTCCTTCTGTGCCCTGTAGCAGAGACTCTTCACAGGCTGTCACTCAGCAACCACCAAGGTGGCACATCTTCATCTCTTCCTCATCATGACTCTCCTCCAATGGATCATTCAGTCTTGGGTCCCACAAAGAGGATTTACAGTTGCTTTTAGCATCCCAGCGTCCCCTTGTACTCTGCCTTCAGGAAACAAAATTGTGTCCTCACAAACACTTTGATCTTTCACATTTCTTCCTGGTTCATTTTGACCTTCCCCCCTTAGGTCGGCATTCCATCTCATGGGGGTGTCGTGCGGCTTATACGGAATGTTGTTTGTAGTCAACCCATCTCCCTGACTACCCATCTTCAAGCTGTTGCAGTTTCCCTTTACCTTCCTCACCTCACTTCTTCCCTCTGTACCATTTATGTCCCTCCATGATTTGATGTCACCAGGGCAGACTTCCTTAAGCTTATTGGGCAGCTATCTCTCCCATTTTTGCTACTTTGAGACTTTAATGCACGTCATCCCGTTTGGAGTTCTCCCAGAACCTGTCACAGGGGTGCCCTCTTGGCTGACCTCCTTAATCAACTTAACCTCTCCTCATTAACAATGGAACATCCACATTCCTTTTCGACTTCTCACACACCTGTTCCCATTTGGACCTATGCTTCTGCACTGCCCAGCTCGCCCATTGTCCTAAGTGGTTAGTTCTTTCTGACACCCACTTGAACAACCATTTCCCATGTGCTACCCATTTGTTGACTCCTACCCAACCTACGTGCACATCCAAATGGCAGGTTAAAGACTGACTGGGGGCTTTAGTCCACCCTGGTGACCTTCAAAGAAAAGGATTTCCCCAGTTGTGATGATCAGGTGGAATATCTCTCAAATGTTATCCTTACTGCTGCAGAACATTCCATCCCTCGCATTTTCTTTTTACCACATCATGTCCCAGTACCTTGGTGAACTGAGACATAACGTGATGCAATTTGCACATGGGGACATGGTCTCCCCATTTTTAACCATCCTATGATGGCAAACTGCATTCATTACAAGCAGATGCGTGTAAAGCGTCATCGCATTCTTTGGAATAGCAAGAAAGCTAGCTGGATTAAATTCACTAGTTCTTTTTAACAGTTCCACCCCTTCCTCTGTCGTGTGGGCCAACTTCTGATGGCTCTCTGGTGCCAATTTCTGGCCTGACAGTAGCAGACAATGTTACTGTGGACCCTATCGCTATCTCAAACACCTTGTGCCCCCATTTTGCGGAAATTTCTGGCTTTACCCACTATCAGCCTGCCTTCCTCTTTCAGAAACGAGTGGAGTAGTCTCAGGCGGTACCCTTCTCTTCTCAGAATGGTGAGTGCTACAATGCCACCTTTACTTAGAGGGAGCTAGGTCATACTCTTAGTTCATCCCAATCCTCTGCCCCAGGGCCAGACACTGTCCACATTCAGATGTTGCAGCTCCTTTCTCTTCTGGGCAAGCACTTTCTGCTTAACACGTACAACTGCATATGGGCAGAGGGCACATTTCCTGGATGTTGGCATGAAGCCACTGTCATACGCATACCTAAGCCTGCTAAGGACAAAAGCCTTCCTTCCAGCTACTGCCCCATCTCTCTCACCAGCTGCATTTGCAAGGTGATGGAATGTACGATTCATGCCTGGCTTGTATGGTGGCTCAAGTCTCGCAATTTACTAATGACTGCACAGTGTGGATTTCGAGCATGGTGTTCTGCAGTTGACAGACTGTGGGCATGTTTTTCGATTTGGAGACGGCCTAAGACACCTGCTGGTGAACTGGTATCCTCCATACTCTTTACATGTGGGTCTTCTGTGGCCGCCTGCCCTGTTTCCTTCAGGAATTTTTAAAAGACTGAGTTTTCAAGGTGTGTGTTAGTTCTGCCTTGTCAGACACCTTTATCCAGGAAAACAGTGTCTCTCACGGTTCTGTCCTGATTGTCATCTTTGTTATTGCCAGTAACTCTCTAATGGCAAGTCTCCCACATCTATGGCTTCCTTTTTGTTGACGATTTTTCCATCTATTGCAGTTCTCCAGGGACCTGTCTCACCAAGCGGCATCTTCAGAGATGTCTTGATCATCTTCACTCTTGGAGAATTGATAATGGCTATCATTTTTCCACTGACAAAACTGTCAGCATGAATTTCTGACAGTGCAAATTGTTACTCCCACCATCTTTACATCTTGGTCCTGTTGCCTTTCAGTTCATTGAAACTCTGAAATTCCTGGGGCTCATGCTTGGTAGAAAACACTCTTGGTCCTCCCATGTGTTTTACCCGGCAACCCACGGTATGCAGTCCCTCAATGTCCTACGTGTCCTCACTGGTACTTCCTGGGGTGCTGACCGAACAACCCTCCTCTGTTTGTACCGGTCCCTTGTCCATTGGAAACCCGAATATGGGTGCTTTGTATATGCATCTGCATGTCCATTCCTCTTATGCCGTCTCAATACCATCCACCACCATGGCATCCATTTGGCCACTGGTGGCTTTTACACTAGCCCAGTTGAGTCTATATGCTGAACCTGCTGAACTACTACTGTCCTACTGCCATGACTTTCTACTCAGCAGATATGCATGCAATTTCTGCCATACGTGGCCACCCATCTCATACCTCCTCCTTCGATGATTCCTTTGATCACCTCTATGAGGTGTCCCTATTCTCTGTTATCTCCTGGCATCCGCTTTCGGGCTTGCTTCAAAAGCTTAACTTCTCACTACCTGCAACTTTCCCAGGGGATGAACCCTTCACCATCTTGGCTTCGTGAAGTGGCATGTGTTAACCTTGCCCTTCATTCACTTCCTAAGGACACTACTCCTACCTCACTCTAATGCCTTCAGTTTCATGACCTTTGTATAGAATTTCGCACTAATACCTTTGTGTACACTGATGGCTCTCTGACTGACAATGGTGTCAAGTGTGCCCTCGTCATTGGCGCCCATGTCTTTAGACATCAGCTTCCAGCACGCTGCTCACTATTTACAGCCGAGCTCTTTGCCCTGTATCAGGCCATGGGTACATCCAGTGACACCATCTTTTTAATTGTGTCCTCTGCTCACTCTCTCTGTGCCCTTCAAAGTCTGTGCTCTGTACACTGCCCATCCCTTAGGGCAACAGGTCCAGGAAACCTCTCGCTTTCCCACTCTTGATGGAGCCACTGTGAAGTTTATGTGGGCTCCTGGTCATGTCAGTCTGCCAGGAAAAGAGGCTGCTGATGCTGCTGCCAAGGCTGCAGTTCTTGTACCTCAGCCCACTAGTTCCTATATTCCCTGCAATGATCTCTGTGTTGCCGTTGGTCAGGAGGTGGTGTCCCTTTCACATCATCATTGGACCTCCCTTCATGAGAATAAGCTCAGGATTATTAAGCTTCTCTCAGTGGCTTGGATGACCTCTCGGCCCTCCCGCCAGGAGGAGGTCATTTTAACTAGGTTGCATATTGGGCACTGCCTTTTTAGCCATCATCATTTGATAAGTGGCACACACCCACCACTTTGTACACATTGCAACCAAGTTCAAACTGTTCACCACTTCCTGATGGAATGCCCATCTTTTAATCATTTACAGTCCTGCTTGGGTTTGCCATCTGAGTTATTAGCCATTTTAGCAAATGAGGTGCAGGCTGTCGACCGCATTTTACTTTTGTCCATCAAAGTAGTATGGTGAAGGCCATTTAATTTTTAGTTTTGAACCTCTGTTTCTGTGTGGTGTCTTTTGTAGCCCTTTCTCCACATCCCTGTTTTTAGCTGTCTTCTCATATATTAGTTGGGACTGATGTTTAGTGGTTTTTTAACTCTGTTTTCGTGTTCTGTAGGGTGGAGAAAAGTGTCACGAAATTTTAATCCTGGATAGCTGATGCCAGTAGGAACCAAAATTACTAATGTGTAGGTCGACAATGCGCAATTTTTAAACTATGGAAACTTGGCGCCATGTACTCTGATTGGCTGTGGGATTTCCCTGTTGCTGTTCATTGGTTGATGGGCAGTGCTATGGTTGTTGATTCACATATAAAAATGTCCCTCACCCACATCACTGCCCCAACATGATATGTACATGTGTTGAGTAGTTCTTGTTGTTTGTCTCCACCTCACATCAGAGGCATTCACATGTAAGCTTCACTTTAGAGCATACACGCATCACCTGTGATTTAGTCATGTAGTAACCATGGCAGCACAGTATT
Source organism: Schistocerca serialis cubense (assembly GCF_023864345.2). NCBI lineage: Eukaryota > Metazoa > Arthropoda > Insecta > Orthoptera > Acrididae > Schistocerca > Schistocerca serialis. Next base: position 119,561,181 of record NC_064642.1, on the reverse strand, counting down.
CATTTGAAGAACAAGGAGTTACGGGTTTTGTTTATGCATTAGCTGATGGTAATACACATGAAGTTTGACGGTTGTATGAGGAACGGTACCCAGCAAGACGCCACCCACACCCACAAATGTTTACAGCAATTCATTGGTGACTTGGCAAAACAGTCCCATTAGCGGAATATCATGGCCATGCTGGAAGACCTCGAACATGACGGGTTGCTGCTGATGACTGTTCTCGTGTGCTTCAAGGAAGCACCTCCAACAAGTACCCAAGTGGTTGAACATGACATGGGGGTCACTCATCGGTTAGTCTGGGAGGTTTTGAGGGATGATGGCCAGCATCCATTCAGTTTCCACCCTGTTCAAGACCTAAATCCTGTAGCAGACTATGACCACAGGCTAGGGTTTTGATGGTGGTTTCTGCAACATGTTGATTCCCGGCGGGGTCAGGGATTTTCTTTGCCTCGTGATGACTAGGTGTTGTGTGATGTCCTTAGGTTAGTTAGGTTTAAGTAGTTCTAAGTTCTAGGGGACTGATGACCATAGATGTTAAGTCACATAGTGCTCAAAGCCATTTGAACCATTTTTTTGCAACATGTTGCACGAGATCCCGACTTCCCTGCCATGGTGTTGTTTACTGATGAGTGCACCTACCATTTGGATGGCCTTTACAACACTCAAAATGTTCATTACTGGGCAAGGGAAATCCTTTCATCACATATGTCCATGGACACCAGGAACGATTTTCACTCAACATTTGGGCAGGCATTGTGGGTGACCAACTGATTGGGCCGGTCTGTCTACCTCCTTAAATTACTGGGGCAAATTACCTTCACTTTTTCAAGAAACTTTACCTGGCCTGCTGGAAGATGTTCCCTAGGTCATACTGCTATGCATGTGATTGCAGCATGATGGGGCATCCGCACATGAGCCGTGCTGTGTGCGGATATTTAAATGAACTCTTCAATGGCTGGGTAATTGGCAGAGGTGCTCATAGGGCATGGTTGCCACTATCACCAGACCCCATGCAACAAGTCTTCCTCCTGTTGGGATTCTTCAAGGATCTAGTTCACCCACGCAGACATGAACCACCTAGAAACAAAGAGGAATTAATGGATTGCATTCAACATGCCGCCAATCACATCAGGAAAATGTCAGGAATCTTTGAAAGAGTTCGGCAAAACACAATCCAACGTTACCAAGCTTGTGTCGCATTAGAGGGTCACCAGTTCGAGCACCTGCTTTAAGTAAAGCTACAAAAAAAAAAAGGCCCTTTTCAGAGTAGACACAATTTGTAAAAGACTTTCTGTACGCTAACTAATAGTTTAGTTGTTCACTGGTTTGTTCCTTGTATGTCTTATAATGAAACTACAATGGATGTGTCGGGACCCCAGCAGATCCCGTAGTTCTTCTTTACCTTCTCTGATGATAACAATGTGAACTGCGAATCTTATCATCGGTATCCTTTCACCTTGAATTTTAATCCTACTTTTGAACCTCTTTTGATGCCATAATTGTTTCTTCAATGTTTATAGTAAGGGCAAAAGACTACATCCTTGTCTTACACCATTTTTAATCTGAGCACTTTGTTCTTGGTCTTCCACTTGTATTGTTCCCTCTTGGCTCTTGTACATATTGTGCATTACCCATCTTTCTTTAAATCGTACCCCTGTTTTTCTCAGAATTTTGAATGTCTTGCATCAAGTGACACTCTCAAATGCTCTTTCCAAGTCAACAAATCGTATGAACGTGTCTTGATTTTTCTGTAATCTTGCTTCTGTTATCAACAGCAATGTCAGAATGGCCTCTCTGGTGACTTTGTCTTTCCTGAATCCAAATTGATTGTGATCTAACACATGCTTATATTTTCTTTTTCATGCTTCTGTATAGTATTCTTGTTAGCAGCTTGAATCCATGAGCTGTTTAGCTGATTGTGCAGCAATTCTTGCAATCTTTGGAATCGTGTGGATGATTTTTTCCTAAGTGTCAGATGGCATATAGCAAGTCTTGTACATTCTACACCCTGAATAGTCATCTTGTAGTGACTTCCCCCATTGATTTTAGAAATTCTGATGAAATGTTACCCTTACCTTCTGCCTTATTCAATCTTAAGCCTTCTAAACCTCTTCAAATTCTGATTCTAAATACTGGATCCCCTGTCTCCTCCATATTGACTCATGTTTCTTCTTCTATCATGTCACCAGACAAGTCTTCTGCCTCATAGAAGCCTTCACTGTACTCTTTCCACCTATCCACTCTCTCCTCTACACTCTTAATGTTCCACCCCTGAATTTAAAGTTGTTTGGACTTTTTTATAAGCTGTGTCAGTCATTTTGACAATCATGTCTTATTTGATTTCTTCACATTTTTCATGCAGCTATTTCACCTCAGCTTTCATGCACTTCCCATTTATTTCATTCCTAAGGGACTTGTTTCTCTGTACTCTGGAATTTCCATGAACATTTTTGTACTTCCTTCTTTCATCAATCAACTGAAATATTTCTTCTGTTATCCGTGGTTTCTTTGCAGTTACCCTGTTTGTACCTATGTTTTTTTTTCTCCACCAACTTCTGTGATTGTCCTTGTTAATGATGTCCATTACTCCTCAACTGAAATACGTACTGGGCTAATCCTTATCGCAGCATCTGTAGCCTCAGAGGACTTCCACCATATCTCTTCATACCTTAGTATTTCTATATCCCACTTCTTTGTGCACCAGTTCTTTCTGACTGGTCTCTTAAACTTCAGTGAACAGAATACTTTCTATTACTAGCTGAAATTTATTGCAGAACTCAATTAGTCTTTCTTCTCTGTAGTTCCTACCACCAAGCCCATATTCTCCCATAACCCTTTATTCTACTCCTTCCCTAACAAGGCATTCCAATCCCCCATGACTATTAGATTTTCATCTCACTTTATGTACTAAATTACCCATTCAGTATCCTCTTACACTTTCTCTACCTCTTCATCTTGCAGCATTGGTGTGAGTACCTGAACTATCATTGTCGATGTTGGTTTGCTGTCAATTCTCATAAGAACAACTCTATCACTGAACCGCTCATGGTAACTCACACTCTGCCCTCCAGTCTGCTAGTGACCCAATTAATGGGGAAATAAGTACAGCAACTTTCCTGCGATTCATTAATTCACCACCAGGTGGTTATATCAGTGTGCTCAGCTTTAAAATATGCTGTCAACAATATCTAACAGTAAGGTGCCATATTTATCTATACAATTCCTTTCCCATCAACATTACGTAGGCCACTGACATCACATTTTGAAAATAAACACTTCTTTGCCATTGTTAATAAACTGGAAATAACACCACTATATAAACACAAGCAGAGTGTAATTCTGTCTACTCGTACTGGGTGGGGAATGCTTGGGGGTATAGCCTGTAAGTAAATTGAAATGCGGACTAAAGTTGTGGTTGGGGAACTGGTCTTTCCCATAAGAATGCTACAAATGCCATAAAGGATGACAAAGAACCAATTTCCCATGTAGTAGTGTAGAGCACTGTACAGAGATACACATATGAATCAATCACTGTTGAATGGCAAAAGTCTACGTTTTTCACAAATTCATTTGAGCACAATTTTTGAATTCTAAGAAGGAAGCTGCATGTTACAGTGTTGAAAGGAACAATGCTCTAGCAGCACTTTTGCCATTACCCCAGCCTTCAGGTTAGTTATGCTGTGTTGAGAGGAATTTAATCCTGCAGTTTGTGCATTTCAACACAAAATATCTATCAGTGCCAACTGACCTATACAGAGAGCACTGCTATGTTGTGGATGTCAAGACTGGCATACTTGCTTGCTTTTGTTTACATGGATATTGAGTGTTGTCATTGATGGTATATCATATGTGGCTTTTGTGCTGTGCATGTTATTGACCTTTTTCTTGTTGTGTTCATAAACATATTTCCATCATGGGTAAAGAAGTTATGGCAGGAAAGAAACATCATCTCAAAGAAGAAAATTAAACTAGGAATAAAGTAAAGTGATCAAGGGTAAAGAATACTGCATATAAAAACTATGGAGGATAGATAGTTCCTCAGAAAAGTACCAGGTGTTTCAAAAAGAATTATCTGATTTAAAAAAAATAATAATGATTACTCTGTTTTTGAGATATGTGTGGGAACAACATACTGTTGGAAAGAGCTAACTCTAGAGTTTCACATGGTTCTCACTAGGTAGCAGCAGTGTGAGCCCACTTCAGTTCTAGTGAAAATAGTATTGAGACAACAGGAAGCATTTTTTGCTCTACGTTTTGCCTGGTGCAGGTCAGTAATAACATTCAGTGTGACTTCCATACTAGGTATGGTGTGGATCCTCCTATGGCACAGAGCATTAGACAGTGGCATGGACAATTCCAAGTAACAGGTTATTTGTGTAAAGGCAAATTGCTGGGTCATCCCAGAGTGCCTGACACAGATGTTGAATGCTTCTGTCATAGTTTCACAAGGAATCACAGAAATTCATTCGCCGTGCAGCTTGACAGCTCAGTGTACCCCCGATGTCCTTCTGGCATGTGTTGCATCAGTGTTTACACATCAAACCATACAAAATTCGAATACTGCAAGCCCTTTGTGTGGAGTTCTGTAATTTACGTCTTGGCAAGATGGGAGATGACAGTTTTCATCCACGCTAAGTTTTTAATGACAAGGCAATACTCCATTTAAATGGAAAGGTGAACCATCTTATTGTGAGAATATAGGGTATGGAACAACTACATGAAGTTGTACAACATGAGGGACTCTCCAAAATGTTATGTTTCGTACAGTTTAAGGGGAAAGGTCCATGGTCCATTTTTCTTTGCCGAGAATACTGTTTCAGGGAGCACATATCTCAATATGCTTGAGAACTTTCTTTTCCCACAATTGGAGACGGATTCAAATGACTTCATTTACCAACAGGAAGGGGCCAGACCACACTGGCATAGGGAAGTGTAGGAAATTTAAATCTGAGGACTGTGACAATATTAGGAAACTGTTCAGGCTTACATTACTGGCCTCCAAGGTCAGCATATCTGACAGTATATGATTGTTTCTAGTGGAGATTTAGAAAAGACTCTGTTTATGTGCCTCCATTACCAACAATAATGAATTAACTTTGACATCACATAACAGCAGCTGTAGAAGTTGTAACTCAAGATATGCTCGCTGCAGTGTGGGAACAATTTCAATACTGCATTGACATATGCAATGCATCTCAAGGGCACTGTATTGAACACCTATGAAAATATATGAAGAAAAAAGGAAAAAAAGAAAAAAGAAAAAAAAAACAACTTTTTGAGTATCCTGTTCACCAAAAACCAAAATTCATTGTATATGTTTATTAGTTTCAGAAATATAGATGTGTGAAATCAGATGATTCTTTTTGGTACACCCTGTATTTGACCTTCCTACAGCTATGGTGTAAGTTATTACTTTCACTTACGTATTATCTGTTCAGCCATTTAACTTCCATGAAAGGTATCCAAATAATTGTTAATGCTGAAGTTAAGATTACTTAATTGAAGTCAGACAAAAATTTCACCTAGGTGACTTTCATGTTCATTTTAGGGGCAATCATCACTACTTCAATATGTTGCAAGAAGAGAGAGACTGGAGTTATTTTGTGCTTTTGCAGTTATGAAACAAAAAATGATCAGGATATACACCTACAGAGACTGATTGAATGGTATCCCATTAACCAAAACAGTAAACAACCAAAAGTGGAATGTGACACTGCATATACATATTTTGTAATTAGACATCAGGAGCATATGCAGGTCTGTAGGAATGCATTCGTTGATTTACATATAGTAAAGCAGAAATTTGGGACCAAGTTCTCAAGTTTCCTGTCAAAACCTCTCATTGTGGGAGTGAAGAAGTAAATTACTTGAATGCAAGGCTGAATCTTGAAAAAATTCATGAGATTTTTGTGAGGAACATCCTAATCTTGTGTGTTCATTGTTTCAATAGGAACTTCGGCTACAGATTTGGTAAACTCCCAGTGTGCAGTATCTGTGAAAAACTTCAAACAAAGATGAAGTCTCCCCATTTATCACAAAATGTTAAATTAGCAGCAGCAAGTGTTCTAACTATTCAGAAGTTGCAGAATTTATTCCTCTTTGAAATTATACTTATAATCGTGTCAGCCCAATGATAAAAATCTGTGTTACCTTCAACTACATGAAAAATTTTTCTTTACCTCATATACCTGTCCAGGTAGTATTCTACCAAAGGCAGCTGTGTGGATGTACTCGCTATACACAACCTCCAAGAGAAGAGTTCCAAAGTACACATTTATGATGAGGAGCAGACCAAGAAAGGGGCCAATGACGTGTGGTCATTCATATTGTACTATCTCACTAGTGAGATCAAACCAGACACAAAGAAACTTCACTTGTACTCAGCTGTGTGTCCAGGCAAAAATAGGAATCACTCGTTTATTCATTTCTGCATTGGCTCATCTCAAGATAAAAGATTAAAGCAAATTATGCATTATTTCTCTATTAGATGTCATTTCTTCCTGCCTTGCAATATGGATTTTGGTGCTTTCAAGGAAAATGGTAAGTGCTGTGACAGAATCTACACCCCAAAAGAACGTTGCACAATTGGTAACACAGAAAGGGATGTTTCAGTACAAATGGTGGAAGGAACTGATGCCATTGATGTGGATGCTTGGTGGTCTAAGCATTAAGTAAAACAACTCTAAATGATGAATCAACAAGGATGGATGTTCCCAGATGCATAAAGGTGCTGTTTGCTGGTGGGCGGGTGGGTGGGTGGGTGTGTTGCTGATGATTTATAAGGCACATTGTAATAGGCTTGGCATATTTCTGTGAAACAATTATAGTTTCATGGGGCAGCCTTCCTGTTTGTAGACCTATGGAAGATGGTAGTGCTTGACCACATTCTGGCAGCCAACTTCCATTCCCACTTCTACCCTCCACCAGTGACTCCCCATCACTTCACCCCATTGCACTTCCAGAATCCCTTAATATGATTCTAATGCACTTACATGTGGTACAAAATATTTATTCTTAACCCATTTCATTTAACAATAAACATCAGTTTTATACCATTAAAATACTGTTTTTCATAATTTGTACTTTTTTAGTTCCCTGCTTCGTGGAAACAAATACTCTTTTAGAAATAATGAACAAAATGTTTTTTGTAGCAAATACAATGTTTTTGTTCTCTCTCTCTCTCTCTCTCTCTCTCTCTCTCTCTCTCTATCTCTCTCTCTCTCACACACACACACACACACACACACACACACACACACACACACACACACACACACACACACACAAGAAGAAGGGGGAAAAAAAACACTGGCTGCGATGTTTAGTATGTTGCTCAGGCACACTCTACTACCACAATACAAAATGTTGTGACTGTATGAATCATTTCCCCTATTCTTGCTTTGTTGATGGACTGTAATGGTGATTTTTCATTCCCTCTCACATTTGAATTTACTGAGAATACTACTGTCATATATTTTGCAGCACTGTTGTTGGCAACTTTTCCTTGTCCTTCCCCCTCCCCCTTCATTGTGCTCTCCCTGTGTGAAAGTAGTTTACCATTAAACATGAGCTTAGATCTTAAGAGACCACTTTACAACCAATTGTGCTCTCCCTGTATGAAAGGAGTTTACCATTAAACATGAGCTTAGATCTTAAGAGACCACTTTACAACCAATATTACATTTTTTATGAGATAATGGAAACTCTGAGTTGGAATTTTTTACATTAGAGGAAAAGATAGATTACTACTTACCATAAAGATGACATGTTAAGTTGCAGACAGGCACAATCAAAACATACTTTATGAGTTAGCATATTTTAGTTGCATTTGTTTGCAACTTAACATGTCATCTTTACAGTAAGTAACAATCTGTCTTTTCCTATATTGTTCATTTCATCCTCAGTTGTAATGGATTCAGTTGTATTGTAATTGTGTTGTTTTCCAGGTTGCAGACAGATCCTCTGGGGCAGGAATTTGGCTTAGCACATATATCTGATTTCCTTATTAAGAAGCCACTTCTTAGAAAAGATCTTTTTGAACTGCTGATGTTTTATAGCACTATGCCAGATGCCAGTTCTCGTGAACAAGTTGTGAATGAAATTGTCAGATCTTCCTTTTATTATTTTACAATCGGTCAAATGATTGTAATCAGTGATGCTTACTTAGTTGATATAGTGGCGTATCGGAGATATGATGTCAGTGTAAGTTTATGTGCTTAAGTAAACTGTAGAATAGTTGTAGGCACACTTTTTTTAAAAAATGTATGTTAATGAATTTCCATATAAAACCGTTCATCTTGTAATCAACATTTGTTAATTTACTTTGAGTTAGTGTGTAGTTCTTTTTATTTACATCAGTGTGAGCTTATTTGACACCTAGAAAAATAAATGCAACGCTATGAAGATAATCAGCTTTATAACTCTAATCTCATTGCGCAGAGAATAATCTAAAATGTCATTTAAATATTTATATTATATTTATAGTACAGTACCAGTATATTTTGTTGGTAACATGTATACAGTGGATTCACTGAAACTTGCATAACAGATGGTCTTACATCTGTGTATGACACTTGCCCCAATTAATCTTAATATTTTAATAAAGAGGCTGGAATCACAGGGATAAGGATAGTAGATACTGAGTGGTTTCCATCTTACACAGCTAACAAAACATAAGTAATGGCCTCAAATAAAGACAAGTATCTTGTGATGAAAATTGAGGATGGATTATAATATGAGAACAGAGCACTACTCACCGGAAAGGAGACAAACTTTTTGGACAAAATCTCATTTGTTCATTCATTTACATATCGTATTCCACAAATTCCATCATGCAGGAGAGCCTTGAAGGATGTGGAACAACTAAAGTTATTCATTAACTGGGAGAAATCACTGTGGACTACTTCTATAGCGTGTACAATAACAAATTATAACCAGTGGTAATCTAATCGTAGTGATAATTGCTTCTAAATTACATCAAATATGGATGTTATGAGAAACAACTTTGTTTTGAAAAAGGCTGCTGCTTCTTCTTCTCTTACTGTTCAGGTCTAATACTTTGAACAAAGCATTTTTAGTTTCACATGGAACATTCATCAGTTGTTTGTATACTGGCTAAGGCAAAACCTGTTTAATATGAAAATTAGAAAAAATTATTCTCTTGAGTCCAGAATTTCTGGTAAACTGTGAGTAATGAAATAGTCTTTTACTGTACTTTGTATAATATTGAGGATTTTCAGTTGTCTGCCTGGTGTACACTGCAGCCTATCAGACTTCTGCACTGGAGAGTAAAACTTTTTTTCTAACCAGAATGAGATTTTCACTCTGCAGCGGAGTGTGCGCTGATATGAAACTTCCTGGCAGATTAAAACTGTGTGCCCGACCGAGACTCGAACTCGGGACCTTTGCCTTTCGCGGGCAAGTGCTCTACCAACTGAGCTACCGAAGCACGACTCACGCCCGGTACTCACAGCTTTACTTCTGCCAGTACCTCGTCTCCTACCTTCCAAACTTTACAGAAGCTCTCCTGCAAACCTTGCAGAACTAGCACTCCTGAAAGAAAGGAGTGCTAGTTCTGCAAGTTTCGCAGAAGAGCTTCTGTAAAGTTTGGAAGGTAGGAGACGAGGTACTGGCGGAAGTAAAGCTGTGAGTACCGGACGTGAGTCGTGCTTCGGTAGCTCAGTTGGTAGAGCACTTGCCCGCGAAAGGCAAAGGTCCCGAGTTCGAGTCTCGGTCGGGCACACAGTTTTAATCTGCCAGGAAGTTTCATATCAGCGCACACTCCGCTGCAGAGTGAAAATCTCATTCTGGAAACATCCCCCAGGCTGTGGCTAAGCCATGTCTCCGCAATATCCTTTCTTTCAGGAGTGCTAGTTCTGCAAGTTTCGCAGAAGAGCTTCTGTAAAGTTTGGAAGGTAGGATACGAGGTACTGGCGGAAGTGAAGCTGTGAGTACCGGACGTGAGTCGTGCTTCGGTAGCTCAGTTGGTAGAGCACTTGCCCGCGAAAGGCAAAGGTCCCGAGTTCGAGTCTCGGTCGGGCACACAGTTTTAATCTGCCAGGAAGTTTCATATCAGCGCACACTCCGCTGCAGAGTGAAAATCTCATTCTGGAAACATCCCCCAGGCTGTGGCTAAGCCATGTCTCCGCAATATCCTTTCTTTCAGGAGTGCTAGTTCTGCAAGGTTTGCAGAAGAGCTTCTGTAAAGTTTGGAAGGTAGGAGACGAGGTACTGGCGGAAGTAAAGCTGTGAGTACCGGGCGTGAGTCGTGCTTCGGTAGCTCAGTTGGTAGAGCACTTGCCCGCGAAAGGCAAAGGTCCCGAGTTCGAGTCTCGGTCGGGCACACAGTTTTAATCTGCCAGGAAGTTTCATATCAGCGCACACTCCGCTGCAGAGTGAAAATCTCATTCTGGAAACATCCCCCAGGCTGTGGCTAAGCCATGTCTCCGCAATATCCTTTCTTTCGGGAGTGCTAGTTCTGCAAGGTTTGCAGGAGAGCTTCTGTAAAGTTTGGAAGGTAGGAGACGAGGTACTGGCAGAAGTAAAGCTGTGAGTACCGGGCGTGAGTCGTGCTTCGGTAGCTCAGTTGGTAGAGCACTTGCCCGCGAAAGGCAAAGGTCCCGAGTTCGAGTCTCGGTCGGGCACACAGTTTTAATCTGCCAGGAAGTTTTTTTTCTAACCTTAGTAGGGATGCATAGTGTATATGAAAATTATTTTTGGTTCTCATATTGTTGTTGTGAATTGCCCAGCTCATCCTAAATTGCTCTTGTTAGAAACCATAAATATCATTCAGAAACATCTGTATTGGCATGTAAGTACAATAATTCCTTCCTGTGTCCCTGAACAGCTATCTGTGAGATGTTTGGTTAACAACTGCTCACGATATTCATACTTGCAAGCATTTGCAGTAAAATTTCCCCAGAAAATCATGCCTACATGTCAACACAGTGGCAAAGCAAGCAGAACTGTGCTTTCATTTAGCATTTTATGTGTGCTGACATCACCGCACTTTATTCTTCCTCTGGATTACTAGAATTTTCAAATGCTAGGTTTTATTTAGTTTTTGTTTCTTAGAAATTTAGGCAGCAGTATCCTCATTCAGACATTCGTACCCCTCTCCCAAAATTTGTGAGTATAGACACAATAAAAAGCACAAACACACACACAAATATTCAAGCTTTCGCAACCCCTGGTTTCTTCATCAGGAAAGAGGGAAGGAGAGGGAAAGACAAAAGGATGTGGGTTATGCTCCATTTAGTTTTTTCCTTCAATAGAAGTCCTTTATTCTCAACATTAGCAGTGTTTTTGACATACATGAGTCTGTGAACATAACCTCAATAATAGCTCAAGATAGGAAATTAACTTACGGAAACTCAAACTTATTCTCTAGTTCACAGTTTGTTTTACATAATAACTTTATTAAGCAAGTGTAGGATGAACAAAGAACACAAGATAATCAGCTGTAAATAATAATCCACTCCCATATGCACCCCCGTCTGCCTGTCGGTCTTAGTTTCCGTTGTCCTTTTTCATTCCATGTGGTTTAATGCAGCTCATTGAGATATCGCAGTCTACAGTTGAAAGCACTTCAAAAGAGTTTTTGTGCATAAAGATTGTGTCACTGGTACTTTTACCATTTACACAATTTTGCAGGTCTTGCACACTGTTTTCGTAAATAACTTTAGTCTAATTTTCGCTAGCAGGTGTCATGCTTTGTGGAACTTGTCAAGTATTTTGCTCACTTTTTCTAAGCTGAAAAGTCAAGATATCCACTTTCAGAGCACTGATTATAAATTGTAAGCTGGACACACGTTCGTTTAACTTCGTGATTTCGTCACTACAATTTGCACATGAATTCTCTTTAATGGCAAAATTACTCTTTTTTTTTTTTGTTGAGAACTTATCCTCTTTGCGTGTATGTTGCATCACAATGAGCTCTGGCCGCCTGGTAAAACAGTCAATGATCATTACCAAATAACAAAGTCTAGTAGAGTATGGTAGTGGTTCTATGATGTCCAAACATAAGTGCGGAAACATGGCTGATATCAAAGTGCACAACAGGTGCGAAAGCATGCCTGCTGATCTTATTGTCTGGTTTGTCAGGCATGCATGACAGTCTTTCTGCACTCTCATCCACACAACTCTAGTGGACACCAAGTTGGCTGTCGCCTGGACTTCTGAATGTGCCAAGTTATTTGGTGTGTCAAAATCTTCCCAACAGTATTGTTCCAGTATGTAGGGTCACTGCCTTCCTCTTTTTGTGTCACACCAAGTAGCATCTAGCACATTGTGAGCTGGCAACACCAGAGCTGCAGCACAGTTTGCTGCTCCTTTATGCAACAGCAAGAAAAAGGCATCCTTCTGTTGTTTTAATGCTATCTTTGTCCAATGAATAGAGTTTAAACTGACGCAGTTCCGACACAGGACCTCTGCAACCAGGTTGTCTTTCCCTGCTATGTGCTGCACATTGCTTAGAGCTACGTAATGTATTCAACCTGCCTGTACTGATGGGGTGAATTGAAATCAGGTCATACTGAGAAATGATCACCAGTGGCTCATGATCAATAGAAACTGCAAAATGTCTCCATTCAGTGGATGGGCTGAAATGTTCATTTGTGGAATAAATAGCAAGCAACACTGGGGTGCCACCGACTTTCAATTGCAGAGTCGTTCTCACTGCTGTTTGATTCTCATCTGCCATAAGTGCCAAGGGGCATTCAATCTTCAGGGTCTCAACAGCACTGTGTGTTCTAGGTGTTTATTGATGTCCTGGAAAGCTGCTTCAGTAGCTGCACTCCATAATACATTACAATTACTTGCAGTACTCTTGCTGCCGAGGAACACTGTCAGTTGCTCTTGGATGGCAGTCAAGTGTGGCAGATGCCTAAGAATCTATGAAGTCCCTCTCAAGTTGTATAAACGGCACCAGTAGGACTACTTTGACCCATTGTGGCAGTGGTGACAGTCCTGCCAGGGAGACAAAGTATCCCAGGAAATTTAAACTCAGTTTTCCTCAATACACACTTCGCTACATTAGTAACACCTCCATATTCTTGTAGGCAGCTGAAAAGCTACCACAGGTGTGCTGCATGCTGTTGTGCTGTATCAGAAAACACACATCATCCATGTAGTAAAAAACATATGGTAATTCTGTATAGGGGACCGGCGAGTTGGAAGGAGCAGACCATCGGAGACACTGGCAATCATGAGGGGTCTTTTTGCAAAGAGCCAATCACCACCTCAATCTAAGTCTACTAAATGTAGATGGAATGAGACTAAAGATTCAATGAATACCAGCTGCCCTTTGGGTATCATGTACTGAAGGTGGTCAGGCCTTGCTGCTGTTAATCTGTTTGTTATTCAGAAAGTTGTTGATGCAATTGCAGGCCCTCTGAGATCCTGCTCTTATTCATGTAATGGAACTTTGCTTCTGGAGACCAATCATGATTTTAAAGCCCAACAGCTGCTTACAGCTTCACCCCTCCATGGCTTTCCTGTTTGTGTTGAGGCCCATTGAATACTGAATTCTTTGTGTGTGGTGTTTACACTCAGCTGCTTGATGGTCTGAGCAAGGGAGAAATCCAAACTTACCCGCAGATCAGGGCATCACTACAGTCTGTAGGGTAATAAAAAAAATTTGATGCAACCTTAGTGCCTATACACACTCCTTTTCTCACATTTGATCACTTAGTGTGTCCATCAAAGATCAAAGCAGGCTATGAAGTCATCACTCTCCAACCGTATATTCCAAACCTTATGTGTTGCTACCAGTGACAATGTTACAACCACTGTTGCATGTCTTCTCAAAACATGGCTAAATGTGTTACTTGTGATGGAGATGCTCACAAGAGCAACTGCCTGCCTCCTCTTCCCCGCTGCATCAATTGCAGTGTTGACCGTCCAGCTTCATCCCGAGACTGCCCTATGTATCTTGATGATCGGACCATCCAGGAGATCCAGATGAAGGAAAAAGTACCCTACCCTGTTGCTCACAACTGGTTGGCTAGTCAAAAGCCCTGCATTTTACCATCTGGCACTTACAGTACCCATTCTTGCTACATCTCACTACACGGCCACGCAGACTTGCGATCTCAAATTCAGCTGTAAAATTGCCCTGTATCAAGGTAGCATCTCCATCGCCTCCTCCTCCTCCTCCTCCTCCTCCTCCTCCTCCTCCTCCTCCACCACCACCACCACCACCACCACCACCAGCTGTGCAACAAGCCAACAAATCTTCATCCCTGGTGGTGAAATCACCTGCTTTACAAATGGCAGGCCAGAAAAGACAAAAGGAATACTCCCGCAAAGACTTCTCGTGTCTGAGTTTTCATCTGTCAACTGCAAAGGCTGTAAGAAAACAAAGACAAACAGCCTTCTCCTTCCCTGACTCAGAGAGCCTCTCTGATGGTGTTGCCACATGATTACCTCACCCAGTCAACCTCCATTTCACTGGTGCACATTGCCTACTATTTTCCTGCCTTCAAATCTGCAGATTGGCCCAGAGAGAATGCCAATGCCTCTGTATATCATGTGGAACAGGATCCTTCAGCCTCTGCGCCCTGTGGCAGATTCTTCAAAGGCTGGCACTCGGCAGTTACTGAGGTGACAAACCTTCATTTGTTCCCTCCTCCCCTTTCCCTGTTACGACTTAACTACAGTGGAATGTTCACAGCATTAGATTCAACATGGAGGAATTATGGCTGCTCTTGGAATCACAGCGTCCACTTATTTTCTGCCTCCAAGAAACAAAATTGCAACCTCTTGCATTTCCTTCCAGTCCGCTTTGACCTTGCCTCCATAGATAGCATTCCATCTCATAGGGGAGTAATGCTGTGCACTGGGATGATGTTCATTTCTAAAACATCTCACTGAACACTTTGGTGCAAGCTGTTAGTCTGTGTTATCCTTCCTCACTTCACCTTTTCTCTTTGAATCATCTACATCCCTCTGTCATTCGATATCACATCGTCAGACTTCCTCCATGTCATTGGTCAACTCCCCACCCATTTTTACTGCTCAGTGACTTTAATGAACATCATCCTCTTCGAGCTCTTCCAGAATATGTCCAAGATGTGCCCTCTCGGCTAACCTTCTCAGTCAACTTGACCTCATTTGTCTTAACACTGGAGCACCCACATTCCTTTCAGAACCCATTCGTACCTATTCCCATTTGGACCTCATGTTCTGCACTGCCCAACTTGCCCATTGCATCAAGTGGCCCATTCTCTCTGACACATACTTGAGTGAACATTTCCTGTGCACTATCCGTTTGCTGACTCCTACCTCACCTACATGTAAACCCAGTTGGCAGCTTCCTAAAACTGACTGGGGGCTTTACTTCTCCCTGTTACCCTTCAATGAACAACATTTCCCCAGTTGTGATGACCAGGTAGAGTACCTTTCAAACGTTATCCTTATCACCACAGAACGTTCCATACCTCGCACTTCATCTTTACCATGCCGTGTCCCAGTCCTTTGGTGGATGATGTGGTTCACACTCAGAGCCATGCTCTCTGCATTTTTAACCATTATCCTATGGTGGTGAACTGTGTTCATTATTAACAGTTGCATGTGCAGTGTTGTCGCATTCTTTGGGAAAGCAAAACAGCTATTGGATTTCATTTACTAGTTCTTTCAATGGTTTTGCTCCCTCTCCCACTATGTGGGGCAACCTACACTGGCTCTCTGGGACCAAGGTCCATTTCCCAATTTCCAGCCTGACCATAGCAGATGATGTCATTGTGGACCCTATTGGTATCCCCAACACCTTACGCTGCTATTTCATGGAGATTTGTAGCTCCATCAACTAACTATCACCCCACATTCCTCCCTCGGGAGTGAGTGGAGGATGTTCAGATGATACCCTTCTCCACTCTGATTCGTGAATGCTACAATGCCGTCTTTAATATGACATCATGCTCTCACTTGATCCAGATATTTTGCCCCAGGACTGGATAATGTTCACGTTCAGAAGTTGCAGCACCTTTGTCTTGCAGACAAGCACTTCCTCCTTCATATGTACAATTACATGTTTCCCACATGCTGGGGTGAAGCCACAGTCGACCCGTACCAAGGCCCGGTAATGACAAACACTGTCCTTCTAGCTACTGCCCGATTTCTCTCACCAGCTGTGTTTGCAGGGTGATTGAACATATGGTTCATGGCCGGTTGGTATGGAGGCTATATTCTTGCTCTCCCTAACCACTACACTATATGATTTTGAACATGCTGTTCTGCAGTTGACCATGCCATCACTTTGTCATCCCATCATGAAGGGTTTTCCGCAGAAATACCTAACTGTGGCAGTTTTCTTTCCTTTTAGAGTAAGGCTAAGACATCTGCTGGAGGGCTGGTATCCTAAGAATGTCCAAAGTATGTCTGTATTCAGCCTTTACCAACACATTTATCCAGGAGAATGGGGTGCCACAGGGCTCCATCCTGAGTGTTGTCCTCTTTGCTGTAGCCATTACTGCCAAATAATGAAGTAGATGTCAAATGTAATATCCAAAACCAAAGAAACAAAACAAAACAAAACAAACAACTAAAACAAAGAACATGAAAAAACAAAACAGGGATAGCCTCTTGCCACCTCCGTGTTAGCTATTCCTGGATTCGACAGTGTGAGACCTTATTTTTTCAGTTAAATCCTTCAGGAGCCCATCTTTTATGGTTGCACTGTGAAATTGCAAACACTATCACCATGTATGACAATCATCATAAGGCAGACAAGTACACATATAGCAGTGTATATGCGCACTTCCAACTTATATCTGACTACTGCATCTTTATCATATACGGTTGAGTTTGTTGTTAAACATATTACTAGATTTACTACACAAGAGCTTTCTAAAATTTCAAAAATTGAAGTGAAGGTAGGATTTCAAAATATATAAAAATGTTTAAAGATATGTTTGTATAATTGTAAAGTACAGTAGCAACCATGGAAATTATGTTTCCTCATTTTTGTTTATATCTCTTACTGTTTCAATGATACGAGGGTTGGAACTTTAATAGTGGCACCTATTTATTTAGAGCGCATACAAAATAAATACATGTTTCAAAGTTTTACTGACCTTCAGAGTAGTCACCAGCATCTTACATAACCCGTTGCCAGTGATGTGGAAGTTGTAGGATACTCTTAGCAGTGCCAGTTGTGTTGACATGTCGAGCAGTGCTGTCTATTGCCCGACAAATTTATAACAGTTCTGAAGTGAATGCCGTGAAGTGTTTCCTCAGTTTACAAATTGAGTTGAACTGACAAGGGATTAAGTCAGGACAGTGCAGTAGGTGGTATAGCACTTAGCAGCCCCATCAGTCAAACAAATCAGTAACAGCTTGCACTGTACATGCTTGAGCATTGTCCTGCAAAATGATGGTTAGGTTCTGCAGAAATTGTCAGCACTTCTGTCTCAAAGATTGTCATAGGTTGTGTTCAAAAAATGAACAGCCTAGAGAAAGAAGTGGTGACACTTTCTGCAGGATTAGAACATCATTTAACAGGACAGTGTGCGGATGCAAGCTGTTACTGATTTGTTTGACTGATGGGGCTGCTAAGTGCTGTACCAGCTACTGCACTCCTCTAACTTAAGTCCTTGTGAGTTCAACTTGACTTCTAAACTGAAGGAAACACTTAACAGCATTCGCTTCAGAATTGCTACAAATTCGTCAGTCAGCAGACCGCGCCACTCGAACTGTCAATGCAACTGGCACTGCAAAGAGTATCCTACAACTTCCAACTTTACTGGCAATGGGTTATACACAATGCTGGTAACTACTTTGAAGGTCAGTAAAACTTTGAAACATGTATCTATTTTGTATAGGCTGTAAATAAATAGTTGCCACTATTAAAGTTCCAACCCTCATATGTGCTCAGACAGATAACAACTGTGTTTTCTTTGGGAGCATTTTCACCACTTCAAAGGCCGTATGGACAAGTATAAAAAAAAAAAATACATGTATCATATTTTTACATAGACAAAAAAAGCATTCAAAGTGTATCAGAATTGGCAAGTGGCACTCGGGTAGTGGTACGTGTTGGAGCCATATGTCTACGCAAAAGTGCTATTGCTAAGATGTGTGTTAAGGGTGAGAAACGTATGGTGATAGATTGAATCTGGAGTAGTTTCCTTAGGAAGCAAGTGATGCCAAGATGAACAAAGAAGTGAATGAAGTTCAAGAACAACATTGGATGTTGCATGAAGTCAAGGTGTGAAGGGTTCACACACTCATCGGGAACATGGCAGGTAGCATGAAGCTAATCTGCTGGAGCAACAGCCAAACTTGAACTCTGTGAGGTAACAGAGAAATAGGATGTACCCCGTACTGGCAGTCAAGGGAATCAACAGAAAAGGAGGCATAGGATGGGTGGCTAGGCATGATAAACAGCATTCATATCTATGAGGAGAACATCAAGCTGATATGACAGCAATAGTTCAGCAGCTTCTGCAAAGACACTAAACTGGGCTAGGGTAAAAGGCACTGGTGTCCAAATGGATTCCACAATGCTGGATTAAGATCACTTAAGAGGGACGGATGTGGAGATGAGCAAACAAAACACGCATAGTCTACTTTCAAGCTGTCAAGAGATTGGTACAAATGGGGGAGGGTGGCCTGATCTGCTCCGTAGGAAGTCCCATTTAGAACAGGTAAGACATTGAGGGACTGGGTACAGTGGGAAGCCAGGTACGACATGTAGGATGGCCAAGAAAATTTTCTATCACGTATGAGCCCCAGGAATTTCGTAGTTTTAGGAAATGAAAGAGCAATGGGCCCAAGATGTAGAGATGCTGGAAGAAACCCATTGCACTGCCAGAAATTCATACAAATGGTTTCATCAGTGGAAATGTGAATGCCACTGTCAGTGCTCCATGAATAAAGACAATTGAGGCATAAATGAAGACACTGCTCAATGACACAAGTCTGTGAAGAACTGCAATAGATCACAAAGTCATCAACAAAAAGAGAGCAGGAGATGCCCAGTTCCCAATGAGTGTTAACTCATCACTACCTTGGCTTTGTGCAGCAGCCCATGTTTAGGTTGTGTTGCATTATCTTTGATAGACAGTGCAATGCACTCGTGTACCCTTGATCACTGCACGCCTCGTCTGGGTCTGTCAACACTGACATTGTACTGTTGATGATTGGAAACATGTTGCCTGGTGATACCAGTCTCATTTCAAATTGTATCGAGTGGATGGATGTGTACGGGCATGAAGACAACCTCATGAATCCATGGACCCTGCATGTTAGCAACGGACTGTTCAAGCTGGTGGAGGCTCTGTAATGGTATGGGGCATGTGTAGTTGAAGTGTATTATCCATTGCAAAGAAGTGCTGTACACACCACACACACACACACACACACACACACACACACACACACACACACACACACACCTGATTATTGCAATATTATTGCACAATGTAGAGCATGTACCACAATTTTTAAAGCAATAATTAACGGGAGGTTTGTCAGGTTTTTCTGTGATGTATCCACTCTTGAACCACACATTCCTAAACATGTTCACAAATCAAGGGGATGAAAACTGATTATGAATCAAAGATTGAATTTTCAGGATATTATTCCTCCGATGCAAATTTACACCATAACGATATAGTAGGATTACATCAGAGAACTGTTTTAGAAAACTCTTCCATGGTCTGAATGTGTAAACATAAAGTGGCAGGATTATGCAGTTGTTCCAGCAGGAATCATCATACATTGTACACCCTTATTTCCTTATTACATGGATTTGTGATAGATCACCAGAAGAGTCCATTGCAGGAAAGACCAATCTACACTAGAAAATAATATGAAGACTGTGGTAACTATGAGAATGTAGGAAGCATTAATATGGACTTACATTGGAGCGCATGCATATTGAGACATATACTATGACCATGTACTCCAGGGGGGAGGGCAGTGATAAGAGCATGATGCCCCCTACCTACCAAAGATCACTGCACACGCACACATGGCCCCCTCATGTTTACAACAATACACGTCATGCGGAAGGGGTGAATGGACATTGAAATGCTCAGCAGAAAGAGAATGATGAGGAAGTGTTGGATGGCTGGACAACAGGATAGGTATGCACTAACGTATGCATGCATTCAACAGTGTGCACACAGGGGCACATATTGTCTTTTGGTAATCACAGCTCCTATAAACAGATGGCCGGAATTTGCAGACCAAACGTCAGATTGAAATCAAATAGAGTATACAGAATGTAACAGATCTAGTGTATACATGTTTATTCTGAATACTGAATGATGAATCCAAAGCATGTATTACACCTGTTACGCAAAAACTTTGATCATCTACAATATGATATGGTCTCTTTCATTACCAACGAAGAAACATTGTTCGCATTACATTTAAAAATTTGATTAAAGAGTCCATCAACACTGATGTATTTGTAGACAGTTACAGTGCTTGGACCTATGATGGCAAAAGTGTGTTTCCTGAGGCTGTCACAATGGAAGAGGTGTTTGAAGAGTGTTACGAGGATGTTGTAGAAGACAGTAAGAAGAGTAAATTGGTGATGGATGTCAAATATAAAAAGAAGGGCAGTTAAGTTTTGGCATGGAAAAAGGAATAAGAGTTTAAAAACAGTCCAACATAATTTCAGAAAGGTTAAGGATATAAAATCACTATATGGATGGGAATCACAAGTCATTGAAGGTGAGACACGAAGCAGCAAATTATTACAGATTTCAAAATATGTATTGGAAGAATTCTGGAAGGCATGCAGTAAATCACTACCTTTTCATAACTTGGACATGAAACAAGGGCGAGAGATGAAGTTAGTCGTGGCACCTATTCACAGCACCTATGAAATTGGTTCACTAATGTAAGGTAAGGCATAGAATTATTTCCAGAAAGATTAATAAATCTGTTACTAAAAAACAATTAACCAATTAAGAACAATTAGTAGAACAAGCTAATGCAAATGTAAAATTGAATATTACATCATTAGGAGAGGACAATGTTTACAATTCAGAACAACCTGGATTTAATTTGTAGACATGTGCAGGTTGTACTCTATCCTTTAAAGATATACTAAAAATTGAATGTCTCACTCAATCATTGACTTTGCTAACCCATAACTACATGATGTAGCCAATACTGTCTGCAAGTGGTGTTTTACAACCCCCTTTGCTCATAGTCCTGCGGGAAACAGGTGGCCAGTTTGCACTCATTGCTCGACAAACTATGTGCAAAGCTGATAATATTGTTGCATTTGCTTTGACATCTGGTAAGTTAACATCAGATCGTGCTATTAAACAGTTTGCGGATGTTTACTTACCTACTGTTGGCGAATGATCTGTTCTGTGTTTGGATTCCTGGACAGGACAAACAAAAAATAAATTTAATAACATAAACAAAGGTAATAATGATGTAAAAATTATGATGATTCCTGCTTCAACAACTGGCATAATCCAGCCACTTGACGTTTACACATTCAGACCCTGGAAGAATTTTCTAAAACAGTTCTCTGATGTAATCCTACTGTACAGTTATGATGTAAATTTGCACATGAGAAACAATATCCTGAAAATTCAGTCTTTAATTCATAATCAGTTTTCATTTCCTCGATTGGTGAACATGTTCAAGTATGTGTGGTTCAAGAGAAACCTGATGAATATGAACCTCCTGTTACTTATTGCTTTAAAATTGTGATACATGCTGTAAATTGTGCAATAATATTGCAATAATCACATGGGCACGGTGCATTTTTTGTGTGTGTGTGTGTGTGTGTGTGTGTAGCATTTGAAATGGATGATACAATGCTCCCTCATTATTGCACCGACTAGCAAAGGTTATGTAACACAACCTAAATACTGTGAAATAACAAAGTAGATATCAAACGTAATATCCAAAACCAAACAACCAAAGAAGTGAAACAAATAAAATAAAGACCATAAAAACAAAATGGAAGTAGCCTCTCACCACCTCCATCTTGGTTATTCCCAGATTCAATGGAGAGTGAGACCTTACTGTTTCTATTAAATCCTTCAGGAGCCTGTCTTTTATGGCTGCACCATGAAATGACAAAAAAAACTATCACCATTTACGACAACCATTATATGGCAGACAGAGAGCACAGATAGCGGTATATAGGCATACTTCCAACTAATATCTGACTACTGCATCTTTGGGATGTAAGTATATCGTATACGGTTGCATTTGTTGTTAAATATACTATTAGCATTACCGTACAAGAACTTTTCACTGTTTCAGAAATTGTGAGATGAGGGGGAGGATTTCAAAATACATCATTTTTTTAAAGATGTGATTGTATGGTTGTAAAGTACAGCAGCAGCCACAGAAATCAGAAGAATTAGTGCAACAGATCCAAGAAAGCTTTCAATTGCTAGTTCTTAAGGGATTCACTGCGAAGTTTATATGGGTCTGCTGGTCACATTGGTCTGATGGGAACTGAGGCTGCTGACACTGCTGTCACGGCTGCAGTCCTCCTACCTTGGCCTGCTAACTCATCCATTCAATCAGATGATCTGTGTGTTGCCATCTGTCAGCAGGTGGCATCACTTTAGCATCACCACTGGTGTTCTCTTCATGGGAACGAGCTCCAAGGAATTGAACCTCTCCCAGTGGTTTGGCCGACCTCCTCTCGACTCTCTCGCTCGACCATTTTAGCTAGATTGCATATTGGGCACTGTCATTTTAGCCATAGTCATTTATTTGGTATGAGCCCCCACCACTATGTGCTCATTGTCATCCACGTTTGATAGTTCACCATTTCCTGACCAAATGCCCCACCCCCCTTTCCCTTTTTTCTTTTTTTTAACTGCATTTTACCTTTTATACATCATAGCAATATAGCAAAGGACGTTTAATCTTTAGTTTGGGACATTTCTTGCCTCTACAGCATATTTTGTGGACTTTTCTCCAAGAGGAAGTCTTTGTTCTTTGCTCTCTTCCCTTCGATTGATCTGACTTGACATGTAGTTGTTTTTAATGTACTTTTCATATTAGTGTTCTTACGCTATAACATGGGAGCTTATGACCTCAGTTGTTTTTGTACCTTAAAACAGAACAAAACACAAAGTGTGTCACAGGCACCTCTTGGACAGACACTGTCCTCTGAAACTATATTGATAAGAAACTTTTCATCTGATAATTGGCCCTGTATAAACAATTAGTGTGATTGTTCTACAGCTGCTAACATGGTGTTTGCATATCTTATTACTTCACTTTGGTCTGGGCACTTGTGTTGTTGCTGATGGATATTGTCCTTTACCGCCAGACTCTGAAATTTGGATAATTGAGGCGTTGAGAGTATTGACACACTGAGTCATTGAAACGCCTATAATATCAGCCCCACTGCTCCAGCAAGTCTTGTTACATGGCAGTTTTCCTGTCTTTCAAACTGCTACATTGTAGCTGCTGTTGGTGTGTCGCTACCTAAGTGTTCAATATTGCTGCTTCTCCTGCTAGTTGCTCCATGGTGAGTTCGGCCTATGCTTGTTGTTGGTGAGAGGCTGTTGTATGTGTTACAGGACCATTTTCTTCAGCTTCCACCTCTGCCTTTTCCCACATTCTTGACTATTGCCGATTTTTGCATATGTGCAAATCTCTCTTAAGCTGTTTGCAATGGTGTCTGCTTTCTTTGCCAAGTCTTGCAGTGGCACCTCTGTTTGTATCTCAGTGATGGCATGGATAGTGGCTGGAAATTTACAGAGCCATAATGCACATAAAGACTGTTTAGGTGGAAGTTCAGAGTCTGGTAATGTACGTGTTTTGAGCACTAGTCTTACAACCCATGTTTTCATCTGCGAGAATTTTTTGTAATCACCATTCTGGTGAGTGTGTTTTCTCTAGTGTAGCATAACTTTGCTGTGACAAAGTTTCTTCAGTTTCCCCAATCAGTTCTAAATCCAGACATGAAACAATGATACTAAATATGTCAATGTTATTGAACATCTGATGATGTTGAAATATACGTTTGACTTGTTGTGTCATCCAAAATATGGTTCAAATGGCTCTGAGCACTATGCGACTTAACTTCTAAGGTCATCAGTCCCCTAGAACTTAGAACTACTTAAACCTAACTAACCTAAGGACATCACACACATCCATGCCCGAGGCAAGATTCGAACCTGCGACTGTAGCTAGAGAAGCAACAGCTTCCTCCGGCTCCTCTCACATGAAAGGTGTCCCTTGGGACTCTTACCTTCCACAGTTTCCCTTCCACCCACCTCCCCGTGGTAACCAGCCAGTGTCTGAAGGAGCCATTAGCCTGCTGATTGAAGGACTTCAGTCTTCGACTGTCCCTGAAGCTACTTCAAAGAACACCTCTCAGCAAGCCCCCAAAGAGTAACAAGAGGGCAAACAGACAAAGTAGTAGCCTGTTAAGAAATGTGAGACTCTGGTGGCGCCACTACCCAAGAGTTCTGCTTCTGAAGATGAGATTGAGACTCCAGCGTCGCCAGAGGACCTGGATCTTGCAGATGGTACTGGATACCAGCACTGAGCTGGTGGCAGCAGGTGGTCCTTAGGTGTAAACTGAAATCTTGGTCCCTTGTGCCTTCAGGCGACAGAAAGAGTTGTCCTCCCCTGGAATTGTGGCAGTTTTTTCTTCCACCTGGCTGACTTGTGATAACTGTTAAGCATTACACCTGCTTTTGGGGTTGCCCTTCAGGAAACCTGATTTCCCACAACACAGACCCCCATCCTTCTTGGCTATCAGGGATATTACAAAAATTATACTGACTGTAAAAGTACATCAGGTGGAGCCTGTATCTACGTCCTTACCTCTGTATATAGCGAACCTGCGCCCCTTCAAACACCTTCAGAAGCTGTGCCTGTCAGGGTGAGGACTACGCAGGAAATTACCATCTGCAACATCTAACTTCCACCAGATGGTGAAGCACCACACCATGTATTGGTTGCACTAATTTCCCAACACCCCACCATCTTTTCTACTTCTGGGTGATGTTAATGCCCATAACCCTTTGTGGGGTGGAACCAAGATTACTGGCTGCTCTAATGATGTTGAGAATCTTCTGACTCAACTCAACCTTTGCCTCCTAAATACGGGTGCCCCTACTCATTTCAGTGTGGCACATGGAACATACTTTACCATTGATCTCCCCGTTTGCAGTCCTCACCTTCTACACCCATTCACTGGAGAGCTAGTAACAGCTTGTATCATAGTGACCACTTTCCTTCCTCCCTGTCCTTACCCCAGTGTCACTCACCTGGTCGCTTGCCCAGATGGACTTTTGGCAAGGTTGAATGGGATGCTTTCACCTTCGCTACTACCATTGTCTCTGTTGCATGGCAGCATCGATGAGGTGATCCAGACCATCACTACTACAATTACTGCTACTGCTGAATCAGCAATCCCTTGTTCCTCAGGTTGCCCCTGGCAGAAGACAGTGCCTTGGTGGTCACTAGAAATTGCAGTGGTCATTAGAGACCACAAGTGGGTCCTCCAATGTCATAACTGGCATACATCCCTGGAGCACCTCATTGCCTTCAAACAGCTCCATGCCCTGATCCATCCACTCATCAAATGATGGAAGCAGGAGTGTTGGGAATGATTTTTCTCCACCATTAGAACACAAACCTCTCTTTCCCAGGTTTGGGCTGAGCTCAGGCACCTTTACAAATATCAGACCCCTTCAGGTGTACCTGGGCTTTTCACACATGAGCTGTGTACACTGACCCAGACAAAATCGCAGTGTGTGTTGCTGAGCATCATGCTCACACGTCTGCATCTGAGCATTACCACTCCACTTTTCATCTCCTAAAACAGCGGGTGGAATGATGATACGTATCTTTTGCTTCATGCCACCCTGTGCCACATAATGCTCCCTTCAGTGAGTGGGAATTTCTCAGTGCCCTGGCTGATTGTCCTGACACATCCCCTGTAACAGACCACATCCATCCCCGAATGATTAAACATCTGTCAGTGGATTACAAGCGCCACCACCATGCCATTGTCAGCTGCATCTGGAGCGATGGCAAATTCCCGTCACAGTGGGGAGAAAGTGTCATCAATCCAGTGCTAAAACCTGGTAAGGAACTGCTAGATAGTGGATAGCTCTTGTTCTAACAGTCTCACCAATGTTTTGTGCAAGCTGCTCAAATGCATGATGAGCCAGCAGCTGTGTTGTCTCCATCCCAGGTCAGGTTTCAATACCTCCATTCCATTGCCAACAGCTTTGTATACCTGGAGTCTGACATCCAAATGGCCTTTTCCCACAGTTAGCACCTTATTGCTCTCTCTTTTGGCGTGACAAAAGCAGACACCATTTGCAATCCTACATCCTTACTAATTTGCAATAGTGGGGTCTCCGTGGCCTGCTCCTGATTTTTGTACAGTTGTACAGAATTTTTTGTTGCTCCATACCTTCAGAGTTGGTAATGCTTCACACAGTCCTGCCCCCCCCCCCCCCCCCCCCCAATATCCAACAGAATGGGGGTCCTGCAGGGCCCTGTACTGAGCATTCCACTCTTTTTAGTGGCCATTAGTGGTGATTAGTGGTCTCACAGCAGTGGTCGAGTCCTCCGTATCACTGTTCTTTTATGCTAACAACTTTTGCATTTCCTTCTGCTCATCTACTGTTGGTGTGGCTGAATGTAGACTGCAGGGAGCCATATGAAAGGTGCAGTCATGGGCAACCACTCAAGCCTTTCAGTTTTCAGCCAAGACTTTTGTCATCTACTTCTGTCGTCATCGTACTGTCCACCCACATCCGGAACCTTACCTCAATGGGCAATTACTTAACATAGTGGAGACTTATCACTTTTTAGGACTGGTTTTCAACTTGGCTTCCTCATCTCCATTAGCTTAAGCAAAAGTGCTTGCATAATCTTAACAGTCTTTGATGCTAGAGTACACCGACTGGGGTGCAGATCGCCCTACACTGTTGCAACTGTACAAAGCCCTGGTACAGTCTTGTCTCGACTATGGGAGCCTAGCATATGGTTCAGTATCACCCTCAGCATTGTGGTTGCTGGACCCTATACACCACTGTGGAGTTCAACTTGCAATGGCAGCTTTTCAAACAAGCCTCACTATCAACAAACCTCATTAAATAAACACTATATCATGTGCACAAAGAGACTCAGTGTGCTATCAGAAAGAAACGGCAACAATTTTGGAAGCATTGAAAGCTAACATTCCAGTCAACATATAGTTAAAAACAGAATTAAAGTTGAAAAAGTAATGTTAGCAGCAGTCATAAACAGCTGGTAAAGATATGTAATGCAGTTTTTGTAGTAGACAACCATGGTAAGAAGTTAGCTAGCAATTTGCAGAACATGAATATAAGCTCTTTCCAACTGCATTGTAAAACCTGGCATGAGGACAAAAATCTTAAAAACATCTCGCCACATAAGATTATGTTGAAGGATAGTGACGATGTTGTTTGTTTGATGGGTGATAATGACATACCACATAATGGAGCCAAAAAAGTGTGTAACAGATTTGAAGAATTTTTTGGACATAAATAATGTGAAAGACACTTGTTGCGACAATACCTCATTCTACATGACCTCTGTAATTTGTTTTTAGCAAAAAGATTAATAAAACCAGTATCAAAATTGGACAGCTATGTTCTATTTACACAAAATGCATTGTAGCAAATAGTAGTGGACTAGAGAAAAATTTGTGCACTGAACATGGTGTCTGAATTGATTTGAAAACAAATTTGTCAAGAGATAAACAATACTGTGTTTTAAATTAAATATGTGAACAATGTCTGTGCATATTTATGTAACTTACTTCTTTTTCTTTTTTATGAAAAAACATTAAAACATAATTTAAACTAATGGTATGTGTTCTGAAAAGCATCAACTGGCAATTTTTCTGCTTGAATATTTGAGGTTTGTGTGACCAAAGACAAAGAAAGAAGGCAAGATGAAGCTAATAGGAAGTTTGTGGAATTCTAACATCATATTGGCACAGTGATCAACAAGAGTCTTCACTCTTACTATTTCTTTATTTTTTTGTGTCAGTTACTGTGTAACTGTGACTAATTTGCCCATTCATTATCAGACCATTACCTGTGTGCTCCTGAAATGATGAATGAAATAACATTTATGCATTTTCAGCTATTCACAACTATTCAATTCCATGTATAATCTGCACTTTCATGTGCAAAACTTATCACCATTATTCCAAATTGTCTGTGCAGGTGAGAAAAAAGTAAAGAAATAACAAGAAAAATGTAACTGAATACATATGAAATGCCACTGTTGGTGTGAAAGTGTGTAAAACAAAGGCAAAGGTGGTTGGTTAGGGAGCTTATGTCCAGGAATGCTAGTGACTGCAGAGATAAAAAACTCAGGGTAGAGGTAAGGGAGTGGATGTGTCATGTGGTGTGGCAATGGCATAATGGAAGTTAGGAGGGTTGTGGGAGGTGACAGTGATTTGTTTGCTAGTCTGGCCTCTGAAATGTTGTCTCAGTGCATTACTTCACAAAGGCTATGACTTCCTCAAGTCAGGCCTTGAAATTAGATTGTGTCTTCTTAATATCCTGCCTGTGTCACCCACTGTTTTTCGCCACCCTTAGTTTCTGCAGTGTTTGTGTCAAACCTTATGCCATTCTCAGACCATTACCTCTCCTCAAGAGTTCCCTACCTTGCAGGCATTCCTGCTGTAAAAACTGTACCATGTTCCAACACAAAACACTTTGCAACCCCGCACCACCAGTCCCACCAGTACTGGTAAATAGTACAGAATCAAAGGCAGAACAGTAGGTGGTGTGGTATGCATGTAGTTTAATAGCTGATACATGTTCATGGTGTGGCTTTTTATGTAGGAATGACCATGATTTAATTGGCTTACTGTAGTTGCAGAGTTCAGTACTCGTGCCTGTTATAGCAGCAGTTTTGTTGCCACATCTTCTCAGAAGAAGTGAATAATAGCTATGTATTTAACAGTGTTGATTAGTATTAACTAATTGATTCAAAGTCTTAGTGCATTTTTAGAGCATTAATGTTGCATTAATTGACTTTGTACTGCAGTGTTAATCTGAAACAGCTTGCAGCAGTACTTAGATTAAATGTTGTGACTTCTTGGATTAGTGCTAGTCCCTAGCGGTGTAGACATGTAGTGATTAAAGACTGATAGGAGCTGCACCAGTTCTGTGCAGATGCAATATGAACTGGCCGCTTTTCAGAAACAGCTAAAAACTTTGTTGGACATGGTCTTCTGTGTAATGATGCATCAACTTATTCATGCCATAGCATCTTCAGATTTGCTCATCCTTCGTAAGTTAAATCACCTGATATTCTGTCTTTGGTAGATTAACTGTCACTCAACAATGATCATCATCTTGTTGTGAAAGTATCTTATGAATATTTGTCAAATAATATGCAATACACTGTAGTAATTACTCATCAATCTATCCATTTTTGTGTATAATAAGTGTTCCCCAGTCTGCTGATCAGCATTGCTGCAAGTAACGTTCTAAACACTGATACTGAGCAGGGAAGCTACATTCATATGCAAACACATTACTGAGTTCTCTACTAGCTCAGGCGTTTTAAAATCTAATTTTAACAGTTTTCTGCACATTGTTAGTGTGTAAATACAATATTTTTACTGGTAAAAAACAATTTCATAACCTGTGGTTCTAATTTCATTTTGTCAGAGATACTGGTGCATACTGTCACACATCAAGCACTGATCTAAATTACATGCCAACCTAGGAATTAATGACAAGTTTACCATACACCAATCAATATGAAATTTTATAGAGCTTTCAAAGTAATGGTAGTAAATTGCTTTGTGTGTCATATTTGAAGTAACTTTGGAAATATTTAGAATTACCTAAAAAGATTACAATTTATGAATTCTTTCTACATTCAACTTTAAGATACTGTAACATGTTTTTGTAAGTACATTAATGATAACTTAAACTAAATATGTTGTCATCAAAATAGGTCATTAAATAATATTTTGTTTAAAGGTGTAAATTACTTTATGTTCTTGGCTTCCTAAAAGTAACTACTTTTCAGTGTTTTTGCTATAATCATCTTGATCTGTTGTACTTTGAGTGAATGAAGGAGTGAATGTGAAGGAGCAGTCATTGAAATTGTGAATAAGTGTGAGTGAGCATGAGTATCTGATTCTGCAGGCCTTACATAAATCATATACATTTGAAGGTGTTCACTGGAATGACAATATAACTAAAATATATTGAGATCGACATACAGAGCATCAAACTTCTTAAATAGTTTTTTATTCATTTCACACTCTTGTATGTGAAGTAAATTTCAGTCAAATATAATTGGAATATTATGGTTTGACAGTATTTGACATTACAGCGACATATATGAGAATAACTGATTGATTTGGATTTCGGGTAAGTCATTGTTCCAGAGAACACCTCAAGTGTAACACAGCCAGTTTTTGGTATTGTAGAGATCTGAAACTTACTTCAATCCTTCAGATTGTTAAAATGGGGTAAATTTGTTTTTGTGTTCAGAAATTTGTTGTTATGTTGTATTATCTGAATTCATTTTGGTATGAGCATAGGTCCCAAGATGGAAGTAACAGATTATGTGAACAGAAATACAAAGCTGATTGATTGGTTACAGTATTAGTCAGTCAATCGCAGAAGAGGTATTTCCCAAGCTTCTGTTCTGGGACAGGAATTTTGCAAGTGAGTTGAGAGTAGTGCATGCTCAGCTCTTATGATGAGAGATCACTTAACCTGGAGCACTAAGGACTCATGTTACAACTAACTAATCATGGGGGTGAAGCCCGGTACGTCGACAGTGAAGTCAGCAAGCGACCGCCGGCGGCTGAAGACGACGTCCCGTCCTGGAGTGAAGGTGTAGCACTTCGTCAGCCGGCGGGCGGAGAATCACCTTGCCAGAAGGCCTAACAAAGGCACGCCAATTGCCACACGCAGCACTTCTGCTCAATTTAAAGCGGCGCACCACATGAGATTCTGCACTTCCTCCCTCAATATTGTCACACGCGAGTACCACACACACTTTATCGCCATCTGCGACAACAGATAATTTATGTATGTCATCAGGGTGCACATGTGTTGTGAATTCTTGGATGGCACCTGTACGAGCAATGGTAGGGAGGCAGGGAGGTGTGGGAAAGCCATGGCAGGGGGAAGCATCTGCTAAGAGGGGGGTGGCAGTGCACTAGACTGTGCAGGAGACAACCTCGGGCGATCAGCTGACAGACGAGGGAGCGTGACCAAAGGCAACGAGGAGCCAGCGTGGGTTGAACGGCGTGACAAAGAGCTGTCACACGAAGATGGTAACACAATGCTAGAATCCGAGTGGTTGGCAGTTCGACTGCGACGGCTGTGAGGAGTGAAGCCCCGAAAAGATTGGCCACTCGAATTAGATGAACGCGGAGAAGGAGCAGTGCTCAGCAGAGAAACACACTGTGGAAAATCAATACCCAAATGCATGGTGTGGGAAGATGGATGGCCGCTCAAAGCAGGAGTGGGAGAAATAGAGGCAGAATCAGGGAGGTTCACCTGAGGCTCAATGAAAGCTGATTTCACTCGGTTGAGTGAGACCGTGGTTACAGAGTCTTTTATGAGGAGATCCATGTTATTCTCAGAGCGTTTGACGACCTTGTAAGGAGACTGAAGCAGGGCTTTGACTGAGTCGTCTCTGAGAAACATGTACTCACAAGAGTCTAGCGTGCGCGGTACGTACACGCACGGAGGTGTATGAGCAGCCGGAGGTGGCGGCTGAATTTTGCTGCAGTGCAAGTGCACCCGCTCGAGAAGTGAAGGGAGTTCAGAGGGCCCTGGAAGTGGGGTCAGAGTGACTAATTCTCCAGGCAAAACCAGAGGTTGGCTATATACAAACTCGGCTATGGACCCCTTGAGGTCTTCCTTGAAAGTCGCACGAAGGCCAAGAAGCACGAAGGGCAGTGCCTCTGTCCATAGTGAGTCATGGCAACGCAGGGCAGACTTCAGGGTGTGATGCCATCGCTCAACAAGCCCATTGCTCTGGGGGTGGTATGCAGAAGTATGAATTTTGACAATACCACACATTTTACATAAGTCAGAGAAAACTGAAGACTCGAATTGTCGCCCCTGGTCAGTGGTGAGGTAAACAGGTGAGCCAAATCTAGAGATCCACGAATCTAAGAATGCTCGACTTACTGTCTCAGAGGTAATGTTTGGAATAGGCACAGCCTCAGCCCACCGAGTCATCCTGTCAATAGCTGTAAACAAGTAACGGAAACCCTCGGAGGGGGCAAAGGGCCTACGAGGTCAACATGAACATGGTGAAACTGGCCTGGAGGTTGGGCAAAACAGCCAAGGGGTGGAGAAGTGTGCCTGGAAACTTTGTTCTGTTGACACACCATGCATGCCCTTGCCTAAGACTGACAGTCACGGCGCATGTTTCTCCAGACAAACCGTTCAGCTACCAGACGGGTGGACGCTTTGACACCGGGGTGTGCTAATGTGTGTAGTTTGTCAAAGACCTGGCGTTGAAGGGGCTTAGGAATGAATGGCCGCAACGTACCAGTCGATTCATCACACCACACTAAGTCAGGTATGCCAGGGAAAGTAGAGCGTACCGGTTGGAGAGAGGAGCTGTGGTCTGAAATTAACTGCATGGTATCGGGGTCTGCCGATTGCAACCGAGGTAGATCCATTAAGTCAATTAAGGTTGTGACAGCACCAACACGCGAGAGAAAATCAGCGACCACATTGTCCGCTCCTCAGATGTAGTGAATGTCATTTGTAAATTGCAAGATGTAATCGATGTGACGAAAGCGTCATGGGGGCGGATCAGCCGCAGGATTTTTTATGGCAGGAACCAACGGCTTGTGATCAGTGAGCACATAGAAATCTCGTCCCTCAACATCAGTTCTGAAGTGTCTTATGGCCTCATAAACTGCAAGTAGTTCTCTGTCGAATGCTGAGTATTTCTTCTGCGCGTTGTTTAGCTTTTTTGAGAAAAACTTCAGGGGTGTCGTAACATCGTTGTATGTCTGACTCAGTACTGTGCCGATAGCATTGTCACTAGCGTCAGTAGTGATAAACATTGTGGCGTCCGCCCGTGGGTGAGCAATAGTGACAGCGGAGGCCAACAACTGTTTGAGTTCATTAACTGCCTTGTCCATGTCTGGTGTCCATGGTACCTGGTGGGTGCCAGAAGTTTGTGGGCCAGCAAGAGCATCTGTGAGAGGAGCCTGCACCGCAGAAGTGGCTGGCAAATGTTTCCAGTAATAATTAACTGTTCCGATGAACCTTCGTAATTCCCTGTAGGTCTGAGGGCGTAGCATCTCGAGAACTGGCTTGATCTTGTCCTGTGGTGGTGTCAGACTGTCCAATGACACAACATAACTTAGGAATGTGACGGATGACTGGTGCAATTGAGTCTTTTTATTGTTCAGTTCAATACCAGCGGCTGCTAAAATATCTGTCACGAATTGAACACGCTCCTCACTCTGTTCTAAAGCAGAAGCAAAAACCAATATGTTGTCCATATAGACAAAACAAAAGTCTAGATGGGATAAAGTTTGATTGACGAAACGCTGCCACGTTTGGGGTGCATTTTTCAACCCAAACGGCATAAATTTGAATTGGAACAGCCCGAAGGGAGTGGTTATGGCAGTCTTTTCAGTGTCCTCCGGAGCCATAGGAATCTGGTGAAATGTGTGCTTACAGTCCAAAACAGAGAAGTACTTTGCACCTGCGAGCGCATGATTGAAGTCTGCGATGTGTGGGACCGGATATTTATCAATGATGGTGCGGGCATTTAAACACCTATAGTCTCCGACCATACGCCAAGTACCATCTTTCTTTTGGTCAAACAGGATAGGACTAGCCCAGCAACTGGAAGAAGGTTCAATTATTCCCTTTTGTAACAGATCGTCCAATTCTTCTTTTGCAATTTTCATAAATTCCGGCTTGAGGCGGCGTGGACATTGCGATATGGGCAGCCCATCGGTTAGACATAACTGATGAACTGTGCCGTTAGTGACTACTGCAATACGTGGCGCGGCACGATAGTCAGATGTCCGTGAAGCGGAGCAGGCAGTGGCGGACGGGCCAAGCTGTGGCACTGAGGGCACGGAAGTACAGGTGTGCCACCCGCTCGTAGGTTGCGTAAAGGCCGCACACGTGTTAACATGGGCGAGGTTGGTACACTGGTTCTTGGTAGCGGGCCGTGCCGCTACGAGCGCTGTAGGCACGAGTGGGCGTGGCCAGACAGCAGATGGCCGTAGTTCATTGCCACAAGCTTGACAAGTTAATTTTCCATTCGGAACACAAGGAGCATGAGCACTCGGGCATACCCTGTCATTACAAAAGGGAGTGCTGACACAGTTTACAGACTTCACAACATTGTCGTTAACGTGCACGGGCACGGGAACACCAGATTGGCACGGACTGACCTTGTCTGTAGCCAACGAGTTGTCTGCTTGTAGTGCTGTGAGGCGTTGTTGTGTGGAGGCCAACTCGTGGTGTATGTCGCGGAGATGTAGCAGCATTTCCATACGTTCCATCCGCAACTTAGAAGACTTTGCGCACTCCACTAGCCACTTGTTTGTCCAAGATTGCAGCTCCAAGGATAGGTTTACACACTTCTTAGCACAGCACACATGTTTGGTGTTATCTGAACTGTCACTCGGCGAAGCAAAAGGAATATGTTTGTTAAGGGAGGGGTAAAACACAGTATTTTGCACAAAATCTAGTGACAACTGATAGTGCTTGAGGAAATCAATTCCGAGAATAGGTTCTTCAATTGTTGACACTAGAAACGTCCACTCCAGCTTGCACTCGGGCGAAAGTTTCACTGTATACAAAGTGGAACCCGAACACTGTAGGGTAGGCAAGTTCACTGCACGAAGTACTGTTTTGTGTGGTTGCACTTTATTGGTTGCTAGGCGAACCAGCAGCAAAGAGACATCTGCGCCAGTGTCTACCAGAAAACATACACCTGATGGTAAATCGCGAACATAGACTCGACCCACTTACTGTTATTGTCCGAAACGGAGTGCAACGTGGGATGGTGCCTGTTGTTTACATCGCAGGAGGTGGCACCGTAGCCTACCTGCGGTTGGAGTTTGGGTAAGAACATGGTGACTGGCATTTGCGAGCTTGCTCCCCGAATCTCACTTGGAAGAAACAGTAAGGTAGGGCAGGCCTGTGCCCTCGTGGGTAGTTGCTAGGTGACAGAGTATGTGCCCCAGAGTCTTCCACTGAGGCCGATGCACTGTCGTTGCGAGGAGTTGAAGGTGCAGGCAGGGCGGCTAGTTTAAAAAACTTGTTATCAGCAGCACCAGACAAGGGCGTGGCGTCAGAAAGCGTCTTAGTGCGGTCACGTCCAGAATGCAGTGCACGGAGCTCACGTTGCCTGGCGGAGTATGCTTTGTCGGCGGCGCGTAAGCTTCATTTACTGGCCTATCTTCATATGCAGATATTGCAGTCTGGACAGGCAAAGGCAGCTTTTCAGTCCAGATTTCTGCGAGCGTGTCATCAGGCATAACTTGCTCATCGACGAGAAGACGGATGCACCACCACAGCTGGGATGGATACCTGTCGCCGAGACGCTCTTCGTAGATGAGCTGTCGCACATTTTCTCTCCTGGTTTTAGAGACGCGCTCCAGTATCGTTTGTTTCACCACAGCATACTTCCCTGCTAGGGGGGGGGGGGGTGCTTTGACCAGATCATAAATTAAATTGACGCGGTCGTGAAGATGGTTCATGAGGCAGGCGAAGCGTGCGTCGTCGTCCAAAGCACAGACATTGAACGTTTGCTCAACCAGGTTAAACCAGAACTCCGGGTGAGTGCGTTTGAAGTCTGGTAATTTCGGCAGATTCGGCACTGCAGTCACTGCGGAGGTGCGCCTATTACTTCGGACGGAAGTAGAGCATGCAGAAGATTGTGAGTCTGGATTATTGGCATCCCGTAATGCGGGAATCGCGAAATTCACTCGACGCCAGGGGGGGCAGCTGAGAAGCGACGGACACTCGAACGGTGTGAGGATCATAGTCAAAATGTGCATTCTCATTGACGTGGTAGCTTGGAGAGAAGCCACAAGTGCTTAAGTACGCCGGTGAATGTCCGTTATGCACACAGTATTCACTCGACCGTGAGTGGTGGGGCTGGTTGTAGATGTCGGAGTAATTACTATCCAGCACAGAATTGTTGACCTGATTAGAAGCAACACAAGGATCCCACACACGTTCACTAGGATGCACACTCGGTGTGATATTTGCTGTTTGGCGAGCATTGAACACCTGTTGACTAGCCGGCGCGGAAGGATACACACGTGGCGGGAACTGATTCGAGTTTGAATTTACTACTGGATTTTCCGAAGTAGCAAAACCTCGCTTGACGCCATGAACTGTATTGAATTGTGTGTTCGACACAGGAGTAGAAATGTTCCGACCATCACTCTGTGGAGAACACGTGGGAAGGTCCAGGCTAACAAAGCCAGAGTCCACGACCGTTGGCGGTTGGAAGAAACTGGCGGCACTCGATGAATTACACTGCATATTCTGGCTGAAGGATTCCGAAGACTCTTGCGGCATGTCCACTATGACGGCAGGAGTGCTGGAGAGATGTTGCTGGAATCCGGGCAGCAGTGAATGCTGAAAGGCCATTGTCTGGAGCTGAACAAAGGCCCTCGCGATCGCGGAGAAACTCAACGCGGTAGGCACGTAAATAACCTTCAGGCGGTAACTCGGACGCGTATTACACAAAAACGTGGTCACCAGTGAGGGAATATGGTATAGTTGTAGGTAAACAACTAGAATTCTCTCATATACAGATTATTCACACTTAGCGTCTACACAGATACAAGTCCGGAGGCTAACTGCCGTTAGCGTCCAACATGCTCTCCAAAGCCCTCTCCTCAAAGATAGCACACTTACGCACAGAACAAATATCGATTTTTTTATGGCGCTCTATGCCACAGATGTTACATTGTCTTGCTGAAATTGCCCAAGCCCATTGGAATGCATAATGGACATGAACTGATGCACGTCATCAGACAGGATGCTTACATATATGTCACCTTTCAGAGTCATATTTAGACATATCAGGGGTCCCATATCACTCCAACTGCACATGCCTCACACCATTACAGAGCCTCCACCAGCTTGAACAATCTCCTGCTGACATGCAGGTCCATGGATTCATGGGGTTGTCTCCATATCTGTGCACGCCCATCCCCTCAATACAGTTTGAAATGAGGCTTGTCCAACCAGGCAACATGTTTCCAGTCATCATCAGTCCAATGTCTGTGTTTATGGGCCCAGGTAAGGCGTAAAGCTTTGTGTCGTGCAGTCATTGAGGGTACACGAGTGGGCCTTTGGCTCCAAAAGCCCATATCATTGATTGGTTTGCATGCTGACACTTGTTGATGGCCCAGCAGCGAAATCTGCAGCAGTTTGCAGAATGGTTGCACTTCTGTCACATTGAATGATTCTCTTCAGTTGTCATTGGTCCCGTTCTTGAAGGATCTTTTTCCGGTTGCAGTGATGTCAGAGATTTGATGTTTTACTGGATTCCTGATATTCACAGTGCAGTCATGAAATGGCCATTCACAAATGATATTTTCTGTGATGCATATTTAAGTGTGTAATGGATGATGTTGTCAATGATAAAAACATCAGATCATTCGTCTTCATTCACACCCAACTTTCAAATTGGTACATTACCCCAAGTTCAATGACAGCTCCACCAGAGGAGGCTACCAGATTTTAGAATATCCTTAGCATACAGTAAATCACATGCAGGCAGAACCATAAGTTAAAGCCTGTTGCTGGCTGGGAGTTAGTACACAGGCAGAAACAATGCATTACAGCCACACCCTGATGTAAGAATTTTAGTGTTGAAGAGCATCAATTCTACTGTCACAATCAGTGTAACTCCAAACATGGAGGGCAACATCTGAGAGTCAGATATACAACTACCTCATACCATTCCAAACAATTGTCTGTGATGGATAGACAGTCAGGTAATGACTTCTTGGTTGACTCAGGGTCCAATATTGGTGTATTTCTGAGTGAATTGTTTTGTCCTTACATCAGAGTAACACCTCTCCATTTAATGGCCATAAATAATTCAACAGTTACAGCATAGGACAGAAGGAATATGACGTTTGATCTTGGTTTACAAGAATGCTTAGCATAGAGTTTTCTGGTTGTGAATGTCAGATAGCCCATCCTGGGAGTATTTCTTTTTTTACATTATTTCAACTTTGCTGTGTACATCAAGAGGAGCTACCAAAAATATGCAACAGCTGTAATGGCTAGTCACGATGGAGTGTGGCAAAACATTCTCAGTGAATTCCTAGGCATTTCTTCCATCAGAGGCTGAGGTGATGGCTTGGCACAACACACAGCATTTCATATGCACCTTACCAGGACAGCTGGTGCTGACTAAATTACACCACCTCACCCCTGGGAAATTTACATGGCAAAAAAGGATATAGACAGGCAGATAAGTGAGGGGGTGATGAAGCCTTCAGAAAGTGAATGGGCTTCACCATTCCACATGGTGCAGAAATACATT
Organism: Schistocerca serialis cubense; assembly: GCF_023864345.2. NCBI lineage: Eukaryota > Metazoa > Arthropoda > Insecta > Orthoptera > Acrididae > Schistocerca > Schistocerca serialis. Next base: position 119,522,676 of record NC_064642.1, on the reverse strand, counting down.
GGCACATATAGACTGTGCAATGACTACCAGATATTAAATGCAATGATGATTTTGAATCGGTATCCTATGCCCCATGTTACAGATGTAAAAAACTTAGTGGCAGGCACAGCAGTATTCATTGTTATTGACTGCAATTGTGTGCACTCCTAAAATCTGTTGGCACCATCTGACAGCTGAGATTATAATCACTACACCCTTTGGCTTATTTAAATATTGTTATGTGCCATACGGATTGAAAAACACTGCTGATACAGGGCTGTTTCTCATTCAACAGGTGCTCCATGGCATCAACTGCTTATATTGTTGTACGGACAACAGTCTAATCTTTTTGCAGTCATAAGACCAGTATAAAAAACATATCCTTAAAGTGTTACACGCCTAGGGGTGTAAGTGTTGTAGCCAACATAGACAAGTGTGTTTTCGGCCAGGTCAGAGTGAAATTTCTTGGTTTTCAGGTGTTGGCACAAGGGCTCACACGACTTGTGGAATATGTAATGGCCATTCAGAATGTACTCAGACCAAAAACATTCGAAGATCTAAGATGATTCCTTGAAATGTTAAATTATTATTAGCGGCACTTACCACAGGCCACAACATTGCTGGTACCAGTAACAATACTGCTAAAAGGAAAACACACTGCAGGCTCAAAAAATAAATAAATAAAAATAAAAATAATAAAAAGGGGTACCATGGAGTCCAAAGTGACAGTGTTCAGAAAAGTGAAGAAATATGCTGCATGGGCAGTTCTGCTATCACATTCACGGCGTAAGGGGGTGATAGATCTCGTGGTTTGCACAAGCCATGGTGCTGTGGGGGCAAATTGTTGAGAGTGCTTGGCAACCTTTGGCTTTTTCCCAGTTACCCAGAGACATGCAAAGGTGTTGGAGTGCTATTCACAGGGAGCTATGTGCACTGCAGGGATGATCCAGTTTGAACCTGAAGCAAGTGAAGCAATGTTTCACATGGCAAGATGTTGATTTTCATATCCTGGCCTTTTGGTGCAACATTTTCAATGTGTTCCATGATTTGTTGCACCCAGGAGTACAGGCTACCCTATGGCAGCTGACTAAGAAGGTAGTGTGGTCCAGAATCAGTGAAGAGAGTAGAAAAGGGCACAGCAGTGGAATGTCTGCCAGAGACGCAAAGTGGATGGGCATGTGTCTAGGTTGATAGAAACCATTGTCACGCCTATGTCACAGTTTGGGCACATCTGTGGATCTGGTTGAGCCATTATCATACTTGAATGGCTATTGTTATTTGGTTAACATCAAGGACAATTTCACGAGATGTCCTGAGCTCTTCATGATCACCATCACAACCATGGCGAGGACACTGCTCAGTGGTTGGATTACAAGATTTGGCACACTCCAAAAACTAACAACCAACAGGACCAACAGTTCAAGGCCACATTATTCCAAGAGTTACTTCACCTGTGTGGTTGCACTCACATTCACATGATGAGCTGCAACACAACTGGCAATGGGAAGGTGCAAAGATTCTACCACACCTTGAAGGTGGCACTGATGTGTAATTAGGTTCCATGGATTGAGGCTTTACCAAATGTGTTGTTAGGGTTATAGTCAGCTTTGAAGGAAGATATGGAACATATTCCAGCACAGTTGGTTAATGGTGAAGCATTACAACTATCAACCAAATTGATCTAGGAGAAGCTGATCTATGTCGCTTCAGTGCTGTTGATTTCTGAGTCTGGAAGATAGTTCCATTTGACCATGGGCTTCCTCCAACCAGTCACTCCCAGGCCTCACCGGACAAACCTATTTTTGTCCACAGGTACCTGTTCAGCTCATCCCATGTGTAGCTCTGTGATGACTCTGCTCACCCATCTCTATTGCCTCCTTACATGGCATCATTCAAAGTGATACACTGGGAGCCACATACGTTCAATATTCATCAGAGCAAAGTGAGGAGGTGATGTTATTGAATGGCTTAAATTGACTCATCAGAATATGGAAACAAGGGACCTTGCAGCTGCCACCCTCACACCTCCAGGCCATGTACTTCAGGCAGTCTGCATGCCACCAATAGTCAACAGCGGCTCAAACATCGGGCATGGTACTCAGCAGCTAGGCATGCTGGAATTTCTACTGACAAGGACCTGAGCTAAATGTATGATGAAACACCAGTTCCCCGACATTCCTAATGCTCTCTGTTCTATGTTCTCTCTCTCTCTCTCTCTCTCTCTCTCTCTCTCTCTCTCTCTTTATTCTTCTTCATCATCATCGTCATTTTTTTAAAAGAAAAACATAAAAAGTGAGTTGTGTATGGGGATGGGGGAAAGGGGGGGGGGGGGGGGGGGAGGTGATGGCCCACTGTCGTAGGTAGTGACCTAGCAATCAAAAAATAACAAATGACTCCAAAGTGTAGTATTTCTTTTATATAATTTCTAGGTCTTTGTTTCTGGTGCCTTTTGCAGTTGAATGTTTGTTTTCATGTTGGTGATTTTTGGATGAGTGTTACCCACATTTGTTTGTGATTGCCTACAGAATCTACCTTCCAACTAAACATTCATACAAATTCATTTTGAACTAAATCACACTGTTTAAAGAGTACAAATTTATTTCATTTGGTAATATGGAAAGTTTTGTCTATAGCTGGGAGATGCTATTCTTTATCTCGTGCTTTCTTCTACATGATTCATTGATAAGCTGTTCTAAAGTGGTGTTTGTCAGTCCAAGTGTCACATTTATTGTATTTATTTCCTTTTTTATACCATTAGCCAATTTTTTACTGAATACTTTGAATGAAGCAGGTACATCTGCATCCATTTTTCTCATCACTACTGGTATGTAATATCTACAGTAACACATGTTTAATTGGTCTCAGCTTAACATTGTAAAGTGAAACCACTTGCAGTTCACCCCACAACATGAACACTGTCATCATAAAGAAGCTTTCGAAAACCAATCAACTTGGATTGTATACAACTCACCAGATTGGATAATAGACAGTTTAGCACACACTCGCTGTATGTAGATGCCAACAGGAAGCTGGTTTGGTGTGTAGGTTGTTGCATCACTGACAGTTAATACTCTGTAATAGATTGATGTGCCAAAGCTGCAATCTGTGACAGCTGATGTAGATTAGTCATGGGACTAACAAAATCAAAGCCTTTTGTAGTTGTAGCCAATATCATCCAACTTGTGAACTAATTATTTTCTTCTCCATCATAATTGTAGTCGAAGGATTTAATAATTGTTCAACTACTAACCAAACCTCTTCAAAATTCTTGATTCACAGTGATAGCAATTGATTTTACACTGCAGTGTAATCTTTGCTGTTGAACTTCCTTACTATTTTCTACAGATATCAACTCCCACTTAGCTGTATCCTCAGAATCCACCAGTTTTCTTTAAAATTTCAAATTACTGTTTATTATTCCTGTTCGTCATAAATTTTATTTGCTCCCAGCCATATTTGTTCTGGGTATCTGACTGTGTAGGCAATGGTTATTTACTGTGTTATAGGGTGACGAAGTGTAGTCTGATCAGGAGCTAAGACTTAATATTATTCCAGCTTGCTCATCTTACCACTTCAGCGCACTTGCCAAGGTCTTCATTCAGATTTATTTTCTCAAAGTGCTGCAGTTACTACTGGAAGTTTAGAGTACAATTCCAACTTTAAACTTATAAAATAAAAGCAAGGCCTCTCATTGACAGTGTCTTGTGTACTGTACTCCCATTTACAATAACTGTTCATTACAAAGTTGTTACATTATTTGGAACATTGCAAAAACATTGATAAGGGCAAAGTCAAAAAATGATCTGTCTTATTTAACAGTTTTCAGTTGAGTGTATCAATAAAACAACTTTCGTCTTGTCCCAATGACACACTTCTTCTGTGGCTCACACCACACCTCCAAGGCAGGACCCAATGACACAGAATAAACCACCTCACCGGCAGGTACCATGAGCATGTTATGATGTTTATTGTTGTCCCGGCTTGCAGATACGCTGTATCCATCCATCTCATGACCATGACACACAAATAAAACATACATCCAAACAGTAGATTATCTAATACATTACAAAAATAAACTTTTTGTATTGATGACCATCATTCATAGTTCAAAAAGTGCTTGTGTGAGACATCACATCAGTAAGGTGAGATGTTTCACTAAAAGTTTCAGCAGCAGGTTCATAAGTATGGCCACATGCATATTGTGACCAATGTTGGCTAACTTCTAAAGGAGTTAACAGATTTTGATGATATATTCTGTGTTCTTCGTTTTATAACTCAGTTTGATAAACTACTTATGTGTGATGGATATTTGTATCTTTCTTGTACTATAATGTGCTTGTGTTTTGTGCCCATTTCCTTATAGGTTTCTGTGAGACATGCAGCACTCTATGGATTGGCAGAAATGTATGAACACTGTAGCAGCCAGCAAAAATTGATTTCACTTTCAAATTTCGAAGTAACTGCAAAACTGACCTGGTTGTTGGGATTAATTTTAGAAGTTTTTACAAAAGAGACATCATCATGGCGAGATAAGTAAGTGCTTCATATTTTAATTCATCTAATGATGCACTATTATATGTTATTTCAACTACAAATTGCATAAGTGCACTCTGAAATGGCGTGTCAACTGATTGCGCTCAAACACTTTTACAGGTCTTGAATGCAGTATTTATTCACTTACTATGCCTGACACATTACAGGTTTCACCATTTCCAAAGGCAGATGTTTGTAGTATCATTCATGTGTAATAAGCCAAATGGATCTGTGCACTGAGAATGCAACGTATCTAGATATCTTGTACTTGATAAGACAGTACTTGATGTGGTGATATAAGTACAGTGGATACTTTGTGTCCATATTGGGCCATTTGGCTTATTGCACACAAACAATGTTACCTATTTCTGCCAATTAACGTGGCAAAAGCCAAAATGTGTAAGGCATAGTAAGTGCACAATTATTGAGCTCCAAACATAAAAAAGTATTAGTGATACACTTGTAAGTAGTGTGGAGCAGGCGTGGTAATTGTGATGATAATCACTCACACTCCCGTCACTTACTACGAATACTTTTATTCTCACAGCATATACACAATGCATGTAGCATAGAGTAAGAACTACAGAGAACAGATTTGGAAAAGGTATGGTTGTTCTTGCTTTGGTAGGGCAGTGATATTATTTTTTTTTTTTTTTTGGGGGGGGGGGGGGGGGGCAGAGCTAGTGGTTCTATGTCCTCACACATTTATTTCTTAAAAATGAATTAATATACTGCATCAGTGTTTACTTTGAGTCATCCTAGTCTTTTTTAGATTTACTTTTTTCATTTTATAATTTTATAGTTGGTGCTGATGCACACTGATTAATTTTTTAGAATCAAGTAAAATAATTAATATAAATATGGAGACTTTGTAGGATGGTGTGTGTGTGTGTGTGTGTGTGTGTGTGTGTGTGTGTGTGTGTGTGTGTGTGTCTGTGTGTGTGTTGGTTTTGTAATGAAGTTTGATTATCGTTGTCATCTGTCTATATTCATATACTCTGTGCCTATCTAAATATTTTCTTTTGCCTTAGATTGTAGAGAAATCCTCTTCATCTGATTAATTTGATATTACTGTATGGGTGAATAGGTCTGCTATTAGCGGTAAGCACAACAGAATGTGTATAATGTATGTAAGGACCCATACCATTGCATAAGGATGTGTGTGTCCTGTCCAGTACTAGCAGTGATGGTTTGTAAAATGTTAGCCAAGGTTTTCTCACAATCAAGTCATGTGTAACAACTCAGATGTAAATAGTAGTGATATCAGTGATAATGATAATTCAATGGTAAACTTACGAAGCTATCTACAGTAAAATATTTTTCATTAAAGCACAGAAGTGATGAGATTGTTGTCACTGGTAAAGACACGATTAACTGTGAACTTGTTTTTGCATCTAAAGTTTCATTACATCAACCAAGGACACAGAACAAATAACAGCATCGACTTAGCACCAGAGTTACACATGCACTTGAAACAGTGAAACAGAGCAAAGAACAGTCCTGGCTGAGTCTGATAACAGGGTTAAGTTTGCTATAGCAGAATTGCAGAACAGTCCTAGTTGGCAAGTAGAACCTTCACTGAACACAACTGAAATAAGAGAGAGCAAGGCATGCTGTTAACATGTGGCCATTGGCATGTGGCTGACGGAGTTGGTGGCTGCCAGTGAAGCAGATGCCATAATTTCAGTCTCTCACCAAATATGAGCTCTGCAGTTGTGTTAGCAGCATATGTGAGTGCACCACCATATCCCTCCCACCCTTTGGCAAGCCATTGCTGCAGGTATCAGTGGAAGAAGGCAGAGGCCCATATTGGCAGGTCTGTTGCTGATGACGTGCTGCTGTGGCCAAGGAGGCTATAGGATCTGCCCAGGTGACTCTGCAGTAGCTTCGGTGGTGGTGGTAGCAGCAGATGCATATTGACATTTGCTTCAGTCATGTCATAGCATTCAATGCAGTGTCACTGTTTTCTGGATGGTGGAGTCAGCTGCTTCTGATCTAACAGGGAAATGGCCAGAAGGGCCCATATGTGGTGAGCTAGGCACGGCAAAAACACCGTACACACAGGTAATATGGAAAACATGCTTTTGGCGGCAAGGGCCAGGGGTGAGGATGATGGGGAAAGGGACGGTGGAGGGGAGGGGCATAAAGTTGCTTCTGTGGAAGGGCTGCATCGAAGTATCCTCCATGAAACATTTGTTGCAAGTTGGTGCACCCACCAGTCATGCCTTAGTGTTGTGAGTGACAACAGCTCATCAAGCCCCTTGACAGGAGTGGCTCTTGGGGGTAGGCTCTGCACCTGCATCTGTGGCGATAAAGGGTTGGTGCCACAAGGAGGCCACAGCTGATTCTGATTACAGGAGACTGACATCCTGCCAGCGTCCATAGTGAACATTCAGCAACCATGTGTTGCTCGCAGTCACTGGTGTCCATCCCTCCATGGGGCTTACCACTCTTTGGTGGTTACTTCTTGGCTACTATGGGTCCCAGCCTTCACAGCATCTTATCCCTTCCGTGCTGCATGTCTTATTCTTGCTATTCTTTTTCCCCATCCTTGGAGAACACATCTGGGACGCTTTTGGAAATGTGTTCTGCATTTTCAGTAGCCTGACGTCAGAACAGTCTCTCCTCTGTTTTCCGTTCCTTTTTTCTTTCTTTTTTTCCCTTCTCATACTCTCCCTCTGCTTCAGCTTTTCATGTGCATCTTTTTTCTTTGTCTTCATCATCTTCCTCTCTGTGCACTCTTGAAGGCTGGCCCATGCTCCCAATGCATAACAGGTGACTGGGAAATGTGAAATTCCCAGCCCTGTTTTGACAGGTAGGTATCGCACATACTCCCTAGTACAGCCAGGCCCACGGAGGGTGGTTGCTTGAGTTGTTACATTCCCAAGCTGCCAATTGGTTCCTCTGTCAAATGTTTGGGAGGTGTGAATAATCACCTAAGGTGGGTGCACCCCCTGAGGGGGGGCAGAAGGGGGCAGTTGGAAGGAGCATGCCATCAGAGAGGCAGTCAATCATGGGGATTTTCTTACAATAAGCCAATCATCTTCTTCACAGTCCATGTCTACTAAACATAAATGGAATGAGGCTAATGATTCAAAGACATTCCCAACTGCACCACGGTGCCTCGTTTCATGTACTGAAGTCTGTCCTTTGCTACGGTAAATCCATTTAATGTTGAGAAAGGTGTTGATGCACGTGCCAGCCCTGTGAAATCCGGCTCTTGTGTATGCAAAGGCACTTTGCTTTCGGAGATTCTCAAGCTTGCCTCCACAGCTACCCTGTTCACGTCGAGGCCCATCGAATGCTGAATTCTTCACATCGTGTCGTCTACATTATGCTGCTTGATAGTCTGACTGAGGCAGAAATCAAAACATACCCCTCTGGTCAGTGTGCCATTGTTGTCCATCAGGTGATGGCTGGCCAAATGTGTAAGCTGTGGTAGGGATGCTCATGGGGGCAACTGCCTGCCTCCTCCTCCGTGATCATTCAGCCACCTCCCAAGATTGTCCCATGTATCTCAATGAGCATGCTGTCCAGACGATCCAGGTGAAGGAAAAGGTTCCTTACCCTGTTGCTCATGAGTTGTTGGCTAGTCGGAAACCTTGCGTTTCACCATACGGCACTTACAGTAGTGTTCTTGCTATATCTCACTGCCTGAAGGACATGGCTATGCAGACATGTTACCTCACATTCAGCACCATGGATGTGTAATCGCCCAGTGCCACAGTCAGTGGCGGATACAGAAAAACCTCAAGGAGGGGGCGCTAAAGACATCTTGAGCTACCTTTAGTTTTACCGTAATAAAAAAAAATCAAGTCACATGCAGAGTTTAAGAAAAGTTTATTTAAACTTATTATAGACCAATACAAGACAATGCCCTGTTATGATATTAAAAAATGTGAACAAATGCCTACTTTGAAAATGACAAGCCAATATGTACCTTACAACGTATAATATAAGGGTGAGTTTCCACTGATGATATCATCCAGCAATTAATGCGTTTGGAACTTTTATTGTCGATTCCATTCCTTTATAGTGCATTCAACAGAGGGCCTGTGTGTTTTTAGGAATCTTCTCGAAAGTCACTATTAGTGGAGATACATGCATCAATAGTTTCCCATACCTAACACGTATTAAGAGTTAGATACGGGTAACTATTGTTACATTAGTACAAAAAATTGTTAAGAGTCTGTTACGAAACTCATTACAATATATTGTTATAAATATTTTTACTGAGAAATTACTATTATTAATACTTCACAATCAATTTGTGAAGAAGCAAGCTGGGATATTTTTACTTTCCCTCTTGTTTGCCATCTACCTCCTTAATATTCATTTTTTAACTTATTACCATTAACATACATGAGTATATTCTGGATTTTCAAAAAAGAGAAATGTTGGCCCTTAGTTTTAAAGAATATAACTCCAGATCTAATCTTGTGATTAGTTTTATGGGCATAATTGATTTTCCAATTTATTTTGACTATGCCTAGTTAACATCTTTTGTTATAGGGTGAAATTAGTAATTGTTTTATAACTTAAATTCTGTTGCTGACTTATAAACAAATATAAATTCTGTACTAATTATAAACATTTGGAGGAACAACTAATAGTATTCTTAAAGGATCTATTGAGCTCTATTCGATAACATGTTAGCAAAGTCAGCCCTTAATTAATTCCCAAGTAATTTCCAGTTTCATCAGACGTATTGTTTGCATAACTACATTTGTTAATTTCATGAGTTAAACAAATAATACAGCTTAACCCTTCCAGTAGAAGAAACTGTAAAAAAAGACACAATTTTTTGATGTATGCAGTTAATTGAAGGAGTTAAGTTTAATTGTATTTTCTGTAAATTAAACATTGAACAATGTGTTGTTTCAGTTCCCATTATTGTAATGATATATAAGAGCCCAGTTTTTGGTCCTGAGACAGTCAGTCCATGAGTGTTTCAGACAAGAAACCTGTGTTGGTTAGAACAATAATAATGCATCAAGGTAACTGTAAAATAAGTTAATCAAATTAGGCCATGTGTTATACCAATGACAGTGTCTGTTCAATACGTACCATTTTATTCTACAAGAACTGTGAACTGTGTGGTTAGATTTTTACTGATTGTAGAATTTCAACAGTAAACTATTGTAGCAGTGTGTTGATGTTTTCCTGCAAATTATTAGTGAGGCTTATCAAAAGTTAAACAATAGTGAACTGGCCTTAAAACTGTGTATTATTGGGAGGTTGTGAACAGTGAAAGTAAAGAACTGTGAAACGCAAATGTGCACCTGTCGGCTACAGCATTTACAGTAGTCAGAATTGAACTTCCAACCCCCATGTTTCAGCCAGTTTCACAACTTAGTACACTGACACTGAGGACTATCAACAAAGAAATAAAGCAGGTGAACATCACAAATTGATCACTCTCACTCTAGACTAATCTTCACACTTGCACTTACTACAACTAGGAATTTTTACTTATTCATTCTTAAGTCTTAATGTTTCTGCTTCTGAATGTAAACTAGCTTCCTATTCAGTGGATCGGACGACCCTCCTTCATTTGTACTGGTTCCTTGTCCATTTAAATCTAGATTGTGAGTGTTTTGTTTATGCATCTGCACACCCATCCATCTTATGCCATTTCAATACAATCCACCATTGTGGCATCCACATGGCCACTGCTGCCTTTTAGACTAGCCCAGTTGAGAGCCTGAATCCAGAAGCTGCCAAACTACCACTGTCACACTGCTGTGATTTTCTCAACAGGTTCACATGCAATGTGTCTGCCATGGCTGACCACCCATCCTACACCCCCATCTTCGATGACGCTCCAGTACGGGACAAGTCCCTCTTTCCTGTTACCTCCTGGAGTTTGCTTTTGGCTATTACTCGAGCAGCTTAGCTCCCCACTACCTGCGACTTTCCAAATGGGTGTGAACCCTTCACCACCTTGGCTTCGTGTGGTGGCCCATTTTCACCTTGGACTTTATTTACTTCCTAATGAGTCTACTCCAAACTTGCTCTATCGCCTTAAGTTCCTCAACCTTCGTACGGAACTTCACGATAGTGACTTTGTGTACGCCAATGGCTCTAAGGCTGATCATGATGTCAGATGTGCCTCCGTCACTGTCACCAACAATTTTCGGTATTGGCTTTTGGTATTTACAGTGGAGCTCTTTGCCAGTATCAGGCCACAAAATACATCCAACAACACAGGATTTTAAACAGTCATTTCCTCCAACTCTCTGTGCCCTTCAGAGCTTGTGTGTACTGTACACTGTCAATCCCTTAGCGCAGTGGGTTCAGGAAAACTTTCACTTGTTCACTGTTGATGGAGCCACTGTGATGTTAGTGGGTCCCTGGTCACTTGGTCTGGCAAGAAATGAGCCCTCTGATGCTGCTTCCAAGGCTGCAGTCCTTGTACCTTGGCCCACTAGTTCTTCCATTTTTGGCATCACCACTGGCCTTTGCTTCACAGAAATAAGCTCTAGGGAATGAAACCTCTCCCAGCAGCTTGGCTCTTATTGCGAGGAGATCATTTTAACTAAATTGCATAATGGCCTCTCTCTTTTTAGCCATCATCATTTGTTAAGTGATCATCCCCCACCACCACCACCACCACTACCACCACCACTACCACCACCACCGCCGCCGCCGCTTTGTACCCATTGTCCTCAACCTTCGACGGTTCACCATTTCCTGATGGAATGCCCTGTTTTTAACTACTTACATTATCATTTATGTTTGTCTTCAGAGTTGTTCGCCATTTTAGCGAATGACATACGGGCTGTCAAATGTGTTTTACCTTTTATCCATCGTAACAATATGGTGAAGGACATTTAATATTTTGGTCAGGACTTCCGTTGTCTCTACAGCAATTTTATGGACCTTTCTCCATGTCTCTGTTTTTAGCTGTCTTTCCTTCCGTCAACTGGGCTTAATGTATAGTTGCTTTTAACTTCTTTTTCATCTTTGTGCTCTATGGTTCTGACAGGACTCTAGTTGTTTTTGCACCCTAAAAAAAAAAAAAAAAAAACTGGTGTCCATTCAGTTCACTGACTGAAATGGACACCATGGATGTGTCACAAAGGCACAAGTGCAACTCAGGCTGTGGCATTGGGCACAGTAATTTTAACAGTATCTGAATCTGCCAGCTATGTAGGATCTCTGCCAGGCTCCTACCATGCAGTGGTGTGGTCCTGTAAGTGCTGAAAAACAAAGGTAGCACTGAGTCTGCTGACTAGTTTGCCAAGCAGTTTTTTAACTGTATGTTAAGGGTGCACACCATACACTCCACCTCCCCATTCGATTGAGGGTGAAACAGTATGGACATGAGAAGTGTAGTACTGTTGCTGACACAGAAGTCTTGAGGGACACTGATGCGAACTGTGGACCATTATTGGATATGTTTGTCAGGGGAAATCCTTTAATAACAAAGACCAGGATGTGAACCCGCATGTTAGCTTCCATGGTTGTGGGACACTAGGGTGCGACTTGTGGATAAATGAACAGTGTGTCAGCTGTCACCAACAGAACAGAATTACAGAATAGGCCCACAGAGTCAATCAGGATACAGTCCTTTGGCTGGCTCGGCATGGGCCATGGAACAAAATTCTTGGTGGTACCACCTGCTCTTCTATGCTTTTTCCACTTGTGGATGATCTTCTCTGTTGGAAATCGATGCCAGATCAGTAGACAAAGATATGCAAGGACCTTTATGTGGCTCATACCCCAGTGGCCACGATGTAGCAGAGGAAGGATAGGAGCCTGCAGAACCAGAGAGACAATGACCCATGTGCTGTCCAAGCTTGGGAAACAGTCACTTGGGTTAACCATTGCACATAAAATCAGCTATCTCTTAGAGCATAGGGTCTTACCAGATAGCCTGCACCATGCCATAGTCCACTATTAGAAATGTATCCTTCATGTGTATGATGTTCACCTACTGTATTTCTTCATTGATAGTCCTCTGAGTCAACGTATTGGATTGTTTTACTGGCTGCAAAACAGGGGGTGGGAGTTCAACACTAACAACTGTAAATGATGTAGCCAACAGTTGCACAATCACATTTCACAGTTCTTTACTTTCACTGATCACAATCCCCCAATACTGCATAATTATATGGCCAGTTAACTCATTACCAAGTCTTGGGGCCAAAATTTGGTCCTTCATATATCTTCACAATAATAGGCACTGAAACTATACACTGTTAGATGTTTAAGTTACAGAAATTAAAATTAAAACAAATCTCATTCAATTAACCATATAAATCAAAAAAGTTCTTCTTTTTAACAGTTCCTTCTACCACAAAGATTAGGCCAAATCATTTGTTTAAATAATGAAATTAAGAGATATAGTTATACAAACAATACTTTTGACAAACCCGGTAATTATTTTAGAACTAAGGGCTGGCTTTCCTAATGTTTTCGAATAGAGCCAAATAAATACTTTAAGAATCCTAGTAGTTCTTCTTCCAAATGTTTATAATTAATACAGAATTTATATTAGTCTATAAGTCAACAATAGAATCTAATTTGTGAAACAATTATTGATTTCACCCTATAATCTGTAGCAAAAGATATTAACTAGGAATGGACAAAATAAATTAGGAAATTAATTACATACAAAAAAACTAAGCACAAAATTGGACCAGGTGCGTAGAAGATTATGTGGAAGTTCCAGACTGCATTCATGATGGCTAAATTGCCCTTTCACATCTGAGAATTATTGTGCTGAGTGGCTGTCAATGTTTAGAGTGCATGAAAAGTAGGGTGTTTACAACTATTGGTATTTTTGTGAGCCAAAACCACTCCAAGAACCCATTAGGATGCACCCATTGAGAGGACAAGTGATTTCCCTGGCATAAAGCTATTGATGAATGGCAATGCCTTCAGCAGCAACTGTATGTGGGCAAATACTCTGTTACAGTCTGCAGACCAAATGGAGGAAATCTTTTTTATGCACTTGTTCTGTTGATGAATGGCATTTGCCTCATTCAAGAGAAATTTCAAATAATTGGAGTGCCTTAAGGTTTCATGGTTTAGATAGGTCATCTATCTCAACTATGCAGTATGTCAGAGGTTTGATGCTGTCCTTCAAAAGGTGGTGGACCAGGTACTTGATTTCAATCTGAAAAATTTTCACTTTATGAAGATTACACTGAAGGTCCATCTCTTGCAATGCAGTGAACAGAATCTGAAGGTTGGTTAGATGGTGTTGCTGTGAGGAACCTGCGGCGCTAATGTCATCAGCCCAGCACAGAATATGACTTGTTGTTGTTGTTGTTGTTGTTGTTGTTGTTGTGGTCTTCAGTCCTGAGACTGGTTTGATGCAGCTCTCCATGCTACCCTATCCTGTGCAAGCTTCTTCATCTCCCAATACTTACTGCAACCTACATCCTTCTGAATCTGCTTAGTGTATTCATCTCTTGGTCTCCCTCTACGATTTTTATCCTCCACACTGTGCTACAATGCTAAATTTGTGAGCCCTTGATGCCTCAGAACATGTCCCACTAACCAGTCCCTTCTTTGTGTCAAGTTGTGTCACAAACTTCTCTTCTCCCCAATTCTATTCAACACATCATCATTAGTTATGTGATCTACCCTTTTAATCTTCACATTTCGAAAGCTTCTATTCTCATCTTGTCCAAACTATTTACCGTCCATGTTTCACTTCCATACATGGCCACACTCCATACAAATACTTTCAGAAACGACTTCCTGACACTTAAATCTATACTCAATGTTAACAAATTCCTCTTCTTCAGAAACGCTTTCCTTGCCATTGCCAGTCTACATTTTATATCTTCTCTACTTCGACCATCATCAGTTATTTTGCTCCCCAAACAGCAAAACTCCTTTACTAATTTGTCTCATTTCCTAATCTAATTCCCTCAACATCACCCGACTTAATTCGACTACATTCCAGTATCCTCGTTTTGCTTTTGTTGATGTTCATCTTACATCCTCCTTTCAAGACACTATCCATTACCGAGCGAGGTGGCGCAGTGGTTAGACACTGGACTTGCATTCAGGAGGACGACGGTTCAATCCCGCGTCCGGCCATCCTGATTTAGGTTTTCCGTGATTTCCCTAAATCGCTCCAGGCAAATGCCGGGATGGTTCCTTTCAAAGGGCACCGCCAACTTCCTTCCCTAATCCCAAGAGACCGATGACCTTGCTGTCTGGTCTCCTTCCCCAAAACAACCAACCAACCAACCACTATCCATTCTGTTCAACTGCTCTTCCAAGTCCTTTGCTGTCTCTGACAGAATTACAATGTCATCGGCGAACCTCTAAGTTTTTATTTCTTCTCCATGGATTTTAATACCTACTCTGAATTTTTCTTTTGTTTCCTTCACTGCTTCCTCAATACACAGATTGGATAACATCGGGGAGAGGCTACAAACCTGTCTCACTCCCTTCCCAACCACTGCTTCCCTTTCATTGCACTCGACTCTTATAACTGCCATCTGGTTTCTGTACAAATTGTAAATAGCCTGTCGCTCCCTGAATTTTACCCCTGCCACCTCTAGAATTTGAAAGAGAGTATTCCAGTCAACATTGTCAAAAGTTTCTCTAAGTCTACCAATGCTAGAAATGTAGGTTTGCCTTTCCTTAATCTAGCTTCTAAGATAAGTCGTAGGGTCAGTATTGGCTCACGTGTTCCCATATTTCTATGGAATCCAAACTGATCTTCCCCGAGGTCAGCTTCTACCAGTTTTTCCATTCGTCTGTAAAGAATTTGTGTTAGTATTTTGCAGCTGTGACTTATTAAACTGATAGTTTGGTAATTTTCACATCTGTCAACACCTGCTTTCTTTGGGATTGGAATTTTTATATTCTTCTTGAAGTCTGAGGGTATTTCGCCTGTCTCATACATCTTGTTCACCAGATGGTAGAGTTTTGTCAGGACTGGCTCTCCCAAGGCCGTCAGTAGTTCTAATGGAATGTTGTCTACTCCCGGGGCCTTGTTTCGACTCAAGTCTTTCAGTGCTCCGTCAAACTCTTCACGCAGTATCGTATCTCCCATTTCATCTTCATCTACATCCTCTTCCATTTCCGTAATATTGTCCTCAAGTACATTGCCCTTGTACAGACCCTCTATATATTCCTTCCGCCTTTCTGCTTTCCCTTCTTTGCTTAGAACTGGGTTTCCATCAAAGCTCTTGATATTCATGCAAGAGGTTCTCCTTTCTCCAAAGGAGGCAGTATCTATCTTACCCCTAGTGATATAGGCCTCTACATCCTTACATTTGTCCTCTATCCATCCCTGCTTAGCCATTTTGTACTTCCTGTCGATCTCATTTTTGAGATGTTTGTGTTCCTTTTTGCCTGCTTCATTTACTGCATTTTATATTTTCTCCTTTCATCAATTAAATTCAATATTTCTTCTGTTACCCAAGGATTTCTATTAGCCCTCGTCTTTTTACCTACTTCTCTGCTGCCTTCACTAGTTCATCCCTCAGAACTACCCATTCTTCTTCTACTGTACTTCTTTCCCCCATTCCTGTCGATTGTTCCCTTATGCTCTCCCTGAAACTCTGTACAACCTCAGGTTCTTTCAGTTTATCCAGGTCCCATCTCCTTAAATTTCCACCTTTTTGCAGTTTCTTCAGTTTTAATCTACAGTTCATAACCAATAGATTGTGGTCACAGTCCACATATGCCCCTGGAAATGTCTTACAATTTAAAACCTGGTTCCTAAATCTCTGTCTTACCATTATATAATCT
Organism: Schistocerca serialis cubense; assembly: GCF_023864345.2. NCBI lineage: Eukaryota > Metazoa > Arthropoda > Insecta > Orthoptera > Acrididae > Schistocerca > Schistocerca serialis. Next base: position 119,506,437 of record NC_064642.1, on the reverse strand, counting down.
ATCTGATACCTTTTAGTATCTCCAGGATTCTTCCATGTATACAACCTTCTTTCATGATTCTTGAACCAAGTGTTAGCTATGATTAAGTTATGCTCTGTGCAAAACTCTACCAGGCGACTTCCTCTTTCATTTCTTAGCCCCAATCCATATTCACCTACTATGTTTCCTTCTCTCCCTTTTCCTACTCTCGACTTCCAGTCACCCATGACTATTAAATTTTCGTCTCCCTTCACTATCTGAATAATTTCTTTTATCTCATCATACATTTCATGAATCTCTTTGTCATCTGTGGAGATAGTTGGCATATAAACTTGTACTACCGTGGTAGGCATGGGCTTCGTATCTATCTTGGCCACAATAATGAGTTAACTATGCTGTTTGTAGTAGCTTACCCACATTCCTATTTTCCTATTCATTATTAAACCTACTCCTGCATTACCCCTATTTGATTTTGTATTTATAACCCTGTATTCACCTGACCAAAAGTCTTGTTCCTCCTGCCACCGAACTTCACTAATTCCCACTATATTTAACTTTAACCTATCCATTTCCCTTTTTAAATTTTCTAACCTACCTGCCCGATTAAGGGATCTGACATTGCACGCTCTGATCCATAGAACGCCAGTTTTCTTTCTTCTGATAACGACATCCTCTTGAGTAGTCCCTGCCCGGAGATCTGAATGGGGGACTATTTTACCTCCAGAATATTTTACCCAAGACAACGCCATCATCATTTAACCATATAGTAAAGCTGCATGCCCTCGGGAAAAATTACGGATGTAGTTTCCCCTTGCTTTCAGCTGTTCGCAGTACCAGCACAGCAAGGCCGTTTTGGTTAGTGTTACAAGGCCAGATCAGTCAATCATCCAGACTGTTGCCCCTGCAACTACTTAAAAGGCTGCTTGCCCCTCTTCAGGAACCACACGTCTGTCTGGCCTCTCAACAGATAACCCTCCGTTGTGGTTGCACCTACGGTACGGCCATCTGTATTGCTGAGGTACGCAAGCCTCCCCACCTACAGCAATGTCCATGGTTCATGACATGTTAACTGTTCAAAAAAGCTGTGGAAAATTGTGGATGCACTCACAGTGCCTAATTTCAGAATGTATAATGGCACACAATGTGGAGGGAGTGTTGATGACCATAATATTTTGAGATGCAGAATCCAGCCAAAGCTACATTCATGCCACTGCAATATCAGTTTTTAAAATATACTCATCACCCACCAGTTTCACAAGTGTTTCTTCAAGGTGGAAAATACGGTAGCAATCCACTACTGATTGGATGTTAAGGGTGGACTTGAAATCCCCACACAAACGAAGTACTTCCATAGATTTCTGGATAACAAACAGACACACAGCCCTCTGGCTGGAAGGAATGGGTGCAGTGATGCCCAGCCCCAGCACCCTGTCCAGCTGCCTCTTGGCAGCCTGCCACAGAGAAAATTGACAGCTCAACTACGACACACTTCCAGAATGGCCATCAGTTTAAGTGTGATGTGGGCCTCTAAGATTTTCCTGTGCCTGGAACATGGCGGAGTCAGAAATGAGATGCATAGCATCCTGAATTTGTAACTGAAAGACTGTGAATGTTCACGACCAAAAATAATTTCAGATTTCACATTATTAATGGCCAAAATCATGACTGTCGTCACAATGTGTTGATACTCTGTCAACCATGAACTGGCCTCGAATGGGAAGTTTACTAGTCAGAGGCACTACCCGTTGACCATGAGCACTTACTATTTGGCAAGTATGGCGTTTGAGTTGAAGATCTTCTACAGCTACATCACACTTTCCCCCATCAGTATTTGTGGTCAGTGGTCATTTTACACTAGTTCTGTCATTGTAGTTATCTTTGTCGCACTGTTGACCAGCAGCGCATGCTAAACTGTGAAGGATGTCTTCAAGGGACAACTAGTGTCATCTGTGACAATTTTTGTTATGTCTATGACTGTACACAAAATTATCTCAGCTTTTGTAGTTGAGACTTACACAAGCACTTCTGTTATATGCACTACCATTAGGTATCTGGTACGTGCAAAAGATTAATTTCTTGCTGATGTCAAGCCCCAGTAATTCAATAACTGATACTTCAGTTTGATCGTCATAACTAACTGTACTAAGGTAAGTGTTTCAATTGTTGCTTTTCTGATATAAATAAATGTTCCTCCACATAGTGAAGAATTTCTGCAGTGAGATTCTGTTTTTCAAACAATGTTAATACTGACATTGAATTTCTGTGTATCTACACCAGTGTTCTGTGACACACAATACCATGTAGTTCAAAGATTGTTTTACTTTTTAATGAAAGATTGTTAAGCCTCTGAAATGTCCAGTTTTTTGTTCTTCTTTATGATGTCTAGTAAGCATCCCATCTTCTTTGTCAGACTTCATATTGTGAGTGCTTACATCACCAGTTTCTTTATACTGATGGAGGTACTCTTTAGGCAGGGTAACCTGTTGTTTGGATTTACCCTAAATAGGACTTCGACAAAGTTAGATTAAAATTAATTTTGCATAATTGTAAAGAATTAAAATTATGACCCATAAAACATGAAAATAAATAACTAGATTATCTAATATAGGATTCACTAGCAAAATAGGTGGAATGTGAGTAGGTGTAGGACTAGGAGAGCAGGAAGAAGAAGAAGAAGAAGAAGAAGAAGATGGCATGACAATATTCGAAATTATGTAAGAAGAATGAATATCAGTGCTGACCAACTAGTGCATTAGACAAAAGGGAATGGGCGAGAATTGTGGAGTAGATGTATATTCTTAAGGCCCTATCCATACAAAAGAAAGATCATAATATTGGACAGTAGTATTGTGGATTGTTTGTACTTCATGTATAATAAATGGATGTGCCCATTGTCCTTTTCTAATCTCTAAGAGCAGTTCTCTGCTAAATTAAATACAAATTCTGTTGAATGATGGCATCATTCATTGAGTCTCCATTGTGAAAGAGTATTTGAAGACAGGGTTCAAAATTTTATTTTGTTTCACTACTTTGCTAGTTTGATGACAATCTTGCTAACAATTTTCTCAACCTATGTTCTCTTTTATTCTATCAGCAGCCTATTGAAGATGAAGTGGTCTGACTCTATCAAACCAATAGGAACAGGAGGGGAAAATTGCTGCCCTTCAGGCTGAGCTAGATCAGGCTAGGGAAGATCTGGACAGGTTAAGGAGGGAGAAGGGCAAAGAGAGGTGGGAAGTGGCAACAGGTAGCAGAAGGAATAGGCCTAGAACTAAGTCTGACAGTTTTGTGGTGAATGTCAAAAATAAGTTTGACCTGTTGCTTCAGTTAGAAACTGATGAGCCTCAAGCAGAGGTAGGTGTAGACATCACACAACAAACTTTCAATAGGAAATTGAAAAAGAATGTAGGAAAGTCATCGAAAAGAAAGGAAGTTTTGTTATTAGGCAGTTCTCATGCCAGAGGTGTAGGCCAACTTCTGCAGGAGGAAGTAGGACCAGAATACCAGGTCACAAATTTTTTCAAACCAAGTGCTAGTCTGGATCAGGTGACAGAGGATTTAGGTTCACTCTGTAAAGGATTTACCAGGGAAGACACCGTGGTTATTGTGGGAGTGCCAGGGAACAGCATCGACAGAGATCCTGGGTACAGTATAGAGTGTGACCTGGTAAAGATTGCGTCAGCATCGAGACACACCAATGTTGAATTTGTATCTGTCCTGAGACGCCATGACTGGCCTCATTTGAACTCTTCTGTTGGGAGAGTTAATTTGGAGTTGGAACGACTGCTTGGATCGGGTGCGGGGGCTCATATTGGTGTGGTTCCTGTTGATTATCTCAGTAGGTGGGACTATACCAGGCACGCCCTACATCTCAACAGGAAAGGGAAGGGGAAACTGGCTGGGGTAATAGCAGGAAATTTAAGGGGGGGAGGCACTGCCATGAATGGTAAAATACCAGTGGTTACAGGTGTTGGAGCAGCACCTTTTTTAGGATAGGTAAGACAGAAAGATGTCAAGTTCTACGAGAGGTCAGGATTGAAACAAATCTTCAGTTTAGGAAAGAAATTAAACAGCACAATTCTAGCACATTGGATCACCAATCACAGCTATCAATTATAAATTTTCACCAATCACCAGAAATTTTATCTCCACCAAGTTGTATCTCAGTCCTAGGTAATTCCATTGATGAATTAAAGTCACCCAACCCAGTTGACATAATCTGCCTCTCTGAACACCATGTGACCACTGGTATAGGAACTAGGCCTAAGCACAATGAGAAACTCAGACAGGAGAGTACTGCAAATGTTAGAATAAGGAAAGGTTCTCATAAAAGTATAATTAAAAATAATGTAAGTATATTTCATCAAAATATTGGGAGTTTAAAGAATAAAGTAGATGAGCTTCTGGTTTGTTTAGAAGATTTAGAAGCTGAGAATGAAATAGATATACTATGCCTGTCTGAGCATCACATTGTTACTGATATGGATAAGGTAAATGTAAGTGGTTATAACTCTCTGCACATGTAATGAGAGAAAATATGGAGAAAGGAGGAGTTGCCATATATGTCAAAAGTTATCATTGTGCAAAAAGTATAGAAACAAAAAAGTTTTGTGTAGAGAAACATATAGAAGCATGTGCCTGTGAGCTTAAATTAAATAAAGGCACATTTATAATTGTAACTGTATATAGGTCCCCATCAGGAAATTTTCATCTATTTCTGAAAAATTTGGACTCCTTGTTGTGCTATCTGTCAGACAGGGGGAAGCAAACTATTATTTGTGGGGACTTCAATGTAGATTCTCTGAAAGAGGGTAATAGGAAAAATGACCTTGAAGTATTACTCGGTTCTTTCAATTTGACACCCGTTATTGATTTTCCTACTTGGGTGGTAAAGGATAGCAGCTCACTGATAGATAACTTCTTTATAGACCAAGATAAGTTTAACCAGATAAATGCTCAGCCTGTTGAGAATGGTCTTTCTGATCATGGTGCACAGCTAGTTACAATATATGACATAGCTCCATTCAGCAATACTAAACAGTCCTCGAAAGTAGTACGTTCAGTCAACGATTTAACAATTGCAAATTTCAGGGAAAGCCTACAGCAGTTAGACTGGGATGAGGTGCACCGTGAACCTGATGCCAATTTAAAATATAATTTATTTCATGACATTTTTGTAAATGCATTTGAAAACTGCTTCCCCAAGAAAATAGTTAAATATACTCGTAAGAAACCTTGTAACAAACCATGGCTTACTAAGGGTATAAAAATGTCTTGTAACTGGAAAAGGGAAATGTATCTGACAGCAAGAAAGAGTAGTGACCCAGAAACTATCAAAAATTATAAAAACTACTGTGTTATATTAAGAAAAGTTATTAAAAAATCCAGGAGTATGTGTATCATGTCTGAAATCAGCAACTCTGATAATAAAATTAAAACAATTTGGAATATTACTAAAAGAGAAACAGGTCAACCAAGAGCAGAGGAAGACAGTATTACCATCAAATTGAATGAAAACTTTAGGAACAAAAAGTCAGAAGTTGAAAATATTTTTAATAATCATTTTCTAAATGTTGTGGATATAGTAGGATCTAGGTGTTCATTAGAAGATGCTAGGCTGTTAATGGAAGAGGCCATACCTATGCAATTTGATACAATTGAAATCTCACCCACTTCTCCCTCTGAAATTAGGAAAATAATAAACTTGCTTAAAAGCAAAAACTCACATGGAATTGATGGCATTTCCAGCAAAATACTAAAAGCTTGTTCTCAACAGATAAGTAAGATTCTCAGCCACCTGTGTAATAGCTCTCTGGAACAGGGCATTTTCCCTGATAGACTGAAATATGCTATTGTTATACCTTTGCATAAAAAGGGGGATAGATCTGATGTCAACAATTACCGTCCAATCTCCCTTCTAACAGCTTTATCCAAAATTTTTGAGAAAGTAATGTATTCAAGAGTAGCTTCACATATCTGTAAAAATGAAGTACTAACAAAATGTCAGTTTGGTTTCCAGAAAGGTTTTTCAACAGAAAATGCCATATATGCTTTCACCAGTCAAATTTTGAATGATCTGAATAACCGAACACCTCCCATTGGGATTTTTTGTGATCTCTCAAAGGCTTTTGATTGTGTAAATCATGAAATTCTGCTAGACAAGCTCAAGTATTGTGGCATGAGTGGGACAGTGCACAAATGGTTTAATTCATACCTAACTGGAAGAGTGCAGAAAGTTGAAATAAGTAGTTCTCGTAACATGCAATGATCAGCACATTCCTCAAACTGGGGAACTATCAAGAATGGGGTTCCACAAGGGTCAGTCTTGGGTCCTTTGTTGTTTTTATTATATATTAATGACTTGCCATTCTATATTCATGAAGAGGCAAAGTTAGTTCTCTTTGCTGATGATACAAGTATAGTAATCACACCTGAGAAACAAGAATTAACTGATGAAATTGTCAATACTGCCTTTCAGAAAATTACTAAGTGGTTCGTTGTAAACAGACTCTCACTGAATTTTGATAAGACACAGTACATACAGTTCCGTACAGTGAATGGTATGACGCCATTAATAAATATAGACCTTAATCAGAAGCATATAGCTAAGGTAGAATATTCCAAATTTTTAGGTATGTCCATTGATGAGAGATTAAATTGGAAGAAACACATTGATGATCTGCTGAAACGTTTGAGTTCAGCTACTTATGCAATAAGGGTCATTGCAAATTTTGGTGATAAACATCTTAGTAAATTAGCTTATTACGCCTATTTTCACTCATTGCTTTCATATGGCATCATATTTTGGGGTAATTCATCACTGAGGAATAAAGTATTTATTGCACAGAAGCGTGTAATCAGAATAATAGCTGGAGTCCACCCAAGATCATCCTGCAGACATTTATTTAAGGATTTAGGGATATTCACAGTAGCTTCTCAGTATATATACTCTCTTATGAAATTTGTTATTAACAACCAAACCCAATTCAAAAGTAATAGCAGTGTGCATAACTACAATACTAGGAGAAAGGATGATCTTCACTATTCAAGATTAAATCTAACTTTGGCACAGAAAGGGGTGAATTATACTGGCACTAAAGTCTTTGGTCACTTACCAAATAGTATCAAAAGTCTGACAGATAACCAACAAGTATTTAAGAAGAAATTAAAAGAATTTCTGAATGACAACTCCTTCTACTCCATAGATGAATTTTTAGATATAAATTAAGAAAAAAAATATATATATAAAAGAATAAAAATAAAAAAACACAAAAAAAGTAGTTATATTAACTTAAGTATGTTGTTAAATTAACCTAATTATGTCATGTATTGGAAAATTCGACTCGTTCCACATCATTACGAAATATTGTATTTATGATCCATGGAACTAGTATTAATCTAATCTAATCTCAATTGAAATTGTCTGTTCTATAAGGAACAATAATAAACAAATTTCTCATTGTTTCAGAACAACTGTGCGATACTTCCTGTACAATAAAATGTTGCCAACACATGTATGCACCACAGAGAAGATGAAATACCTAATCCACATGTGGAATGTAGCAAATTATGACTGTGAAGCTATATTTCATTCAGTTCAAAACTTCAGTTGCCTGTAAGCAATGGGGCATATTTTATTTACACCTAGAGAATAAAACTTGTTTCCTAACCTAAAACTTTTAATTACATTTTAAATTTTTTGCAAATAGTATATATGTATTTTGAGTGTCCAAAAAGGCTAGGTAAGATAGTAAATATATTTGTTACTGTAAAACAGTTTCAGAATTGATCTAATTTCAAGTGCCCTTTTGTATCTTTTTAAGTATATTTTTGGCATTGTGAAACTTCTTTTAAAACAAATATTGTGCAGTGGGCAAATTTTACTACAGAAATTCAATAATGAGTGATAACAGAATTCAAAGTTAATAACATGTTCTGAGACATATTATAAGGTTCATCTGAAACATACATTTAATTGGTATCAACATCCTACTCATACCTTTGTCTAACACAGTCTGTTTAAAGTGGTGGTAAGATAGGTATAGTGCATACATCTTTATACATTGATTCATTTGTTCATTCTGCAGATTCCACCATGAAGGAGAGCCTTCAGGGATGTGATAAGAGTCTATGTATACACTAAGAAAACACAAGCAAATAGTGGAAACTTCAACTGTATACTGTATTAACAACAAACTGTCACCATACAGCTTAAAGCTGTTTGTGTCAGTTAATTAGTTAGTTAGTTTCATGTGTTCATGAATCATTTGTACAATTAATTGTAATATGTGAAACCAGTTATTTTACATTCATATTACACATTCTTATGTAAATGTGGGAGTTAGTAATGGCTACACTCCACCTTTTACGGATTACAAAAGTAGTTCTTCCAGGAAACAGAAGACAGTATCAAGGAGAACCTTTCCCTTTTTATTTTTTTATTTAACTTTGTTGTCTATCAGACATTTTATGTCCTTGGGCAAGTGATCAAAATTTTTGGCGCCAACATCGCACACTCCTTTTGTGCTAAAGACAACCTTAACATGGAGTAATGAATGTCATTTTTTTCTTTTTATATTGTGATTATGTAGATCATTATTCCTTTTGAATTGCAGTGGATTATTTGCAACAAACTTCATGAGGGAATAAATATACTGTGAAGCAGTAGTAAAGATTCCTTATTCCTTAAACAGATATCTGCAAGGTGATTGTATATATCATTCCTACATCACGTTTTTGATCAATGTAGACTATCTTTTGCAAAGTTACCCTAGAACATTATTCCATTATTGAATGAAAATGCACAAAATATGTTGACTTAGTTATTTGATTCTCCCCAAGATTTACAGTAATTCAAAGTGCAAATGTGGTTCAACGAAGTTGTTTTAGGAGTTCCAAAAAGTCCTTTTTCCTGTTAAAATTCTCATCAATACTGAAACTTAAGAATTTTGAAGTATCCACATTGTTTATGACTTCCTCACTGTGTGTTACACTTATCATCGGTGTGGTACCCTTAGATATGCAGAACTAAATATGTTGTGTCTTTCTGAATCTGAAAATGAGACCATTTGCAGAAAACCACTCAGTGATACTTCAACGAATATTATTTACCATTTACTGTGTGTGTCTGGATTGATTACAATACAATTGTCATCCATAAAAGAACTAATTCTGCTTGTTGTATATTAGACAAAGATCTTTTACAAAATGACAAACAATTGGGGACATCAGATTGAGCCTTGTGGAATCCCACAGTGATTTCTCCTCAGTCAGAAAAATATCCACTGGTTGCATTAGCTGAATTATTAACCACAGTTTTCTGCATTCTTTTTCTTAGATATGACGTTATCCATTGGCTGGCTACACCATCAGTTCCACAAAATCTCAACTTATCTAAGGGAACACTGAGCTTCACACATTCATGTATCTTAGATAGGTCACAGAAAATGCCAGATGGTGCTATTTTTTAAATTAATGCTTATAAAATTAGGTGAGGCAGCATGAAAATGTCATTGAGCACCTCTTCTGAAATTCGTACTGTAATGTACTCAAGATGATATTCTTGCTAAGTTGGGATAGTATTGTAGAATACGTGACCCTCTCAACAGTTTTGGAAAATGATGTCAGTAGTGTAAAATGAGTTCCTCCCAGCATATGCAGTAATCAAATAATTTATGGTGTTAAGCTATGTGGCATCTTCAACAACCACCAATATTTTGACAAGTTCATGAAGAATTTAAGCAAAAACCACCATCTCCATAAAGTCACTTGCTAATTTAATTTCAACCACTTTCTTAATAATATTATCCCAATAGCTGGAAGTTCATGTAAGAATCTCCAAGTGTGATGGTTCCATAGGATGACCTGTGCCAAGACAAATTTGCTTGGCTGTTGAGTGTGTGATGCTTATGCTCAGTACACTGGTCCCCCATGTTCCTGAAGGTCTGACCAGTATATCACCTGCCACAACTGCAAGACATATAGTAGACGCCCTCCTGCCCCAAATAAAGGCCTACTTTACAGATCCTAAAAGGACCATAATCTTAGATGGTAGTCAAAAAATCATGTTTCACATCATATTTCCATAAAATAAAATCAGCCCTGTGAGAAATACTTCCTGCATAAGGGAAAAAGGCCATAGACTTAAATGCTATATTGGTATTATCATCACTCACCTATACACTGTTGGTCTGTAGCATAACACATATGTCATATGTCTTCCACTATAACCATTCTAATGAAAGGTGAGCTCAAGATGGACTGACTCAGCTGGAAAGCTCTCAAGAGACTGAGATGACCTGGGCTCTATGAACCAAGATAGGAAGTAACCTGTCACACTGAGCACCAAACACAGAGTAATAGCAGAGAAGACGAGGAGGATTACAAAGTCAATATTTTAAAAAACAATGGCTAACACATTCTAAAATATAGAAGCAAACCTTGGAGCTTAACTAAGGAAGACAAGAACACACTGCAATGAATTTTTTTAGTTAAGTTACAGATGTAGCATCAGAGGTCAAGTGCAAAGCAGGAGAACAACTTGCTATATACTGTACAAATGAAAAACAGAGCAAGGATGTGTGAAATGGAAACATCATATCCACAGAATGTCTGAAGTCAGATTAGTCAAACATGTAAGCAATTATAAACCAGTAAGAAAGAGAGATAGAGGAAGACCTACTTCAGGGAAGATGTAACAGACTGTAAGCCTGTTCCATGAAGTGAAGAAAATAGGCTAAAAATCAAATTTTATGTAGTAGTTTAATATTATTAATACATAATACATATATCACTACTAAATTCATCAATGGATTACCAGTAGTTGGCCACCAATATATCCTTTATAATTCTCTTAAACTGAATTTTATTAGTAAATTAACTCCTTATGGCTGCTTGCAAGTTACTTAAATTGTGGGTTCCTAAATAGTGATCACCTTTCTGGACCAAAGTAAATGACATGACATGACATCTAGATTATTATTTCCAGTACTGAGCAATTGGTTTAAAAAAGAGAGATAAATATTTATGATAAATTTCACTGTGGAATAAATATACTGGGGGGCAGAAGGTCTCATTAACAGGCTGTATTAAAGACATGAAACTAACCTCAGAATGGGTGAACATAATATTTGGGGTCCCAAAATAATGGACACTGGACCCAGTCTCATTCTTAACCTACATGAATGATGTTCAAATGAGTTTTAAGGGAAGTTCAGTGGTTGTATTGTTTGCTGATGACTCGAGCATACGATCGAGGGTTGAGACTTGGTCTTGGCAGACAAAGCACATGTGATAACTGAACAGTCCTTCAAGCATCTAAAGTAGGCACCAACGGTTATATTTGGAATGCGCACGCGTACACACGAGTGCGCGTGCGTGCATACATATTCATAATCATATAATTCACACGCCCATAGCCACAGTCATCTCTGGATATAAAGGCCAGACTGCAGCAGCTGCTCTCACACTTGTGGCAGATGGTGGGGGTAGATTAGTAGTGTGGGGTGGGGACTGAGACAAATAACAGGGTAGAAGTGGTTGAATACCCCATAATTCTGCCTATGGTAATGTGTAGGGACATGGCAGTGACAGATTGGTGTGCTGCTATGTGCAACATTGGAAGGCTGTGCTGGGGGAGAATAGGTGGGGTGGAGAGGGTAGCAAGGGATAAGCAAAAAACCAGTGAAGAGGAAGGGACTCTGCAGGTGCACTGGGGGATAATAGGCACATGTGAGGCCAGAGTAGGAGTAATGAAGTCTATAGAGGCAGCTGCGTACAAGGACAGGTAGAAGTTGCGACGGGGAGGGGGGTTACAGGAATGAAGGAGATGTTATAGGGAAAGTTCTCACAAACACAGTTCAGAAAAGTTGGTGACTTTGGGATGGAAACAGCACAGCTGTGAGCAGATGTTTAAGCCAAAGACATCATGTTAGATGATGTGTAAACAACTTGGGTGGACAGACAGCTTGTTAGTGAGAGTACTGGACAGTGGTTCCAGGATAATCAGTGAACCACATGGTTGATTTCACAGTTGGCTCTGCCTTTGATGGGGTTTGGGACACCTGTGACAGGACTGGAGTAGTTGGTAGTGCAAGGATGTATGGGACAGGCCTTGCATGTAGTTCTGTTATAGGAATAGGAGTCATGGTACAAAGGGGTTGTGAGCACTGGTGTAATAAGGATGGACAAATATGTTTTATAGGTTTGGTGGATGGTAGATGACTACCATGGGAAGGGTAGGGAGGATATTTCCCACTTCAGGTGAGGAACTGTGGAGTGTGTGTGAGTCCTTTTACCACACAGTAACCTGCTCACCACTGCAGATGCCAATTCCCTCTATACTATCATCCCTACTCTCATGGCCTCATCATCATTAAACATCACCATTCTTAATGCCTGACTGACTGCAGTGTCCTTCTTGGTCATCATGAGCAACTATATTCTGACACAAAATCTCCTTTGTAAGCATCACCTACAAATAAATCCACAATACAGCCATGGGCACCCATTTGCCAAACAATTCATGGGTCGTATAGAGGAATCCTTCCTAGCCATGCAGAATCCTGAACCTCTCACCTGGTTCACATTCAATGTTGTCATCATCTTGACCTGCACTGTGAGTGAGGAGGCCCAATCCATATTAGCCCGAACATAAACACTTTTTGCCTCATTTGCTTCACCTTGTCCTCCTCAACCCAACAAACCACCTTCCTCAAAGTTGACCTACACCTCATGGATGTCTCCATCGGTACCTCTGTCCACATCAAATCTACCAATCACCAACAGTACCTCTATTTAAATGGCAGCCTCCCATTCCGCACCAAGAAGTGCTTCCATACAGCCTAGCCACATGTGGTTGTCGCATGTGAGGTGATGGTCAGCCTGTTTCCTCATATGCTGAAGGTCTCACTGATGCCTTCACAGATCAAAATTACCCTCCCATTCTTGTCGAGAGACAGATCTCTCTGCCTTGTCTCTCTAGGTACCTACTATCCACTGTCAAGGAAATCAATCATGTTCTCTGCCAACATTTCGGCTACCTCTTGTCATGTCTTGAAATGTGAAATTTCCTCCCCACCTCTCCTGCTGTGGTATTCTGCCACCCATCTACACAATATCCTTATCTGTTTGTTTCACCCTGCTCATAACTCTTCTCCATGGCACTTATCCCCGCACTAGACCTGAAAGCAAGCCCTATCTCAAACATCCTCTCAAAAGTGTCTACTCCAGTCCTATCACAGGCACTTCCTACCTCATCAAAGGCAGGGTCATCACTGAAAGCAGCCATGTGATCTACCAACTTTGCTGCAACCGTGTGTGCCATTCTACATGGGTAACTGTTGGGGTTTGGTGAAGAAAATAAATTTGTAAGACAAAATTGAAATTAACTCTTCTAGTCAATCCCGTAAATTACGTATAATAAAAGGCCAGCACAGCAAAGGAAGTATGAGACAATCTAAGAAGAGCTTTTGAAGATATTTACTTAGGAAAGCATGTTTACTAAGAGAGATTATCACCACATATTTAGGCAAATGTAAAAATTTTGAAGCATCCATAAACAAAATCATCTTACTTTGAATAGTATAAGACATACTGAATTCAATGTTGCTGAAGAATGGATTGATACCTTGTTACTACTAGCAGTACTAAGTGATAAGTACTTCCCCATGATAATGGACATAGAGAGTTCGGGGATACCAATTACAGGTGAAAGCATAAAAGTCAATATATTACAAGATGTTAAGAATGTGCTAGAATATCTTGTCAACAAAAAGGAAGCAGCTTTGTATTCAAATTACAAAAAGTAGTAGTTTGTTCAGTATTATAAATGCCAAAGAATGAGACATTTTGCATCAAGCTACACAAAAAAAGTACACAAGGAAGAAAGTCAGTTTTCAAAAGATTCAGAAATGAAGACAAGCACTTACTGCATATTATTCTTATAATAAAACTCAAGGCAAGAATAAAGACTGGTTCCTGGATTCTGGGGCATCTATGCATATTACAAAAGACTTATCAGTTTTTCACATTGTGAACTGATAGGAAAGATAAACTTTAATTTAAATGTTAAAGGAGAATCACAAGATATTATAGCACATAATGTACATTATGTGAAGAATATCACTACAAAATTGCTTTCAGTTGTGAAATGGTGAATAAGGGCAACAAGTCAATTTCTTATTTAAACGGCACGGAAGTAAATAATCAGAATGGCACAGCAAGTAAAACAAGGGGTGTTTATAAATTAGATGTTCTTAAAGTGGGAAATAGTCAAGTTCTGCAAAAAGTTTTTTTATGGCATCAAAGACTCCATAATCTTAATAGGATAAGCATGATCTTATTAAAAGGTCTGACAACAGTGCTCAAAGGATTGTAATAGTTGTAACAATATTGTGAAATTTGTATAGCAAAGCCAGATTACATTTTAAAACAAGTAAAAAAATCTGAGTGTTTGTCAGATACACGCAGATCTTTGTGGGCCTATGGAAAAGGAATCTATAGGAGGTAGTTGTTATTTTCTTACCTTGATTGATAATTTTTCAAGATATGCCCAAGTTTATTTCCATGGAACCAAGTACAAAGTGAGTGAAATATTTGATGATTTTCACATTATAGGTGAAAGATAGACTAGGAAGAAAATATAAGTTCTCAGATCAGATCAAACAATGGTACCAAATGTGTCAATAAACAGTTTAGACAGCTACTGAATGAATTTGGAATCAAACATCAAACTACAATTTGCCATAGTTCTGCTCAAAATGGATTAACAGAATGGGCCAACAGAACAATTGTAGAGAAAGCAAGGAGCATGCTAAAGGATACAGGATAACCAAAATGTTACTTGGCAGAAGCAGTACCAATTGCATTATATCACTAAAGCTGCAACAAGCAAGACTCCATGAAGTTTGTACTGGAAAAAAAACCTGATCTAGATCATCTAAGAATTTTTGTATGTAAGGCCATGGTACAGGTTCCCAAACAACTTAGAAGATGAGACTGCAAATCTGTAAAACATATTTTTATTCAATACTGCAAAGATTCCATAGGTTACATATTCATAATTCCTAAAAAGAAAGAGGTTATAACTAGCAGAGATGTAGGATTTTTGAATGTGGTGACAATGAAACAAATGGTGAAAAAGTATGTGTACATATTAATCCTGAAGATGATGTCCAAGAACATGTCAAGGTACCAGTAAA
Organism: Schistocerca serialis cubense; assembly: GCF_023864345.2. Taxonomy (NCBI): domain Eukaryota; kingdom Metazoa; phylum Arthropoda; class Insecta; order Orthoptera; family Acrididae; genus Schistocerca; species Schistocerca serialis. The sequence continues at coordinate 119,491,258 of NC_064642.1, read as the reverse complement.
CTTAGAAACTAAAGGACCTGAAAAAATTTTTCAGGAACAATCAGATATGTTTATTGAAAGTAAAATGGATAATGAGATCCACGAAACTCCAGCAACAAAGGACATAAATTTATGATGTTCGTCACATATGATAAATACTTAAGATGTTTCCAGATAAAGATGATGAGACTTGTGTACAGGGTAAATACTTTCTGATTCATTGAACAAACCTCTTAAGTGAAGACAAGTTCAAGAAATTGGTAAAACTGTATGATTTAACAACATGAAGTTCCAGTGCTTTGAGATTGTGTAGTGGTGGTATAAGCTGTGACCAGCACACCTGTCGGCAAAGACGTAGCGTGAAGATCGATAGTTGGCACTGGATCAAGCATGTCTCTCAGGAGGGAGGCCAAGAGACACTTTCAGCAACAAGCTGCTAATGCCCTCTTGACAGCAAGTGTTTAGATCACCACCACTGACCGTCAATCTCAGTTACTAGCTTTCTAGTCTGTCTCTGGCTTTTCCTTTCTTTCTCTTTTGTGTTATATATTTTGTCCATTTTATTCTCACACTCGTGGCATTGTTTTATTAGGAACAAGACTCTGATGACCTTGTAGTTTGGTCCCGTCTCCCGCCTTTAAACCAACCAACCATCTAGTCTGTCTCAGTCTGTCACTAGCACAGTTGCCAAGCCACTGATGTAACTCGCACTCAGTCAGCATGTGTAATCGCATAGCGGGACTTGTACTTCACCAGCAGTGAGGCCAACATAGACTATTAGTGAAGAGCTTATACCACAGCACATGGAATCTTAATGTTAAGTAGCTTCTGTTTATGTACAAAAAGAACCCTGTTCATACATGTGTGCAGTAGTGTTGTGGAAAGAGGGTACCAGCCACCAAACAGCATCCTCTCCCTTGATCGCTATGGTACAAGACTCAATACCAATGACATACTAGATGTTCTGTGTTATGTCCCTTTGTGTAGTATCTCTTTGTAAATTGCCAGGAACACATTAACTATAGTAAAATATATGTTCCTAAATAGTGTTTTTCAACATTATTGTACTGCACAAATTTACACTGCAGAAAGAAAATTAGTATGTCCTTAAAAATGTTTCCAATTCATCAAGATTTATTGCTGCAACTGTGCATATCAAGAACATGAAATGATTACATTTATGGATCAATAGCACAAGCAGTTCTGAGGTACTCGGTATCAACCCATGCAGAAACACTCAAATTAGTATGTGATGTAGTCTCAACAGGAGACAGTGCAGGTGCTAACACTGGCACCCAGTCGATCATACAGATGGCAAATACTGTTGTGGGTTATGTTATGCTGTGCCTGCTCAAGATGTTCAAGTAGTTCTGCAACAGTTGTTGGTTGATGAGTTGCACGAGTCACTCTCATTCCATCACATCCCACACGTTCACTGCAGACAAGTCCAGAGATCTTTCTGGCCAGGGAAGCTGCTGAACATCTTGCAGAGCATATAGAGTTTCAGAGGCAGTGTGTGGGGCAGCATCATCATGTTGGAACAACACATTACCTTCCTGGTGCAAGAACTGAATGAGTGGAAGATGGGCTGTAGGTGTGTGTGCCTGTAGTCCGACTGCTAATAACCATTTCACAACACTGTACTGTGGTAGCTGTATAATGCTACCCTTACAATGATCCTGTCAGGTGTCTGTGCTGCGTGGACATCCAGAATCTCATCTACAGTTGTGAGAATATTCACGTGACCACTGTTACCAGCATCATTGTGCACCTGACTCAGCACTTCCAACTTGTGTGGCATTTCTCTGAAAGAACTATTTCATCATTCGCAATGCCACAGTTTGACCCCTTTCAAATTCTCAGTTAGCTGTAGGAAGTAAAAGTGCATCTCATGGGATGGTTGCTTGCTTGTTTCACACGTTAACATCACAGTGAGCCATCCAGCTGTGAGCATTCCCTATTAAAGGGTAAACACAGGTGAGTCACTGATAGCTATGCCAATATCCTATCTGTTGGTGGAGGACCTTGAAACCCTTATCAGTACATGTACTGACCCAACAGGAACCATTTCCCTGCTCCAACTCTAGCCTCACACATGGCTTCTTTCCGGCAGCACACCTATACAATCCTTTCCCCATCTTCCCCTATCCTTGCCTTGCTATCTCTGACCCATACCTCTTCTGTACCCCTGTATTGACACCAGTGTGTGTGTGTGTGTGTGTGTGTGTGTGTGTGTGTGTGTGTGTGTGTGTGTGTGAGAGAGAGAGAGAGAGAGAGAGAGAGAGAGAGAGAAGACCAAGACATGCCCCCCAGGCTACACCCTGATAATGCCCCCTGGGCAGCGTGCATATAGGCCGCTGCCACTGACCAAGCTGTCTCAGTTGGTGAATCTCTCAACCTTCATACCTCAATACATTGCCTGGGAATCAGTTTTGCACTTTAGCTAGCTGTGAGGGAATGTTAGCTATTGCATATAGTTGTGATATGGGTATGGACAAGATTCAAGAATTAGTACAAGTTTTCGATTGCTGTTAATTACAGAATTTCAGATTGGAAATCATCGAAGTTAAGTACTCAATTGGTTCTTGCAATAAAGTGTATTTTAACCATGTGTGCATTTTGTGTCTAGAGAGAGGAAACCAGCTACCCACTTACATCACTCTCTCCTCGTCCAGCCAGGAACCACGAAACATTACAAGAGGGCACAGCTACATCATCTCACATTCTGGGAGTGTACAGACGAGGGTGTTGTATATTTTCACTGCTTGTCATCTTATAGAATTGTCTGCTGAGGTAGTGTGTCTGAAGTAAATTATGTACTTTTTCAGAAAAATTGAACAGTAAGAATATTGTGTGAATTAGATAACAGTACATCTTCCAGAAGCCTTATTAAGGACCATGGAACTGTTACATTCTTACCTTTTGACCATGATCTCATCCCAACAATTGAATATGACCTCGAGCAGCTTCTCAGCCCTTAGGTCCATCCCACAACCTGACACCTGAATTCATCTCTATCCTCACACCAGCAATCTCATGCACTCCTACCTATTACCTGTTCCCCAGATTCCACAAATCCAACCTCACAGGTCTCCCTACTGATTGTCCCATTGTGGCTGGGTGCAACGCTTTGACAGAAAGAACATCTGCCTTTGTTGACCGACACCACTAAACGACTGTCTTTAACTCCCATCCTACATTCAAGACACTGCTTACTTTGTTCACTGCCTCTCCACAGTTCCTGTCCTGTTACCACCAGACTTCCTGTAGGTCACTGTGAATGTGACGTTCCTGCACACCAACATCGCAATGCACATGGCTTTGTGACCATGGAGCACTACCTTTCACAACATTGTCCTGGTACCAAACCCCCCCCCCCCCCCCCCCCACCTCTTTCGTAACCCTCTTAACCAAACACATCCTGACCCACAATTTACAAACAAATATGTGGTACTGCCATTGTTACTTGCATGTCACTATTCTGTGCCAACTTATTTACGGGCTAGGTGAGTGCTCACATTTCCCTTGTATTAGGCATTACATGCACTTTCAGTACATGTGATTCATAATGATAGCTGAACTGTGATGTACGAATACAAAACCCAAAACTAATTTTCATGTATACTTCACCTCCTTGTCTAGCATTCACAGCAGACTTAAATACTCTTAAGTTATTCAAGCAGTTCCCACCTACCAGAAAGCAATAAATTGTGGAAAGATTACATTTCATGTACTTTTCATTCCAACTGGTCTACAGCAAGCAGACCCCAAAGGTATATAACATGTAAGAGAACAAGAATACACTGTGCATGTGTACAAAGGATAAACATTATGCTAATTTACATTCCACAGATCCCAAATGAAATGGTCCTTATGGATGGAGTAAGTCAAATAATGTTGAACATGTGGTGGTGGTGGTGGTGGTGGTGGTGGTGGTGGTGGTGGTGTTGTGATCTCCAGTCCGAAGACTGGTTTGACGCAGCTGTCCATGCTACTCTATCTTGCACAAGCCTTTTCATCTCTGAATGACTACTACAAATTACAACATTCTTACACTGCTCACTGTATTCACCTCTAGGTCTCCCACTAAAACTTTTGCCCCCAAATTTCCCTCCAATACTAAATTGGTGATCACTTGATATCTCAGAATATGTCATATCAACCAATCCCTCCCACCATGCCACTAATTTCTTTTCTCATGAGTTCCATTCAGTAACTCCTCATTTGTTACATGATCTACCACCTAATCTTCAGCATTCTTCTATAGCACTACATTTCAAAAGCTTCTATTCCCTTCTTGTCTAAACAGTTCATCATCCATGTTTCACTTCCATACATGGCTACACTCTATACAAATACTTTCAGAAAGACTTTGTAATGCTTAAATCTATATTTGATGTTAATAAATTTTTCTTTTTCGGAAACACTTTCCTTGCCATTTCCAGTCTACATTTTATATGCTCTCTACTTTGACCATCATCAATTACTTTACTCTCCAAATAGCAAAACTCATTTAACTCACTTAAGTGTTTTATTTCCTGATCTAATACCCTCAGCATCACCTGACTTAATTTTACTACATTCCATTATCCTCATTTTGCTTTTGTTGATGATCATCTTACATCCACCTTTTAAGACACTATTCGTTCTGTTCAGCTGCTCTTCTTTGCTCTTCTTTGCCCTTTGCTGTATCTGACTGAATTACAATGTCATCAGCAACTTCAAAATTTTCATTTCTTCTCCCTGAACTTTAATTCCTATTCCAAATTTTTCTTCAGTTTCCTTTATCTCTTGCTCAGTTTACATAATGGAAGAACATTGGGAATGGGATACAACCCTGTCTCACTCCATTCTCAACCACTGCTTCCCTTTCGTGCACCTCAACTCTTATAACTGCCATCTGGTTTCTGTACAGGTTGCAAATAACCTATTTGCTCCATGTATTTTACCCTTGCTACATATATAATTTCAAAGAGAGTATTCCAGGCAACATTTTCAAAAGCTTTCTGTAAGTCTGCAAATGATACAGACACAGGTTTGCCTTTCCTTAAACTACCTTCTAATGTGTCGTAGTGTCAGTATTACCTCATGTATTCTTACATTTCTCCAGAATCCAAACTGATCTTCCCTGAGGTCAGTTTCTACTAATCTTTCCATTCTTATGTAAAGAATCCATGTTAGGAATTTGCAACTGCAAGTTTGGTGATAATCATACCCGTCAGCACCTGCTTTCTTTGGAATTGGAATTATTACATTATTTATGAAGTCTGAGGGTATTTCATCTGTCTCATACATCTTGCGCACCTATTGGAAGAACTTTTATTAAAACAGTACAGTATTTTTTGTAGTATGTGAGTAATGTCAGATCTTTTCATCATATAAATTTCCCCTTTTACATGAGATTTTAATTCTCTTAGTTATCCACAGCTTAATTTTTCAAAAATCATCTTCTGTGAAACTTTTAGGAGAGCAATTTTCAAATATTGGCACAAATTTACTATGCAATAAATTGAATTTGACATTAGCAGTTAATTGTGTACCTCTTTTCATACCAACTCTTTAAACTTACTCTGAAACATTGTATCTTCACTATCACATTAAAAATGAACAGTTCTCGGGTATCTGACTGGGTAGCATCGTAATTTCAGCAGACGTACACGCTGCCATCTTCAGGTGGTCCCTGACAAATGTTGTGCTGTTCCTCTGGGCGCCCTATATATATAAGCCTTTACCCCCTCCACCGTTCCTCTCTTGGTACCTTCGGTGCGGCCGGTGCGGCGCCTACTGCAGGTGGTGAGGGAAGCGGTGCCTGAGTCTGAACTGGGGTCTAAAGTCTCCCTGCTGCCGCCGTTGGGGGCGGCCCTCAATCTGTGGGACCGCATCTTTCTCTCCAGGCTGAGTGCAGGGTTCCAAGCCTGACTAAGTTGAAGGCCACTGTCTTTACTAATTAGATCATCCTGTAGTCAGATTTTGATGGCCTCTTTAATAGCACAGTCCCAGGAGGAGGAGGATTGACAGAGTGTTTTTGTTTTTTCACAGTCCATCGTATGGCCAGTCTTTATACAATGGTCAGCCACAGCTGATTTAGTGGCCTGGCATAATTCAATATGGCGCTTGTGTTCATGGCACCTCTCTTCAATAGTGTGGACTGTCTCTCCAATGTGTGATTTTCCGCACTGACAGGGAATTTTATAAATGCCTGGTTTTCGAAGGCCTAGGTCATCTTTCACTGAACCCAGTAGAGTTAAGGTTTTTGCAGGGAGCCGGAATACACATTTTACATTGTGTTTCCCCAGGATTCTACCGATTTTTCTTGAGGTATTTCTGACAAACGGAATGCACGCCAATGACTTGTGTTCTTCTGTTTCTTCTTCTTGTTCTCTTGGCGCAGTCTGTCTGAGTGTGTGTCTTATTTACTTCTGGTTGTACCCATTTTTCCGAAATGTTGTCTCGAGGTGCTGCAGTTCTGCTGGAAGGCTCTCCTGATCACAGATCAATCGTGCCCTGTGAACAAGTGTGTGCAAAACACCTTCACGCTGGGAGTTGTGGTGGCAACTGAAGGCATTTAGGCACAAATCGGTGTGTGTTGGTTTTCTGTATACACTGTGCCCCAGCTTGCCATCAGGTTTCTGTTTCACCAGGATGTCAAGAAGTGGTAGGGCACCACCCTGCTCCACCTCCATCAAGAACTGCATGTTGGGGTGCAGCAAGTTGAGGTGTTCGAGAAATTCGTTTTAGCTGTCCTGTCCATGTGACCAAACAATGAACATGTCATCCACATAGCGGAAGAAACAAGTTGGTTTTTGTTTGGCTTGTTCTAGTGCCTTTTCCTCAAAATTCTCCATAAAAAAAAGTTGGCTACAACCAGTGAAAGTGGGCATCCCAGGGCGACGCCATCTGCTTGTTCATAATAATTTCTGTCGAACAGGAAGTATGTTGAGGTGAGCATGAGCTCGAAGAGCCTTGTTAAGTCGTTGTTGAATTTGTTCCTTACCAGATCGATGGAGTCTTTCAATGGTACCCTAGTGAAGAGGGACACTACGTCAAAGCTCACTAACAAGTCGCTATCCTGGAGCCAAAGTTCTTGTATATGTTGCACAAAGTGGATTGAATTGCAGATGTGGTGTTTGCATTTTCCCACAAATGGACTAAGGAGACCCGTCAGGTGTTGGGCCAGTTCATAAGTTGCTGCTCCTGTGTTGCTGAATATTGGACGCATAGGTGTCCCATCCTTGTGGACGTTTGGTAGCCCATACCCCCCTGGTGAGTCATGGCAGTGCAGCCGCTTGTGGTCGAAGTTTCTTGACAGTTTTTCCATCAAAGGTACTGCGAAGAAAATCACTGGTTCTTTGAAGGCAACTTGTCGGGTCTCCTTCTATCCTTCTGTACACTGCGTCATCGAGAACTTCATAAATTTTTCTCTTATTTTCTGAGTGCAGGAGCAGTACTGTAGCATTTCCTTTGTCAGCAGGCAAGACCACCAACTCAGGATCGCTGCATAACTCGCAGGTGGCCACTCTCTCCTCCTTCGTGATGTTCGGTTTCAGTGGTGCGACCCTGGTGAGCATACAGCACGTTTCATGACGTATTTCTTCTGCTTCATTGGCTGGCAGAGTGTAGGTGGCCTGTTCCATCCTGCTTACAATGTTCACAATTGGTAGAGATGTTGGGGTCGGGGCGAAGTTGACTCCTTTCTCGAGCACCAACATTGCTGCGTCATTGATCATTCTTCCTGTAAGGTTGATGACAGTATGCTTAGGTGGTTCTTGCATAGTCTTCTGTCATGCTACAATGCGTTCAAACTTCGATGTTTGCTTACTCGTAGCTTTTCTTCGTACGCCACCTGCTTGTGTCCAGGTGGCAGCGTCAGCCCATTCCCATGATATGGGAGATAGAACTGAAGATATCCTGAGACGGACATCTGGCAGTTTCTTTGAAGTGTCATCCAGATTGCACATTAAAAATGGGTTACACATTAATTGTTCAAGCCTGAGCACTCTCTATAAAAATGTTGTCAATCTTTTAGAGTTTCACCTTGTCTGACAGGTAGCTCAATAATTCATCTAGATTTCTCAAAAATAGCTGAAAGTTTCTTAGAGGGGCCCTGTAGACTGTTACAATAATCAGAGAAATATTCTGCAGTAATAACTCACAAGTGCATGCTTCTAGGTTGTGATCTACACAAAAGCTGTTTCATTAACTGTGTATGTTGCAATTTCTACTTTTTCTATGCTAACTTACACAAAAATGATGCCCTGAAGTATAATTTCTCCATCCCTAGGCTTACTTGATGTTCTGAGAGATGCAGAACATCCATTTTTGTTGCAGTCTTCAGTGCAGAGACTGGTTTGATGTAGCCCTCCATGCTACTCTTCCTGCGCAGCCTTCATCATCTCCCAGTACCTACTGCAACCTATATCCTTCTGAATCTGGTTAGTGTATTCATCTCTGGGTCTCCCTCTATTATTTTTACCCTCCACGCTGCCCTCCAGTACTAAATTTGTGATCCCTTGATTACTCAGAACATGTCCTACCAATTGATCCCTTCTTTTAGTCAAATTGGGCCACAAATTCCTCTTCTTCCCAATTCTGTTCAGTACCTTCTCATCTAATCTTCAGCATTCTTTTGTAGCACTACATTTTGAAAGCATCTGTTATTCCTCTTGTCTAAATGTTTATCGTCAATGTTTCACTTCCATGCATGGCTACACTCTGTAAAAATACTTTCAGAAACGACTTCCTGACACTTAAATCTATACTCGGTGTTAACAAATTTCTCTTCTTCAGAAATGCTTTCCTTGCCATAGCCAGACTAAATTTTGATTTTGTTGATGTTCATTTTATATGCTCCTTTCAAGACACTGTTCATTCCGTTCAACTGCTCTTCCAGGTCCTTTGCTGTCTCTGACAGAATTACAATGTCATCGGCGAACCTCAAAGTTTTTATTTCTTCTCCATAGATTTTAATACCTACTCCAAACTTTTCTTTTGTTTCCTTTACTGCTTGCTCAATATACAGATTGAATAGCAACGGGTAGAGGCTACAACCCTGTCTCACTCCCTTCCCAACCACTGCTTCCCTTTCATGCCCCTCGACTCTTATAACTGCCATCTGGTTTCTGCACAAATTGTAAATAGCCTTTCGCTCCCTGTATTTTACCCCTGCCACCTTTAGAATTTGAAAGAGAGTATTCCAGTCAACATTGTCAAAAGCTTTCTCTAAGTGTACAAATGCTAGAAATGTAGATTTGCCTTTCCCTAATCTATCTTCTATGATAAGTCGCAGGGTCAGTATTGCCTTGTGTGTTCCAACATTTCTACAGAATCCAAACTGATCTTCCCCGAGGTCGGCTTCTACCAGTTTTTCCATTCGCCAGTACAGAATTTGTGTTAGTATTTTGCAACTATGACTTACTAAACAGGTAGTCCAGTAATTTAACACCTGTCAACACCTGCCATCTTTCGGATTGGAATTATCATGTTCTTCTTGAAGTCTGAGGGTATTTCGCCTCTCTTGTACATCTTTCTCACCAGATGGTAGAGTTTTGTTGTGGCTGGCTTTCCCAAGGCTATCAGTAGTGCTTATGGAATGTGGTCTACTCCTGGGGCCTTGTTTCGACTTAGGTCTTTCAGTGCTCTGTCAAACTCTTCAAGCATTATCATATCTCCCATTTCATCTTCATCTACATCCTCTTCCATTTCAATAATATTGCCCTCAAGTACATCACCCTTGTATAGATCCTCTGTTTCTTCCACCTTTCTGCCTTCCTTTCTCTGTTTGGAATTGGTTTTCCATCTGAGCTCTTGATATTCATACAAGTGGTTCTCTTTTCTCCAAAGGTTTCTTCATTTTCCTGTAGGCAGTGTCTGTCTTATCCCTTGTGATATATGCCTCTACATCCTTACATTTGTCCCATAGCCATCCCTGCTTAGCCATTTTGTACTTCCTGTCGATCTCATTTTTGGGACGTTTGTATTCCTTTCTGTCTGCTTCAATTACTGCATTTTTATATTTTCATCAATTAAATTCAATATTTCTTCTGTTACCCAAGGATTTCTACTAGCTCTTGTCTTTTTATCTATTTGATCCTCCACTGCCTTCACTATTCCATTTCTCAAAGCTACCCATTGTTCTTCCACACTGTTTCTTTCACCTGTATTTCTTAGTTGTTCCCTAATGCTCTCTCTGAAATTCTCTAAAACCTCTGGAAACCTCTGATTCTTTCAGTTTAGCCAGGTCCCGTCTCCTTAAAATCCTATCTTTTTGCAGTTTTTTCAACTTTAATCTGTTGTTCATAACCAATAAATTTTGGTCAGAATTCACATCTGCCCCTGGAAATGTCTTACAATTCAGAACCTGGTTCCTAAACCTCTATCTTACCATTATGTAATCTATCTGAAATCTTAGTGTGTCTCCAGGCCTTTTCCACATATACAACCTTCTTTCATGATTCTTAAATGAAGTGTTAGCTATGATTGGGTCATACTCTGTGCGAAATTCTATCATGCAGCTTCCTCTTTCATTCCTTACCCCAATCCATATTCACCTACTATTTTTCCTTCTCTTCCTTTTACTACTATCAAATTCCAGTCCCCCATGACTATTAAATTTTCGTCCCCCTTATCTACCTGAATAATTTCTTTTATTGCATCATACATTTCTTCAATCTCTTCATCTCTGGAGCTAGTTCTCATATAAACTTGTACTACTGTGGTAGGCATGGGCTCCATGTCTATCTTGGCTGCAGTGATTTGTTCACTGTGCTGTTCATAGTAGCTTATCCGCACTCCTAATTTCTTATTCATTATTAAACCTACTCTTTCATTATCCCTATTTGATTTTGTGTTTATAACCCTATATTCCCCTGACCAGAAATCTTGTTCCTCTTGCCACCAAACTTCACTAATTCCCACTATATCTAACTTTAACCTATCGATTTCCCTTTTTAATTTTTGCAACCCACCTGCCCAATTAAGGGATCTGACATTCCATGCTCCAATCTTTAGAACACCACTTTTCTTTCCCCTGATAACAGAATATCTATCACTCAAGATTTTTCCACATCTTCTAGGCATACAAGAAGCTCATCTATCTTATTTTTCAACACTCTAATGTTCTGAAGAAACAAATTAATTTTACTTTTCTGGTTACTGTTACATATATTATGGTCCTGTTCTGCTCTGATTTCTTTCAATACTGTCTGTCTGTATCCTGACACTGTTCTAAATATGTACCCCCTTTGTTTCCAGTAATCACAGGGCTTTTTGTCTTGGGTGCTTGTGTGCCCCCTTATGCTTTCTCCAATGAGATCAGCTAATCTTCCCTACCTTCTCCCATTCAGGTCATGGTTTGTGTGTTCCCAGCTCCCAATTGCAACAATAGGCACAGCATAGATATGAGACTTTATTTCGGTCAAAAGCAACTCACTCATTTTAACCCAGCTAACAACCTACTAAGCACTAAAGACTGCTAAAAACTTAAGCTTTCAGCCGAAATGCTTTCTTCAGAAATAGAAAACTCAGACACATTCACACAAGCACAACTCACACAGATGTGGCCACTGTTTCTGATTGCTTTAGCCCTACATCCCATGTGAGCAGCAATCTGGGGCAAGTGGTGGGGGTAAGGAGGAGTTGTGGGATAGGAGAGGAGGGATAGCATGGTAGGGAGTGGGGGTAGATGGTGTGCTGCTTGTGAGAGAAAGCAAGGATGTGGTGGGGACTGGATATGGGTGCTAGTGCAGAGTTGGGTGGCTGTGCTGGGAGGGGGAAAGATGTAGAGAATGGGAAAAGACTAGTGGGGTCAGAATAGAAGGCATATGAAGTGCTACAGCGGGAGCAGGGAAGGGGATAGGTAGATTGAGGACAGGGACTAGTGAAGCTGGAGGACAGGGGGTTACAGGAACAAAATTTAGAATTATAATTTCAAGTGGAAACCTCCTTACTCAGTTTTCCTAAGATTTTCTCGATTAAGGATTGGAGGTCCCATTAGCTGAATATCAAATAGCGGTGTTTCTTGAAAAGAGTGCTCTGTTGTTATCAGAAACTAGAACTGTTGTCCTATGATCAATATCTAAAGAGTGTTTCCAGAAGAATATAAATATATTGGGAGGTATTAGTACAGACTAATTTGAATGAAACATTTCATAATACACTGGTTCAATTCAGTTTTGATTGGTTACAGATATACATCCAATTGAATTGAACCAGTGTTATATGAAATGGTTCATTCAAATTAGTCTTTACTAATACCTCCCAATATATTTATATTCTTCTGGAAACGCTCTGTAGATATTGATCATAGGACAACAGTTCTAGTTTCTGATAACAATAGAGCACTCTTTTTCAAGAAACGCTGCTCCTCGACATTCAGCTAATGGGTCCTCCAAGCTTTCACATAACCGAGAAAATCTTAGGAAAATTGAGTAAGGTGGTTTCCACTTGAAATTATGGGAATTCTAAATTTTCTGATTTATGAAATATGTTGAACAGTTTCACTTTACAACACAAAACTGTAATCTATGTGAAAATAATATTTTATGCCCTATATAGAGATTGCAGAAATCTTAATATGACTGAAAATGTTGTTTCTTGTTAATGACAAATGTCACTAAGTAAATGATGTGAGAAGTGAATGTGAGAATTTAAAAATCTTTGAAGATGTCTCTGCAAGATATTCAGTTATTTACTTTTTGCAGTGGTCAACTCGTACTGTTCACCTTTGAGGATTGTACTCTTTGTTTACTTTAGCTGCATTGTCTCTAAAGTAATTCTACAATACAGAAATGAGTGGAAGTAATTAAAATAATCAACACTCTGAACATAAAGTGTGAGATGATGCCAGACAGTTCCTGTATGCTGGGCACAGCTGCTTCATGTGTTTGTTATGCAATGTTGTAGATGTGTTTATAGCAACATCTCTTTGTAGCTCTGGGGATGGCTGTTGTTTTTGCCTACAGCTGTTTACGCTTCACTGTTGAAAGCTATGAAAAATGATACCAGGTGTCTGGGATTTCCTTAAGTTGACTTGACTGTAGGAGGGTCTTAGTAGTAAAGAATAGATGTATTAAAACTTCATGCAGGATGCAGAATTTTTTTTAAAGCATCCCAGTGTTTATGACATCATATCTCTTGAAATATATGTTGTACAGTGATATATTTGTGTAGATACATTCAGTGGCATATGTGGATACTGTCTGTGAAATACATTGTGACTGGAGCTGGTACCAAAGAAGTGATAAATTTAAACAATATGTCCAATTTGGAGGTTTTTCACCCATCTCAGTGTTTATGACATTGTATTGTAAAAATCTGAGAAATAAAGTACATGAACTTGAACTATTTTTAGAAAAATTGCAGTGTGATACACTGTGCCTTAATGAACTCTGGGTTAAGGAAACACGGTACAAAATGTACATTCCTGTTGGTTTTAAATTTTTAACTGATTATTTTAGTTCAGATATGGAAAAGTGTGGGCCATCAGTATTAATCAAAAGTGATCTCAGCCCCACAGTTAATATCTCTCGAGCTTTTAGTACATGAAGATGAAATTGAAAATGCTGTCATTTATTTTCCTGAAAGGAAGATTGTTGTAGTACCTACATACCGTGACCCCAGAACTATTAGCAAAGTTTTTGTGCAGCATATAATTTGTGAATATACTTCATGAGGTATAAGAATCATAAAATCTCACCATTTGGTGACAATAATAATGATGCGATGATGCAAAATTGTGGTAGTGGACTTCTGCTGGGTACCTTCAAGTTATATAATTTCTCTTGCCTTAACTATAAGCCTAACAGGCAGAATGCTTGTCAGGACAATGTTATATCAAACATTTTCAAAGATGATGTAGTTGTAAACTGTTAAATCTATGCTCTCTGACTGATGGAATATCCCAAAAATTAAAGGGGTTAATGAAAGATCATGATTAACCAAAAGAACCCAGAGCAGTGAGAACGTTAAATGCACCAAATGCAATACTGACAATATTATGAAAACGATAGATTGCTACTTATCATATAAGGGGGATGTTGAGTCGCAGACAGGCAAGACAGAAAGACAGCTAAGCGTGTAAGCTTTTGGCCAGAAGGCCTTCTTCCAAGATAAACACACACACACACACACACACACACACACACACACACACACACACACGGCCAAAGTTAATGCTTACTTAAATAATTTATTAATTCTGGTAAAAATTTACTGTGTCAAATCTTGCACTAATCATGAGACATTCACATGCTAAACTGAAAAAACTTTACAGAAAAGATATTATTTCTGCAAAGGAAAAAGGCATTGATAACTATATTCTCCATGCAGTAACAAATTTAAAGCAGCTTGGGAAATAGTTAAACCAGAAACGGGCTAACTACAGAAAATTTACAAGTTTCTCTAAGTGCAGAAGAGCTAAATAATAGTTTCATAAATTCTGGGAATTTAGCTATAACAGATGAAAATGAGTTAAATGACAATAATGATGGCCTTCCCAATGCACAGGGTCCAGAACTGACAGATGACATGCCCATACTTGGGGAGAGAACTATCTATCCGAAGGATATACTGGATCTCTGAGCAACTCCAGAACTGAAGATATACATTGTTTCTGCAATTTTATCTTAAAGAAAATAATAGATACCATATGCATTCCACTTTCTGACCTTATCAAGAGGATGTTTAGGGAGGGAACATTTCGTAGAGAAATACTACCAATAATATTAAAAATTTTTGAAACTTTAATGAAAGAGCAATAAATGATTTTTTTTGTTCATAGCTCAACTACTTAACAATGCCCACTATGGATTCTGAAGTGGACTATCAACATTTAAGGCAGTTCAAGAAATTGTATATTAGTACCACAAGGTTTTGAAAATAGGGATCACACCCATACCACTCTAGTAGATCTATCCAAGGCATCTGAGACTGTTTCAGATAACATTTTAATTAAGGAACTTGAAAGATACAGAATAACTGAAATAGAGGTAGCTCTACTGAAATTGTATTTCGTGAACATAAACCAAAATGGTTAATGTAAATTCCATTAAAAAAAATCTGATCATCTCAAGTTAAAATATTGAGTCCCACAAGGATCTGTGCTGGGACCTCACTCACTCACTCACTCACTCACTCACTCAAATCTGTGATGCACGTGATGACACAACTTTCATAACATCACATAAGGCTGAAATAAAAATCGTTCTTTAACATAAATTAATTTATATATAATAAAGAAAAGATTATCTTCAATTATAAATGTAACTGCAAGAAACCAGATTGTCGCTAATGGCATACAAACTAATTTTTAGTCTATGTAATCTGTGTGACACACACAATCGTGATGAGTACAAGATAAGCAATATTATATATTATTATTTATTTATATTAAGCATGTGTAGAATCATTTGTATAAGAATTTGTTTAATTATGTACACAATGACAATACCTTTTATAATACGACAGGCAAGTAAATTGGTAAATAAAAATGTTAACATCACAAAATATATCAACAGGATAGTTTTTCTTGTTTAGCTCTTGCAGGAACTGACTTGTTAGACAATGCAGGGTGTCCACTGCAAAGATCCTTTATGAAAACCAGAAGCTATGTAGCACATGGATTAGCACACTAGACTTGCATTAGGAGGGTGACATTTCAAATCCCCAACTGGTCACCAAGATTTAGAGTTTGTGTGGTTTCCCGGAATCCCTAATGCCAAATTTCAAGATGGTTTCTTTGAAAAGATGTTGCCAGTTCTCTTTTCCAGTCTGAGCTCGAGCCGTATCTCTAATGGCCTCATGATTGATAGAACACTTAACCTTAATTTTTTCTACCCTTTTTACGAAAGTTAGCATGAGAGAAGTTAATAAGTTACATGGCATTAAGTGTATTCTGTTTCAGGCCATGTTCTTAAAATGTGTTTAAACTGGAAGTTCCATAATGGATTATTACTGTGTGTTGTTCATATCTCAGTTTTTGTTAGTGGATGTTAGTAACTGTTCATTTATTCACCTTTGAAAATTTTACATGGCATTGGTGTAAATATTTGTATATATAAACACAGGACGAGTAATGTATGAAATTTCTTGATATTTATTCCAATGATGCAGTGTTACGTATAGTCTCAGAATTACATATGCAAGAACCTGTTTACAGACCATTTGATATAGATTATTTCTATCTGCTAGTTTCTCTAGTGTTATGACTTAGCGTGACAGTAATTAGTAAGAACTTTGTTTATTATAGACAATTTCCTATGAGCCGGCCGCTGGTGGCAGAGCGGTTCTAGACGCTCCAGTCTGGGACCGCGTGACTGCTATGGTTGCAGGTTCGAAGTTCGAATCCTGCCTCGGGCATGGATGTGTGTGATGTCCTTAGGTTAGTTAGGTTAAAGTAGTTCTAAGTTCTAGGGGATTAATGACCTCAGATGTTAAGTCCCATAGTGCTCAGAGCCAATATCCTATGAACCACTGATCAATTATAAAGCAGCTTGAGTAACATCCTATCATGCTTGCTTAAGATTTGGTTTTTTGATAGCAGATGTAAGGATTTTATCATACTGATGGTAATGTGCTTTAATGTTTTTAGTACAGCATTCCTCACTGACTATCAACCTTGTTGCTAGTTCTGTTTAATTTTACCTTTGTCTCTATCAGAGAAAACAAATTCATTGTTGAAGGAATATGTCCTAACTAAGTTCATTACTGTTTGTTTTGCAAATTTCTGCTTTGTGTTGTTCTGAAAGTTCTTCATATTCATTTCAGCTAATTCATTGACTATAGTACTGTCACACTGTTTCTCCTTTATTGATCTTGTCTTGACCACTCAGCTCATTTAACTGTCAAAATTTGACGATTAAGATCCAATAAGCTACTTACTATTGCCTTTAAATCTAAATTACTAAGGCTTTTTGGATCTAAGAACACGTTATCAGTGTTAGCTACTGTATGACCATCAATGGGGAAATAAGCCACAAGTGAACATTAGTAACTCTTAGAGAGCTGCAAGTACCGTACACAATATCCGTATTACACTCTCTATAAATAATGAGTCTCCAGTTAAGTTTACACAATCTCATTGACACATTCTCAAGCTTCTTGATGAAAAGCTATTGCCTGATGGTAGCATGTAAACTGTCAGTGTTACTTCCATATATATTTTGATCCACTGTTTTTGGACAACATTCAGCGATGTGTGACACACATTATTCATTAGTATATAGAAGCTGGAAAGTATCACACATTTTATTGGTTCTGTAGCAGTACAATAATAGCTTGTGTCATAGCATTGGCACCAGTTCATTTCCATTGTATGTGATATTTTGGTAAGTAAAACACATCTGATAATCCATTTGCTCTTTCATTTTCCAGTATTGATATACATCCCTCTTATGTAGACTACCACTTTTTTTGGACTTGAAAATTCCAGTGACTTTTTCATTGTTCTTTTTATGTTTCAGAATTAGAAATCATATGAAAGGGCTACTGCAAAGTATAAATAATGGGGAAGAATGGAAACAACTTCATCTGATTTCTGAGTTCTTCGATGAGCCTGAAAGAGCTTATAATTGTTTGACAGATGCTATTCATTATTTGTGTCAGAATAATGGATTGGAGCACCTTTGGAAGATTCTTGATGTATCTTGCAGCTGTGATGGAAGAATCAAAGCAAAGGTGTGAACCTTATGTGATCTTACATGTGCGTATATGAATACATGAGTAGGAGGGGTAGTTAAGGTGGGGGGAAGGGAGATGTAAAGTATATGTGAGTGTTCCAGTAGCGCAAACTGCAGGAGAAAACAATTGAGTTATTGACATGGAACAGAATGTCACATATGCTAGATTTTTTATGAGAAACAAAAGTTTTTTGTGAACATGTTAAAAAGGAGCTTTATATGTTTAAAATGGTAACAAAATAAGGGACTCGTGTAAAAAAAAAAATGGATTTCAAGGAAGTGCCTGATCCTCAGTAAGATGAATGATAATTTACATCAAGAAGTTCAAATATGACCAATATGTTTCTTTTGAGATTTATTATTGGCCAAGATGTGGAAGCCATACAAGGAATGTTCTCTCTTCATAATATTGATCTGATTTCATTCTTCCAGCTCACTGAATATTAGGTGTACTTTTGTGAAGGAAAGAATAGCATTTGGACCTGGTTGAAGAGAGGGAGTTGATCTTTAAAGTGATTGTATTCAGGTATTGGCAATTGGGGCAGTATCATGGAAATCTTAAGGCTTAATGGTGACAGCACTGAATGGTTGTATAGGTTTTGCATCTGGTATCATATTTGCTCCTTCTTTGGATGCACATTGCTTTACACAACTTCTTCCTTTTCCTGATAATATCAAAACTATTTCATGAGATATGAAAGTATCCAGCCATTATAAATCACTTTGTCGTAGTTATCTGATATAGAATAAAGAAGTACTATAATAATCACACAATTCTTAGTCTGTCCTGTGTAGTCATCACACTAAATTTGCAGAGCTTTTTTATGTGAGTAAATCTGGATCATAAGATAACTTTTAACAGACTAGATGCAACCTTGTTTCCGCCCTCTTGCACACAAATCTAAGAAACTTTATTCAGTGTCATCAGTATGCAAGCACAGACTGTTGTTGGACAACTGTTAGCTGTAAAACATTTTAGAATGGGTCAATATTGGCATGGAATCCATTTGCTCTAAATGGACCAGTTAGCATTTGAAAATAGACACTAGTTATTTACTTCACTTACCTTCCTTTTGGCCATCAGCACATCACAAGTCACATAATCATCTGAATTAGAGTGGTGTAATTAAAGCTTCTTGAAGCGTTTCCTGAAATCTCAGCAGTAAAATTGTTGATTAATACTCATTGTGTTTTCAATTGCTTGAATTGCTTAGTTGACTTGACTCATATCATGAATAATGACTTTCTTCTGTTGTGAAAGAGGACACTGGGTATCAGTTTATCTGACATCATGTTCTGTGTGTTTCAACTTGGTGGTGCTGAGATAGTGGGTTCATTCTGGTAAAGTTTTTATAAAGTCCATCCCCTCTCTTCCTTACTTTTACCAGTGTATTACAGGATTGTCACAGAGACCCTAAATGACTGAGCAAATACTGAACATGACTACAAGGTAATGTAATATTACAATTACCTGACACCTGCCTTCTGTATGGTTGAGATTCAGGATAATCATCAAACAGCCATCTCAGTTTCATTGGCACAAGGCATATCTGCCGCAAAAGAAAATATTCTTGATTTCCCCATGTTTATTCCCAAAATGTGTGGTACAGTTGACAACGGTTGAGTTTTTCTATGCATCACTACTAATAGGGATACTTGCTGATGACCTGACAAGATATGCTAAACATTAAATCTCAGTGGATGCCTCAGGATAAAGGGACAACTAAACTAGCATAGGAAGGTGCAGGACATTTGTCCCAAGTCATTTCTTAGTTCAAAAAAATTCAACAATACTTTATTGCAGAGACAAATTTTATAATTCAGCAGCTTGACAATACACATTCCCATTGGATCCTCTTATTCAATATTACTACCATAATTATAGAGTGTTGATCAAACATACATTAAAAATGGAAACTCTTCAGTTCAGATTTACAGGTAAGCAGAACACCAATAAGTTCAATACAAATAAATAAAAAAAACCTATTTATATCACTGGCCAAAACTAACTTGCAATTCTGAAAACATATTTGATCAGTGAGAGAAGATTACCTGGTGAAACACATTTCTTCTGAATTATTTTACTCCATCTTACCACCATAGCTGTGAGGATGGGCCATGATTCATGCTTAGGTAGCTCAGAAAACAAAAGATGTTGTCATTAAAGAACTGCAAAACAAAATTAACACACTAAAGTCAGAACTATTATTACTCAAGAAAGAAAATACTAATATGAAGAATTGCAAAATATGCAGTTGTGTGAATCGTGAAAGTGAAAATCATAACCTCAAGATCACGTGTAGTGATAGGTTTATAAACAATCCAAATCAGTCCAGTTCACTGAGACGAGGCAACAAATGCATCTATAGCAGCTTTAGAGCAAGTCCAAAGTGAAAACAAATATTTTGGCAAACTTAGTGACCTTTCACAAGGTTCCACAAATGTGTCTAAATCAGTTTGTAATTATATATCTAAAAACAAAGATGATGTGACTTACCAAATGAAAGTGCTGGCAGGTCGACAGACACACAAACAAACACAAACATACACACAAAATTCAAGCTTTCGCAACAAACTGTTGCCTCATCAGGAAAGAGGGAAGGAGAGGGAAAGACGAAAGGAAGTGGGTTTTAAGGGAGAGGGTAAGGAGTCATTCCAATCCCGGGAGCGGAAAGACTTACCTTAGGGGGAAAAAAGGACGGGTATACACTCGCACACACACACACATATCCATCCACACATATATTGTATATGTGTGGATGGATATGTGTGTGTGTGCGAGTGTATACCCGTCCTTTTTTCCCCCTAAGGTAAGTCTTTCCGCTCCCGGGATTGGAATGACTCCTTACCCTCTCCCTTAAAACCCACTTCCTTTCGTCTTTCCCTCTCCTTCCCTCTTTCCTGATGAGGCAACAGTTTGTTGCGAAAGCTTGAATTTTGTGTGTATGTTTGTGTTTGTTTGTGTGTCTGTCGACCTGCCAGCACTTTCATTTGGTAAGTCACATCATCTTTGTTTTTAGATATATATTTCCTACGTGGAATGTTTCCCTCTATTATAACCATATCATCAGTTTGTAATTATGTAGGCCTGCAGCTAAACAGCAGAAACTCAGAAAATAATTACCAGTGGTGTGGTGTTACTTATAAGAAAAAGAAAATTAGGCCTCAAAGTAATGTTTCTGTAAATGTGAAAGAAGAATTTCTCTTCATAGGAGACTCCTTACTTAAAAATATCATTGTGCCAAATTCGAAAGATGTGTGTCCAGGCATTATTCTGGATCAACTAAACATCCATTTAAAAATCATTGTTACTAACCAAAATAGTGTCAAAGAGAAATCAAATTTCAAGTGTGTATTCATGCATGTTGGAACAAACTCTGTTCAACTCAGCAGTGAGCCTGATATCATTAGTGAAGCTTGAAACTTGATTCGTACAGCCAAATTTTAGTGTATTAACTCAAGACTGGTAATAAGCCTTATTTTGCACAGGAGATTGATGAGTGACTCTTACATAAATAAGATAAACGGTGGAATTACAGACCAGTGTGATAAGATTGGTGTGGTATTTATAAAGCCGAACAAATTTATAAGCAACAAATGCCTGGCTATAGATTTTGTACATCTAAATAGGCTAGGCTCAGTGACTCTGAGTAAAATGTTTTTCGACATTTGCAAAATCATCACTAATCAGGGGAACTGACAAAGTGTGGAAGGGATGTTAAAACAAAAGAATCAACTGAAAATAAAGAATATTGACATATTCCAACAAATGGTTTACTTAAAAGCATTGAAAACAGTGATAAAAATTTTCTAATGCATTGGAATATAAATGGTATAGCCTCAGATTTTTGTAACCCAAATTATCCTAAGATTGGTGAACTTAAAGTTTTACTTTCAGAATGTTCAGATTTAAAAATTGTATGTTGAAATGGACATTAGCTGACAAGACTGTATAGGGACTCTAAACAAAACAAAACAAAAATGAGCATTTTACAGTTGCCAGTAGTTTTCATAGAGATAACAGATCTCGTGGGGGCTGCTGCAGCCTTCTAAATGACTTAATAAATTTTAAAGAGAGGACTGAGTTCTATTGTTTGAATGAGGGATGTAATTTTGAAAGTTGTGCTGTGGAGTTAATTGAAAAAAATTGTAATTGCAGCAGACTTTGATATAAATGTATTAAATAATAATCATGACACTGTAAATTTTTGTGACTTAATTCAGAAATATGCTTTTAATTCAAATTTAACTGAATGTACTAGAAGAAATAGCCACTCTGAAACATGTATTGACAATATTCTGACAAGTTATCAGTTTGAGGATGGAAGTAAATTCTGTTTAGGTTTAGGCATATCAGATCATTCAGCACTGCTCGTAGAGTTTCCAAAAAAATATGAAAACGTGTTTTAAAAATAACTTTAGCAAAGAGAATGTAAATATATTTTCTAACAGACTAAGAACTATAAACTGCCCTATAGATGAAGATGTGTCAAGTGACAAAAATTTCAAAACATTCCTAAACTGTTTCCTAAATGTTTTCAACAAATATTTTCCCTCTCAAGCCTGGCAACAAAGAGTGGTTGATAAAATAAATTGGATTACATCAGGAATAAAAGTTTCTAGCACCAGGAAAAGACAGCTTCAAAATGAGTTAAAACATAACAAAAATGCTGACTTTGTGGAGTATGTTAAGAGATATAAGGGCACATTCAAAAAAGTTGTACAGGCAGCAAAACACTGGCTAACAACCTGTATATCAGTAAACGTGAAAATAAATCAAAGGCAATTTGGGGTGTCACCAAATGTGAGTTAGGAGTAAACAAGTGCCAAGAAACTGAAATTTCAAAAATTTTTATCGGCTGAGATCCACCAACTGTGTGTTATTTAGTTAATGGATGTAAGTATAGTCTCCTCGGTTGCACAGTATCATTGTCAAATTGACCATGGTTTCAACTGCACTAAGGCAGTCTTCATCAGAATAAAAATTACATAGAATTACATGTAGTCACACCATGTGTGAAAAACATATAGTGTGACTACATGTAAACCTATAAAATTTTTATTCTGAAGACTGCCTTAGTGCAGTCAAAACCATGGCCAATTTGACAATAATTTTGTGCAAACTGAGCTGGCTATACATACATCCTGTAACTATATGTCAAGAAATTGTCCAAATTAAAATTAAAAATGATATAATTATAGATCCTCTTCAAATGTCAAACTGTTTCAATAATTTTTTCACACGTGTAGCGAAATCAGAAGTAGATATCACAGCCCACCAGGAAAAGGTAGATGTTAACTTTGTAAATATAAAACAAAATGCAAGCCTTAAAACATTCAAAAGAATTTTCCCAAAAGATGAAGTAGATGCTATCGTGTCTTTAAAACACAAGGAATCAGCTGGGTGGGATGAAATTCCAACCACTGCGGTCAAGGCTGTTTATAACATCATTAGTCATCCATTGACTAGAATTATTAATCAGCCATTTGAGGAAGGATATTTCCCAGATGTGTTAAAATATGCTGAAATAAGACCATTGTTTAAGAAAGGCTTACCAGATGACACGGGAAATTACTGCCCTATTTCCCTGCTGCCAGTCTTTGCTAAGATGATAGAAAGGATTGTTGTGAAACATCTTGAAAGCTTTATTATAGAAAACAACATTAGTTAAAAATCAATTTGGGTTTCAAAAGGGAAAAATTATAATAAATGCTATCAGGGAATTCACTGAAATGATAAGCTTTACTTTACACAAGGGTAAGAAAGTCACAGGTATTTTTTGTGATTTGACCAAAGCTTTTGACTCTGTCAGTCACTTACTACTTCTACACAAGTTGGAGAGATATGGAACTGTAGGCAGGGCATTACAGTGGATCAGATCATATTTGTCAGAAAGAAAACAGTGTGTTGTTCTAAATTGAATTGAGGGAAAAAAAAACATTCTTGGATTGGAAAAAGATCTATACAGGGGTCACACAGTGCTCAATTTTAGGGCCTTATCTTTTTCTGATGTACATAATTTATTTACCTTTAAACACTGATGTTCACTCTGTTTTATTTGCAGGTGACACTCTGGTTTTAATTGAAAATGACAATTGAGAACAATTTCATGATACTGTGGAAAATATAATGTGAAGTATGGTTTCAGCAAAATGGATTAAAACTCAATGTCACAAAAACACAATTAGTGCAATTCAGTGCTAAATCATCAGCATCTCCCATAAAAATACTGCATGGCAATCAGGAAATGACTGAAGCAAGTTACATAAAATTTCTAGGTCTAAATCTTGCCAAAAATTTAAATAGGAAGGCTCATGTAGACTTCTTAGCAAACAAACTAAACAACCTAGCTTATGCGATGAATGTCTTATCTGGCTCGATGCTTATGGACACCAGGAAGATAGTGCACCACAGCTACTTTGAGAATATAACTTGATACAGAATAAAACTTGATACAGAATAATTTTCTGGGGAAACTCTACAAACAGCCCAATGTTATTTACACTTCAAAAGAGAATCATAAGAAAAATGTGTTTAGCCCAAAAAAGAACATCATGTTGCCCATTATTTAAAAAAATTAAAAATACTAAACCATTCCTTCTCTGTACATGTACAAAATTTTTATTTGCATATATAAAAATCAAAACTCAGTTGACAATTTTCATTTCAACCACAATTATAGTACTCGTCACAGACACAAATTCAAACTTCTCACTCATAATTTAAAACTTTATGCTCAAACACCATTGTACATGGGATTAAAAATTTACAGTAAATTAAATAACACACATTAATTTGACTCGTTCCACATCATTACGAAATATCGTATTCATGATCCATGGGACTAGTATTAATCTAATCTAATCTAATCTAATCTAGTTAAATATGGAGTTTGAACCTCTAAAAAGATTGTTATTTAATACACTACTGGAAAAATGTTTTTACTGAATTGAAGACTTCATGCATGACAGTTTGGGAATTTGAAAAGGAAAGAAACAAATAATACTATCTATTATATAATAAATTGTTAATATATGTATAAATTGTATTTCAAGCTAGAAAATGACCATTAGTGTTATTTATGTTCTCGTTAAATTGTTCATGTCTAAAAATTCAGCAATGCCTGCTTAAATATGTTAATTATCGTAACCTTATATTTTTTAAAGTAATTTGACATGTGACATGTCTCCAGTACAAAAATCTTTGATTTGGAACTGTACATTATGAGGTGAATAAACTACATTCTACATTCAGATGGTAGAGCACTTACTGTGAAAGGCAAAGGTCCTGAGTGTGAGTCTCGGTGCTGCACAAGGTTTTAATATGCCAGGAAGTTTCAATACACAATAGGTTCAGTATAAATAAATAAAAAGATAAATTTCATATAACCCTGGCCAAAGTGAAGCACATAATTTTGAGAACATATTTAATCAGTCAGGGAAGGCTCTTCGGCATACTCAAGATACTAGTGTGGAAAAATAATAAAGTAACATTTAACAACTGAGCATTACATCAATATTAAAACTATTAAGTTAAAAAAATAAATAAATAAAAAAATAAAAATTTTAGATAGGGAAACCACAAAAGGGTCACTTGTGGCAGGCCAGGTCTGAATAAGATGGAAAAATAAACGGCACTTCTGGGTAGATTAATGCCCGATTGTTGTGAGATATAAAATCAACTTATAAAGGATGCCGTAGCAAACCAGGAGGTCATAACAGAGGTTATGGTGAGATGGGAAGCGGCAAACCATCCGCATGTACGTACACCGCTGATGTGGACAGGCTATGCCCGGTGGCCCAGCGGATAACAAATAAGACCCCAGTGCTCCACCTCAAATGCTACAAACATCTTGTAAAGCCAAGAGAACGCAAGCAAACATGTAAATCAAGCATAATAATCATGAACATATAAAAATGCTCAGACAAAGACAAAAGCTCAACGTGAGCATGGCTCCAACCCCAACCAAACCCTATGTGTAACAACCAGAAATTTACAAAGAATTATTAATGATTAACAGGTGAATATTACAGTAAAATATAACAATTTGATGTAATAATCACACACAATCCTCAGTCACATTAACTTAAGTGGCTTAGAAGGTAACAGGCAAAACTCGAAGGATAGCACTCAAACAACTACGATCATATTTGAAACAATAAATATTAATTTTGCTGAAAGGGTAAATCTCACTAGAGTAATGGAAGCCAATTATGCAAAAGAGAAAAGATTCTTTGGGCAGCAAGTGTTTACTTACCATAGCTGTAGGCAATTTTATAGTCGCTACATCATGCGGTTCCCCGTTGTATCTTCTCTAAAACTTAGAGCTGCGCTCCTTGGACTATCAGTGTGAACTTACTTGAATGCCGGATACAGGCTCAGCTTCCCTGCAGCTCTGGCATCTTCTGCTTGCAACAAACTCTTCTCCGAAGATTCTATATTTTGAAGAAGGTGTAAATTCATCTACTATTCCAAAATCCTATTATCTAGTCCAAATATAGACTCTCTCAAAATTCAGTTGCTGTTAACATATTCTATATTCAAAATTCAGTACACCATTTCACTGCCACATTAAACAGTAAGCCCACACTTTCTTAGGGCATTCGCACACGATTGAATTCAACCAAATTAAATAACATTTTTTTTCTCAATGATACAATACTAATATACATGTCTGTCTGCTCGAGATCAAGTCACTATTAATAATAATCTTTTTTTTTTCTTCCATTGTCTCTCCACAACTCACAACAATCACCAATGTTTTTTGTGCATGAAATTCGTCCACGGAATTCTGGGGCAGAAGTTTTTCTTTTCTTTTTGCTGCAACCGAGCGCATCACTTGTTGGCCCGGTTTTGCTCTTCTTTCTCGGTTAGCCTGCACAAATAACCTTCTGCAGCAATGTGTATCTGTTTATATGCTACAACCCACTACAAAATAACATGTGTTCGAAGCGGCTGGAACACAAGTGACTCCAGGCTTTCGTAAAATTCTGGGGGCACTACAATCAGTCACGAAAGCAACAACTTCTAATACAAATTGGACTCAATTTTGAGCTCAGTGGTCACTAACAAATGTGATGGCTTAGAAAATATGACTACTAATTGCAGATGCAGCTGGCAGATAAGCAGACATGAAACCAGTTGTAATTAAAGGAAATTTTAAAACGCACAAATAGGGAACTTAAATAATGCCAAATAGAGGCACCAAAAGGTAAATTCAGTTGTTGAAACAATGATGAAGAAACACAAGCAATACAGTGTAGTGGGGGCAATTTCACCACGGGAGCACATGCTGCACTAAAGTAATGAGTCTCTCTCTCTCTCTCTCTCTCTCTCTCTCTCTCTCTCTCTCTCTCTCTCTCTGACAGTGACATGGTGACTGCCAATGTGGTCAAAGAGCTGCCCAAGGAATGACAACCAAAGATTCTACTACATGGCCAGCAAGGCACTGTGAAATGCGCCATTAGACAAGAGTGTGAAAACATGAAATGAGCCAACCAGGCTCAAAAAATGTGGAACTTTATTTAGAAGCATAACCAAAAAAGAGATGTTCATCATATGTGGCAGTAAGAAGTGTCAACTTAGTGGTTTGAAAGGAATTGTTTTTATTCACATTCTGCCCTCTTAATCTAATAATAATTCACTTTGACAGCAACACAAAAAAGTAATAAAAAATAAAAAAACTGTTGAAATAACAGTAAAAAGCATATAGGTTGCTGCCAGTCATATTGGACTTTGTTGCAGAATTTTTAGGACGGCTCTTGTAAAATGACACAATGCTCAGGACACACAAATAAATGTAAAAGTCTGAAGGTGGGGTGAATGGTAAATGAATGTACTCCCAAAAATGTTTGTTTTGAAGCATAGTTTGTTGATGTGGTATGTTGGGAAAGTCTGAAACCTGTTATGTTACAATAAAAGATGTGCAGTTTATGCAGAATTTTGTATTCTGCTTTTGCATCAGCAATTGTAGTTATCTACATCTACTCCTACGTCTATACTCTGCAAATCACCATAAGATGCATGTTAGATGCAGATTTCCTTGGATTTTGTGAAAAGATGAAGAAAATTTGGAATATTTCATATAGTGAGATCTCCATACTCTTACAGAATTTAGAATTACCAGCAGCTACTACGTAGGACAGTATTTCATCCCAATACTGGTGTCAGCTGGTTCCATAAAAGCTCAGAATTTTTCTTATTGAAATCCACATCCACACTCTATGGCTATGGTTGTGATGCAAACTGCTGACAGGCAGGACCAGCCAGGCTGAATTGATGTTGATATTATGGATTTGCAAGGATAGAACTTGACTTAATAGTCCCTTTAATAGCACTAAGGTATCATCACAGTCTGTGATCAAAAGGGACTATACAAGTATTATAAGCAGATTTGCATTTTTTATGAAACTGGGCACAGCCCTTCAGTAATAATTGTCCTGTCCCAGAAATGATTGTAGTTCATTCCCTGTGAAAGAAATGGGGAACTCTAGCATAACTTTTTCTGGTCATAACCGTTCCTGCCAATAATATGGTCAAGATGAGACTACTGAGAGTGTTAAATTAAACTTTTCCAGATTCAGTGTGCGGCACGTTACTCTTAATCAATTCAGTGTATTTGACTACCATTCTGTATGTTCCTTAATGTCCATGAAAAAACAAAATGCTGTGAAATAAACCATGTAATTACTTGAATTTCCTGGTCTTATTGTACCCCGACCATCCAGCAAGCAGACCTTAGGCCTTAGGAGGCACAGCTACAGATACTGCTTAAAAACAGTAGACCTTCCCAAAAATATTTACTGACCATTTGCTCAAGACTGCTGAATCTGTGCATTCCAGCCAAGCTGTAATGGTCATATAGAGTCTGGGTACACTTCACTAAGAGTAATACTAAGTCATTATCTGAACAGCCGACACAATAGCTGGGGTAAACTGTCATCCTATGTAATAGCTGATGGTAATTCTAAAATTTGCGAGAGTATGGAGCTCTCTCCATATGAAAGGCTCCAGAGGTTCTTTGTGTACTTCTCCATAAAACTTCCTTTCCATCTAAGGTCTCTACCAGTAACAATATGTTTGTAAGCAGCTCAGTCCCAGAGCAATTTTCCTGCTATTTTGAGATTTTTGTCACAGGAATCTGACTGCCATCAGATAGTTTTAGCACAGGTGAGAGAGTCCTTCTGCCAGCTAAAGGCTTTTGGAGACAAATGTTGAACCCTTCCTGACTTACTTCACTGCTACATCCAACAGTGATCCATCCCCCACCCCCAACTTTCCAGAAGTTATTAGCCTCAAACCTTGCAGCACCTTCATTCCACAAATGCCTCAACATGCAAGCTAATCTTACATCCACAGAACGAACTGAAACCCACCACCTACAAACTGATGCAGGCCTTATAATCCTACTTGCTAACAAAGGCTCCACCACTGTTGTTTTGAACCACAAGGATTACCTGGCAAAAGGACTCCACCAGTTGTCAGGTTCATCCACCTACAAACCCTGCCACAGTGACCCCATTTCAGAGATGCAGCAGGATCTCCAGTCTCTTCTCAAATCCTTGGGCACCTGCCAGAACCTCTCCCTGGAGTTCATCTCTCTCCTCACACCTACCACTCCCCACACTCCAATCTTTAACATGTTTTCTAAAGTCCATAAACCCAACCACCCAGGATGTCCCATTGTGTCCAGTTACTATACCCCACTGAGAGAACCCTCTGCTGTCATAAACCAACACCTTCAGCCTATTACCAACAACCCACACTCCTTTATAATAGATACCAACCATTTCCTCTGCCAACCTCCACAGTTCCTGTTCCTTTAACACATTGTCCCTGACCATCACTGTTGATGCCACCTCCCCTTATACTAACATCCATAATGCCCATAGGCTTGCCTTCTTCCTCATTTGCTTTACTTAGTCCTCCACCATTCAACAAGCCACCTTCCATGATGTTGACCTCTGCCTCAAAGATGGCCCATCAGTACATCTGTCCATATCAAACCTGCCAACCACCAGTAATACCTCGACTTTAACTGCTGCCACCCATTCCATACCAAGAAGTCCCTTCGATACAGCCTATCCACTCATGGCCATCACATCTGTTGTAATGAGCAGCCCCTCTCAAAATATGCCACTAAGGCCTTGAAAGACCATAATTACCCTCCCAACCTTATACAAAAGCAGACCCTACCTCTCATCGTGCTCTGAAACGTGGGGTGTCCTACCCACTATCATTCCCATGGCTTCAACAGTGGTATTCTACAACCCACCAAACCTGCTCAATATCCTTGTCGATCCCTACGCAACCTTTACTTGCGACCCCTTTCCTCATGGCTCATATTTCTGCAATAGACCTAGATACAAGACTTGTCCCATACATCCTCCCACCACCACTTACTCTGATCCTGTCACAAACATCACCTATCCCATCAAAGGTAGGCCTACCTGCGAAACCCATCATGTGATCTATGAGCTAAGCTGCAACCATTGTGCTGCATTCTACACGAGTATGGCAACCAACGAGCTCTCTGTCCACATGAATTGCCACTGACAAGCTGTGGTCAAATAACAGCTGTACCACCCCTTTTCTGAGCACACAGCCCAACATGACATTCTTCATGTCAATGACTGCTTCATGGCCTGTGCCATCTGGATCCTTCCCACAAACACCAGTCTTTGTGAACTGCACAGGTGGAAACTATCCCTGTAATAGTTTCTACTTTCCCAAAACCGTCCTGGCATCAACCTTCAGTAGTCATTGTCCATCACCCAGCTCTCCCATTCCCTGTTTCCATTCCAGCACTACACAGCCCTCTACCCTCTATTCCACCAACACACCCAGTCTTTTTACTTGTCTCCCTTTCTGCTTCAACCCCCCCCCCCCCCCCCCCCCCCCGCCCTTTGTCTAACCTCCTGACTGCACATAGTTGTCCTATCCTCTCCCCACCTCAACCCTGTATGCTCCCACAAGCAGCACTTTATACTGTCACCCATCCCAGCCCTGCTACCCCCCCCCCCCCCCCCACTCCTCTGCCTGCTGCAACCTCCTCCTTACCCCCGCCACCCAGTTTGCTTCTCCCATCGTGCACATGTCATCAATAAAATTGTTTTCCTATCCTAGCACTGGCTGTTCAAATTCCACACCATGTGGCGTGGTCACCAGTGGGCAATGATAAACTCACCAAGCACATGCGCCAGGCTACTCAACATGTGAGAAATGGCAGAAACCATACACCATACCATGGTTAGTCATGTGAAGTAGGCCAAGTGATTAAGGCACTTGACCACCACCTCTGTGGCTGGTGCCCAAATAGCATGCAAGTGGACCTCCACAAGGCACCTACCTTGTCATTGCGTATCACCCCACTGACTGAAACACATGGTTACCTCATCCATCGGGAGGACCCCCCTCGGTGTCGCTGTGGCTCACAAAAGACGGTCGTCCATCTCTTGTTGGACTGCCCACATTTAGCTGCTCTGCAGTGGAATTTTAATTTTCCTATCACCCTACCTTTGGTGTTTTGTGATGATGTTTCAACAGCAGCTTTCATTTTACGTTTTATTCTGAGGGTGGGTTTTATCATTTGATCTAAGTTTTAGCACATGTCCTTTGTCCCTCTGTGTCCTCCACCCTAGTGCTTTTAGGGTGGAGGTTTTAATGTGTTGCAGAGTGGCTGGCTTCTCCTTTTTATTCTCATGGTGAGCCAGCCATGGTAATCTGCTCATTGATTTTGATCTCTTCTGGATGTTTCTTGTGTGTCTCTGTGGTTTTCTTGTCTGATTTTGTCTGTTTTTGTGTTTGTTCCATTTCCTTCATTCTTGCGGTTTTTGCTTTCTTTCCGTTTTCTGTTGTACATTTTCTTTGTTTTATTCTCCCCCTTGTGGCATTGTTTTATTCAGAACAAGGGACCAATGAGCAAGCAGTTTGGTCCCTTCTCCTCTCTTTTAAACCAACCAGCCATTTTCACTGTACACAAAATTTGACGTTGTACAGTAATGCTACTACACCACAAATAGATACACCGAAATATCCAAATTACACTGACAATTACTATCTACCAGCAATGATGAGACTAGCAGAATACAGTGACCACATATGTTATCTCCCTATCGTCCAAAACAAGACACCACAATTATTTCCATATGATACCCATTTATTTTATGTCAAGCTAAATCATAAATCCAGCTTTCAATTGTCCTCACAAGCAATGACTTCCTTCCAATGCAGAACAATCTCTCTGGAAATGCCTCATAATCTTCTAATAACTACTAAAATTCATCTCAAATATAAAGTGAGTGTGAAGACAGATTCATATTAAGCTCGTATTAGGACAACATTTATACCACGATAAAGATAACTTAAGCGATAATTATATTTCTTTCTGTGTAGTCTAACATTGCTACATAAATAATAATATGTAATCTATTCCGCCGATTAACCACTACACCTCTGTGAGTATGAGTATGATCACTGACTTTTCATAACATCTTCAAATAACTTCAATATCAAAAAACTTGTCTTTATTTGGCCCAGGTCTCTCAATACAAATTCACATCTTGTAAGTGATCAAGAGCCAGCAAAGACTACACCCCCCCACCCCCTCCCCCTCCATAGAAATGGAAATTCAAGAACAAAAAAAAAGTAAACAAAAAACCTAGGTGCCACAACCACTTTTGCCTTAACCTTAATTAACAATTCAAACAAAACTTAGCCTTTTCAGGTGTTAGCACAACACAACTCGCTTAAGTTCCCTACATTAAATCAGGCCACTTGTCACTTCTCCTAACCAAGTTTTTTGTTTAGTTATGTGTTTCTTGTAAATGGTTCCTTTCTATTCCCGTTGTTTACCAACTCAACTCAACCTACTGGTGTGATCTCTCATATTAAGGTGAAACAGTTCGAATATACACGATCCAATTCTAGAACCATTGTATGATCATGGCATCCAAACAACAAACAACAATTTGTTCAAGGATTTTCCTTCTCGATGCACACCACTCACTACTAAACCACTCCCAAAAACACCTAGCAACTCGATTACCTCTGGGCAAGCTGCAACCACTCGTCATACAACACAGACAGAATATTGGGTTCTACCGATTCCCTAAAAATCATCAAATGCAAATCTCTGTCTCGAACATGACTCACGCCATGTCTATCACAGCAACATAACTACTACTTCCTCCCAACTGTCCACAGGATGACAACTGATCAACCACCCAAAAACACAATTTCTTCAAACCAGTGTCTAATCCACGACTACTTCAAAATCCTGGAGCCTACATATATTCCATAGCTCAGCCTTGGGAGGAAAACTACAGTTGCAGCTACGTCTATCAACAGGTGCCTGGATGACAAAGTTGCCACTCTGTGTCCTTAAACTGCACAAAATACTACATTGGCTTCACCAGCCAAACTCCTTCAACTCTCCCAAGCTTTAAACACCAGTTGTGGTGCGTCTATACAACATGCAGTGGGTCAGTACTACATCTGACGTAGACCTACCACAAGATTAACTTTATCGGTAAGAGGTCTACTGGGAAACTAACAATTTTCCTATGTCATTCAATGGGAACCATTTTTATGAACAAACACGCAATGCCATGCCAACTTTTCACAGTTTATTTATTATTCCTTTTGATCATCAGGTAATGTCAATAGGGGCCAGCTGTGTTGCGTCACTGATGCAGCATTTCTGGAATCAATGATGGCAAGATGTTACATCACTGATGCCATGCGCATTCACCACTTGTTTCTCTGCGGCACACTCGAGTCGTCTATTATAGATTTTATTGCCTTTTAATACATCGTACATATATGATTATTGTATTCACCAGGTGTTATTGGCCATTTACCGGATTGGATGCTCAGCAACTGTAATGGCGAACGAAATCCATTCTTTTGACACAGCACATGTGGACCCCACCTCATTGCCACACTGCAACCTGTCCACCCCTGGTGAACATTTCTAGTAATAACCAATAACACCAGTTAGTATTCATTCTTTACCTGGCACAGAGCTAGTGCTAACAACAATAGTTGGAACTTGTGTTTTGTTGTGGTCTTCAATCCAGAGACTGGTTTAATGCTGCTGTCCATGCTACTCTATCCTGTGCAAGCTTCATCATCTCCCAGTACCTCGTCTTGATTAAACTATTTATCATCCATGTTTCACTTCCATACATGACTACACTCCATACAAATACTTTCAGAAACGATTTCCTGACATTTAAATCTATACTCGATGTTAACAAATTTCTCTTCTTCAGAAACGCCTTCCTTGCCATTGCCAGTCTACATTTTATATCCTCTCTACTTCGACCATCATCAGTTATTTTGCTCCCCAAATAGCAAAACTCCTTTACTACTTTAAGTGTCTCATTTCCTAATCTAATTGCCTCAGCATCACCCGACTTAATTCGACTACATTTCATTATCCTCGTTTTGCTTTTGTTGATGTTCATCTTATATCCTCCTTTCAAGACACTGTCCATTCCGTTCAACTGCTCTTCCAAGTCCTTTGCTGTCTCTGACAGAATTACAGTGTCATCGGCGAACCTCAAAGTTTTTGTTTCTTCTCCATGGATTTTATTTCCTACTCTGAATTTTTCTTTCGTTTCCTTTACTGCTTGCTCAATATACAGATTGAATAACATCAGGGATAGGCTACAACCCTGTCTCACTCCCTTCCCAACCACTGCTTCCCTTTCATACCCCTAAACTCTTATAACTGCCATCTGGTTTCTGTACAAATTGTAAATAGCCTTTCGCTCCCTGTATTTTACCCCTGCCACCTTCATAATTTGAAAGAGTATTCAGTCAACACTGTCAAAAGCTTTCTCTAATGCTAGAAATGTAGGTTTGCCTTTCCTTAATCTAGCTTCTAAGATAAGTCGTAAGGTCAGTATTGCCTCACATGTTCTAACATTTCTATGGGATCCAAACTGATCTTCCCTGAGGTTGGCTTCTACCAGCTTTTCCATTCGTCTTTACAGAATTCATGTTAGTATTTTGTATCTGTGGCTTATTAAACTGATAGTTCGGTAATTTTCACATCTGTCAACACCTGCTTTCTTTGGGATTGGCATTATTATATTCTTCTTGAAGTCTGTGGGAATTTCGCCTGTCTCATACATCTTGCTCACTAGATGGTAGAGTTTAGTTAGGCCTGGCTCCCCCAAGGCTGTCAGTAGCTCTAATGGAATGTTGTCTACTACCGGGGCCTTGTTTCAACTTAGGTCTTTCAGTGCTCTGTCAAACTCTTCACACAGTATCATATCTCCTACTTCATCTTCATCTTCAACAACATTCTCTTCCATTTCTATAATATTATCCTCAAGGACTTTGCCCTTGTATAGACCCTCTATATAATCCTTCCACCTTTCTGCTTTCCCTTCTTTGCTTAGAACTAGGTTACCATCTGAGCTCTTGATATTCATGCAAGTGGTATGTATCTTACCCCTAGTGGGATAAGCCTCTACATCCTAACACATGTCCTCTAGCCATCCCTGCTTAGCCGTTTTGCACTTTCTGTCGATCTCATTTTTGAGATATTTGTATTCCTTTGTGCCTCCTTCATTTACAGCATTTTTATATTTTCTCCTTTCATCAATTAAATTCAGTATCTCTTCTGTTACCCAAGGATTTCTACTACCTCTCGTCTTTTTACCTAGTTGATCCTCTGCTACCTTCACTATTTCATCTCTCAAAGCTACCCATTCATCTTCTACTGTATTTCGTTCCCCCATTCTTGTCAATCATTCCATAATGCTCTCCCTGAAGCTCTCTACAACCTCTGGTTCTTTCAGTTTATCCAGGTCCCATCTCCTCAAATTCTCACTGTTTTGCAGTTTCTTCAGTTTTAATCTACAGTTCATAACCAATAGATTGTGGTCACAGTGCACATCTGCCCCTGGAAATGTCTTACAATTTAAAACCTGGTTCCTAAATCTCTGTCTTACCATTATATAATCTATCTGAGACATTCCAGTATCTCCAGGCTCCTTCCATGTGTCCAACCTTCTTTTATGATTCTTGAACCAAGTGTTGCCTATGATTAAGTTATGCTCTGTGCAAAATTCTACCAGGTGGCTTCATCTTTCATTCCTTAGCCCCATTCCATATTCACCTACTACGTTTCCTTCTCTTCCTTTTCCTACTATTGAATTCCAGTCACCCATGACTATTAAATTTTCATCTCCCTTCACTATATGAATAAATTCTTTTATCTCATCATACATTTCATCAATCTCTTCGTCATCTGTGGAGATAGTTGGCATATAAACTTGTACTACCGTGGTAGGCATGGGCTTCGTATCTATCTTGGCCACAATAATGCGTTAACTATGCTGTTTGTAGTAGCTTACCCACATTCCTATTTTCCTATTCATTATCAAACCTACTCCTGCATTACCCCTATTTGATTGTGTGTTTATAACCCTGTATTCACGTGATCAGAAGTCTTGTTCCTCCTGCCACCAAACTTCACTAATTCCCACTATATCTAACTTTAACCTATCCATTTCCCTTTTTATAGTTTCTGTCCTATCTGCCTGATTAAGCGATCTGACATTCCATACTCCGATCCGTAGAACGCCAGTTTTCTTTCTCCTGATAACAATGTCCTCCTGAGTAGTCGCCACCTGGAGATCCAAATGGGGGACAATTTTACCTCCGGAATATTTTACCCAAGAGGACGCCATCAACATTTAACCATACAGTAAAGCTGCATGCCCTCGAGAAAAATTGTGGCTGTAGTTTCCCCTTGCTTTCAACCGTTCGCAGTACCAGCACAGCAAGGCCGTTTTGGTTAGTGTTACAAGGCCAGATCAGTCAATCATCCAGACTGTTGCCCCTGCAACTACTGAAAAGACTGCTACTCCTCTTCAGGAACCACATGTTTGTCTGGCCTCTCAGCAGATACCCCTCCATTGTGGTTGTACCTACGGTACGGCTATCTGTTTCACTGAGGCTTGCAAGCCTCCCCACCAACGACGAGGTCCATGGTTCATGGGGGGTAGTTGGAACTTAACCATCAGAATACTGCCATCAAAGTGACACTTCCTGTCAGTGAAAGCATTTCTTGCAGTGACAAACTATGACAGCTCAGGCAGAAGTATCTTTCTGAATAGCTGTTTTTATGAAGTTACTGGTAATACTAATAATTGTTTACTGGGCACAATTAGGTTTACAGTAAACTGATTCATGTACAAAATTTTATTTTCAGGAAGACCTTTCTGCTATTATGGCTTCTGAAAGAAATGAGATGCAGAACTTATTCTGGAAATTGCTTGTATGGATTCATGATGATGTTACCGACATGGAATCAATCAAGGTATGTAATCAGTGTATGGTGACTCTCTCTCTCTCTCTCTCTCTCTCTCTCTCTCTCTCTCTCTCTCTCTCTCTCTCTCTCTCAGCAGGGCATGTCACTGATACTAAGAGAAATGTATTGTTCACTAAAATGTTGATAATTTGCGTATGTGAAGTTGAATTAATGAAAAGTGATTGTACACCTCAGACTGGATTTTACTTTGAAAGAAAATTTCATGTGCTCCCCTTCTAAAATATGGGGTGGCCAGAAACATTATGAAGATAATGGAAACACTTCACAGCATATTTCTCCCGGCTATGTCAGTTTATAAGCTATATTTTTGCTTCATACCAGTTTTTATGTGCTTATTTTACATATAGGAGTTAGGTCAAATTTTAACCTCTGTATCTTGGAAAGGGAAAAGGTATCAAGAAAATTTTGGAGCTTGTTAGAGATTGGAATCTGCAGGATGTATCACAGGAATGTCCACCATTTACTAGGCGTAGCCGTCTTGGAATCCATGGCTTAGTTTTGGTACAAAAAAACGTGAAAAGATTCTCTCCCTCCCCCACAATTTCTAAGAAACCACCCATGAACTACTGATGCCTCCATAAGCCCCTTAAGGCCAATCCTAGAAAACATCTAATGCAACAAAAAATAAATAAATAAATAAATAAAAATGGATTACCAATTTCCTCCATTTGCTTAAGCTGGAGGAGGTGTGTAATATTCACACTTTGGTCCTGTACATAGGATAGACACTAAGACGATACTTGACACTACCTTTCTATCTTCAGTCCAATAGGACCTGTGGTATGAGCCTCAGAAAAATCTCATTTTTTGCACGATGTTTTGGAACATATTGATGAGCATGCAGTTGCAGGCATACCAAACAGGAATCCAATGTTACTGTAGGAATGATGAGGGATAAAATGGTCATCTTGAAGATAAGAGCTATCCAGCATTTGACTATAAGTGAAAACCAAAATAATCTCTGATCATAAATATTTGTTTTATTTAATGATTGATTTTGATTGTTGTGGTCATCATCAGATTATCTGTAAAACATATGCACATTTATGAGTAAGAGTTTTAAGCTAAGTTACCAACATTGTAGTTAATAGTTAAACAATATACTTGTCTCCAGAATGAAATTTTCACTCTGCAGCAGTGTGTACACTAATATGAAACTTCCTGGCAGATTAAAACTGTGTGCCAGATCGAGACTTGAAGTCTGGACCATTGCCTTTTGCAGGCAAGTGCTCTACTGACTGATCCATACAAGCACAACTCACAACCCATGCTCACAGCACTACTTTTGCTAGTACCTCCATCTCCTATGTTCCAAACTTCACAGAAGCTTTCCTACAATACTTGCAGAACTAGCACCTCTGGAAGAAAGGATATTGCAGAGACATGGCTTAGCCACAGCCTGGAGGATGCTTCTAGAATGAAATTTCCACACTGCAGTGGAGTGTGCACTGATATGAAGCTTCCTGGTAGATTAAAACTTTGCGTCAGACTGAGACTCAAACTCGGGGCCTTTGTATCTTGCGGGCAAGTGCTGTACCGGCAGCTACCCAAGCATGACTCGTGACCTGTCCTCACAGCCTTACTTCCATCACTACCTTGTCTCCTACATTCCAAACTTCATAGAAGCTCTCCTATGAAACTTGCAGGACTAGCACTCCTGGAACAAAGGATACTGCAGAGACATGGTTTAACCACACTCTGGAGGGGTATTTCCAGAATAAAATTTTCACTCTGCAGTGGAGTGTGCAATGATATGAAACTTCCTGGTAAATTAAAACTGTGTGCCAGACTGAGACTCAAACTCATGACCTTTGCCTTCCGTGGGCAAGTTTTACACCAACTGAGCTACCCAAGCATGACTCACAAACCATTCTTACAGAGACAGAGTGAAAATTTCATTCTGAAAACATCCTCCATGTTGTGGCTATGACACACCTCCGCAATATCCATTCTTCCAGGAGAGCTAATTCTGAAAGTTTTATAGGGCAGTTTCTGTGAAGTTTGGATGATAGGAAATGAAGTACTGGCAGAAGTAAGGCTGTGTGCACTGATTGTGAGTTGTGCTTGGGTAGTTCAGTCGGTAGGGCACTTGGTCATGAAAGATAAAGGTCTCATGTTCAAGTCTTGGTCTGGCACACAGTTTTAACCTGCCAGGAAGTTTCTATATACCTGTCCCCTTGAAGTTAATAAAAAGAGAAAACATCTATGGCCACAATTGTCAACATCACATAGTATAAAAAACAATAAAATTTTAATAAACACTCACAGCCTGTGATGTAGGTTTGTTGTTAGCTCACTGTGCTTACAACCATAGTGCAAACAGTTGAGGGGGATTGGCCCCTAGATTTCTCTGACTGTAAGCACTGTTTTCCGTGGCACATTATAAAGCAGAATATACCTTGTCTAACACACTACATGAACCAAAATAGGATAAGTTAAAAACACATCTAAAAATGAGCTAGAGCTTGAATGTGGGTCTACTGTAAATTGTTAGTTAAAATTACTGGTGTCATGATGTATGTAATACATAATGAAATTAATTGAAAGCTGTATCTTAAAACATGAGAAAAGCCAGACACACAATGAACTCATGAAAATAAGAGCCAAGAAAATGTTGGCAGTGTAGGGCCAGGGACAGAAAATAAATGAACGTGATCTGAATATT
Organism: Schistocerca serialis cubense; assembly: GCF_023864345.2. Taxonomy (NCBI): domain Eukaryota; kingdom Metazoa; phylum Arthropoda; class Insecta; order Orthoptera; family Acrididae; genus Schistocerca; species Schistocerca serialis. Next base: position 119,451,590 of record NC_064642.1, on the reverse strand, counting down.
AAAACAAAGAAGAACAACAAGAGCTTGTAATACAGTGAGAAATAAGTGTTCAGTGTAAATTGGTATTGTTGATTCAGCAGTTCTATGGGGTGGTGCTAATTATTCCATAGATCTCACTTTCTTCCAAAATATTCAATAGATGCTAGAGTTCAGAAATATGTTGTCTGAATGCAGTTTAGCTTTGCAGATGTATAAGTTCCTTACATCTGATATTAAAATTTCTACCTCTGTCCAATCAAAAATTTCTCACAATCACCATATTGTACTTTATAGAGGTCAGAATTTGAATTTTTTTTATCCTTATTACCTATCTTGTGTCTAAGCTACAGTTTCATAGTGTTATTTATTTGAAAGTGGTTTATATATCCAAGAGAAAGTATAAGTTTAATGTTATGTTACACAACATGTTTTTTGTCTGATCTCGTGCATTATCTCACCTGTAAAGTGCAGAAATCTTATATGAGAAAAGCAGCAAAAATTTGCTGTTAATTCAGAGTTTGAGTTAACTCACTAATAAACAAGAAATCCTTTAACTAAAAATGGCTTTTATTTGTGCAAGTTATCTGTTTACTTACCCTTCACATTGTAATTCATGTACAGGAGACAGTAACTTGCTGTTCATTCAGAATTGAAGTTATAAAGATGTTCAGAAATATGAGAATGGTTTGATAAGCCCAGTAAATTTCCATGAAAGAAGGGAACTTTTTATTGTGCCTTCCCAATTGGTAAGCCTGATGATTCCAAGGAACATATAAAGAAATTCAACAATGTACAGCATACAGTACATTGCTCACAGCCATCTGACTTGACCAGTGTGCTGACTTCAATTGAAAATTGTGGAAACTGAATAATGTGCTGTTATTAAACATTTTCATTTGACATGTTTAACTGCCACACAACTGTATAAAGTTCACATGAACTTTGCACCATCATTGAAGACCACTTAATTTTGGATAAATGAATTTAAACGTGGTCAGACAAGCAATGAAGACAAATTGCACTCCAGCCATGTACTCTGGGTCACCACAAAGGAGACCATTGACAAAATCCATGCCCTGTAGGCATCTCAACTGAGTGAGTGCATAATATTGCACATGGGGAATTGGCTATGAAAAAGCTGTGTGTGAGGTAAAGGATTGCTCGCAGTTGGCCAAAACCACATCAGGCACAACATTTCAGTGCAATGTCTGGAAATATTTAATGGCAATCCACAAGACTTTCTGCACCGGTTTGTGACTGTTGATGAAACCTGGATCAATCACGACACTTCAGAGTCAAAACAGCAATCAAAATAATGGACATCCACTGGTGAAAGTGCACAAAGAAGGCAAAGACAATTTTTTCAGCTGGTAATTGATGGCCTTTGTTTTGTGAGATTCCCAAGAAATAGTCCTCACAGATTACTTGGAAAAAGACAGAATTGTAATGGTACCCTATTGTTATATCATTTGGAACTTGTGTTGGTTGAAATAAGACTAAGACAGGCATGCAAAAATGTTCTGTTTCATCAGAATAATGCACAATCCCACACGTAAGTGATAACAATGGTGAAAGTGCATGAATTGGGCTTTGAATTGGTTCCTCATTCACTCTCTTCATCAGATTTTGTCCCCAGTGACTTCTTCCTGTTCCCTAACTTGAAACTTTGGCTTGCTGGAAAGATATTTTCATGATATGAGGAAATGATGGTTGCAGTCAGTGAGTATTGTATAGAATTTGAGAGAACCAATTTTTCCGATGGTATGAAAAAGTTGGAAGATTGGTGAATCAAATGTATATCCCTCAGAGGAAACTGTGTGAAGAAGCAGTGTAAGCTGTTTATGAAACAAACATTTTTTTCTTACGTTTTTACCAGGCTTCTCGTATGACCCTTGTATAGAAGTTCTTAAATTTTTTGTCAACTTACTTGTTTACTTACTCTTCAGATCTCAAAGTTTATCAGGGGAAAATGCTAAAACTGTGTCTGTAAATCAGGGAATTGTCAGGGAATTTCACTTTGGGTAACTTGTGCAACCATTGATACAGAACCGAGACACGGCTGACCCTTGCTGCCTACGCCCATATCCCTCCAAGTGGTTCCCTTTTTCCCTGTTACTGGTTGATAGGTACTAGTGATACTTCTCTAAATGGCACCTGTTTGAACACTGCTCGGTTCATAGAAATAAAGGGGAAAAAAATTAACAAAAAAAATTTAAAATTCACCCTTCAGCCATCACCTTTCCACAGAAGCAGAGTATGTAGTGACTTTGTTATGTTGAAAACTTTATTAAGCACTCCCTTGGACAGAGGTGCCTTTTAGCTGAGGGATGGGTGGTTTTACAGAACATTTCAAAAAAGGGGTATTAGAACAGTTTTCCTCTTTTTGTTTTGTTAATTTCAGTAATATGTGAAAATTGGTAGCATTATCCCATTTCAAATATAGCATGATAATTGACAATGGTGTTTCTTGGTGCATTTATCTTGCTTTACAAAACAACTGGCCAGTCTGGCGCATTGGCATAGTGGTGCATCTGTGGGCTGGCATGAGCATGGTGCCACATGTAGCAATGTGGTGCTCACCAGAAGAGCTATTGGCAGGTGGTTGGTTTGGCCAGCTATGCTGGATGAGCTGAACAAAATAGTCACTTTGAAGTTACTAATATATATTGCTGAAAGAACAACTTCTTGAGAGTGTTACTTGGCTTTTATTGTTTGACTGCCTCCAAAAAACACAATCAAATTAGCAATCACACAAAAACTTACAAAACAATTCCCAAAACCTACATGAATCAGTCAAATGCAAAAACTAAGAATAATCAAGGAATCAAAGGGGTTCCGTGCACAGTCATACTCCGCAGTGTTGGAATGGCTCTGCTTTTAGCATGACCACTCAAACTCACTGTCGTTCGCCACACAGCCTCCCTGCTGAAAGTGTGGAGCACCTGGGATGTATGGTTACTTGAAGTGTACCCGCCGACCTGCTCATGTATGTTTATGAGGTATTTGCTCGGGCGATGTGTGCTGACTGGACAATGGAGGCACAAGAGAAATTGTTTCCTCCGATTTCCTGGGTGCCGGCTTGTTTGTTGGGTGAGATTCTTTGTTACCGTCAGCAGGCATTTATCCTGGCTTGACTCTTTCTATTGACACTGCTACTGACTTCCCATTGTAGGAGATTTCCATCATATGTGTGTTTTGGCGCAAAACTTTGTAAGGCCCCGAATATGGTCGTTGCAATGGTGGTTTGACAATGTCTGATCTCAGCATAATGTGGGTACAACTGTTCAAGTATTAGTGCTTGAAAGTTGGTTGATGACCATGCCTAGTGCCTGGAATTGTGCCCAGATGTGACACTTGTTATCGTAACTGCGCTATGAACATAGGTGATGTATCAAATTCTCCTGTTGTAGGACTCCTGTCTTCAATGAAGTCCTCTGAGACATGGATATTCTGGCCATACACCATTTCTGCAGTAGACGTGCCTAAGTCAGGCTTGTAAGCAACACCATTTCTGCAGTAGACATGCCTAAGTCAGGCTTGTAAGCAGTGTGCAAACCTATTAATACCACGGGCAGAGCCTGTGTCCATTTATATTCATGACACATAAGAGCTTCTTTTAAAGTCCGATGCCATCTTTCAATCATACCGTTACTCTTGGGATGATAACAGGTAGTTTTGTGGTGGTTCATTCCACACAGCTTGGCTAACTGTTGAAATAAAGTTAACTCAAACTGTCCCCCTCTATCCATGGTTACATATACAGGACATCCAAAACGTGCTATCCATATGCCTATGAAGATCTTTGCTGTCGTTTCTGCTGAAATGTTTGCTATTGGAAGGGCTTCTGCCCAATGGGTGTATCGATCACTTGCCATAAGAAGGTAGTGGAAACCATCTGAGGACAGTAATGGTCCCACCATGTCGAGATGGACATGAGTGAGCTTTCGCAACTGTTGGGAAAAGTCCCTAATGGAGGATGGGGATGATGACCCACTTTGCTTGTTTGGCAGGCCAAACATTCTTGCACCCATCTCTTGCATTCTTTGTCTACCCCGGGCCATACGAAACGTTCTGTCACCAGGTGGACAGTGGTCCTGATGCCAGGATGGGTCAGACCGTGAACACAATGAAATGCTCATCTGCGGTAGTCTGCTGGCACAAATGGGCACTTTCTACCTGTAGAGACATCACACCAAACTTTGAGACTCGAGTTCAGTAATCTAATTTGCACTAGATGAAAACCCGTATTCTCCCTGAAGAGGAAATGCTACAACTCTATATCCTTCTCTTGTGCCACTACCAACTCATGAAAGTTAATAGTTTGGGATATGCCATTTATTCGGGAAAGATAATCTGCTGCAAAATTGTCTGCTCCTGCTATACGCTGTATGTCAATTGTGAATTGAGCTATAAATTCAGCCTGTCTGTGTTGCTTCGGAGAACTGTGTTTGCCTCGCTGTTTGAAAATAAACGTTAATGGTTTATGGTCCATGAAAATGGTGAAGTCTTTTGCCTCTGCTGACATTCTGAAATACTTGATTGCCTCAAAAACCACCAGCAACTCACGATCATATACGTTCTAGTTTCTTTGCTGCACATTTAATTTTTTGGAAAAAAATGCCAAAGGCTGCCACACAAAAGTAACATATTGTTGCAGGACTGTGCCTATGGCTGCCTGACTTGCATCAACAACAATTGCCAAAGGTGCAGTCGGGTCAGGATGTGCTAGAAGCGTTGCATCAACTACACTTAGTTTCACTGCCTCAAACAAGCATTGTATTTCCATAGACCACTGAATTCTGTGCTTACCTTTAGCGTTAGTACCTGAGAGTGCTGCTGTCAACGGCCCCTGTTTTTCCACTGTCCCTGGTAAGTGCTGCCTGTAGAAATTTACCATTCCTAGAAATCTTCATAATTCTTGGTGTGTGGTCAGGGGTGATACTTGCTGTAATGCTTGCACCTTCTCCAGCGTTGGAGTAATTCCTGCTGCAGTAACTAGGTACCCTAAAAAGTCACTTGGTTTTGTCCTAGGACACACTTCTTGAAATTAATTGTCACACCATAATCACTGAGATGTTGGAAAACCTGTGTCAGATGATCCTTATGCTCGGTTGTAGTTTTAGAAAATACTAGAATGTCGTCAATGTAAGAAAAACAAAAGTGTAGGCAATGCAAAACCTCTGCAATAAACCTTTGCCATGTCTGGGCTGCATTTTTAAGTCCAAAAGGCATATACATGGGTTCGAAAAGGCCAAATGGGGTAGTTATAGCTGTCTTTGGGACATCATCTGCTGCCACGGGAATTTACATACAAGCTCTTGCACAATCTACTACACGGAACACATGTGGTCCCCCTAACAAATTGTTAAACTCCTGTAAATTCAGGACTGGGTACTTGTCTGGTATTGTCCTTGCATTTAGTGCCTGGAAGTCACCACAAGGTCTCAACATTTTATCTTTCTCGGGAACTTAATGGAACATCAGACAGGTGGATATGTTTTCCTTCAACAATTTATCAAATTCTTATTTTGCTATTACTAGGCGGTCAGGTGGTAATTTCCGTGGTCGTGCAGACACTGGTGGACCTGGTGTGGTTTTGATGAAATGTTCCATAATATGTTTCACGTCTTTCTTCTCATATTTTGGCGTAACAATCTCGGGAAAGTGTTGAAACAGCTGCATAAACTCATTTATGACGAATGCTTCTCGCACCTGTTTCATGGGATAAGGTGCCTGGGTGCCTCTTCTACTGCAACCGTAAGTATTGTCAATTAGACAGCCATTCCTGACATTGGGCAGCAAGCTGAAACTCATGAGGAAGTCTGCTCCTATTATTGGTTCTCCTACATCAACTACAATAAACTGCCACTGATATCCCTTCCCCAGTCTGAAATCTAACGGCAGAGTTATTTCACCAAATGTCTTAATCACTGAGTTGTTTGCTGCAGAAAACTGTAAGGGCATGGGCTTCACACGAACAAGTAACATCTTGTGCAGGTATAAGGAAGCATCCAACCCTGTGTCTGTGAGGAACTTACACTGCAACAGTTTGTCTGCCGCAAAGAGTCTGTGTGAGAATAAATTTTTTTGTAGGTGCTGTAAATAACTCCCGCAGCTTGCTGGCCGCTCAAGAATTTTGGGTAATTGCACAGTGGTGAGCATTGTGTCACACGATCATCAAAATGCTCATGATACCAACAAAATTGACATCGCTGTGGGCTCAGGCTGTTGCTCCTAGCTGGTGACTGAGAAAATGTTTGACATCTCTGAATTTTTTTCCCTTTGTCATCAACTTTCATTTGCTGATGCTACACTGTTAACATCTCTACTTGGCTTGACAGTTGCTTACTGCATTTGACAACTGCTGCAACTCATCTTGTATATCTGTATGGAACTTCCGCTATGTTGCTGCAGCCATCTCTGTTGAAGCTGCTGTATAATGTCGTGGAAGCTCTGTGATTATTGGCAGCAGAAGTGGAATTGTTTCCTGTACTCAGTCAGCCATCTCTGCCAGCTTATCTAAATTCAGTTCCATGTTTGAAAGTACGATGGTTTGCACTGATATAGGTTTAGCGACTTGCAGAATTGAGTTTGGCAATTCCGTGTCCGCTGTGAGGCTTTGCAGGCATCGGAGAAATTGTGAAGGCATCTTGTCTCCCATCTTTTCATGATGCAATAAATGTAGGACTTGTTGCTCAACCAACTTTGAAAGCCATTATATTAATGCTGACTTCAGGTGTTGGTACCAGTTTTCAGATGGTGGGCTGACAATTATATCTTCCAGCATAGAGGTGTAGTTCTGGTCCATCTGGCTTACCACATAGGTGAAATTTGTTTCCTTGTTTGTTATTCCACTATACAGGAAATTTGCTCCTGCCTGTACAAACCAAATTTTCATGTTCTGTGTCCAAAACAGTGGTAAACATGGAGCCACCCACAAGATTAAACCTACATCTGATTGACTGCTGTTACAAAATGGCATGGATGAATTTTCAATTGCAGTTGCTTGAACTCCACTGCTTTCATCTTCCTGCCATCCAATTTTGTGTATGTGATCGAGTCCTTTCCATTCTTGTGGTCACTTTTTCTTGTGACCTAATTTTTGTGTTCGTAATATTGGGGTCACCACTGAAGTTACTAATATATTTTGCTGAAATAACACAGAACTTCTTTAGAGTGTTACTTGGCTTTTATTGTTTGACTGCATCCACAAAGCACAATCAAATTAGCAATCACACAAAAACTCACAAAATAATTCCTGAAACCAACATGAAGCGGTCAAATACAAAAACTAAGAATAATCAAGGAACCAATGGGGTTCCATGCACAGTCATACTCTGCCGCATTGGAATGTGTCTGCTTTTAGTGCAACCACTTGAAATCACTTTCATTTTCCACAACTGTAACTCTTCATCTGGGAGGGTGTGTGAGGTGATTTACGAGGAGTTGTCTGCTGAAATTAGGTTTTAAATACCCAGGGCTTTCCCATACAACTAAGTGTTGCTTACATAATCCCAAATGAATCTATAGACTATCCATTACATACTGTGTATGCTTTATGATTATCCCACTATGACCAGTGGACACTCATTAAACTCCCTTAAATAGGGATGATTATAATATAACAGAAAAGTAGCAACAGTTGCACAAGTAGCAATGATTTGGTCCCAGTTCAGTCCTTAAGCAGAAGTCCAACAGTTACTACGTATTGTTAGCTTTATGAGGAGAGAACTAGGCCTCCTCCCCCAAATCCATTGTTCCCAATACTCACACATCAAAAGATGGAACACTTCATGGGTGGCACCATCACAGCCTCTGTGGTAACCTGTCCACATGCATGACATAAATGAAAAAGTTCTCACACAGTGATTTCTTTCAACTGCACATTAAGTCTAAAGGGGGGCTATGCCCATATTTGGGATTTATTTCTTGGGGCTATCTAAATCGTGGTAATTGCGCAGTGGTTGGGTCTCGGGTACCATTTTTCTTGATGGTGAAAATCAATTACAATAACCTTTTAATAGGCAATCCACACAGTAAATATGATAACCAACAGCAGATATGGCAGAGGCAAAACTCACATTGGCTCCAGTTGGCAGTGTGATCCATAGTAATCTGGCCTCATTCATGAGTGACAAGACAAGGTAATAAATTGATTGTAGCAGTCAGTTATCCATATAGTTAGGCAGTCCTTCCCAGTCTCTTGGACTCCCTCTATGATTTTTACCCTCCGCACTGCCCTCCAATGCTAAATTTGTGATCCCTTGATGCCTCAGAACATGTCCTACCAACCGGTCCCTTCTTCTCGTCAAGTTGTGCCACAAACTCCTCTTCTCCCCAATTCTCACTCCTTTCCCAACCGCTGCTTCCCTTTAATGCCCCTCGACTCTTATAACTGCCATCTGGTTTCTGTACAAATTGTAAATAGCCTTTCACTCCCTGTATTTTACCCCTGCCACCTTTAGAATTTGAAAGAGAGTATTCCAGTCAACATTGTCAAAAGCTTTCTCTAAGTCTACAAATGCTAGAAATGTAGGTTTGCATTTCTTTAATCTATTTTCTAAGATAAGTCGTAGGGTCAGTATTGCCTCACGTGTTCCAACATATCTACGGAATCCAAACTGATCTTCCCCGAGGTCGGCTTCTACCAGTTTTTCCATTCGTCTGTAAAGAATTCACGTTAGTATTTTGCAGCTCTGACTTATTAAACTGATAGTTTGGTAATTTTCACATCTGTCAACACCTGCTTTCTTTGGGATTGGAATTATTATATTCTTCTTGAAGTCTGAGGGTACTTCGCCTGTCTCATACATCTTGCTCACCAGATGGTAGAGTTTTGTCAGGACTGGCTCTCCCAAGGCCGTCAGTAGTTCTAATGGAATGTTGTCTACTTCCGGGGTCTTGTTTCGAACAAGGTCTTTCATCTACATCCTCTTCCATTTCCATAATATTGTCCTCAAGTACATCGCCCTTGTATAGACCATCTATATACTTCTTCCACCTTTGTGCTTTCCCTTCTTTGCTTAGAACTGGGATTCATCTGAGCTCTTGATATTCATACAAGTGGTTCTCTTTTCTCCAAAGGTCTCTTTAATTTTGCTGTAGGCAGTATCTATCTTACCCCTAGTGAGATAAGCCTCTACATCCTAACACATGTCCTCTAGCCATCCCTGCTTAGCCATTTTGCACTTCCTGTCGATCTCATTTTTGAGATATTTGTATTCTTTTGTGCCTCCTTCATTTACAGCATTTTTATATTTTCTCCTTTCATCAATTAAATTCAGTATCTCTTCTGTTACCCAAGGATTTCTACTACCTCTCGTCTTTTTACCTAGTTGATCCTCTGCTACCTTCACTATTTCATCTCTCAAAGCTACCCATTCATCTTCTACTGTATTTCGTTCCCCCATTCTTGTCAATCATTCCATAATGCTCTCCTTGAAGCTCTCTACAACCTCTGGTTCTTTCAGTTTATCCAGGTCCCATCTCCTCAAATTCTCACTGTTTTGCAGTTTCTTCAGTTTTAATCTACAGTTCATAACCAGTAGATTGTGGTCACAGTGCACATCTGCCCCTGGAAATGTCTTACAATTTAAAACCTGGTTCCTAAATCTCTGTCTTACCATTATATAATATATCTGAAACCTTTTAGTATCTCCAGGGTTCTTCCACATATACAACCTTCTTCCATGATTCTTGAACCAAGTGTTAGCTATGGTTAAGTTATGCTCTGTGCAAAATTCAACCAGATGGCTTCTTCTTTCATTTCTTACCCCCAATCCATATTCACCTACTATGTTTCCTTCTCTCCATTTTCCTACTCTCAAATTCCAGTCACCCATGACTATTAAATTTTCGTTTCCCTTCACTACCTGAATAATTTCTTTTATCTCATCATATGTTTCATCAATTTCTTCATCATCTGCAGAACTAGTTGGCATATAAACTTGTACTACTGTAGTAGGCGTGGGCTTTATGTCTATCGTGGCCACAATAATGCGTTCACTATGCTGTTTGTAGTAGCTTACCCGCACTCCTATTTTATTATTCATTATTAAACCTACTCCTGCATTACCCCTATTTGATTTTGTATTTATAAGCCTGTAATCACCTAACCAAAAGTCTTGTTCCTCCGGCCACTGAACTTCACTAATTCCCACTACATCTAACTTTAACCTATCCATTTCCCTTTTTAAATTTTCTAACCTACCTGCCTGATTAAGGGTTCTGGCATCATCATAGAGTAATGTAAGTGGGATGAGGAACATGAAAAAACCAGATAAAATACTAAATCCACTGGAAGTGCGAATAAATACACTTTGTCACAACTTTTCACATTTTATTATGTTCCCCGATGTGTTTTGGGCCCTATGGGTACATTTTTAGGTGTAATTTGTGTAATAAGTAATTTACCTTTGCTCCTGACTGAGTTGAGATTCATGTTTCCCTGTCCATCTTCTGTTCTTCCCTTTCCCTGTCCATCTTCTTTTCTTCCCTTTCCCTGTCCATCTTCTGTTCTTCCCTTTCCCTGTCCATCTTCTGTTCTTCCCTTTCCCTGTCCATCTTCTGTTCTTCCCTTTCCCTGTCCATCTTCTGTTCTTCCCTTTCCCTGTCCATCTTCTGGTCTCCGCTTTCCCTGTCCATCTTCTGGTCTCCGCTTTCCCTGTCCATCTTCTGGTCTCCGCTTTCCCTGTCCATCTTCTCTTCCTCCCTTTAACTTTCCATCTTTTCTTACTCTCTTTCCCTGTTCATCTCCTTTTCTTCCCTTTCTCAGTCCATTTCCTCCTCCTCCTCCTCCTCCTCTCCACCTGCCCGTCTCCTCCTCCTCCTCCTCCTCCTCCTCCCCCCCCCCCCCCCCCCCCCCGCTCCTCCCCTTCTCACCACATTATCAGCCACATCCCATTATGAGATAGCTGGTTCTTACACCCACAGTATTTATTTCCAAATAATAAGTAATAAATGTGCAGAGTTTGGTTGAAATTGATTGAGGGATTTGGGAAGAGCTTTTTACATGGAGCTTTGTCCACGCATGCACTTGCGATATGTATTTCACATATATTCAACATATTTCAGTCTTATATGTGCACATATTCCACCTGTATCATTGTATATGTAGGGGGAAGCTTTATAAACTAAGTAAATTATCAGTACATTGCCATATGTTCTGCTGAGGAACAGCACTGCAATTAATCACAGTAAGAAGTTAAAATTATGGTTCATGGAACATGTAGAAACACTTATTGTCTTTCAAATGTGTGTGAATTCCTAAGGGACCAAACTGCTGAGGTCATTGGTCCCTAGACTTACTGTATTTACTCGAATCTAAGCCGCACTTTTTTTCCGGTTTTTGTAATCCAAAAAACTGCCTGCGGCTTCGAATCGAGTGCAAAGCAAGCGGGAGTTCTGAAAAATGTTGGTGGGTGCCGCCACAACTAACTTCTGCCGTCGAATATATGTAGCGCTACACAGGCATGCATTGTAGGCACAAAGATAAATACTGGCACCAAAACCTCTGCGTCAGTCAATAAATTAAAAAAAAAAAAAGGTGGAAGACGAGCCTTTTTCCTCCGCCCCGACTTTCGACCACTGCATTTTGGTACATTATCCAACGAAGTAAATACAAATTCCGTATTGTTCATCTTCGAATGTAACAGCATTTCAATGTACTACAAAAATCTGACTGGCAAGACTGTTTGGCACGTTTGTCAATATGGCCAACTCTGCGTTCTGAATTTTTTCCTACCAGTGAGAAGAGATGGTTGCTAATAGGAACTTTTATGAATTGTGAATTACATGCAGTATTCTCTTCACCATAAGAATAATACGAATATAAACATTTTGCCATGTATTGTTTCGTGTTTGCTACTATCTCATTTAAATCCTGTCTGCCTAATAAACTACGAAACAAGAGTGAGACAACAGCAAACGCGGAAGAATATACGTATCATGTAATGTTTATATTCGTATTATTCTTATGCCTAATAGTGATACAGTCAGAAATGAAGCATGCCAATTGACTAGATTTTTAAATCTAAGATGACTCTAATTTCTTTGCAGAATGTAATGAACTAAAAAGGCGCCTGCAAAGATTTTCAAACGGAGAAAAATTATCGCTAAAATTTCGTTCAGAACATCATCTATCATACGCAGTCTATTATTTGGTTCTTGTTGATCATTATCAAAGAAATCAGTAGTGTAAGTAACAACAAATTTTCGCTAATGAGATGATTCCTCTCTATTTTTTATTTGTAAGCGGCGGTAGCGCACACAAAAGCAAGCCATGCCGCGAGCGGCGACAGGCCGTAAACACGCACTATCAGAATGCGACAAACAATGCTTGACGCAGTACAGTAATGCATTTTCAGCTTAGAGTGACGTAAACACCTATAACAAAGAAAACGGCGCTTATGAGATCAAAGAAAAATAAGCACGCAATTCAAACCAGACGAAGCACGTGCAAAAGGAAGGGTACCCGTATAAATATGGACAGAGCGCCTGACGCATAGCAATGGCTACCTGGTAAACCTTAACTGCTAAGCTTAAGACTCGAACCAAACTACTGCCTCTGTATCATCATTCATTCGACCTAAATTGTGTCTCATATTACAATTAGATGAACTTTGTTTCGATTTGGAGGTGGGACCTAAAACTTTTCTCTCCCCTCGAATTTAGAGTCTCAAATTTCAGGTGCGGCTTAGATTCGGGAAAATTTGTTTTCCTTGATTTCGAGTCTCACTTTTCAAGTGCGGCTTAGATTTGAGTGCGGCTCAGATTTGAGCAAATACGGTACACACTAGTTAAACTAACTTATGCTAAGAGCAACACACATACCCATGCCTGAGGGAGGACTCAAACCTCTGGCTGGAGAGGCACACTTACTGTCTTTAAAAGAGCTGATGTCAGGAGGAGTGAACCAATCCATTATGCAATGATTGATATAGTGCTCGCCATCAGCTATGCCAATGATTAGTTTTGCACATTCTGCTGCACTGAGTGGAAATGTGATGTGTGCATTGGTAGATACGCGGACTCCAAGTGGCCATGCACTATGCTGAGTCGACATGTTTAACAGTAGGTTGCCAAACTAGATAAGCTTAAGAGATGTCAGATTGTGGGTCTACAGGAGACTGGGTGGTTCTACCATCATACTGCATGCCATTCTGCTCATATGGACACCACCATTGCCCAGTGTTGGTAGTACTGGATACAGGAAGGCATGTTTTCATGACGTTTAGGATCTGGACATTGATACAAACCACAAGGAGGGAACATCAAAATACTGTCTGCCACTCATTAACTAACCCAACGCTAATGACTGGGACCATTCAGTGAGCTGTTCGGCCTTCTTTGTAACATCCAGTAACTGCTAGTACCATTGGCAGGCAGTTTCATGATGCAGGGAAACAAACCATTATGATACCTGCCACTCACATTACCTCAGTGTTCCATATGACTTGTGTGTGGTGCACAGACAAGGGCTCTTTCAGATACACTTTAGTTACTTCAGATAAAGATTGTACTAGTGTAATTTATTCTGTTTATTTGGTGCATTATCAATTTTTACCCTTTAAAATATTTGAGAGCAATATTTATTGAGTAACTTAGTGAGAACATCAATAAATATATCAAAAGCAATGTCACTATTGTCACAGTTACTCAGACTTGCCCACTCAACTTTATATAACTTGCCCTTTAGGTGTGTATTGTGACCTGTGTACAATTCACTTCCATTGGAAAAATAAGCCCACCTTCAGTAACAAAACTGCTTTTGATAACAAAGAAAATAATCTTATATCTATCTTTCAGTTCATAGAATCATCCTTAAATAATATTAAATCACTATCCTGAGTAGTAGGAAACACTGGTGTCACTCTTTGAAAATTTTGTCTACATTTTTTTCCATTTTTATAACTTCCAGGTTCTTCTGAGTGATATAATGAAGAGTAGAAATGAAGACATACAAACATCAAAATATATGACACTTCTGAATGTAAGTATTTTATTCAGTACAATGTAGTAATAAAAAAATGACCTCCTTGTCAGCTACAAATAAATAAACCTGTGGAAAAGATAATAGATTATACACTGGGAATTCTTTACCTGACAGATATTACCAAAAATTGTAGATAGGTAACACAGAGGTTGCATTACATTGTGAGAGGGAAATCAACACTAGAGTATTAGAAACATGGTCCTCTGCTTCTTCTTCTTCTTCTTCTTATAATAATAATAATAATAATAAAATAATAATAATCCATTTAAAACCAAATAGAGGTGTTTTGCAGGATATGCTTCTTGCAACCACTCTAGAAGGAAAACAAAGACAGAGGATGAGATGGTCAGATGAAGTTAACCGACACCTCATATTCTGTTATTACCAAGCAACAAACTTAGGAACCAACACAACTGGATACAGATCACAAGTATACACAATATTTATTACCAGATACCTAGCATTAAAATTTTTAACAGAACAACGACTAGCTGATCAGATCCGTGTAATAATCAAAAATAACAGGATACCCCAGTCAGAATTACAAAACATCAAACAACAAGTACAACAAATACTGGAACAAAATAATGTGCAATCAGAAAATACATTAATGGACTCAAACATTCCAGAGCAAACAAACAAAGAACAACACGCATCAATTAAACAATCAGAGGAAAACGAAGTCTTATGACAGCGACCAGAACAAACACAAATAGAACATGAAGTGACACACATGTTAGATATAGAAGAAAAATTTCAGCTGACGTATATAGAATACAAAGACACAAATACAGACATTAGACCATTCTTGCATAGACCACCAAATAACCCATAAGTCGAAACAACAATAACAAATATCAACACAATCATACACAACAAAATAAATGAAAATACAACTGTGGAAGAGTTACAACTACTGGTTTATATAGGAGCACTCACTACACTAAATATACACACTAGACAGAGATCAGAACCAACCAACACACAGAAGAAACCCACAAAACCAGCATGGCAACATAGGCTACAGATCAGAATAGAAAAACTGAGAAAAGACATCGAACAGCTAACACAATTTATAAGAAATGAAATATCAGACAAAAAACAAAAAAGGTTAGGTAAAATCTCACAACAAGAAGCGATAGAGCAATTAGATGAAAAGAAGCAGAAATTACAAGCATTGACCAAATGACTTAGACGATACAAAAAAAGTGAAAATAGAAGGAAACAAAACCAAACATTCAACACAAACCAAAAAAAATTTTATCTGACAGTAGATAACACACACATTAAAATAGACAATCCACCAAACATAACAGACATGGAACACTTCTGGAGCAACATATGGTCAAACCCGGTACAATGTAACAGACATGCACAGTGGATACAAGCAGAAACAGACACATACAAGATGATACCCCAAATGCCTGAAGTGATAATCTTGCAACATGAAGTCACCCGAGCAATTAATTCCACGCACAATTGGAAAGCCCCTGGAAAAGACAAAATAGCAAATTTCTGGCTAAAGTAGTTCACCTCAACACATTCACATCTAACTAAATTATTTAACAGTTACATTGCAGACCCATACACAGTCCCTGATACACTTACACAAGGAATAACTTACATGAAACCTAAAGATCAAGCAGACACAGCAAACCCAGCAAAATATCGCCCCATAACATGCCTACCAACAATCTACAAAATATTAACTTCAGTCATTACACAGAAATTAATGACACATACAACACAGAACAAAATTATAAATGAAGAACAAAAAGGCTGCTGCAAAGGAGCACGAGGATGTAAAGAGCAATTGATAATAGATGCAGAGGTGACATATCAAGCTAAAACTAAACAAATACTAACAAAGAGATAGAGGGGCTGGTCAGTACTTACCTCAGCTCAGTACAGCCGATAGATACACATAAAACAGAACTGAAAATTTACATTCCTAGCTTTCGGAACTTTGTTCCTTCATCAGGGACGAGAGAGGGGAAAAAAGGGAAGAAGGGAAAGTGGATTCAGTTACTCACAACCCAGGTTATGAAGCAACAGGGAAAGGTAAACAGGGAGGGTAGCAAGGATGGAGGCATGGTTGTCAGAGGGAAGCTAAGATGACAGACGTAAGTGATAGCTAACAAAAGGGACAAAACAATGAAGGATGTGGACCATATAGGTGATCTAAATGATTAATGGAAAATCTCATATAAGATGTGAAACAAATACTAACAAAGAGATAGAGGGGCTGGCCAGTACTTACCTCAGCTCAGTACAGCCGATAGATACACATAAAACAGAACTGAAAATTTACATTCCTAGCTTTCGGAACTTTGTTCCCTCTGACAACCATGCCTCCATCCTTGCTACCCTCCCTGTTTACCTTTCCCTGTTGCTTCATAACCTGGGTTGTGAGTAACTGAATCCACTTTCCCTTCTTCCCTTTTTTCCCCTCTCTCGTCCCTGATGAAGGAACAAAGTTCCGAAAGCTAGGAATGTAAATTTTCAGTTCTGTTTTATGTGTATCTATCGGCTGTACTGAGCTGAGGTAAGTACTGACCAGCCCCTCTATCTCTTTGTTAGTATTTGTTTCACATCTTATATGAGATTTTCCATTAATCATTTAAAACTAAACAAAGGTCACTACACTACGCATACAATGATTACCAAAAAGCTTTTGATAGTGTACCCCACTCATGGTTACTATAGATATTGGAAATATACAAAGTAGATCCTAAATTGATACAGTTCCTAAACATAGTAATGAAAAACTGGAAAACCACACTTAATATCCAAAGAAATTCAAATAATATCACATCAAAGCCAATACAGATTAAGCGTGGAATATACCAAGGAGACTCATTAAGTCCTTTCTGGTTCTGCCTTGCTCTGAACCCACTACCCTACATGCTAAACAATACAAATTATGGATACAATATTACTGGAACATACCCACACAAAATCACACATTTGCTATACATGGATGATCTAAAACTACTGGCAGCAACCAATCAACAACTCAACCAATTACTAAAGATAACAGAAGTATTCAGCAATGATATAAATATGGCTTTTGGAACAGACAAATGTAAGAAAAATAGCATAGTCAAGGGAAAACACACTAAACAAGAAGATTACACATTGGATAACCACAGCAACTGCATAGAAGCGATGCCTATAAATATCTAGGATACAGACAAAAAATAGGAATAGATAATACAAATATTAAAGAAGAACTAAAAGAAAAATATAGACAAAGACTAACAAAAATACTGAAAACAGAATTGACAGCAAGAAACAAGACAAAAGCTATAAATACTTATGCTATACCAATATTGACCTACTCATTTGGAGTAGTGAAATGGAGTAACACAGACCTAGAAGCACTCAATACACTTACACGATCACAATGCCACAAATATAGAATACATCACATACATTCAGCAACTGAAAGATTCACATTAAGCAGAAAGGAAGGAGGAAGGGGATTCATCGACATAAAAAACCTTCATTATGGACAGGTAGACAATTTAAGAAAAATCTTTCTAGAACGAGCAGAAACTAGCAAAATACACAAAGCAGTCACTCATATAAATACATCGGCTACACCACTGCAATTTCATAACCACTTCTACAACCCTTTAGATCACATAACATCAACAGAGACGAAGGAAGTAAGTTGGAAAAAGAAAACACTACATGGCAAGCACCCATATCATGTAACACAGCCACACATCGATCAAGACGCATCCAACACATGGCTAAGAAAAGGCAATATATACAGTGAGACGGAAGGATTCATGATTGGAATACAGGATCAAACAATACACACCAGATATTACAGCAAGCATATTATTAAAGATTCCAATACCACAACAGATAAATGCAGACTTTGCAAACAACAAATAGAAACAGTAGATCATATCACAAGTGGATGTACAATACTGGCAAATACAGAATACCCCAGAAGACATTACAATGTAGCAAAAATAATACATCAACAGCTTGCCTTACAACATAAACTTATAAAACAACATGTTCCCACATACAAGTATGCATCACAAAATGTACTGGAGAACGATGAATACAAATTATACTGGAACAGAACCATTATAACAGATAAAACAACACCACATAACAAACCTGACATCATACTCACCAATAAAAAGAAGAAATTAACACAACTAATCGAAATATCCATACCCAATACAACAAATATACAAAAGAAAACAGGAGAAAAAATTGAAAAAAACATCCAACTGGCTGAGGAAGTCAAGGACATGTGGCATCAGGATAAAGTTGACATTATACCAATTATACTATCAACTACAGGAGTCATACCACACAATATCCACCAGTACATCAATGCAATACAGCTACATCCAAACTTATACATACAACTACAGAAATCTGTAATTATTGATACATGTTCAATAACCCGAAAGTTACTAAATGCAATATAACACATACCATACAGTTAAAAGGAAGTGACGCTTGATCAAGGTCTGCGTCACTTTCCATTTTTAACCAGACTTAACGTCTGAGAAAGTAAAGAAAGAATGAATAATAATAATAATAATAATAATAATAATAATAGTTGTAATTGTTGTTGTTGTTGTTGTTGCTGCTGCTGCTGCTGCTGCTGTTAACAATATTATGCTTTACACGCGCAAGTCTGGGAGAAATTGTGTTCTGAGCCTAAAGGAACTGTTAACTCCATGGTATCATCGATCTTTCTTTTGACTAGATAAAACTAAATGTGTCACTGGAGTCCATCGTGCTTCTTCCGTTGTAGCTGAAAGACACATTTCTTTGTGTAACACTCCATTTCCTAAAACATTTTGTTCACTTCCTTTTATGATCAAATATCACTGTTCCCATTTATTCCCTGACTTTCTTCAATTGTATGTCATGAAAATTTCATGTTTAATGTTTAAAACTTACCCCCAACCATGGACCTTGCCGTTGGTGGGGGGGCTAGCGTGCCTCAGCGATACAGATGGCCGTACCCTAGGTGCGACCACAATGGAGGGGTATCTGTTGAGAGGCCAGACAAACGTGTGGTTCCTGAAGAGGGACAGCAGCCCTTTCAGTAGTTGCAGGGGCAACAGCCTGGATGATTAACTGATCTGGCCATGTAACAATAACCGAAATGGGCTTGCTGTGCTGGTACTGCGAATGGCTGAAAGCAAGGGGAAACTACAGCTGTAATTTTTCCCGAGGGCATGCAGCTTTACTGTGTGGTTAAATGATGATGGCGTCCTCTTGGGTAAAATATTCCGGAGGTAAAATAGTCCCCCATTTGGATCTCTGGGCAGGGACTACTCAAGAGGACGTCGTTATCAGGAGAAAGAAAACACGCGTTCTACGGATTGGAGCGTGGAATGTCAGACTCCTTAATCGAGCAGGTAGGTTAGAAAATTTAAAAAGGGAAATGGATAGGTTAAAGTTAGATATAGTGGGAATTAGTGAAGTTCGGTGGCAGGAGGAACAAGACTTTTGGTCAGATGACTACAGGGTTATAAAAACAAAATGAAATAGGGGTAATGCAGGAGTAGGTTTAATAATGAATAAAAAAAATAGGAGTGTGGGTAAGCTACTACAAACAGCATAGTGAACACATTATTGTGGCCAAGAAAGACATGAGGTTTATATGCCAACTAGCTCTGCAAATGATGAAGAAATTGATGAAATGTATGATGACATAAAAGAAATTATTCAGGTAGTGAAGGGAAACGAAAATTTAATAGTCATGAGTGACTGGAATTCGAGTGTAGGTAATGGAGAGATGGAAACATGGTCGGTGAGTATGGATTGGGGGTAATAAATGAGAGGAAGCCATCTGGTAGAATTTTGTACAGAGCAAAATTAATCATACCTAACACCTGGTTCAGGAACCATAAAAGAAGGTTGTATACATGGAAGAACCCCGGAGATACTAAAAGGTATCGGATAGATTATATAATGGTAAGACAGAGATTTAGGAACCAGGTTTTAAATTGTAAGACATTTCCAGGGGCAGATGTGGACTGTGACCACAATCTATTGGTTATGAACTGTAGATTAAAACTGAAGAAACTGCAGAAAGGTGGGAATTTAAGGAGATGGGACCTGGATAAGCTGACTAAACCAGAGGTTGTACAGAGTTTCAGGGAGAACATAAGAGAACAATTGACAGGAATAGGAGAAAGAAATACAGTAGAGAGAGAATGGATAGCTCTGAGAGATGAAGTAGTGAAGGCAGCAGAGGAGCAAGTAGGTAAAAAGACGAGGGCTAGTAGAAATCCTTGGGTAACAGAAGAAATATTGAATTTAATTGATGAAAGGAGAAAATACAAAAATGCAGTAAATGAAGCAGGCAAAAAGGAATACAAACGTCTCAAAAATGAGATCGACAGGAAGTGCAAAATGGCTAAGCAAGGATGGCTAGAGGACAAATGTAAGGATGTAGAAGCTTATCTCACTAGGGGTAAGATAGATACTGCCTACAGGAAAATTAAAGAGACCTTTGGAGAAAAGAGAACCACTTGTATGAATATCAAGAGCTCAGATGGAAATGCAGTTCTAACCAAAGAAGGGAAAGCAGAAAGGTGGAAGGAGTATATAGATGGTCTATACAAGGGCGATGTACTTGAGGACAATATTATGGAAATGGAAGAGAATGTAGAAGAAGATGAAATGGGAGATACGATACTGCGTGAAGAGTTTGACAGAGCACTGAAAGACCTGAGCCGAAACAAGGCCCCGTGAGTAGACAACATTCCATTAGAACTACTGACGGCCTTGGGAGAGCCAGTCCTGACAAAACTCTACCATCTGGTGAGCAAGATGTACGAGACAGGCGAAATACCCTCAGACTTCAAGAAGAATATAATAATTCCAATCCCAAAGAAAGCAGGTGTTGACAGATGTGAAAACTACTGAACTATCAGTTTAATAAGTCGCAGGTGCAAAATACTAACACGAATTCTTTATAGACGAATGGAAAAACTGGTAGAAGCCGACCTCGGGGAAGATCAGTTTGGATTCCATAGAAATATTGGAACACATGAGGCAATACTGACCTTACGACTTATCTTAGAAGAATGATAAAGGAAAGGCAATCTTACGTTTCTAGCATTTGTAGACTTAGAGAAAGCTTTTGACAATGTTGACTGGAATACTCTCTTTCAAATTCTGAAGGTGGCAGGGGTAAAATACAGGGAGCGAAAGGCTATTTACAATTTGTACAGAAACCAGATGGTAGTTATGAGTCGAGGGGCATGAAAGGGAAGCAGTGTTTGGGAAGGGAGTGAGACAGGGTTGTAGCATCTCCCTGATGTTATTCAATTTGTATACTGAGCAAGCAGTAAAGGAAACAAAAGAAAAATTTGGAGTAGGTATTAAAATCCATGGAGAAGAAATACAAACTTTGAGGTTCGCCGATGACATTGCAATTCTGTCAGGGACGGCAAAGCACTTGGAAGAGCAGTTGAATGGAATGGATAGTGTCTTGAAAGGAGGATGTAAGATGAACATCAGCAAAAGCAAAATGAGGATAATGGAATGTAGCCGAATTAAATCAGGTGATGCTTAGGGAATTAGATTAGGAAATGAGACACTTAAAGTAGTAAAGGAGTTTTGCTATTTGGGGAGCAAAATAACTGTTGATGGTCGAAGTAGAGAGGATATAAAATGTAGACTGGCAATGGCAAGGAAAGCGTTTCTGAAGAAGAGAAATTTGTTAACATCGAGTATAGATTTTAGTGTCAGGAAGTCAATTCTGAAAGTATTTGTATGGGGTGTAGCCATGTATGGAAGTGAAACATGGATGATAAATAATTTGGACAAGAAGAGAATAGAAGCTTTAGAAATGTGCTGCTACAGAAGAATGCTGAAGATTAGATGGGTAGATCACATAACTAATGAGGAGGTATTGAATAGAACTGGGGAGAAGAGGAGTTTGTGGCACAACTTGACAAGAAGACGGGACAGTTGGTAGGTCATGTTCTGAGGCATCAGGGGATCACAAATTTAGCATTGGAGGGCAGCGTGGAGGGTAAAAATCGTAGAGGGTGACCAAGAGATGAATACACTGAGCAGATTCAGAAGGATGTGGGTTGCATTAGGTACTGGGAGATGAAGAAACTTGCACAGGATAGGGTAGCATGGAGAGCTGCATCAAACCAGTCTCAGGACTGAAGACCACAACAACAACAACGTTAAAATTATCTTTTTGTCTTGCATACCTTACTATCTGCCTCACTACCATTAGAAGAGCATAGGCATTGACAAGATGATTGCGGTCTCCCCCTCAGATATTTCTTACAGTATGTGTTAGTTTATCCAGTGAGTGTGTTGTATGCCTGGATATTATCTGATTTGTTGGAATTAAATCTGTTTAATGATTTAGAGCAACCTAGATATTTAAAAGGATCTTTTTATTTCAAAATTTCTCCATTGACCCCTATAACTTCTCCTCAAGCATTTTGTTGGATAGCCATTACTTCCAACAGTATTTCAAGAATACAGTTCAATAAGTTTTTGCACTTGTTAAAGGGCTCCACTAAAATTTTCTGTAAACAGGAGTGACTTTTGCTCTTTTCATTCATTCATCTCATTTCATAGGTCCCATGTAGGAGGAGAACCATTGATGATGTAGAATCAATCATGTTATACATTAACAAAAGTAAAGCAACATGTGTCAACTTAATCTGTATAGTGTATTAATAGTAAATTGTCAGTTTACTTCTTAATTCTATTTGTGCCTATGCGAGATGAATGTAAACTAGGAAGTTATCAGGAATGCTGTTACTCTGAACAAAGCTTCTGCTTTGTCAGTTGTATGAAACAGCTGCTGTTTCTCTTATATTGATAGCTTCATACTTACTTCTAATATTAAACAATGGAAAATCCAGGATGGAATGTATCAATAAATTGCTACTCACCATATAGCAGAGATACTGAGTCACAGACAGACACAATAAAAAGACTGTCACAATACAAGCTTTCGTCCATCAAGGCATTTGTCGGAAACAGATGACACACACGTGCACATGCACACGCACATGCACAAATGCGGCTCACACAAACATGACTGCAGTCTCTGGCAGCTGAGCCCATACTGTGAGAAACAGCAGCGATGCATGAAAAGAGTGGCAACAGGGTGGGGGTAAGGAGGAGGCTGGGTTAGGGAGCGGGAGGGATAGCAGGGTAGGGGTGGTGGACGTTGAAGTGGTGCTGGAGAGTGTGCAAGGACGAGGTGGAGGAGGATACGGCAGCTAGGTGCAGTTGGGATGGCGGGCAGGGGGGGTGGGGGGGGGGGGGGGAATGGGAGAAGTATAAAGACTGTCTGTGTTGGTGGTATGAGGGCTGTGTAGTGCTAGAATGGTAACAGGGAAGGGGCTAGATTGGTGAGAAAAATGACAAACTTACCCCCTCCCCCGCAGGTACCACTACGATCATGCACTGCTGCTGTTGCTCACAGTGTGGCTTCAGCTGCCAGAGACTGCAGTCATGTTTGTGTAAGCTGCATTTGCATGCGTGCTTGCGCGCGCGCGCGCGCGCGCGCGCGCGCGCGCGCGCGCGCGCGCGCGCGCGCGCGCGCGCGCGCGCGTGTGTGTGTGTGTGTGTGTGTGTGTGTGTGTGTGTGTGTGTGTGTGTGTGTGTGTGCGCGCGCGCGTGTGCGTGTGCATGTGTGTGTGTGTGTGTGTGTGTGTGTGTGTCGTTTATTTTAGACAAAGTCCTTGATGATCGAAAGCTTAGTTTGTAACAGTCTTTTTGTTGTGCCTATCTATGACTCAACATCTTCACTATATGGTAACAACTTTCCTTTTCACAATATTGTTACTTCTAACATTGACCCTCTTCACTAGTTCTTAATAGCTGAGGTTTGTTTCATTTATGTTATCTACTTGTTATGCAGTTTTGCAATGAACATTGCTATTTGCCACTTATGTAACATCAACTTTCAATCCTTTAATCTTGAGTAATGGGTTAATTTGAAGTAAGAGTTACTAATGAGATAAATTATTAATATTTTCTTTTCAATTATTAATTATTCTAAACTTGTTTCCTTAATTTTATGTGGGAACTTGTTAAATACCTTTGCATCAGAATACATAACTCCACTCTGAAACCAAATAATTGAGTTTGAACCATTGATTGATAGTGTTGTATCACCAGCAAACATTACAGTTTCTGAACCAATGTTTCAAGTAATTGGAAGATCATCTACATAGATTAAAAATGAGAATGGATTCAATATTTATCTATCTGTTATGTCGTAGTCATTAGACCTAACTCAGTTGATACATGATTTATCCTTATGTATGGGCAATATCATTGTACAATTTATATATTTACAGTACTTCATATCCAATCAATGTATTTACGTAAAGAATTATAGAACAATAAACATATGACTTTTGTACTACAGTTACAGTTTAATGAAATACAGATTACATTTATACTCATTTATGCAGCGATTCCAGAAACAGTCTGGAAAGGTTTTAAGGATGTTGTATGGGAGGTTGTGCTGAGAAAAAATTGTTAAGAAAAAATTTGATATTTTATGCTTTTTCAGGGTTATTTAGCATTGAAGTTCACCAGTCAGGTTGTCATGCAAGCAGATTAAAGCACTTACAAGTGCTAAAATGCAGTAATGCACAGATGTCTGTGGGTCTATGAGTTCTACTTGCTGAAATACTCATTACCAGCTAAAAGCTGCCTTTTTTTGGAGGCAGTATGTTTAAGCTAGATTAGCAAAAGCTACATTTGTTTGGTTTGAGGAAACCAAACAAAGAATACGTTTGATGACTCGCCTCTGGTGGGATGCTTGAATTTGCATGTGCAATGACCTGGTTGGCTAAATTCAATGCTGAATTATGTGGAAACGGTGCAACATATTAAATTTTTTTCTAAACAATTACTTTTCAGCACAACCTATCCTGCAACAGCCGTACAAGCTTTGCAGACATTTTCTGACCACCCTCAATATATATTGTATATGAAATTTGAATATTAGTAAAATCTTTGATTTTACACATGTCAGAATTTTGGATTGTGTGAGCTCAGTAATCAAAAAATTCATTTTAGGATTAAAATTGATTCTTTTCAAATATTGAGAGTGGAGATGGAAAATTGTTCAAAGTGCCATTTTTTTCACAAAATGCTTTTTCAGTGCTATAATTTTTTTTGTACTCTGTTGCAAGTCCCTAGCTTAGTTCAAATATGAAATTGATGGAGAAAATGTTTCAAACATTAATTACTAGATGGCATATGGTCTTTGTGCCAAACAGTGGTTAATGTTGTTAGTGAAAACTGTCATGGCAAAAATGCAATTAAAAGTGATAATAAGTGTAAATTGTGTGCTAAGAAGGTGATAAAAGGAGTTCAGTGCACAGAGTGTCGATGCTGGTTCCTCGAGAAGGGCTCAAAAGTGTGTGTAGTTGTTGCTCTTAGTGAAAAATACAGCAGCTCAGAAAAAAGACTATGTGGAAAAGAATCCCATTCGATTGACTTCCACACCTCAAGTATGGATACATGGCACCGAGCAAAAAACATCATCTCCCCGAGTATTTTGCAGAAGAAAATCAAATGGGTAAGCAAAATAACTGTGTCCAATAAATTCGCTGCACTGGATTTTAAAGAATGTTATAAAATACCGAAATACCGATAGCTAATGAATACAAGATGTCCGATGTGAAAGTGCAGCAGTGTCCGCAGAAACACGAGGTGAAATTATTTGGGGACAGCCACGCATGAAACATCACAAATCTAATGTCAATGCAGGCCAGGAACAGTATAAGTATTTACAGCGAAGTAAAACCAGGGGCAAATTCCGACACAGTTACTGCTGGTATAAACAATGAATGCTCCAAACTCACAAAAAAGGAATGTGTAGTGCTGATCAGAGTGCAAACAACATAAACAAAAACAATGCCAACAGATTCATCAAGAAACTGATCTTAGTAATACAATACTACCACTCAGGTATGACCTGCCTGACTGGTCGTGTCAATACAGAAATTAGGTAAACTTATAATAAAATGAGATATTTTTGTGCTAAATTTACAAACGTAAAATTATTAGCTATTAGTGGCTACGAAAGGAACAGTTTCACTGGACATGGTATGCACCTGAATCAGCATGGCAAAAGGGAACTAATCATAAATATAAACCAGGCTACACAAGAAATATTTCGCGAAAAATGTCATTATTAAGCCTATAATTACACTGGGTGCTCCTTCGCAAGGAAACTGCTAATACGGACCAAATCTTACAGAATTTGGTCCAAAGATAACGACAAGTTTCCTGAAGAGGAAATTAAAACACACAAAAGTAAAAAACAAGATCTTAATGGCTCAGAGAGGGAACAAAATAGATGTAAAGTAGGCCCACTTACCATCCTGCAAATCAACATTTGCAGCATTAGGAACTTGCTTTTAAAGTTGGAACATTTTTGTAAAATAAAAAAAAAATGTTATGTACTGTGTGTCTCAGAACATTGGCTTACAGAATGTCAAGTAGATTTTTTCATACCCAAGGAGTACATTCTGTCAGCTATAATGTGTAGGAATGAGAGAAAAAATGGAGGGTGACACAATATTTATCAGACAATGTATACAATTCTCTAAAATAGATGTAAGTTCATACTCCTCAGAATTAAATAGTGAACTTACTTGTATAAGACTTATAGACCAAAATATTGTAATTGTTAGCTTGTATAGATCTCCAAACGGTGGTGTTAACTTATTTTTCGAGAATTATGAACAGATGATGAGAAAAATCTTAAAACTCAAAACAAATGTAGCAATATGTGGTGATTTTAACATTGATTTGCTAGACACAGAAGAACTCAACACAAAAACATTCTTAAACTTACTTAGATCACTAAATCTATATTATATTAACAATAGCCAGACACGTGGAAATGCCTGTTTGGACCATATTATAGTTAATTTTTCAAGAAACCTATATAGAGTAAGCATTGCATATGAATGTTTAGCAGATCACAATCCTCTACTCCTAACATACTAGTATACACGGTCAGATAAGAATTATAAGGTTGCAGATAAGAAGCCAAGCATGACTTGGGTTAGGGGTCAGAAAGAGGAATTTCTTAAGTTATTCACAGACTCTCTCAAATAAGGTAAACTGCGACTTTGATTATGAATATGACACAGATCAGTCAACTGTTGAAACTCTATTTAATAATTTCCTTAATACATATACTGACTTATGGTACTCTTGTTCACCAATGAAAAGAAACAGTGCTAAATCAAATAGAAAAGGTAAAAAGCTTAAATGGTACACTGATGACCTTGCTAGT
Organism: Schistocerca serialis cubense; assembly: GCF_023864345.2. Lineage (NCBI taxonomy): Eukaryota > Metazoa > Arthropoda > Insecta > Orthoptera > Acrididae > Schistocerca > Schistocerca serialis. The sequence continues at coordinate 119,424,309 of NC_064642.1, read as the reverse complement.
ATCCGGGAAAAGATGCTTTCACTTTACAAAACACACAAAAACAGTGGCAGATGTGGGACAGAACAAAATGATACTTATTGTAAAGACTACCAGAAATGTAAAAAAGATTACAAAGCCAACCTTAAACTTGCCAAACAAGCTGCCTGTGAAAATTACATAGAAGGAGCCTCATACAAATGCAAGGCTGATTGGGATATTATAGAACAAGAACATGCCTCTACCCAAACACAAGATGTTCTACTTGAGCCAGAAGAGCTCAATAATTATTTTACAACCACAGTAAATGAATTAAAATAAAAAATTAAATAGTCAAACATACTAGCAATTGATATATTTGCTGATCATCTACCTAAAGGTCATGAATTTCACTGGGACCCTGTCACACCCACAGATGTAATAAATATTGTTAGAAAATTTTCAAACTCGAAAATCATTGACTACTACTGGCTATCTAACTACACAATAAAAAGGACAATACACTTCATTATGTGATCCACTTGCTTGTTTTGTGAATAAATGCCTAGAAGTTGGAGTTTTCCCTAATCAGCTCAAAATTTCCAAAGTTTTACCTATATACAACAAGGGGGAAAAAGACCTTCCTGAAAACTACAGCCAGTGGCTGTTGTACCAATCTTTTCAAAAATATTTGAAGCAATTTTCCATAAACAGCTAAGCAACTATTTTGAAAAGTAAGACCTTCTCTGTAATAGACAGCACAGTTTTTGACAAGGGAAAAATACCACCTCTGCAGTCCTTGAAATAGTTAATCTGACATTAACAGCATTTGAAAATAAACAAACCATCTCACTTGAACTTTGTGATCTGAGTAAGGCATTTGATTGTATCCCCTTTGACATCCTACCATCCAAACTAAAGTATTATGGTATATATTATACATAGTTGGAAATAATCAACTCTTCCCTACGTAACAGGAGACAATTTGTGTCAATTCAAAACAGACACTCTTCTGTGAATAATGTCACATCTGGTGTACCTCAGGGCTCTGTCTTAGTCCTTTCTTCTTCATTGTTGCAATTAATGATTTGCCATTTTATGTTGGGCCTGAGTCAATTATCTCCTACGCAGATGATACAACCTTAATCAGCACAGATCGAGATTTATCAAAGCTACACCAGAAATCGTAGGACACTCTCACCTTAACACTAAACTGGTTCTCGGCTTACAAACTTCTATGTAATCCAGAGAAAAATCAGCATCAGCAGTTGCGACTGGCTAATGAGGAAGAATGAAAATCCATAAAACTATTTGGAATACACATTTATTCTGAACTTAACGGCAACCCCATATCAACCAGGTCTGCAAAAAGTTATTAAGGTTGTCCTGTCTCACCTGGAAACTGTCTCATCTAGTGAGTAACAAATGTCTCAGAACAGCATACTTTGGATTTTTTCAGTCTCATATATCTTATGGGCTGTTACTATGGGGCCACTCATGTCATGTCAGTGATGTACTACTGATGCAGAAAAAGGTGCTACGAATAAAGTGCAACGTTGGTCCAAGGGAACATTGCTGTCCCTTATTCATCAAAATAGAAATAATGACAGTGAAAAAACTTTATATTTATGCATCACTGATATATGCTAAAAGAACAGAACAAAATTTAACACCAGAAAGAACATACACTTACATGACACCAGAAACAAAGAGTATTGACATTCCTAGACATAGGCTGACAAAAACGGGCAACTCTCACAAAGTGAACTGTTTGAAATTATGTAACAAATTACCACATACTGCACTCAATACACCTTTCAATAATTTTAAAAGTAAACTGTGCAGATGGTTAATAGACAATCCATACTACAGTCTCACAGAATTCATGGATACTTGTAAGATAGAAATTGAGTTTTAAGTCTATGATTCCAATACTGTATATTGATTAATGTAGCATAAATAATTTGCACTTGTAACATAAACACTCACTAATGTAGTAACTTCTTATGTATCTTGACATAATTGTAATGCCTATTTCGCTGCATGTGAACAACGGCAAATAAAGAAACTGAATCTGAAACCTCATAAGTTCCAAATTCTGTGTGTCAAGATCTCCTCCATTTATCCCAGAATGATTTGAATAGTTAATACACAGGTTTTCATTGAGCAGGCACAGCTTTTTGATCTGCATCAGAGATTTTGCAATTATAGAGAACTGAAGAAAGATGAGCAAGGTCTTTCGTCTGCAAGATTTACCCAAGATTCTTGAGTCAGCTAAATTGATGAACCCATTCCATGCATTCCAATGAATTCAACTGACATCTTTGATTTTAAAGATGTTTCTGATGTATTGTTATCAATGCAGGTGCATTAGATCCCCAAATGCAATATGATCAAAGTGTTTCATATGTATCCATCTTAAATAGCTATCAACAAATCTTATTTTGAAACAGTAGAATGGAAAAATGTCAGTGTATTCAGCAGATGAAAAACCATGAGAGATGTATTCCATGCTGTACTCCATCTGAAAGACCAGCCATCTTTATCAGGTGTGAAACAGAAAGACCTGTTTGTGGTGCTACCATTTCTCCCTCAACAGCACGAGTTTACAGTAAAACTTTCAGCATCTGATCCCAAGAGTGGAGCTATGTAAGAAACAGAAGCGAGTACTACGTGATGTTTTATTCTTGAGTTTAATTTTGTTATGCTCTTGTATAAATGTAAAATAAATGATTTTTGTTGACCACTCTTCTACTGATTAAAATATTACTGCTGTATTTCTGTTCTTGTAAGGCAATGGCAAACCACCTCCGTTAGGACCTTGCCTAGTAAAGCGGTGCGGGCCTCCCGCATCGTTCCCCTACGCTCTCTAAAGAAGCATGGGACTTCATTTCCATTTCCATTATCATAGATAAAATCAAGTGCATGTGTATTAAAGGCACTTCTAACAAAAACTTTCATATTTGCACTTAGGTCAATCAGTTTCCAGCTACAGCACTTAAAATAAAACATTACCAACTTGACTTAATACTTTAAGTAGAAATAAGCACACTTGCAAGATATCAGTCCCAGCAATTTATCCTTAATGAAAATTTGGACTGTACTTCTGAGCTACATAGGTTATGGAGCTTCAGAAGGTACAGCTCCTAAACTTTTGGATTCACCAACTGTTTATCACTTGCTCTGCCCCACCGCAGTTGTCTAATGCCCAAGCATGAAGAATTATACATTGGTGAGAGTAAGAGATTTGTGAAGTACCATTTCAACAATGGTATTCAGCTGTGCTCATTGTGTCAGACTGTGCATTTTCTAACCTGTAGCTGGTGTCAGAAATTTCTTTGATTTGAACATTATGTTTTGACTCGCAAATGCAGTGTAAATGAATGAAACAAATTAGTGTGTCATTAAACAAGTAGCATAGCACTATTCACTTATTAACATTGCTATTGTAAATTATTTTCTTTGTGTTTTAAAGCTGCCACTGTTAAAGTGAAGTACATTTACAGGAGATGCACTATTCTTAAACATGATTGGCATGATTTAATTGTAAATCAAAACTCATGAACTTCATTTCGTGATGATTGTTCAATTGCGTAGGTATATTTATTTTATATATGTAAAAACACAGATGATGTGACTTACCGAACGAAAGTGCTGGCAGGTCTATAGACACACACAAACAAACACAAACATACTTATGAAATTCAAGCTTTTGCAACAAACTGTTGCCTCATCAGGAAAGAGGGAAGGAGAGGGAAAGACGAAAGGATGTGGGTTTTAAGGGAGAGGGTAAGGAGTCATTCCAATCCTGGGAGCGGAAAGACTTACCTCAGGAGGAAAGAAGGGGTATACACTCGCGCGCGCACACACACACACATATCCATCCGCACATACACAGACACAAGCAGACATTTGTAAAGGCAAAGAGTTTGGGCAGAGACGTCTTCCCTGCCCTCTGGCTCCTACCCTTGTAACCGCCCCTGGTGTAAAACCTGTCCCATGCACCCTCCCACCACCACCTACTCCAGTCCTCTAACCCGGAAGGTGTACACGATCAAAGGCAGAGCCACTTGTGAAAGCACCCACGTGATTTACCAACTGACCTGCCTACACTGTGAAGCCTATGTGGGAATGACCAGCAACAAACTGTCCATTCACATGAATGGACACAGGCAGACAGTGTTTGTTGGTAATGAGGATCACCCTGTGGCTAAACATGCCTTGGTGCATGGCCAGCACATCTTGGCACAGTGTTACACCGTCCGGGTTATCTGGATACTTCCCACTAACACCAACCTGTCAGAACTCCGGAGATGGGAACTTGCCCTTCAGTATATCCTCTCGTCTCGTTACCCACCAGGCCTCAATCTCCACTAATTTCAATTTGCCGCCGCTCATACCTCACCTGTCTTTCAACAACATCTTTGCCTCTGTACTTCTGCCTCGACTGACGTCTCTGCCCAAACTCTTTGCCGTTACAAATGTCTGCTTGTGTCTGTGTATGTGCGGATGGATATGTGTGTGTGTGCGCGAGTGTATACCCCTTCTTTCCCCCTGAGGTAAGTCTTTCCGCTCCCGGGATTGGAATGACTCCTTACCCGCTCCCTTAAAACCCACTTCCTTTCGTCTGTCCCTCTCCTTCCCTCTTTCCTGATGAGGCAACAGTTTGTTGCGAAAGCTTGAATTTCATGTGTATGTTTGTGTTTGTTTGTGTGTCTATCGACCTGCCAGCACTTTCGTTTGGTAAGTCACATCATCTGTATTTTTAGATATATTTTTCCCACGTGGAATGTTTCCCTCTATTATATTCATATCGGTATATTTATTTTGATTTTTAGGCATATACATAGCTACAGACTACCATAATGAGGATATTGTTAAAATAATATTGAACTTATGTGGGCGTGAGGTTGACATATTACATACTCACATTAATTACTATTTTTGACATGTAATAAAGAGTTCTCAAACAAGATTTTAACCTTCCCTCCTCATTCCAACCCCTCAACATCTCGCCAATAGGAAGGTTCTCACGGTCCTCTACTGTACAATTCTTTTCTGCTCGGGTGCTGTAGTGAGTTGGAGAGCATGACTAATAACCAGAACATGCAAAAGTTTAAAAGCTGTACTTTTAGAAGGTCACGATTGTTTACTATCAGAATTAAGGCCCAAATCTTCATATGGGATCGATTTCTGGAGTTAATATATTGCGTTTGCAAGTGTGCTTTTTCTTATTAAAATATGAAGTAAAGTTGGTGATGTTCCCTTGTTAGAATGTTCTTAATAAATTACTTGTTGACTAATTTGTCATTTTATTTTTTGGAGTGATTATGTGAGCAGTTTAATTCTGTGGTATCAGAATACCTTCTCAGTTTTTGTATACAAATAAGTTCTGTACAAAAAGACACACTCCTTTTTTAAATTTTTTTTTATTCTCCTGACAAATGAGAGACATAGTGCTTAGACAATTTTCCATTTCCATTCTTCATTTGTCTAACATTGTTTTTAAAGACATTAGTATGCTCTGTTTGGGTAACAATATTTAGAAGGCAATTGTATAGGCACATTACCATGCACTTAACACTTCTCTTAATTACTTACCCAGTGTTGTACTGCTCTGTTTCACAGTTACTTTGTTCATTTTAAAGTAGTTCTTCATAATGTTTTTCAGACTATTTTTCCTTGTGTAAATGTATCATGCATTTATCAGTATATGGATAGCTCTTTCCTGTGGTATTTCATTTGCATTCATTGACCTTCCTCACAACTCTGTTCTATATGACACAATCGAGTGGAAGTGCAGATAGTAAAATAATTTGAGAACTTTGCAGTAACAATTTGAGCTAATTTTTGAACTAATAGCAAACTGACTTTAGTCTGTGACTTAGACTACTGATGTTCTCTGTCCAAATTAATTTGTTATCCAGATTGAGACCCAAAATTGTTGTCATTTGTGTCTGACATTAACACACTGTGTTTGCTTTGGTTCTTTTTAAAACTGATGAATTTTTGTATGTGCTAGTTATTGCTAAGCCATTTATCTACTTGAATTGGAACTCTTTCAGCTGCTTGAACAGTTTCTTCTAGATTTTTCCCTCACTGAGGATGAAGGTGTCACTTGCAAATAGGATGGATTTCTTGTTGATACCCTCAGGTAAATCACTGATGTAAATTAGTAGGAGTGGTGACCCCAGTACACTACCCTGTGACACTGTATTGGATCTTTCTATGTCTGAGAAGTGTGTATCACTCCTTTCATTTGTTGTTACTGTCAGGTACCTTTCTGTCAAGATTTTATCTGTTCATGTTCAGTTGGCCTCCCCTCCAAAAATAATTTTAACTTTTCTGTAAGGATCTTATGATTTACTAAGTCAAAAGCTTTTGACAGGTCACAGAATACCCCAATTGTTAATTCATCTCTAAATAGTGTATTCGACAAGTTCTTTGTGCTGCTGAGATAGTTGTTGGCAGTCCCCGCCCCCCTCTCCCGCTCCCCCCTCCCCCCTCCCCCCTCCCCCCCTCTCCCGCTCCCCCCTCTCCCCTCCCCCCCTCTCCCGCTCCCCCCTCTCCCCTCCCCCCTCTCCCGCTCCCCCCTCCCCCCCTCTCCCGCTCCCCCCTCCCCCCTCTCCCGCTCCCCCTCCCCACCTCCCCCCCTCCTCCCTCCCCCCTCTCCCGCTCCCCCCTCCCCACCTCCCCCCCTCCTCCCTCCCCCCCTCCCCCCCTCCTCCCTCCCCCCTCTCCCGCTCCCCCCTCCCCACCTCCCCCCCTCCTCCCCAAAGACCTTTCGGATAGTGATAATACCCTCGAAAGTTTTTTAAGTCCAAGGGAGCATTCCTTCTGTCATGGATTTATGGGAATCAGGTCGCTTAGTTGCCGTATGAACCTGAACACCACTTGTATGAAACTTGTATTTATTCTAACTGCACAATTACATATATAGACACACAAACAAGCCTCGCGAGTGTCATTGGTCAAAATGTAAACACACACTGCACAAAGGCATGCGCCAAGACCCGCGTCCTAAGAGCGTGTCAGTGCGCAGAGATACCACTCTGCTCTATACCGGTGGTCGATGAGCGCCACAGATTCATTAGTCATATTGGCAATGGTCCATCAAGAAACTCAGATGACATTCTTATCATTATATGGGGTTTTTGTGTTTCTAACTTACTTGACTCTTGCATTTTTACTTCATTACTTGGAAACAGATCATGGTATTTCTGTTAAACAAGTGGCGTTAGTTGCCGCTTTGATGTGGTGCTTTATCAACTGCTGCAATCGTCTATGAAATTTTCATTAAATGCGTTCGATACCAATTCTGAGTTATTTTATAAAGACTCATGCTATCTGATTTCCTTAGGGTTACTGTTTTTAAACCTTGCCCATCCTGTTCCTTTTTTGTTGAACTGACACACTGTTTTAGACTCATTCTGTGAGTTCATAATAGCCATCTAAATTGCCAATTTCTTTGCACATTTTACTACTTTGCTGTAGATATTTCACCATAGTACCATTTGAAACTTAAGTAATTTGTTCGATGTTTGCTGAGTTATGCCAAATTATAATACTTTTACAAAATACAGTGATACACTTTGTAATCCAGTTATTTCCTTTTTTTTTTTTTTTTTTAATGTTCACTTTACATGTTTTACTTTATATACTGGTATTTTACTTTATATACTTTACTTCTGGTGGAGGATGTTTAATTAATGTATTCACGATATAAGATTATGAAAGACCTATAATTATTGACAATGTCTTCCACATTGAGGATTTCTCTCAAACTTTCATTTACCATATTACCATATTACATATTACATTTTACGTGGTCAAGCTATTTTTACCATACTCATTAAGTATCTTTGAACATATGTTCAGCTGCTGCAATTTTTACAAAATTACCAAAAGAGTGTGATGATAGTGAGTTCTGTGTGTCATAAAGTGTGTTCATGAAGCCAGTGTTCAACAAAACACAGAAGTGTTGGTGTGACCACAGTGCTTAATAGGACTTTTCAAATGCAAAAAAATATGTCATAATGATAGGAATTTTGTACATGATTATTACTCTCTTTATTGTGATGCCATGGATAGGTTTTCTAAGGTGTGGCTCTCTGCTTTTTGGTTATTGGAATGAGCTTGTTGTGCTATTGTTATTAAGTTTTGCTTGCCATTTCTGATGTGACAATTGCATTCAAATGAATGAAAGCAATTCAATTTCTGTTATGTCTAATTTCTAGCATATTTAATCTTTTAATGTTTTTGTTTTTAATATTTCTACTAAAAAAAATCTGGTTGTTGATCCCAACAGGAGCTACACATAGGAGTCTTGTGAGCTATTTCACCTACATGTTACTTTGCAACTCTTTGCTTCCCAAGCACAGCTGCATGTAAACTTTGCACCATGTGAATTTTGTGTCTAATATGGTTTACATCCATCACACTAACATTTACATATTTTCTCAAATTGCTTATTTGCTGGACTTATTTTTTGGTTTGTGCATAACTCCTGTGGTGGATTGTAATATTGTGGGGTCTTCAGTGGTAGATTCTTAATGTGAGCCACATGATTAAAACTTTTCTTCAGTTTCCAGAAGGCTATTGTTGTTCTGCTCTTGTAGACATCATTCATTCAAAGGTAACATACCAGTTTTTGACAGGTTCATGAGTCTCCCAATTTCAGTGAACATTTCTCTATACGTGATGAATCCATTTTCCTTCACAGTTGAAGAGTCATTTTCCTGCATTTACTCATATACTTTGCAAGCCATAATAGATTGTATGGAGCAGGGTACTTCTGGTAAAGCCATCTTTTCCCCTTTCCCATTTGATTCCTGAATGGTGCTTGAGAAAATTCATGCTAAGTAAACCTCCATGTGAGCTTCGACATATCCAATTCAATCATCATTATCACTTCATGTGATGTATGTGCAAGCAAGTGATAAGATGCCTGATGCATGAGACCTTTCTTGTGCCATCTGCCACTAAATTTTGTTGAACATTTCTTAATGCTCTTACATGTACTAAACGATCCAGTAAGAACATGCACAATCATCACTGTATCTTTTCTACCTCTTCTATTAATCCATCTTGTTAAGAATCCCAGAGAGATGAGTAGTACTCAAGAATTGGTCAAACAAATGTTTTACAAGCCACTTTTTTCTTGAATGATTTCCATTTAATTAAGATTTTTCCCATGAATCTGTCTGGCAGCTTTTTTGTCTTCATGCTGTTTCAGATCACTTCAGATTATTATATATGAGAGAGGATTCTGCATCCATGGCTCTCAACAGTTATGAGAACTGTTCTGCTTTCTGGGAACAATGACATTGTGTGCAAATGAATTGCCTTGCAAAAGTAGGAACATGTTGTTTCTGTCCTTCTTTTAGTAAGTGTCATAGACTGTGGTATTCCTGATCAGTTCACCATGTTCATTACTAATAGCAACACAGTATTCCAATGGGCTGCATGCTTCACATCTTCACTTCTAAATGTAATATAAACTGCTTTTCACTGAAGCATCCATATTGCCACACCAATAATGAAACATTCTGTTGCAATGGTTACATACCACACCAGTCATTGATTTTACTGACCACCCCAAGAAAAGTTTTGTACCAACACTGCAAGTTGCGTAAGTTGCCACAGTTGTGGCATTCACTTGAGCAAGCCATGGCAGATACAAAATACCAATTTCAGGCACAGTAATAATGCTACCTCAGTATCTCGCACATCGCAGGGTGCCCCACAATGGGCTGGGTTGCACCACGCCAACACCTGGGGCAACTCTTTAAGGGCATATGTGACAGAGGGTTGGGCATTTAGTCCCAGCAACACCAACTAGACATGTATATCTGGGCCTCCAGCCCAATAGATCACTTTCACTGGGGACTTATCTCTTGTCAACTGATATTATACCTGTCCTGTCCTGTCCTGATGTCAGACTGGGCTTCTAATGTGTCTACCATTGGCAGTGTGCACCACTTCAACTTCAGTCCTGACTTCAACTGCAGCCTTGGCACCAATGCAGCCTCCAACACCAGCCAGAATTCTCCATGGGCTACACTTGCTGCTGCTGCTGCTACTGCTACTGCTACTACTGCTACTGCTACTACTGCTACTACTACTACTACTACTACTACTACTATTAGATGCCTGCTAGTGCTGGGACCATCCCAGTGAGGCCATTCAGTGCACACCAGTGCATAGCACTCCAACTCTGGAGACCCTAGGTTCGACCTGGGATATGTCCGTCCAGCCCAGTCCATCTGGCTGACTCCTGATCTGACAGCAATACCCATTGTTGGCCACCTCTATGCTGTGGGGCTGTGTTGTCACTGCCTACTTCAGCAAGACCACCCTTCCTGCTGTTGTGTTGCCATCATCACATACACTAATATCAGTGGTACCGTGCCTCAGCACTGGGTGACTTTTCTGTACAGAATACACTGCCAATAGAAGCAGTTTATCTTCAGAGAGCATTCTCTGGCCTTAGCATCACAAAAGATTCAGTGTTACCCATACCCTTTGTCATTCATATAGGATATCCTGGTGGTCATCCAGCTATCCTTTGGTGACTACATATTGGTCAGCAACCTGGATTGATACAATTTGCTATCAGAAATGCTGGTGGAAACCAGTGAGTGGTGGCACAGGGCATCGGTCTGCAATGGCATTTCAGTATGGTAAGGGCAATGCACTATTTTTCACACTTGGGCTTTTGGTTTCTTCCCTGTTGAATATTTGAATATTGTATTGTGGGCACAAACTTTCCAATGTCCAAACTAGAGAAGGGTACCGTAGCCAAGGCAGTTCAGATGTTTCAAAACAAATGGTACATGTGCAGAAAGACATAGAGAATTATGCAACCAATTGCTGGCATTGAGGGTAGATATGAGAAAACAGTCATCATCCTAGGTAATACTACTGCTGGCCAAATCCTGCTGTTTCTGGTAAAGCAGGAGCAAATAGCTTGACATTTGTGGGTAATTTGATAATAGCACCTATGCTGGAATGTTGGTTAGAGGAACAACTTTTGCTTATGGATAAATTATGCTTGCTAGGGGATGCTAAGACATTTGTAAAGTATAATAATGGGTTATTGAATGCTCTAATGTTTAACAGTCTCAAGGGCAGGGTTTTTACAATGGTACAGAAGGAAGTAAAGCTGTTGGTTTTATAGGGAGAAGTTGAACAGTATGTCACAGAAGTAGGGGGAACTTTGTGGATAGGATTTCTGAAATTAAAGGTCAACACATATTAGCTGACAGAAAGTGATGACACTAAGCGGATTCTTGTGAAAGAGGTAGAACAGAGGGCATTGGGTGCATTTTTGCAGGGGTTGCCTTTCAGTGTGTCGAGGAAAGTATGAGTATAATGGAATTTAATTACAGGTACCTAGTAACTTCCATGCAAAATTTATTGGAGAATAAATCAAATGCCAGACTTTTGTTAAACACTTGCTAGACACACTTCATACAGCACATAAGATAAGCAATATTTACAGCTGCATACAAGACACTTACTGAGCAACAGAGATATCATGCTGATTACACTCTCTCTGTTCATGATTGATGTGTCAGCTGTTATCATCATTGCAACAGCTCTCCCCTTCTTGAAACTGGGAGCACCATGAATGGAAGGGAACTGGAGCTTGATGGTTCTACCAGCTTGTGTAACAGCTGCTGCTTGTGGCAGCAGCAATGTTTGTTTCCTCCACCAGGCCGGTGGAGTGGCCAAATCTTCACCCTGTTCTTCAGAGTTAGAGGGCAGTTGTGGTTTGGGGGGAGGGGAGGGGGGGGGGGGGTTGCGTCCTCTCAGTGCTTGAGTGCTCATGAGAGTTGTTGGCACTGAGACTGTAGGCATTTGGGCTGTGGCTTTCTTTTCTATGAGTGCTGGTTTGAGGCCTTCAGTTGACACCAACTCTTCTTTGCTGTTTCCCTCTATTTTGAAGGTGCATACACACCCCTCTGTAGGACCCCATGTGTGGACCCTGCAAGGGAGGTCATACACTATTCTCTCTTGGCCAGCCTTGCAGTTGTGACTGCAGCTCTTTGTGTGGAAAGACTTCTTTGTCACCATCATTCTGCAGCTCAGTGGGACAAACTTACAACATTATTCTCTGTAGCAGTTGATTGAACTGGGTCATGTCTATAGGACTGAAAGTTGCTGTGGCTTAGTGGGGACAAAACTCACTAGGAAGTCATAACTGTACCCCATACACTAGTTGTACTCTGCCGCAGTGCAGGTCCTCTTTTATCACTGTTCATAGTCCTAACTGTGCTAGTGGTGGCTACTCAGTCCACTAGCTATCTTGTACATTTGGGCCACTTTGATGTTTCGGTGGAACCTCTCTATCACACCATTACACATGGTATTGGTAGCTGGTAGTTCTCAGGTGGTTGCAGCTATATTGATGCAGGAATTTGTGAAACAACTAAAGCTCATATTGTTGTGGAACTACACATGAATGTTTAATAATAACCACTGTACAGGTAATATCATATGACACTTCATTTTACACGTAGAACACAGGATAACATGATCACAAATGTGTTAACAAACCAAAAGATCACAATGGAACCAGTGTCAAAGAGGTTCCATCTGAAGACACAACTATTGTGTACTGATAGTCCCCACAGAGGCCCCTCCCCTGGAAGTGCGGATCATGGGGAAGGATGAAGGAGTGTGTCATCATTGCTGTAAGTGACAGTCAGTTGGGGCTGAGAAGGTGACACAGGATCATCGGACATGGAGGCTCGACCATTGTGGTGGACAACTGGAAACTGCAGAGCCATTGAGATATAGTCTTCATCTGTGGCAAGTGGAGTGTTGAAGGTGCGAAGTAGCATTACATGGGTGGTGAAACAATCCTCCAGAGACCACAGGTGAGCAAGGAGGACAACCAGCAGACTATCTTGCAGTTGAATGAAAGATCATCAAAGGGATATGCCAAGATATTGATGACAAGTCTCGTGATGTCTGAGTTGGCAGAAGAGGGCAACAGTTCTTGCAAAATGGTGAGAGGCACAATCAAGGAAGTAGCAGTCGAATGGGTTTCCTTGATGGAATGAATGAATGGTACTGCATCCACATCAGTTTCACTGCGAGATGATGCACACTGTGTCAGTTGGTTGGTATTATGGGATAGAGAGTCCACAACAGACAAAGGCAGGGGGGAAAATGGGGATGCAGGGAGGGGCGCCTTGCACTACTGTGGTGTTGGTGATGGTCAGTGCCATCCATTAAAGGTCATCTGTGGCATTGGGGTGCTGACAAAGTGCCACACTTTTTTTTATTTCAATCTGAATTACTGATGATGCCAGCACCAATTCCAGAATGTTTCCGGTTCCTTGTCATTCTGTCCCTGTGGTGAAGGTCTGCTGCACCATCTGTGGTATGCTCGCGATGCTGTGATGCTGCTTCTTGCGAGTGTTTCAGAGCTGCTAACTATATGCTCAACTCGTGCACACTGGTTGCCAGCTGATCCTCTGTTATGTAGCCTCACACATTGAGCTGCAACCCCTTGACTATGCATGTTTCAGGTCCATTCCCTTTGTCATTATTTGCAGCTGCACTTGAAACACAGTTTTGCAGACTGTTTGGGATGTCTTCAGCTTTATCTTGTAATAGGATACCCTCCTCTAACATAACCTTTTTTTTTATAGAAATAACTGATACCATGTATACTATCAATTCTTGTATAGGTGAACATTCTCGGCTGTTTCCCTGAAAGCATTCATATGATTTTGTATGTGATGTACTATATTTCAGGCTAAAATGTATAAAAAGAAATCAGTTTGTTGGTACTCTGTACATACAGTTAGAATTACTCTTTTTGTAAAAATATTTGAAATTACGAAATTTCTGGTATACTTCAAATTCCTATTATTGATTGCACAATCTGATGATAATTTATAAAATAATGATATAATGTGATAAAGATTCTTCTTTTGTCGAGAAAGTTTGTAAACTCTCTTGCTTTGTAAACTCTTTGGAATATTGTGAATACTGCAAAATGTTAATAGTAGTGGGCATGCCTCTGATGGGGAAGCAGACGTCTATTTGATTGTGTCACTAATGTAATTTGTGGTGTGATAGAAGTGAACATAGTAAAGTCAGTGTGATTTATAAGAATGGGATAAAATAAAAGAAAATCATAGCAACAGATAATTCTTCATCAGTTATTTCATCTTCAGGAACCCACAACACTAAATCAAAATTTGAGCCACAAGAATGTACCCCTGGACACACAAGTGGAGCCAACAACAAGAGATAAAGAAGATGAGTAAAAAGTTTTTCTTTTGAATATCTTATGCCTCTTGAAGCTTACAAACCTTTTACAGACAGAGAATTTCGTTAGTGACATGTGGGAGGGTAAGATTACAAGTGGGAGCTCAGCCGGGATCTGATGACTGATAATGAAGTTCTGTCTGTTGTAGAAGAAGAAAGGACAATTATTTCTATATTTGCAGTTTTTATGTAAATGAACCTCAATCCTCAACAAAAGATGCCCAACAAAGTCCGAGCAACAGTGACGAGATAATATCAATGATGATGGACCGTGTGACGAAGCAAGCTGGGATATTTTTACTTCCCCTCTTGTTTTGCCATCTGCCTCCTTAAAATTCATTTTTTTCACTTTTGACTAATTACCATTAACATACTTGAGTATAATCTGCATTTTCATAACAGATAAAGGTTAGCCCTCAGTTTTAAAGAATATAGTACGAGATCTAATTTTGTGCTTAGTTTTGTGTATGTCATCAATTTTCTAATTTATTTTGACCATTCCTAGATAATATCTTTTGTTTTAGGGTGAAATCAGTAATTGTTTCGTAACTTAAATTCTATTGTTGACATTAGGAGGAACAACTCATAGTATTCTTAAAGGATCTATTTGACTCTATTTGAAAACATGTTAGCAAAGCCAGCCTTTAATTAATTCCAAGGTAATTACCAGTTTTGTCCAAAGTATTGTTTGTGTAATGATATCTGTTAATTTCATCATTTAAATGAATTATTCAGTCTAACTCTTGTAGTAGAATAAACTGTTAAAAAGATGGCATTTTTCGATGTATTCAGTTAATTTAATGAGGTAAGTTTCAAATGTAATTTCTGTAAATTAAACATCAAACAATGTTTAGTTTCAGTGCCTGTTATTGTGATGATATATAAGGGCCCAATTTTTGGTCCCAAGACAATCAGTCCATGGCCGAGTTTCAGACAAGAAACCTGTGTTGGTTAGAATAACAACAATGCATCAACTTAACTTACACCAATAGGCCATGTGTTAAAGCAATGACAGTGTCTGTTCAATTTGTTTGACAGACTTTGAAATGTGTGGTTAGGTTTTTACTGCTTGTAGATGTTCAACAGTAAACTATTGTAGCATTGTGTTAATGTTTACCTGCAAACTATTAATGAGGCTTATGGAAAATTAAATAATAGTGCACTGGCCATGTAACTGTGAATCATTGGGTGGGGGTGGGAATGGGGTGGGGGTTGTGAACAGTGAAAGTAAAGAACAGTGGATCGCAAATGTACACCTGTCGGCTACATCACTTACAGTAGTCAGTACTGCACTTGGCCCCCCCCCTCCCCCCCCCCCCCCCCATTTTTCAGCCCATATAGCAATGCAGTATGTTGACACCGAAGACAGTCAACGATGAAAAACAGAAGTCAAACATCACAAATGGATGAATTGAAAGAGGAGTTTACAATTACAACAAAGGACACCACAAAAGACAAGCATAAACTATGTGTGATTTTTAACAGTGAAAACCAATAGTATGCAGTTGATTTTGCCAAAATTGAGTGCAGTTAATGATCAGTTAATAGAAATAAAAACAGATAAAATAGCAAATTTAGCACAGTTCATGGAAATACGAACTGAAAAGAATGATAAAATGGACAGGGTACAATACAAAATAGACCAACTTAGTAATAAGGTTTTGGAGGTAAAAAATGGGTTGTCAGATGGATTGAAAACTGTGAATGAAAAAGTCGATGTTTTTAAAAATAAATTTATTGCTTTGTAGAATGAGGTAGTTGCACAATCTTCACACAGGAGAAGAATGTTAATGACATCAGAATTCAACAGAAGGCCATAGAGGAAAAAATTGAACAGAACTTTAGTAGTTTAGATAAAAAAATTTTAAATGTTGTAAACAGTATGCTAACTAATGTAAATGTTTTCAGTCAAAAAATTTCAGTAGTTCAGGAAAAGGCATTCACAACAATCTGTATTCAAATAATGGTATTGTGTGGTCCAACATTCCAATCAAAAGTTTGTTTTCCATCAGACTGTTTACATCCTGTGGATTTTCTACACCACTGTAGAGATATTTTGTGTCAGGCATGACTGATGGTCAAAAAATTAAGTCTGTCTTGGTTAAATTGAAGTCAGTGGAAAACATACCAAAGTTTTGAAAAAAGTTTTTTAAACAAATTTTGGTCAGAAGCGGCACAGGGGAGAATTAAAAGTAAATTTTTGAATGGTCCTAATTATAGGAATAGGGACGGTACACTGAAAGGATTTTGTAAGAATCAACTTAAGAAATCAACACACCTGGGCAGACCATTTGATGAAAAGACATTGATTGAGGCACTAAAAAGGAGATTACCAGAGAGGTTGTAGTGAGATTTAGTACACTGACCTGACAATTGCCTTCAAAAATTTTAAGATATGTTAACAAGGTGGATAGTACAGTAGAAAGAAGCAGGTACCATAATCAAAATGATAGCGGTCACAATGGAACAACTACAGAAACAGAGATAATGGTAACTTCAGTCAGGGTCAAAAACGGTAATAGAGACAGAAACTTTGAACATTAGCAGAAAATAACAATGGGGATAACTATGGGCAATTTAATACCAAAAACAATCATAGAGATGGCTATTCGGGAAAAGGCAGTCTGCCTCAATGAAGGTCCACAGTTTTGGGGTGAGGAAACACAACACGTGTAGGACCCCCAATTTACACTTACAATTAGACAATAATAACAGTGTTAATAATGTGCACAGGTATCTGAAGTTGAATAGAAGGAACATCAGATTTCGTATTTATGTTTTGATCAAACGTTTTGGAATACTATGTTTAATTATAATGATGTAGATACCAACACAAACCAGAATGTGAGAGTACTGAGAATTTTGATGTTGTGTGCACTAATGATGTCTCCTATGGGTCATAAAACAGTGTTATTGATGTATATAGAACTGGTGATGACTGTATTGTATCTGAATTAGGTGGTATTTTTAATGTAGATGTGAATGAGAGCTATGAAATGACTGAGGTTGGTAAGTCTGAGACTGGTAACGTATTGCAAATGAATGTAGGTGAAATGTGTGACTTTGATGGAGATGAGACTTGTGTTGATAATGATGTTGCTGATGAAGTAATTTTGGAATAATAATAATAATAATAATAATAATATGATGATGGTGATGATGAGTATCAGGTATTTCTGAAGTTTAAGAATAATGAAGTTTCAGAGTTGCCTGTGAATACTGGTAAGGTAAGTGGTGTTTGTGATCATGTAAATGAGAGTCATGAAATACCAGTCCAGTCAAAGCAGTATTTCATTGATGTCATGCAGAGTAATGATCCAAACAGTAAAGGTGAGTTATCTGTAACCCTGAAGAACATAAGTGAAAATTTCTTGAAATTTGTTTGGTACCAAATTATTGATGATGTAGATAAATGTCCATTCCGGAATAAGTTATCTGTGGTTAGTAAATATTTGTATCCAATTTGGCTGAATGAAGTGAAAGAAGATCTAAGTAGGAAATGTAATTTTGACAGTAATCTATTTTGTATTCCTTCTGTAATCAGTAATGTTGCTGCTATGGAATCCATTCGGTGTATTCAAATTTTATCTGAAACTTGTGAAACCAAAGTAATGTAATGGTACCAATGAAGTTGATGAAACCCTGCAAAAACAGTGTAGATCTAGCATTTGATGAAATTAAAAGCGATTTTTTTTAGATGAAGTCCTAATAACAGAGATGATGTTTTTAGATTTTGAAAGTCCTTACATTAAGATTAAGATTGATCAGTGGGAAGGGAAATGTTTGATTAATACTGGTAGTTCGATTTGTGGTATATCTGAATAATTTGGGGACAAGATTAAATAAAGTAAGAATTTTGTGGAAATGCACATTTTAGTGGTAAAGATAAGAGGAGCTACAGGTAAGCAAAGGAAATTGGTAAAAATCTCAGCTACTTTTAACATTTAGTATAGAAGGCAAAACCTTTGAACATGGATGCTTAGTGATCCCTAATCTGGAAGAAAATATAATTCTTGGTACAGATTGGATAGTGAAAATTGAGGCTTGTTTTGGATGGAATGTTAAAGAATTGTTTATTTTGGAACCTGAAAGTAATAATTAGCATTTAAAAACTAATTTCCGTGTTTTAACCTTTGGGAAAAGTTGTAACTATTTGCAAAACATTGTGAACTTGAAATTAGCGGAGGTTGAGGCCTGGTGGGTAACGGGAAGAGATGATATACTGAAGGGCAAGTTCCCATCTCCGGAGTTCTGACAGGTTGGTGTTAGTGGGAAGTATCCAGATAACCCGTATGGTGTAACACTGTGCCAAGACGTGCTGGCCGTGCTCCAAGGCATGTTTAGCCACAGGGTGATCCTCATTACCAACAAACACTGTCTGCCTGTGTCCATTCATGCAAATGGACAGTTTGTTGCTGGTCATTCCCACATAGAAAGCTTCACAGTGTAGGCTGGTCAGTTGGTAAATCACGTGGCTCTGCCTCTGATCGTGTACAACTTCCGGGTTACAGGACTGGAGTAGGTGGTGGTGGGAGGGTGCATGGGACAGGTTTTACACCGGGGGCGGGTACAAGGGTAGGAGCCAGAGGGTATGGAAGGTGGTTTGGGGATTTTGTATGGATGAACCAAGAGGTTATGAAGGTTAGATGGATGGCGGAAAGACACTCTTGGTGGAGTGGGGAGGATTTCATGAAGGAAGGATCTCATTTCAGGACAGGATTTGAGGAAGTCGTATCCCTGCTGGAGAGCCACATTCAGAGTCTGATCCAGTCCCAGAAAATATCCTGTCACAAGTGGGGCACTTTCGGGGTTCTTCTGTAGGAGGTTCTGGGTTTGAGGGGATGAGGAAGTGGCTCTGGTTATTTGCTTCTGTACCAGGTCAGGACGGTAGTTGCGGGATGCAAAAGCTGTTTTCGGGTTGTTGGTGTAATGCGTCATGGATTCCGGACTGGAGCAGATTCATTTACTATGAAGACCATACTGTAGTGTAAGGGACCGTTTGATGTGGAACGAGTGGCAGCTGTCATAATGGAGGTACTGTTGCTTGTTGGTGGGTTTGATGTGGATGGATGTGTGAAGCTGGCCATTGGACAGATGGAGGTCAGCGTCAAGGAAAGTGGCATGGGATTTCGAGTAGGACCAGTTGAATCTGATGGAACCAAAGGAGTTGAGGTTGGAGAGGAAATTCTGGAGTTCTTCTTCACTGTGAGTCCAGATCATGAAGATGTCATCAATAAATCTGTACCAAACTTCGGTTGGCAGGCCTGGGTAACCACGAAGGCTTCCTCTTAGTTACCCATAAATAGGTTGGCGTACGAGGGGGCCATCCTGGTACCCATGGCTGTTCCCTTTAATTGTTGGTATGTCTGGCCTTTGAAAGTGAAGAAGTTGTGAGTCAGGATGAAGCTGGCAAAGATAATGAGGAAAGAGGTTTCAGGTAGGGTGGCAGGTGATCGGTGTGAAAGGAAGTGCTCCATTGCAGCGAGGCCCTGAACGTGCGGAATATTTATGTATAAAGAAGTGGTATCATTGGTTACAAGGATGGTTTCCGGGGGTAAAAGATTGGTTAAGGATTCCAGGCATTCGAGAAAGTGGTTGGTGTCTGTGATGAAGGATGGGAGACTGCATGTAATGGGTTGAAGGTGTTGATCTACATAGGCAGAGATACGTTCTGTGGGGGCTTGGTAACCAGCTACAATGGGGCGGCCGGGATGATTGGGTTTGTGAATTTTAGGAAGTAGGTAGAAGGTAGGGGTGCGGGGTGTCGGTGGGGTCAGGAGGTTGATGGAGTCAGGTGAAAGGTTTTGTAGGGGGCCTAAGGTTCTGAGGATTCCTTGAAGCTCCGTCTGGACATCAGGAATGGGATTACCTTGGCAAACTTTGTATGTAGTGCTGTCTGAAAGCTGATGCAGTCCCTCAGCCACATACTCCCAATGATCAAGTACCACGGTCATGGAACCCTTGTCAGCCGGAAGAATGACGATGGATCAGTCAGCCTTCACATCACGGATAGCCTGCGCTTCACTTGTGGTGATGTTGGGAGTAGGATTAAGGTTTTTCAAGAAAGATTGAGAGGCAAGGCAGGAAGTGAGAAATTCCTGGAAGGTTTGGAGAGGGTGATTTTGAGGAAGAGGAGGTGGGTCCCACTCTGACAGAAGACGGAACTGTTCCAGACAGGGTTCAATTTGGATAGTGTCTTGGGGAGTTGGATCATTAGGAGTAGGATTAGGATTACTCTGCTTCATGGCAAAGTGATATTTCCATCAGAGACTACGAGTGTTGGACAGTAAATCTTTGACGAGGGCTGTTTGGTTGAATCTGGGAGTAGGGCTGAAGGTGAGGCCCTTGGATAGGACACAGGTTTCGGATTGGGAGAGAGGTTTGGAGGAAAGGCTAACTACTGAATTAGGGTGTTGTGGTTCCAGATTGTGTTGATTAGAATTTTGAGGTTTTAGAGGGAGTGGAGCTGGAAGTGGAAAATTGAGTAGATGGGAGAGACTGGGTCTGTGTGCAATGAGAGGAGGTTGAGGTTTGCTGGAAAGGTTGTGGAGGGTGAGTGAGTTGCCTTTCCAGAGGTAGGAAACCAGGAGATTGGATAGTTTTTTGAGGTGGAGGGTGGCATGCTGTTCTAATTTGCGGTTGGCCTGTAGGAGGATGCTCTGAACAGCCGGTGTGGATGTGGGAGAGGAAAGATTGAAGACTTTTATTAAGGATAGGAGTTGATGGGTGTGTTCATTGGCTGAGTTGATGTGTAGGTGAAGGATTAGGTGGGTGAGGGCTATGGATTGTTCAGTTTGGAACTGGTATAGGAACTGATGGAAAGAAGGGTTACAGCCAGAGATGGGAACATTAAGTGTGAGGTCTTTGGAGGTAATGCCAAATGTCAGACAAGCCTGAGACAATAAAATATGGGGGTGTAATCTGTCTAGGGCGAAGGCAGGTTTGCAGAGGGAATGTTAATAAAACTTAATGGGGTCATTGTGAGGATGTTGTGAGAGTGACATGGTATTAGAAGGTGGAAAGTTTAACATGAGGCTAAAATAAAAATAAAAATATATGGGGAGAGATAAAGGTGAACTAGAAAGCAACTGGAGATCTGCTGTGAAAAAAGTTGAAAACGTGTTGGTTAAAGATGAGCTATATTGATCCTGTGGTGAATTTGGGTTGGTAACCAACGATGTGCACAAAGGTTAGGTAGTTGTGTTGTCGCCAAAACACGTTAAAGGGTGGAGAAATTTGGAAAAGTTCGAAAAAACTGCATGTAAATGTATTAAAAGGCGCAGTTTTGTGGTGGCAGATTATGAAAATGAGGCTAACAATTGTCTAATGAAGAAATAATGACGTAAAAACCTGTGGGAAGCGGCTAAAAATGATCAGTGATGTGGAAGAAACGGAAATTGAAATAAAGCAAAAGTTGTTAGAACTCGCTGAAATGGTTGTTTAATAGGTGAAAGGAACTGTTTGTGAACTGGGAACGGTGGATTTTATAGCAGCGGTAGTGTTGAAAGCGGAAAAAATTTTTTTTGGTTATGGTTTGGAAGTGGGTTACGTATTATTGAGTATATATAGGCAGGATAAAATTGTATGGTGGATTACGGTAAAAAGGAGAAGGTGAATACAAAGTGAAACTACTTGCAAAAACAGAAAGAGAGAGTAAGATGACAGAAAAGATTTTGAAATGCAACAGAAACAATAACAAACATAATTGTTGGGTTCAAATTGATGATATGAATATAATAGAGGGAAACATTCCACGTGGGAAAAATATATCTAAAAACAAAGATGATGTAACTTACCAAACGAAAGCGCTGGTATGTTGATATACGCACAAATAAACACAAACACACACACAAAATTCAAGCTTTCGCAACCCACGGTTGCTTCATCAGGAAAGAGGGAAGGAGAGGGAAAGACGAAAGTATGTGGGTTTTAAGAGAGAGGGTAAGGAGTCATTCCAATCCCGGGAGCGGAAAGACTTACCTTAGGGGGAAAAAAGGACAGGTATACGCGTGCGCGCGGACATTTGTAAAGGCAAAGAGTTTGGGCAGAGATGTCAGTCGAGGCGGAAATACAGAGGCAAAGATGTTGTTGAATGACAGGTGAGGTATGAGCGGCGGCAACTTGAAATTAGCGGAGGTTGAGGCCTGGTGGGTAACGGGAAGAGAGGATATACTGAAGGGCAAGTTCCCATCTTTGACTTAATTTTTTGTTCGATGATATTACATGCTTTTCCCATCTCAAGTGTTCATCAAACCATACTCCCAAGAATTTAGTGTATGATGCTTGTTGAATCTCACACTTACCCAGTTCTACTGTAAGGTTAGTTTTTATTTTATTTGTACTATGTCTGAAGTTGATCCACGTTGTTTTTTTGGCATTCACAATGAGTCTGTTTTCATTAAACTATCTGTCTGCTTCATCTGTTGCTAATGTGACTATTTCCTGTAAGCCAGCTTCACTATTTGCTGTAACAAACAAACAAACTTGTATAGTCAGCAAACAGTACTACCTCTGCTTCAGATAGTTGACTTGGTAGGTCATTGATAAATATTAAAAACAGTAATGACCCTAATATAGATCCCTGGGTTACTCCGTACAAAACTCACTCGAATCTTGATAAATATGTCCAATTTGCATGGCTTATCTCCACCTTCTGATACCTGTCCGACAGATATGATTCAAACCATTTGTGGGCAACTCCACGTATCCCATAGGCATATAACTTCCTAAGCAGTAACTTATGGTTGATGACATCAAAGGCCTTTGATAAGTCTAAAAACAATCCATAATTTAATTCCTTTCCATTTATGGAATTTAGAACAAGTTGCAAAAAATTGAAGATAGCTGTTTCAGTTGATTTATTTTTACGGAAACCATTTTGCGCATTAACCAATATTCTATTCTTAATAAGAAATTTGTATAGTCTCTGATACATTATCCTTTCTATTATTTTTTTAGAAACCTGATAACATTGATAAAGGCTTAAAGTTACTAACATCATATTTATCACTGTTCTTGTAAAGTGGCTTTATAGTTGACATGTTAAGTTTTGATGGAAACACCCCTGTCTTAAAAGATTCATTTATAATTTCAGTGAGATGTGAAGCTATGTTTCTTGCACTTTGCTTAATGACTTTGTCAGGAATCCTATCACACCCACATGACATTTTATTTTTTAACTTATTTATAGCATTTAGTACCTCTGATTGAGTTACTGGATAAAGGAACATTGTCATGTCATTCATGGGGATTTTTACTTTGCTATTGGAATTGCATTTAGTTTTAATTAAATTTATGGCTATATTTGTGAAATGTTTGTTAAATATGTTGGCAATCTGAAGTGGGTCCTTAACAGTTTTACCCCCACTTTTAATGACAAAGCTGTTATCTTTTCTTTTGTGTCTACCTATATTTTTATTTATTACCTCCCAAGTTGACTTCATTTTGTTGTTGCCTTTCTCAATATATGAATCATTATCAAGCTTCTTAGCTGCAATTATTACTTTCTTGTACAGGCTTCTATAACATTTCACATGTGCTTTCAGTGCTACATTCTTCCTGTCTGATTTATTTGACTTTCTGAGAGTGTCTGATGACTTTCTAATCCCCTGTGTAACCCATGTTTTGGTTTTATGTTTAGTTTTGACTCTTTTTATAGGAAAGGCAACATCGAAGCAATGTTTGCAGCTTTCAAGGAATGACTCAAACTTTGTGTTGACATCACCACTTGATCACTACCCCGGTTGTTATTTTGCAGAATGTAATTAAAAATTCTTATGCTGTCATCATTTATAAATCTCCTTTCTCTGTAATTGTTATTGATAACAGGGTCCTTGTAAGATGTGACATTTAAACTTAATTTGATACCCTTGTGATCCGAGAAACCAGTGTCAATTACTTCAGTGTTATATTCACACTTGTCCTTGTTTATAAATACTTGATCTATTATAGTTTCAGACATATTTCCGCATCTGGTAAAATCATTTACAGTTGCCATCATATTATGACACAAAAACAGATTGCACAGTTGCCGTTGTTTACTACAATCATTCTTAAAGTTAACATTAAAATCACCAAGAACAATTACATTATGTTTAAGTTCATTCAGCAGTCCCTCAAGGTTTTCCATAAAAGTGGCAAAGTTGCCCAATGGTGATCGGTACAAACACACAATAGTAATTTTTAATTTGGTTAGCTCACATATACTGTATTCAAAATCTTTTTCTATGCATTTTAGTTTACATTTAATTTCTTTTGATTCTACCCCTGTCCTAACATAAATACATGTCCCACCCCCTTTATGGTTGATTCTACAAAATTTGCTAATCATTTCAAAATTTGGATTAATTATGCTAGATGCTTGCATTTCTTTTACCCAGTGCTCACTTATGCACAGTATGTTAATGTCTTTTAGATAGTCAGTTAATAGAACTTCTATTTCAGCTAATTTACTTTCTAGTCCCTGCACATTTTGGTATACAACTGTTAAAGTTTCATGTAGTGGATTTGCTGCACTATTTACCTTTGTACTTTCTTGTTGCTGACAGTGTAAAGATTCTGCCTTTTCTTCTTCTTCAAATTGTGAAGATCCTGAGGCTCTTCCTTTGATATGTCTGCAGAGCAGCTTATGAGTTTCTGGATCTAGTACAATGGTTCTTGGCTGTTGGTGTGGTTGCAGTCCTAGTTACAAGTGAGCATGAGGCATTAAGTGTGTCGAATGTGCTGACAGCTTCATCCTTGGAGGTTTCAGATGCACTTGAGTTTACACTAGGTTTGTAGGCTTTCTCATCTGAAGAAATTGTTTCCTCTTCAACTCTGCTGGATGTCCCTGACATTTATGCTGGTACCCCATATTCTACCACTCCTTCAGATACTGGTACCAGTATGTTAGGTATCTCTCTCATCTTAGACATTTCCTTGCAAATTTCCATTTGCTCAGTTACTGCTATGGTGAGGATACCAGGCAGTTTGTGTTGATCATTGAGATTATTTATTGTTTTCATAATTTGAGCACAGACATACAGTTGTCCTGCTCTATTTAGGAGATCTCCACTGTTTATGAAATGTTGTTTTCTGAAATCTAGCTGGACAAATGTTGAATTTGGGTAGCACTTTATTTTGTGAAGCAGTCTGTTAGTTTTTTTGATTTCTTCGTTAAAACAAGATTTCTTTAAAAAATCGTATGGAGTGCTGTTTACCATCACATGTACATTTTTGAGCTTTTCAAGTGTCTCTTTTAGAGCTCGTCTTGCTGATAATACATCATTGCAGCGGACGTCTACTCCGCCCCCTAGGATTAGAATACAATCATTTTTCTTTATCTTGATACTCAGATTTTCGCAGTTATTGATGATCTCTTTCAGTGGAGCATCGGGTTTTACTACACTAGTAACACTGCATCCTGAGTTATATAGGGTTTCTGCCAGTATTTTTCCAAGACTGTCAGCAAGTATATATACAGTAAAAGCATTATTTGTTGTTCTCAAGTCTTCCAAAGTTTTGCAGTCTATTATACGATCTTCTTTCTTTTCACAGTCTCTATGTGTTATATTATTAACAGATTTTAACTTTTTGAGCACATTATGGGCTGAGTTATTAAGTTTTTGCTCGAGGTTTTTGTTAACAGTTGCTTGTATGTTAGGTGTAACGAACTTTTCGGAGGCTTTCAGTTCTCGTGACACTCACTTCTTCCACTCTCTTGCCACAAGATTTTATTTCATCACATATTTCCAGAGCATTGTATCTGTTTTGTACAGTGATCTTTTTAGTTGCTTTTAGTTTGTATTTTTTAAAATTTACACTTGTTTAAGAAGAATAGATGTGCTGTAGATTTCGGAGTTTGTGTTAAGTGATGATACTCCATTCAGTTCACATTCATGAAGCTTTGCTTTTAGGACTTTTATTGTTTTTTTAGCACTTTGCAATTCATACAACACACTTTGTAACACATTAATTTCATGTCCGGTAGCGTAAGCGACTAACGTAGCGTTAAATCCGTTAAAACTTCCCTGATCACATTCACATGAAAGTACAGTTTTTGCATTAATGTATCTCACACACGCAGAATGTATCCATAATTGTGATTCTAAGCAAAGTCTGAAACCATTTTGCACATTTGAATTACAGATTACACACATGATTACTTTAGAATTACTGTTTTCTTGAGAGAAACTATCACACACTGCTGTTACTGACGCCATCTTGTACTACTGTATGGAGATAAGTGTTTTCAATATTGTGTGGGCCATTTGGGCTAAATGAATCTGTAGTTGAATTCATAAGAGCTCTGGATTCTGTCTTAGGAAGAGAAGTGAATTCAAAATTAATTGTGTATGTTGATGACATTCTGGTCACAGAAAATACTTGGAACAGCATTTGAATCTGTTAAGAGATGTGTTTTCAAAATTAGAATCAGGAGGCATGACTTTGAAAATAGGCAAGTGTGAATTTGGTGTGGAAGAAGTTAAATTATTAGGACATGTTATATCTGAGAAAGGAATTGCACCTGATAGAGAGATATGTGGCGCTATTGATAATTTTCCAATTCCTTGAAATAAAAAAACAGTTTAAATCATTTTTTGGGTTAACTGGATTTTATAGAAAATTTTGTAGCAGCCAAGCTTTGAATGTTGCATGCTGGTGTGAACTTTTGAGAAGAATACCAATTGGGATTGGAATCAGGAGTATCAGGATGCTTTCGATGAGATCAAATGACATTTGTGCCAGTCAGATATTGTTCAGACCAGATTTGCCTCTTCCTTTGTGCATTATGACAGACAGTAGTGATGCTGGACTGGGTGCTCATTTATTTCAGGAGGTTGAAGTTGACGGTGTTACTGAACATTGCATTTGCTAGCAGAGTATTGCAGAAGCATGAAAAGACATACACTGTAACTGAGAAAGAACTTTGGGCTATACACTGGGCATTCAACAAATTTAAATATTACTTACTGGGTCACAAAGTCATTATCTGTACTGATCACAAAGCATTGTTATCTTCAGGTGTGTAAGCTGTACCATAACAGAATTACTCATTGGGCCTTAATTTACAGTAGTCCAATAATGAAATCAGATACATTAAGGGCACTGAAATTCTGTTGCTGATACTTTGTCTAGGCTACCTTTAGGAAGTGAATCATCCAACAACTTTGGAGAAGGAGAAAAAAAAAAGAGTTTAAAATTATGTGTTTGAGAGGTGTAAAAGAGGAAAAAGAGATCTTGAAAATTTGCAGACATCCACAGATATTAAAGTCATGATCAAAATTGGAAATTGGTTAAGAGCATGTTGGGTAAGAAAGGAAGAGGAAAAAAACCATGGTATTATAAGGTACACAAAGGTATTTTATGTAGGAGTCATAAGACTGATTCAGAGGATTGGAAACTATATTGCTCAGAACAGGGTATTGATTCTTCAATTATTTATACACATGAGAGTTTTGGTGATTGTGGATCAGCCAAATGCTCACAAAAGAATCAGGTAAACATCTATTTTTATAACATAGGAAGGAGAGTCAAGAAGAAGACTGCCAGCTGTGACAGATGTCAAAGAGTGAAGGTAAGTAATCAAACAAGTAGAGGCCAAATTCAAAACATACTACCTAACAGTAACCTTCATCTTGTGTCTGTGGATGTTTATGTACCTTTACATAAGTCTAAGAATGGATTTTGTTATGTTTTTGTGGTGGTTGATGTATTTTTGAAGTTCATAAACTTGTTTCCTCTTAAGAAAGCTACCAGTAGGGAAATCATCACTAAGTTTGAAAAGACGTATTTTTATCAGGTGGATATTCCTAAAACAATTTTATTTGATAGTGGCTATCAGTTTACATGGCAAGCTTGGAAAGATTTTGTTGATCATGCAAAAATAAGGCATATTCTAACCTCAGTGTACCATCCTTTGAGTCATCCTGCAGAAAGATATATGAGACTCATTGGAAGAGTGTTTAGAACATATTGTAGTAAGAATCACACCAGTTGGATAGATTATGTCAGTGATTCTAAGGATATTATGAGCAGCTTACAACATTCTTCAATGTGTTTTTCACCATTTGAAATAAAGTTTAATCGCATACCAGCTAACTTCATTTCTGAAAATGTTTGAGTTTCCACCATGTAAAATTCTGTCTCCACAAGAGAGGGAAGAGGTGTTGGGGGATGATGAAAAAACAGGTGCATAGGAGAAAGCAGAGACATGTTGGTAAAGGTAGATTTTCTAAGTAGATCATCTTGTGTTGGTGAAAGCCAAAGAGAAATGTAAAGTGTTCACATCAGAAATAAAGAAATTTTTTAATATTTGAATTGGATCATTCGAAATTCATGAAAATCCGTATTGTAATGCTTACAAACTTGTGTATTCAAAATCTAAGAAGTTGTTTGGAACATGTTCAGGTGGTGGTAGTTGCTGTTGTCACTGCTGCAAGAGGTGACTGATGATAATTTTATGGTAGCATCAAAATGTACCAGGCCAGGAGCAGGCGATATGCATGCGCAGGAAGAAGTTTGCAGGAAACTGGCACCCTGCTGAGAGCCACAGATAGGCCTTCAGCACATGTGCTGTGGGCAATGACTTTGCTGCCAGATGCTCCTGTGGTTAAAAGCTGAATTAAATCTCAGAATTGTGTAGCATCAAATTGTAAAGTGGAAGTTCTTGTTTTCCCTGTTTTGATTTAATGGTGGCCAGTGCTGAATTCCAGGTGGTGCTTAAATGGAAACCCACATCTCTGTTGATAGAATTGTCTGCCATACAGATACATATGGCCTTCTTAACAACATAGTCCAAGAACGATTATGTTGAGGATAAAATTGTGGTATTGTTTAAACATGGTCTTACCTCACCTTCCAACTTATTTCTTATTCAATGACCAGTATTTTGAATAATTGGATAGTGTCACCGTGGTAAGTCCTCTGTCCCCCATGGTGGCCAACTATTTTATGGAAGCCTTTGAGGAAAAAGTACTGCAGTGGGCAAGTCTCAAACCTTCCTGCTTCTGGCAGAATGTAGACAGTACATTTGCGACTTGGCCATACAGAATAGACACATCTGAATAGAACATCTATCTCACTTCAGCTTAATATACAGTACAAAATGAAAGTGGAAAAAGAGGCAATTTACTATTCCTGGATGAAATGGTCAGAAGAAAAACCAGTGGGACACTGTGGCATAGTGTCAATTGTAAACCAACTCATGTGGAGCTCTATTTGCAGGCCACAAGTTGTCATCAATCTGCACAATGTGGTAGTGTTTTCAGATGTTGACAGTCTGCCTGGTGAGCTACAACACCTAAGAATGGTATTCCAACAGAATGGCTATTCTAGCAGACAGATCTGCCATGTATGCTGCTCTAAGCAGAATCAAAGCAGGGACTAAGTGAAGATGCAGAGGCACCCATTGCAATGGTGTTCTTTCTCTACTTTGGTGGCATATCTTTAAGAATAGAAAGAATCCTCAAAAGACATGATATCAAGTACTTTTTGGCAACCAGCAAAATTGAGGAATTTATTGCACTCAGTCAAAGATGACCTTGGCCTTAGGAAATGTTGTGTGTGTAAGATCCCATGCCAATGTGGAAAAATCTAATATTGGTCAGACGTGCCAAAGCATGCAAGAACATTTTATCAAACACCATCATTATACGTGTATGGGGCAACCTGTCAATCACTGGTGGCGGAGCTTTGCCTGGACATGCAGCATCATATGTTTTATGAAAAGACAGAAATTTTGTCCCCAGCATCATCTTTCCAGGACTGCATTGTTATGGAGGCAACACATGTCTGTATGGGAGACAGTCTTACCAACACGGATTCAGTTTTTCATTTAAATGAGACCTAGAATCCAGTATTGGCTGCCATTAAATCAAAAAAGGAAAAACAAGAACTTCCAAATCACGACTTGACACAATGTACTGCTGAGATTTAATTCAGCTTTTAACCACAGGAGCATCTGGCAGTCAGTCATTGTCTATAGCTCATGTGTGGAAGACCTTCCTGTGGCTCCCAGCTGAAGCTACTAGGAACGTTGTTTTCCTCCAACTGCAAGCAACTTCATGTGCATGCATAATACCTGCTCCTGGCTTGATAAATTTTAATTCCAGCTTGCAATTATCATCAGTCACGTTTACAGCAGTGGCAGCAGCAACTACCACCAACTAAAGATGTTAAGCAGTTGCATCAATGAAATATTTTGATATTTGCACAATTCTATCTGGTAGCAAACCCAAGAAGTGTTTTCACAATAATATATCACTTCTCCCACTGTGTAGAAATGACAGATTTGCCATATCAACAGGCTGATACAGTGGCAGAAGAAATCGTTAATGGTTGGTTGTAAAAATTGGGAATGCCATAGATGTTGATTATGGACCATGGTATTAACTTCATGTCAGAGCTAAGGAAACATCTGGATAATTAACTGCAAATTCATAAGTTAAGAACAGGCATGTTACACCCACAACCAAGTGGCACAATGGAACAAGTTCACCATTCTATAAAGAAGATGTTGTTTCACTATGTCAGTGACCAACATAACAACAGCTAGGGTATGCTATGTAGTTGCAGCCTACAGTACCATAAGAGTACCCATCAATCATCATACAAGGTAGTATATGGTTGGAACATGCCATTGTCATTTGAGATGTTGTAACTCAGAGGGGAAGAATAGTGAAGCAGCACAAAAGTTTGTGAAAACGTTATAGACGAGATGCCATCAAGTGCAAAAAGCAAATCTGAAGGAAGGCCTGGCAAGAGCAAATGGGGCAACAGAATGCCAAGTTGCCTATGTACCATGTGGAACATGCCATATAGCCTGATGGAAAGACTTTTTTTTGGCATTGTTATCAGGGTCCATACCAAGTAGTGGAGATGATGTCGCTGATAAATGTTAAATTAGAACTAAATTTGCAGGCAGCAGTTTTCCACATTGGGCAAATTTGACCATGTCAAGGCACGTCAGAAGATTTGTCACTATTATTGGTGTTAGTCCCATAGAACAGGGGTGGGGCAAGAAAGGTAAAATTGCACAACATTCTGATCAAGCTGCTTCCACTAAGTGTGCTTATATATTGCTATATGTGTTAAGGTCAGCATCAACAGGAAGGGATAGTATGTTAAAATTTTATTAGGTGCTTTCGTTAATGAAGGGTTTTAATTTGTACACTTTCATTTACATGAATTTTGCTTCAGAACGTATCAAAGTTGTGGAGCATTTGGGTGACTTTATTTTGATTGCTGATGGATAATAAGGCTTTGTTGACATACAACAAGTAATAAAGTTAATTTGGAAGTCATAATGTGTGGACAAATTTCATTCCTGTGGTATGTTAACAGTTAATTGGGAGACATCATGTTTGTTGTTTATTTGAACTGATTCAGTTGTATTGATAGTGTAGTAATTTGTGGGTTTAATTTTTGTTTTACAGTGAACTTCAGATGATCAGGGATGATGTTTCTTTATTAAGTTGTATGTATATAATGTGAACAAAGCATGGCTATGACCATTTTCAGGTTGTGGATTTAAATGAAATGTTGAGAGGAATTGACTCACAGCTGACATGTAGTGAAGCGTTGGAGAGATTTTGGTAGTTGAATGGTTTTGGTGTGCAGTGATTTTGGCACATTTTTATTTTAGTGTTGGGCAGAAACAAAGTAGCGTGGAATCATTAAGTTGGCATTGGGAGAACTGCTCTAAGGCCAGAGGGAGCAGGTTGTCATATGCCCTACCACAGTGGTTCAAACTGTCATGGGCATATGCAAACATGTGGAAACACATATGAAGAGATGCCTGTGGGACATCCTTGTAACCCAGCCATACTTACAGAAAGTAGGACTGCACTGTGTATACTAAGTTTATGACACAACTGTAACTAATACTACTTGCTGTAAGCAAGGGCACACTAGAGGCACAGAATGGTTATAACTATGGGGTTGCAGATTGCTGCTAAATGGAACCCACTGTGACATCTCAGGACTGAAAGTAGTAGTAGTAATTAGGACTAAAACCTTGAACCTAACATGCCATCTGCTGTATCTGCCTGACAATCCTTTTAGAGTCATACCACCAAAAACCTAACTTACCTAAGTGATACCTTTGACGCTATCATAAAACAGTCTCTTGACAAGCTAATTGCACCAAAGGATGGCTGTATTTACATGGAACAATTGTTCCATCAAATTCAACACTACTGCACTGGATACCAGCATCAGGTCACAGTAATGTGAATCCCATACTCGGGATCATTCTTAATTTTGGTCACCATTTGCATCACCTATGCCCACTATTAGTGGAGAACTAACTACTCTCCTTATTATCTCCCATTCTCTTACATGCCAACCCATTGAGTCAACCACCAGGTGCGAAATAAGCATGGTAATGAAAGGCAATGCCAAAAGTAAATAGGGTGAATAAGAAGAACAGAGTACAAGCTATAGATAACAGATGTGGCAAAACAAAAATTTAAATACAATAGAATCATGAAATTTTAGTAAGTCCACAGGTTCAGTAGCAGTCTAGAACTCAGTGAGCCACACTTTTCCCAGTGGGGCAGTGGCTTGAGTGAGCCATGGCAGTCACACAAGTGTGCCAGACACTGTAATACTGCTACCTCAGCAGCCTGCACTCTGCAGGCTGCCCCACAGTGGGCCAGGGTGCTACAAGCCAATGCCTGGAGCAGCTCTTTCTAGTTTATGTGACAGCAAATGGGGCTTTTTGTCACAAAAATGCCAACCAGATTAATATATTTGAGCATCCAACCTGGTAAAAGTTCACATACACTGGAGACTTGACTGTCATCACCTGATTTGAGATCTGTCCTGGCCTATTCTAATGTCAGACTGGGCTACTGATATATCTACTGCCAGTACTGTGTTGCACTTTGACTTTGGCCTTGAATTTGGCTCCACCTTAGCACCGATGCAGTTTCTGCACTGGCCAGCAGCCTCCACAACTGCACATGTTACTAGATGCAGTTATGGGCCTGCTAGCACCCACTAGCTTCATGTTTTTGAGCTTCAAACTAGGACCACCACAGAGCAGCTGTTCAATGCACTCCAGTGCATAGCATTCCATCATCTCCAGAGATCCTGGGTTCAACACGGTCATGCTGAGCTGAGCCAGCCAACTTCCAGACTGTTGACAACACCTGCTATTAGCTGCCTGTACACTGTGGGGCTGTGTTGTCACCATCTACCTCAGAAAGACCACCCTGCCTGCTGCTGCATGCATTGCAATCATTGCATATTACTGCCTCAGCAGTTCTCAGCTTCAGGCAGTGGCAAAATTTGTTGTACATACTGTGATGCCAAAAAAAGCTGTTTATCTTCTGAGAGCATCCTCTGGCTTCACTTTTCCATAGGTCCAGAATTACCTATTCCCTGAGTTCACCCTGATTCAACATCCTGATGGTTAGGTGCCCATCCTGCTGTCCTTGGGGGCTGTTTAGCAGAAAATCTTTGTGGCAAACAGTCATTCAGACTTTTGCTTCATTTTCTTCTTGTAATTCCAGTCACTTATGGTGCAGTGTAACGTGAAATAAACTTTATCTCTCAATTAGTTATGAATTTTGTTTACTTCATACATTTTTTAATATTGTTTTTGAATTTACTTACATGCATAACCGACACAGTAGCTACATTTGTTGTTCTCAAGTGGATTTTGTATATGACAGTAGGTAAGTTGTCATTTTTTGCCACTTACATTTTTTTTCATTTTAGTGGTGCTATGTTGTATATATTCACTGAATTCTTCCAGCAAATATCCAAATTCATTAAATTCGTGAGACATTTATGACATTCATCATAAGTTTGTATATTGTTTTCAGAATCTTGTTCTGTCAGAATGTTACATGTTTTTCAGTTCATGTTTGTCCTTGATTACATTTATGAAACTTTTTATAATGCACAAATGGTATGTCTTCATACAGTTTGGAGTTCACTGATTAGGGTTTATTTTTTCTGTTTTTTCTTACCATCAATTTAAGTTTCTGTGTACCCAAGAGAGTCTGCAAACTAACTTTGGTGCAACTGACAGCATTCACATATGAGAATTTATTTGGGTTTTGAGAGAGGAATTTCAGTAAGATTCTGCTAGAGTACTTATTGTACACAGATTACAAAAGGTCATCAGGTCACTACTTTTATATTGATAATTACATAAAAAAGCACTTAAACTTTTATTTACTGCTAGTTAGTGTGCTTATTCATGACTACAATTACTCATTCAACTCCTCTTGTTCTACAACAATCCCTCACAGTAAAAAAATACACAAATATAGTTATCCATGAAAGTTTCTTGAGAAAATATTGTCTTAAATTGCTGTGTTGCCAAATACTGACTCCCTCCAACTGACCAACCATAGTTTGATGATCATTCAGATATTTCAGTACCCTAAATTTTTAAATTAAGTCTGTACTGATTTGTCCATCCTGCAATAATTCTAGTTACTATCTGTACATACACACCACACAAATGCATGTCTGTGGGAATGCCTGCCATTCTCCCTAACCACAAAGCAATGGACCAATTTGATTCACAATCACAAAATCCCAAAGGGCCTCTGTTATCACTAAACACAAAATATTATATACATCTTGTGTATATCATCTCTATCATCCTTTAAGTTGTGTGGTAAGGTTTCTACCTCAGCTTATATGGCAGTAACAAAAGATGTCATTAATAGTGTTGAGTAATAGATTTCAATAGCAGCTTCTAAATAATGAATGAACATAGCACTTTGCCAGTAGTTGCTACAGATGTAGAGTTAGTAGTAATAAAAGATAGTGATAAATGGTCAGTAATAACTGGATATTGCAAATTCTCAGTATTAGCAAATGATGTTAAGACAGTTCTTCTCTTTTCCACTTCCTTCCCATCTCCACTTCCTGTGCATTCAAGATGAAATTCATAAGCTTAGCCAGTATTCCACATTCTCACATTAAAAGATTTTATCATAAATACAGGCACTGACCCCATACATTAACAGACACAGTAAGCCACATTTGATTTCAGCCACCATTTTTGTTTTTGTTTTGGTACACAGCACACACATTCTATGTGTTGTGGTGTATATTGTAGAGAGATGTGATTTGATATTACATTGCTTTGTTTGTAAATACTTCCATGAGTTTAAGCTTAAGATGACGATTGTAAGATAAGACTTTAATTAATATGTACATAAGATAGGATTCAGTGTATCCATAATATGCCACGGAACTTCAATTTCCATCTCTTTCTGTTTCAGGAAATTTTGTTCATGCATCCACAGCTTGGCTTTACGGAAGATGTTGTTAATATTTTAATATCTGTAACAGATATACAGGGTCTTAAGATCATAAAGATGTTGTCTAAACACCAAAAGTTTGGTAAGAACCTTCTTTCTTACTCTCTTTCTAGACTAACAGTTAATCATTTTACTTGTGTGTAAAATTGTCAAAATACAATATGCAATGAGAAATAAGCATGATACAAAACCAGAAATTGCCAAATTACATGTTTGTAGACAGAAAATCAAGTTTTCATAAAGTATATTCCACACAGTTTGTACTAAAGTGCACATTCTTCACATTCTGTGCAAGCAGATTAAAGGACAGTAAAAAGATGTGCACAGTTATGCTGTAAGTACAAATAATTGTGTCCA
Organism: Schistocerca serialis cubense; assembly: GCF_023864345.2. Taxonomy (NCBI): domain Eukaryota; kingdom Metazoa; phylum Arthropoda; class Insecta; order Orthoptera; family Acrididae; genus Schistocerca; species Schistocerca serialis. The sequence goes on along the minus strand of NC_064642.1, from coordinate 119,388,439 downwards.
TGCAATAGCATTCTATTCAGTTCACAAGAAACTTTATACAAGGTGAGTCACCTAACGTTACCGCTGGATATATTTCGTTAACCACATCAAATACTGACGAACCGATTCCACAAACCGAACGTGAGAAGAGGGGCTAGTGTAATTGTTTTATACAAACCATACAAAAATGCACGGAAGAATATTTTTTAATACAAACCTACGTTTTTATAAAATGGAACCACGTTAGTTTTGTTAGCACATCTGAACATATAAACAAATATGTTATCAGTGCCGTTTGTTGCATTGTAAAATGTTAATTACATCCAGAGATATTGTAACCTAAAGTTGACGCGTGAAACCTCTGACGTTCAGTTGCGTGTTGTAACAAACACGGGCCACGGTCGGCAAGCAGCATCTGCAGGGACATGTTTACGATGATGACCGTGTTTACGAGTGTGGCTGTAGTGCACTGTTGTGGTTTGGTCTAGCTGTCGCAGTGTCCACATATAGCACTTGCTGCTATTGTTATTCTGCATTCGTCTCCGCACGCAGACCAACTGTAGTACACCGTGTTACCAGACGTCTGTGACAGTGTAGTGTTGTAGGAAGTGTGACCATGGTGTATTCGAACTCTGAAAAGCTGAAGCCTGCAGGGTGTATGCAGAACGGTACCCGGACAGAGAGCATCCAACGTGCCACACATTGCAAAACATCTACCGCCAACTCTATGCAACAGGTATGGTCGTAGTACGCAAACGGGTCCGTAACAGGCCCGTCACAGCAGAAGCGGGTGCAGTTGGTGTGTTAGCTGCTGTTGCCATGAACCCACACATGAGTACATGGGACATTGCGAGAGCCGGTGGACTTAGTCAAAGTAGTGTCATGCGCATACTGCATCGTCACCGCTTTCACCCGTTTCATGTGTCGCTACATCAGCAATTACGTGGTGATGACTTTAATCATCGAGTGCAATTCTGTCAATGGGCATAAACAGAGAATGCGTTGCAGTTCTAGCTGTTTACCGATGAAGCGGGTTTCACAAACCACGGGGCAATGAATCTATGGAACATGCATTACTGGTCCGTGGACAATCCTCGCTGGCTCAGACAGGTAGAGCGACAGCGACCGTGGACTGTAAATGTATGGTGCGGAATGATTGGCGACCACCTCATTGGTCCTCACTTCATTGCAGGAGCCCAAACAGCTGCAACATACATCGCATTTCTACAGAATGATCTGCCAACGTTGCTTGAAAATGTCCCACTGTAAACACGCCGACGTATGTGGTATCAGCATGATGGTGCACCTGCACATTCCGCAATTAACACTAGGCTGACCCTTGACAGGATGTTCGACGGGCGTTTCATAGGACGTGGAGGACGCATAAATTGGCCAGCCCGTTCTCCTGATCTTACACCTCTGGACTTCTTTCTGTGGGGTACGTTAAAGGAGAATGTGTACTGTGATGTGCCTACAACCCCAGAGGATATGAAACAACGTATTGTGGCAGCCTGCGGCGACATTACACCAGATGTACTGCTGCGTGTATGACATTCATTACGCCAGAGATTGCAATTGTGTGCAGCAAATGATGGCCACCACATTGAACATCTATTGGCCTGACATGTCAGGACACACTCTATTCCACTCCGTAATTGAAAACGGAAACCATGTGTGTACATGTACCTCACCCCTCATGGTAATGTACATGTGCATCAGTGAAAAAGCCCAATAAAAAGGTGTTAGCATGTGGACATAATGTGCTGTTCCAGTCTCTTCTGTACCTAAGTTCCATCACCGTTCCCTTTCGATCCCTACGTAATTCGGTGCTCTCCGATACACACGATCAAACAGCGGAGGAGTGGTACTCAAGCGTCAACTTTAGGTTACAATATCTCCGGATGTAATTAACATTTTACAATGCAACAAACAGCACTGATTACGTATTTGTTTATATGTTCAGATGTGCTAACAAAACTAACGGGGTTCCATTTTAAAAAAAATGCAGGTTTGTGTTAAAAAACATACTTCCGTGCATTTTTTATGGTTTGTATTAAACAATTACACTAGCCCCTCTCCTCATGCTCTGTCTGTGGAATCGATTCGTCAGTATTTTATGTGGTATGTGGTTTACGAAATATATCCAGCGGTAATGTTAGGTGACTCACCCTGTATATATCAGTTTTTTTTAATTTTTTTCCCCATGTTGCAAGTACTAACCATTGGGAGCATCCCCTTGCAGTGAATAGTAAAAAACAAAATATTCATAACAAATATGTAGAAAACCGTATAATACATAATACTTTGCACTGGATTAATGTTTTAGAAGAGTGACGACTTTTAGTATCCAGTCACATATTTTAATTATATTGTAGTTTAATTATTTCAAATAGTGAAATTACTCACTATTATTTAGGGGTGCTGTAATTTGACACTCAAGAAGCACCTTTGGAATTAATGATTCATGTTGAAAATATCTTTTGTTGTTTTTTCAGCAATGGACATTTGAGTGCATTTACCTCCACTAACTGCACTTTGAATTCAAAATATGTTCTAAATACAAAATTATCTTAATGCAACAATGCCCTGAATCCTGATTTTTGGCATGAGACAAGTTAACTGATACATGGAAGCAACTGGAAATCACCCTGACTACTGTTAAGCAATTGGGAATTGTTACAAATGGGTGTATTTTGCTACCAAAAGCCATGTACCATATTTGCTTAAGGTCTCTCAAGTTCTTCCAACTCATGTGGATACTGTTTCCTCTACAGGAAGTGTAGGATCTTTCATTGGTCATCTAGTTGGCTGTGAGTGGCATGTCAGTGATAGGGCTAGATTCCTCATGCTGTGGAGATGGGAACCAGAGAGTCCCCCCAAGAAACTTTCTCAGTTCTCAATAGGTTTCAGGCAGAGGTAGGTTATTGATGAAATCAATGGGATCAAACATTGGACTGACACCCTCTGGCGAGAAAGAATGTCCAAGAAACAGGGCATGGGAGCATCAGAGTTGTGATTTTTCATGGTTAATTTCCACACCATGGTCAAAGCCGACTTGTGGGACTGTTGATGACAAAGTTTATGTTCCATGATAGAGGAGGAAAAAAATGAGGACGTCATCTATGTATGCAAAGCAAAAGGGAAATGAAAACAGTATAGAGTCAATAAATTGCTGATAAGTTAGAGCTGCTGTTTTTAGACCATATGGCATGAAGCAGTATTCGAAGAATCCAAAGGGGGTAGTGATGGCTGTTTTCTTTTTTGAATGTCACCCTCAACCATTGGAATCTGATGGTACACTCTGTGGCAGTCAATCTCGCTGAAACCTATGTGCCATGAAGTTGCTGGGGGAAGTCCTGAATGTGGGGAATAGGGTAACTATCCAATGTCATACAAGCATTCAGTTTGCAGCAGTCCCCATAGAGGCAGAAAGAACCACCTTTTTCTGGAACCAGATGTATAGGGGCATACGATACCCATGTCTAACAATTCCTGTACCACAACCTATGCATTATGTAAGTTGGTAGCCACATAAGGCAGCAAGACCTCTTGCGGACAGGGGGTCTAGCTGTAATATTTCATGTATGGCATGCACTGTAAGTAATCACGAATATTTGTCATGCAGAGTCACTAGTCAAGAGTGGGCAGTGTTGGGAGAGATGCTGAGGCTTGGTACATAAAACACCAGAAGTGTTGAAGTCATTAACCTGATAAACCAGTTGTGAAGGATTCGAAGGCAACTGTGCAGACTCCTCAATAGAGGATGCCTTCAAAATAGAGAACTCTACAATTGCCTGGCAAGCGAGGTGCAATTTATCCATCATGTTGACCATCTGTGAGCATAGTGTCATTGCTCGAGCAAAGAGCAGAGATATGGTAGTGCTGCAATGCAACATTGGTGAGAACAGCTGTGAGGGATGCAGCCAGAGAGGCACATTCATTAGAAGCGGCAAAAAGCAACTCAGAAAAATAGTCTGGAAATGACATAACGAGGAAAGGAAAACAACACTGGATAGTCTTGCTCAATGAGTAGTGCAATAACACTGTTATTTGGAGATCAAGGAAGAGAACATGGTGTGGAAGGAAATCTATGCCAAGAACTAGAAAATCCACATCAGCAACTTGAGAAGTCCAAGTAAGAAATAAGTCAGTGAGAACTGCAGTCATAGAGTTGCAGCCCTGTAGATTGTGAGGGGAGAGTGATTATCAGTGTGTAGAACCACTGGTGATGGGATTAAGTCCATTGGAGCAAGTGACTTCAGAATCATGTTCAATTCAGCGCCATTGTTGACAAGAAAGAAGTACTGCTAAGTGAGATCCTCCACATTAAGCTGGCCAGAAGGCAGATAATCCAGAGATGGTGACTGATTTGAGAGAAGATGCTGAGGAGAAACAGCATGGGGCATGTTTGTGTACCATGTGCAGTGAGGACACCAGTTCCATGCTGCATCACCATATGTGATGTGGAACCTGCACGATGGATATACTGGGTGCAGTGTACGGCACTGTGCTGGGTACCTAAAGTCGAAGATTTTATGTGATGGGGAGCTGGCAAGGCTTTAGTCTGGCTGACAAGTTCCAATGGTGTGTGACACCCTCATCCGTGAGGAGGAGGGGGAGCCAGTGAGGCAGGTGTGCATACTGTAAGGTGAAGAGAGCTCGGTTGAAGGTAAGAGCTGCCGATGGTGGATAATGTTTTATGCCCTATCTGCAGAGTGGAGGTAAAAATCCAAGGGATCAGTTACGTAAAACAACAGTTGCAACTGAAGTTCATATGGGAGCTTGACCTTTCATAAAGTCCACAGGATGGAATCGGGCAGCACATCCAAATCGACAAAGGCATGTAGGCTCCTCCAAACCTGTGAAAGAGTTTTATCTCCTAACACTTCCTCATAAATGATGTAGTGCAAGGCATCTTCAGGAGAGCCACTTGATGATGATTGAGTTGGTGTTTCTATACTTCAAGAAATGAGATGGGGAGAGTATGAGGTCACTGATTAGACCAGTAGCTGGCCGATGTGGCCGAGTGGTCCTAGGTGCTTCAGTCTGGAACCACGCAACTGCTATGGCCACGGGTTTTAATCCTGCATTGGGCATGGATGTGTGTGATGTCCTTAGGTTAGTTGGGTTTAAGTAGTTCTAAGTTCTAGGGGACTGATGACCTCTGATGACCTCAGATGTTAAGTCCCATAGTGCTCAGAGCCATTTGAACCATTTGATTAGATCAACATGTTTGTGTAGATGGAAGATAAGTCAGAGGAATTTTGCGCCATCACTGTGCATGCTATATATGTTGAGGATGTTATCTATCAGTGCAAATCAAGTCTTCAGGGCTGTCCTTGGTGAGCAGACACAACTGAGCAAAGCAGCTGACTTATGCTGAGGTCACCACTGGAGCACCAAGGGTTCAATGGATGGACAGTGAGGTACATCATAGCCCAGTGATAAGTCTTCAGTGATCTGTGCACTGTCCTCAAAGGAAACGTGTGGAAGAACTGACGTGGTGGGTGCAGATGGACGACACACGGGCATAAGCATGGTAGTGACTGGTGCAGTAGATGAGTTGTAGCCTAAGGCCTTCACAGAGCCCATAAAAATGCACACAAAAATCCTGATGTGGCACACACAGTCAGATGAGACGTGGGCAAGTGTGCATGAAACGTGGGCAACGTGTCGGACAATGTACCCGCGAGAGACACTTGCCCAAAAAGTGGTACGTCACTCAAAGTCTTGGTGGCAGCCAGCAGAGGGCAGCGCAGAAGGCACAGCGCACTGGGCACAAAAGCATAGAACGACATAGTGGCAAAGTTGGATTCTGTCCAGCATGGAACAAGTGGCAGTCCTGGCTGGCATATACCAAACTGGCACGGAAGGAGTGTAGGCAAGCTAGCAGTAGCAGTTCTGGCATTGGTAAACAAGTAAGCATCCTGTGAACCAACCATCAAATCCTAGGAATCCTCCAACTTAACTGGCATAGAACTGGGATATGGACATGTCAATATGTTCTGTTGTCCAGTCAATGTAGCGTTGCATTGCGGCACTGTAGCTTGGCCTTCCTGCCATGGAGGTATCCACGCAGAGAGGTTATGGCACTGCTTTTGTGAGTCCATTGTCTATACCATTATGCAAACATAACTGCATAGCACAGTAAAGAAATACATATATTAAAAAAAGTTTTGGATCATCCCAGTTCCCCAAACTTCTGAAGATAGACATTGACTGTGGATATTTTATCACAGACACAGTCCCTTTGACAGTTCAGAGATGTCACTAAATCCACCCAAAGATGTAAACAACCATTCATGAGCAACGCGCATTTGACAGCCAATCAGTTCCAGTCATTCCACCAGAAAGGAGGTACACAGCTCATGTTTTCTGTAGTTCAACCATGCCTAGGCAGTCAGTACCGTGGTTCAATCGTGTCCGCATTGTTACTTTGGGCCAGGAAGGGCTATCAACAAGGGAAGTGTCCAGGCATCTCAGAGTGAACCAAAGTGATGTTGTTCGGACGTGGAGGAGTTACAGAGAGACAGGAACTATCAATGACATGCCTCACTCAGGTCTCCCAAGGGCTACTACAGCAGTGGATGACCGCTGCCTCTGGATTACGGCTTGGAGGAACCCTGACAGCAATGCCACCATGTTCAATAATGCTTTTTGTGCAGCCACAGGACGTCTTATTATGACTCAAACTGTGCGCAGCAGGCTATATGATGTTCAACTTCACTCGCAGTGTCCATGGTGTGGTCCATCTCTGCAATCACACCACCATGCAGTGCAGTACAGATGGGTCCAACAACATGCTGAATGGACTGCTCAGGATTGGCACCACATTCTCTTCACCAATGAGTGTCACATATACCTTCAACCAGACAATCATCGAAGATGTGTTTGGAAGCAACCCTGTCAGGGTAAACGCCTTAGACACACTGTCCAGCTAGTGCAGCAAGGTGGAGGTTCCCTGCTGTTTTGGGGTGGCATTATGTGGGGCCGATGTATGCCACTGGTGGTCATGGAAGGTGCCGTAATGGCTGTATGATACATGAATGCCATCCTCTGACCAATAGTGCAACCATATCGGCAGCATATTGGCGAGGCATTCGTCTTCATGGACAATAATTTGTGCCCCCATTGTGCACGTCTTATGAATGACCTCCTTCAGGATAACAACATAGATCAACTAGAGTGGCCAGCATGTTCTCCAGACAGAAACCCTGTTGAACATGCCTGGGATGGATTGAAAAGGGCTGTTTACGGATGACGTGACCCACTAACCACCCTGAGAGATCTGTGCCAAATCGCCATTGATGAGTGGGACAATCTGGACCAAGGACTAAAGGAACACTTATTGCTCTTACATTTCTGTTTACCAACCAGAATTCCATAATACCTACAATCAAAGTTATCGACAAGTAATGATAGCTGTTCAGTATCCCTTTAGATTCCCATTTATGATGTAATCAACAGAATATAATTAATGTGTGAGCAACATGCAAAAAATTAATATAATTAGGAATAACAGTTTAATTGTTGGTGCACTGTCTTCACAGTGTGTGGTTTTCAAGACGGTCACATTGTTTCCATAAGGCTTCATGCACAAATTGTCTAACCCAAGTAGTTTATTTTTCCATTGATATAATTATCTGGACTTAACTTTCTGTTTGCTGTTACCTTGTGTATGTCGTAACAATTTGGGACTTGTTCATGGGCTTCTACACAAATATATCCAAGAGGTGAAAGATTTTAAAATTACTATTTTTGTTGTAACTTGTTACTTGAATTGGATAACATATTTTACCTAGGAAACTAAATTTGACAGGAATTGCACAGAATGCATCACAGAATGCATCATATCTCAAATGACTGATAGGTACCCACTCATTGTAGAGTACTTTCATAATTACTGGTAAGTGTACTTCTGTAGTATATGCAAAGTACGTTTTTTTTTTTTTTTTTTTTTTTTTTTACTGATATGAATGACGCCTTCTGTATTCAATGAACTGAAACTGTATCCTTCTTATGATAAAATCCAGAGTATCTGAAATAGAAAAAAGGGTGACTGGTGAAACCATGTTGTATACCAATAAAAATAATTTGTAAAAATGCCGCATTTATACTACTTAAAGGGAAGAAACAGAAAATAAAATCCAATACGTGCTTATTCAGTTTTGATGCTTTCTATAACACGTTTCTAGCTTGCATTCTATCTCATGTATCCATATTAATAATTGGTTGCATTATTTACATGCCTTCTGTTATCTGTTAGTAAGACAGGGTTGTAGACTATCTACAATGTTGTTCAATCTGAACATTGCAGAAGCAGTAAGCGAAAACAAGGAGAAATTTTCAGAAGGGAATTAAAGTTTAGGAGCAAGAAATAAAAACTTAAAGGTTGCAAATCACACTGTAATTTTGTTAGAGATTACAAAGGACCTGGAGGAACAGATGGCTGGAATGATTAGAGTTTTGAAAAAAGATAAGATGAAAATCAACAGAAGTAAAACAAGAATTATGGGTTGCAGTGGAATCAAATTGAACAATGCTGAGGGGATTAGATTAGGAAATGAGACATTAAAAATTGTAGATAAAGTTTGCTTGTAGGTATCAAAATAACTCACAGTGGTTGAAGCGGAGACAATGAAGCGTGGCAGTGGCAATAAGAGCATTTCTGGAAAAGAGCAATTTGTTAAGACTGAATACAAATTAAAGTGCTAGGAAGTATTTCATGAAGGTATTTGTCTGGAATTTAGCCTTGTACAGAAGTGGAATGCAGATGATAAGCAATTCAGCTAAGAAAAGAATAGGAACTTTTTAAATGTCATAGTACAGAAGAATGCTGGAGATTAGATGGGTCAGTGGAATAACTAACAAGGTACTGAATCGAACTGGTTAGAAAGCAAAAATATATTACATCTTGACTAAAAGAAGGGATCAGTTTCTACCACACATACTGAGACGTCAATAAATAGTCAATTTGGTAACAGATGAAATTTCATGGGATTTAAAATTGGTCTTGTGGTAGCATTCTCGCTTCCTGAGCACAGGGTCCTGGGTTCGATTCCATGGCGGGGTCGGGATTTTCACCTGCCTCGAGATGACTGGGTGTTGATGTGTCATCATCATCATCCATCCCTATTACAGTCAGAGGAGGGCAATGGCAAACCACCTTCACTAGGACCTTGCCTAGTACAGTGGTGCGGGTCTCCCGCATAGTCCCCTACACTCTGTCAAGGAGTATAGGACTTCATCATCACCATCGAGTGAAACATAGGGACAGACGCAATAAGCAGATTTAAATGAATGTAGATTGTAGTAGTTACACAGAGAGGAAAAGAGGATTGCATAGGAGCAACTATCATGTAGAGCTGCATCAAACAAGTCCCCGTATTGAAGACCACCATAATAACAAAATTATTTAACATTGACTGACACAGTTAAAGTTGATGTAAATGTGTTAGTGCAAGTGTAACTCCAAACCAGTATTCACTTAGATAAATCTTGGAAACCTCCTGAAGCCACTCTCAAATTATCCAATGGAATAAACTTTTAGTAGCCTAGGAATAAACCAAGACAGTCCATGTCTCTTCAGTTTTACACATTATTGTGCAACTATTCCAACTGGATTACAGGAGTCATAACTTTACAACTGCATGTTGTGCTTTGTTGCTCCCTATACAGTTTGGGGAGGTCCCAGTTCAGGGAGAGAACATCTTATTTACCTTGAAGTTCCATATTTTTCTTCTCTTCTCTTCTCTTCTCTTCTCGACTGCTGCATTTGGGTTCATAGATGTATCTATGGACACACTTGCAGTATAGCATGGATATGTTCTTCACTCAGCTACAGTAGCTCTGCTGTTTAAATTGAGTGTAGCCTCAAGAAACAATTGTGGGTCTTCTTTGTCTACAGGCAAATGGGAGACTACCGTTATGATTAAACTGGGTAGTACAGAGCGGGTAACCTTGTAGGAACTGGGTACCAATGAAAGGCAGATATATTGTAGCCATGTTAGGCTGAGAAAGAAAAGTCACTGGAATTCATATGCTAGGATGCTTCAGCATAATTTAAGACACATTTTGGCTCAGGTCTGTAAAAATTTATATGCACCTTGATTCCAGGGCAGTTCCAAAACTGCCAACCCACCAAGAAAATGAGGTAGAATAGTAGACATACATTGCTAGAAATATGTGAGAATTTTGTAAAAAAAAAAGTTGATATCTTCAAATTCCAGAAGGGGGTAAACCCTCTTGCCCCTACATCTACATCTGCATCTGCGCTCCACTCTGAAGTGTATGGCAGAGGGTACAACCCATTGTACAAGTTATTAGAACTTTCTTCTGTTCCTTTCATATGGATCATGGGAAGTATGACACCTTTGCATTGTTTGCTGCAACAGGCAGAAGACATGCTTTGTTGCTGCTGCACATTTTAGTGATTTTGCCAGAGATACACATGCTGCAGTGTTCTTCTTTGGCACACCAATGGAGGAGAACATGTGGAAACAGCGAAGTGAAAAATCTGTGCAATACACATGTTTATTTATATATAAAAACTGCCTCTGCAATTTTCTTTCGTGTGAGGCTGCGTGTACAAGTTTCATGCACTAATTTAGAGTTCTAGATTTGCTTATTTTACTGTTTGCATCAATGCTACATAATCTTTCACTGACTGTGTCAATACCCATTTGTACTGCAATAAATTTTGACATTTTGAACATTCATGAGTGCTGTGATAAACTTGTACTTTTATTGTCAGTTATAGGCATAAACTTAATGTACATCTTCTAAAATTTATGAAAACAATACTGTAGGCCTATCCTTGTTCAAAACAGTCATTAACTGATTTCATTGTACAATTACTTGAGAAATAGGTTATTTTCAAGAATTGTTGTGGACACTAACAAAACAATATTTTGTTAATTTACCAGTATGAGTTTTTTGGATACATAATTTATTTCATAGCAATTCAGTGTTTTCAGTTCACAGTTCTGTTCAAGAACACACCATCCTTGAATTTCACTGAACACCAATGCAAATAAACATACATTTTTAAGAATTTTCTGAAGCTGCCATTGTCATTTGTATAATCTATCAAAGCAATTTAGAGGAGTAGCCCTATATTATGTATGGGGTCATACTTGGGACATTCCAGCAACTAGCAGAGAAAGTTGAGAAGACCACCTTTTGCAGTTTTTTTTTTTTTTTTTTAGGTGACTCTCCGCCCAATCAAGATAACAGTAGCTGTAGGAAACCCAGAAGTATCAGTCTCAGATTGAAGAAAATGCCTCCACAGGTGAGAGTATTAAAATCCTAATGGTTAACTGCCAAAACATTCATGACAAAGTGCCAGAGTTTGAAGCGCTTATGAAGAGTAGTGACAACCACATAATACTAGGTAAAGAAACCTGAAATTGAAAGTGGTGAGATTTTTGGAGAAAATTTCAGTGTGTATTGAAAGGATAGGCAAATGGGAAATGATGATGGTTTATTTATAGCAGTAGGTAAGAAAAGTAAATCCACTAAGACAGAAATTGAAGCTGCATGTAAAATTGCTTTGTCAACACTCAGTATTATGGGTGGGCATAAAATTAAAATTGGATCCTTCCATCAACCACCAGACCCACCTCCTGATGTAACCAATAACTTTAGAGAAAATGTCAATTCACTTGTATGTAAGTTCCCCAATCATACTGAATAACTGATGCTGACTTTAGTCATCTGGCAATTAACTGGGAAAATTATGATTTTGTTTGTGGTGGGCATAATACATCCTGTGAAACATTAATAAATGCCTTCTCTGTCCACATCAAAACTGGTATTGGTGACCATGAACCGACTGTGGCAAGAATGATTACCAAACTACAAAGGACAACTAAAGCAAGCAGAAAGATATGTGTTCTGTAAACTACATAAAAAATCAGTAGTACCACAACTCAATGAGGAATTTGAAACTTTGAGCACAGGGCAGGAGCATATAGAGGAACTATGGCTCAAGTGTAAAATATTAGTTGACCATGCACTGGATGGATGTGTATGCAGTAGAACCGTTGATAATGGGAAGGAACCTCAGTAGTATACAGTCACTGTAAAGAAACTTCTGAAGAAACAGAGATTACTGCATGATTGGTAGATGCTGAATGAAATGCATTTGGCTGTCAACAGAGCAATGAGTGATGCCTTCAGTGACTCCTGCAGCAGAATATTTCAAATATTTCACAGACCTGAAAGAAATTGTAGTCATATATAAAGACTGTTAGTGGTACCAGAGTTTGTGTCCAGCCCCTAATGAATGAGGCAGGAACTGAAATTGAGGGTGACAAAACAAAATTCAAAATGCTTAACTTCATTTTCAAATGTTTCTTTGCAAAGGACGACCCAGGAGAACTGCCCCAATTTAATCTTTGTACCACTGAAAGGATGAATGAAGTAAGTATTATCATCAGTGGTTTTGAGAAACAGCTGAAATCATTAAAACTGAACAAACATCAGGCCTGATTGAATCCCTGTGAGATTCTTTACTGCATTTGTGGCTGAGTTAACCCATCTTCAAGTACAATACATTGTAGGTCCCTTGAACAAAAAACCATTCCCAGTTCTTGGAAAAAAAGCACAGTTCACACCTATCTATAAGAAGGGTAGTAGAAGTGATCCACAAAAATACCCTCCAACGTCCTTGACATTGATTTCACATATAATCTTTGAACATATTCTGAGCTCAAATGTAATGTTGTACCTTAAACAGAATGACCACCTCAATGGCAACCAGCATGGATTCCGAAAATGTCAATCATGTGAAACTCGACTCACACTCTTCTCACATGCCATGCTGAAAGCTTTGGATCAAGGCAGTCAGGTAGATGCAGTATTCCTTGATTTCCAAAAAGCATTTGACTAGTTCTGAGACCTATGCTTATTGTCAAAAGTGTGATCATGTGGGATTTCAAGGGGAAATTTGTAACTGGATTGAGGACATTTGGCAGGGCAGAATTGGCATGTTGTCTTGTATGGAGAATCATCATCAGATGTAGATACAACTTCTGATGTGCCACAGGGAAATGTGTTGGGACCCTTGCTGTTCATGTTGTGTGTTAATGACTGTGAGCCGGCCGGGGCGGCGGAGCGGTTCTAGGCGCTACAGTCTGGAACCGCACGACGGCTACGGTCGCAGGTTCAAATCCTGCCTCGGGCATGGATGTGTGTGATGTCCTTAGGTTAGTTAGGTTTGAGTAGTTCCAAGTTCTAGGGGACTAATGACCTCAGAAGTTGAGTCCCATAGTGTTTAGAACCATTTGAACCATTTGTTAATGACTGTACAGACAATATTAACAGTAACCTCAGGCTTATCACAGATGATGTAGTTATCAACAATGAAGTACTGTCTGAAAGAAGCTGTGTAAATATAGAGTCATGTCTTGATAAGATATAAGTGTTCAGAAACATAAAACTGTGCACTTCACAGAATGAAAAAACATCATACCCTATGACTATAATATCATTGAGTCACTGTTGGAATTGGCCAATTCATACACTCTGTAGGGCTATGAAATGAAATGGTCACATAGGCTCAGTTATGGGTAAAGCAGATGGTAGACTTTCGTTTATTGGTAGAATACTGAGGAAGCGCAAACAGTGTATGAAGAAAACTGCTTACAAATCACTTGTACAACCAGTTCTAGAGTATTGGTCAAGTTTGTGGTATATTCCAAATTGAACTAACATGGGTTATTGGACACACATCAAATTATTGGCAGTACTAGTGGTCACAGGTTTGTCTGATCCATGGGATAGTGTCACAGAGATGCTGAAGGAACTGAACTGGAAGACTCTTGAAGACAGACGTAAACTATTCTAAGGAAGTCTGTTAATATTAATAAAGTTTCCAAAAGTAGATTTAAATGATGACTCTAGGAATACACTACCATCCCCTATGTATCGCTCACATAGAGATTGTGAGGATAAGATTAGAATAATTTCTACATGCACTGAGGCATTCAAACAATCATTCTTCCCATACTCCATATGTGAATGAAATGGGAAGAAACCCTAATAACTGGTGTAGTGGGATGTACCCTTTGCCATATACCTCATCATAGTTGGCAGAGTATAGCTGTAGATGTAAATCGCATAAATGAAGCTGTATGTGCTGTAATTAATCTTGTCTTTGCAATCGTTAAAGGATTGATATGTAGGGAGTCTATTCTTAGATGCATAAAATTGGCTCAGGAAACTTTCTAAGTGAATTTTCATGGAATAGTTGCACTTATCTTCAGGTGGCTGCTAGATGATGATATAACTTCAAGTTGAACAAATATACTTCAAGGAAGACACAATTCATGAAAGTCACAGATCAAGTAAACAGAGTAAGACGTGTGTACACTTTAACAGTCAAATCATAACTGAGTCTGAGTCTAGCGGCTGCTGGCTGGCAGGCCGCTTAGGTGGCGCTGCTGCTGCATGGCTGGCAGACAGCGCCGCATGTAGAGGATGTGCGTAACTGCGCGGCGGCACTTCGAAAGATCGGCAAGTCACAACAGATGAATTCATTCAGTATCCTTGTGGCACTCTCCCATGGATCAAACCAACCTGTGACCATTCATGTGGCCCATCTCTGTTTAAATTCAATATCCTCTGTCAGACATATTTGTCATGGGTCCTACACACTTTAGCAATACTCTAGGATGGCTCACACAAGTGTTTTGTACGCAGTCTCCTTTGTAGGCTTTTTGCATTTCCCTGTTATTCTACCAAATAACCACTGTCTACCACCTGCTTTACTCATGACTGAGATTATATGAACATTCCATTTTGCATACTGACAAATTGTTACATCCAGGTATGGATATCAGTTGACTGATTCCAGCAGTGACTCATTGATTTATAGTCATAGGCTACAACATTTTTTCATTTTGTGTAGTGCACAGTTCTAAATTTCTGAGAATTTAAAGGGAGTTGCCAACCTTTGCACCTTTTGAAATCTTACCAAAATCTGACTGAATATTTGCCCAGCTTCATTCAGAGAGTTCTTCATTATAAGTATCTGCACATCTTCAAAAAGTGAGAGGTTACTATTGATATTGTCTGCAATGTCATTAACATATAACATGAACAGCAAGGATCCCAAGACACTTCTGTAAGGCACACCCAAAGTTGCTTATACATTTGCCAATGACTCCCATCCAAGATACCTTCCTGTGTCCTTGCTACCAAAAAATTCCTCAGTCCAGTTACAAAATACACTTGATTCACCATTTGATAGTGCTCTTGATAATGAGCATAGATGTGGTACTGAGCCAAATGCTTTTTGAAAATCAATAAATACTGCCTCTACACAACTGCCTTGATTCATGGCTTTCACTATGTCATATGAGATAACTGCGATTTGGATTTCACATGATCTATGTTTTCAGAACCTATGTAGGTTGTCACAGAGGAGGTCATTCTGTTCAAGATATTGCATTCCATTTGAGCTCAGAATATGTTTTAAGATTCTACAACAAGTGCAGGTAAAGGGCATTGGACAGTAGTTTCGCGGATCAGTTCTGATATCCAGAGGGACTAACTCAGCCTCAAATTGAGGGTAAACTTTGATAGGGATTTCACCAGGTTCTGGAATATTGTTCAATTTTAACAATTTCAGCTGTTTCTCAGCGTCGTTGCCACTAATATATTTCACTCATCTTTTCAGTGGAACAAGAATTAAATTGTTGCAACTCATTTTTCCATTGTAGAAGAACATTTGAAAATGGAGTTAACCATTTCTGCTTTTGTTTTTGCATCCACAATTTCAAATCCTGTCTGTTCAATGAGTGACAGACACTAACTTTATACTAACAGCCATTTCATGCAACCAGAATTTCTTTGGGGTTCGTGAAAGATCTTTTGACATTATTCTGCAGTGGTTGTCATTGAAGGCCTCATGTATTGCTGTCTTGGCTACCAAACATGTTTCATGTGACAGCTCTCTATCTATTGCCCTCTGATTTATTTACACCTATTATGCAGTAGTTCTTTATGAGTTCCTTTACAGTGACTGTATACCATTGACTGTCCCTCCCGTCATGGACTGTTGTACTTGATACATGTCTTTCCAGTGCATGGTCCACTGTTCTTTCAAACTTGACACACTGTTCCTCTACACACTCCTGTGTTGAGCTTAAAGTTTCAAGTTCCTCATTAATGAATGACATATCTGCTTCTTTATCTAATTTAGCAGACATATAAATCTTTCTGCTTGTTTTGGTTGCTCTTTGTACTTGGCAGTCATTGTTGCTACAGCTGCCTCATGGTCACTCACACCAGATTTGATGCAGACATCTCCGTTTGTTTCCATTAGATCTACTATATTTTCATCAGGAATGGGGTTCCAAAGCATCTGTTCTGTGTAGTTATCAGAGAAAGCATTTAGTAATGCTTCACAAGATGTCTTGTCATGCCCACCACCAACAAAACTGCAGTTATCTCATGTGACTGTAGGATGATTGAAGTCTACTCCAGTGATTACAGTATAACTGGGGAACTTACATACTAGTTAATTGAGGATTTCTCTAAAGCTTGTGGCTGCATCAGGAAATTAGACTGGTGGTCAAGAGAAGGATCCAATTATAAGTTTTATCCTCAACCCTGATGCCAAGTCTTACCCAAACAGTCTTGCATGACTTGGTAGTTCTGACAAATACACCACCTCAATTTCTCTTTAGCCTATTGTTTCAATGTACTCTTTAAGTTTTCCCCAAGCATCTCACTGCAGTCAACTTTGGATTTTAACCAGTTGTCTGTAGTGAGTATTATGTGAGATTCTCTGTTTATTGGGAGTGCTTCATACTCTGGCATTTTATTGTGAATTCTTTGGCAGTTAACCATTAGTATTTTAATACTCTTGCTTGTGGGGGTTATCTAGAGTCAATGGAGATTTGTGTGCACTTCACAAACACCAAGCTACCTTGGTAGCAGCCTCTGATGTTTAGCATATACCTACTAGTTTAGGGGGACCCTACAGTTGTCAACACTGTGGTGCAAGTCCAGGGCATCACAGTTTAGCTTGTCACAGATACTTTGCAGTCTTTGGTTTGAGCCTTCCACTCAACTTTAACCAGAACATCATGATCATTCTGGGGACAATGCTACAGATTGTGAGTTTTGTTGGAACTCCATGAGTAAGGCTGGTATTCTGAATCTTTTCTGCCAATTGCAGCCAATCCCTTGAATACCTATGTGTTCATCAGTGGAGAGTGACGTGTAAAAGAAATTTAGGTACATAGTAACAAGAGAAGTAGTTATCTGGCAGTAATTTTGTAGTGTGTGTTAAACTGAAACATTCTCTGTGAATGTAGACCTATCCTGCATATACTGCTGATGAAATATTCTCAGGATTGCATCTGGGTGGCTGTACCGAAAATCAGAAGATCATTCAGTCTTCTACATTATATTTATGCTTTCATAAGCTGGGAAAAATATAACCAAGAATTAACATGAAAAAAGCTACATAAAAATGTGAAAAAGAAAGGTGCTACTTCTTCATTTAACACATAGTATCTACTGTTTATCTGAAATTGCTTGCTTGATGCTTCTGTGATTGCATGAATATTTTTCACATATTACATTGCACGAAAGCTTGTTATGAAAAGAGCACCTAGCTTTTATTGATCCCTTCATATTTTGTTGATTACAGCTGATACAATTATCATCTGTAAACATAATACTCTGTGTGTGTGTGTGTGTGTGTGTGTGTGTGTGTGTGTGTGTGTGTGTAAGTTAAGACACCATTACTGTTTATAATCGTTTATATTTATCTGAACAATGTTTCATTTCTTAGTTTCATATTACTGTTAACTTTTCAGTAAAAATAATGGTATTGTTTATTTCAGAAGGGCTCTACGTCCATCTGACATAGTTTTGAGAATATGAAAAAACTGTTTGAATATTTTACAGGACATTTTCTTAATTGTTTGCAGTGACAGTGTGAAAGATATCCCTATAAAAATTATTCTCACTTACTATATACTCAAATATTGTGTCTATTTGTTGACCAGAGCTGAATATTACTCTTGGACATAGGGATTTCCTGAATGGACATGGGGATTTCCTGAAATAAGTGAGAAATGAAAATCCTAAAACCTTTATACCACACGAACAAACTGTTAAATGGACATGTAAGTAAATGTTTAAAGAATTAACAATACCTGTTTATGAAAACATACTGTTTTTCAGTATTGGAAATCACTAAACACACATCATATGTGCCCAGTGCTCCCAAAGCAGTTGGCCACTGATGAACAGTATTCCAGAATTCAATGATGAGCTCTTCCTGCACTATGTAAGCAGCCGACTCTCTATATCTATCATTTTCTTTGCAGTAATAATAATGTAGTCATCTGAATAGGCTCTAACAGCTGGGAAGTTGATGTTGGATTGAGAAATTCTAGGTAGTCCTAACCTGAATGTTTTGGATATTTAAACCATTGATTATACTGCAGGCTGTTACAGTCCCAAATGCCTCATGACTGAAGACAAAATGATGAAATGTTGAAACACTGAATGCTACTTCAAGTCCCTTCATGATGATGTCTCTAGAGAACGAGTTGTCTTCTTGTAAAGTCTCTTCCACCATGATTTGAAGTCCAAGATTCCATCTGCTGAGATAACCTGTACAGAGAATCTTGCACTTGATGATATGACCAGTCCAATTAATCAATAATAGTACACACTCTGTCAATTCTTTGCAGTGATCTCTTAATTGTGCCAAAAGCTCTGTCAGACAGTAAGAAAGTGTGTCTCCTGACAGGAAAGAATATCTCTCTCTACTGAAATTTTTCAGCATCCCTGAAGGCTTACACATTTGTATTAAACAGTGATTTTTTCCCACTGGGCAGTTATCCCAAGGCAGTTGAACAATTTTTATGTCCTTGGGGATGCACTTGGTGACGTAGTGATCCAAGAAAGTGCACACTTCATCAGGACATTTGTGGGTGACACCTTCATGATAAAAGTAATGAAATGCTTTATTGTCTTTCAAATTGTGAATTTTGAAAACATTGACCATCAGCTGCCAGAGATAAAATAGGTCTTGAACAAATACTTTTGGTAGATGAAGATTCTGCATGCAGTCAAAGCTTAAACTAAAAATATGTTTATTTTCTTTGAACAGTCTTTCACTTACATCTAAAGCAGTATAAAATTTCTGAGCTCTTTTATTTGTGCAGTCACAAACCACAATTCATCAAGCTGCCTCACTCAAATTTTTTCTTGTAATTTTTGCCATTAATTGCTCACATTCACAACATGCATCTACTTGCTGTCTGCTTAAATGAGGGTCAAAATCATGGTTTAATATTTTCACATGGTATATGTTTTCTCTACAACAATGACTTTGAAACAACTCATAGATGAATTATTTATATCATTCTCCTACCTTGTCTGACAATTACAACGGCTCAATTAAGTACATGGAGCTATTTTCAGAACTGTTGACAGCAAAAGTGGCATATGTTCTGGGCAAGGGACTCTTTTGAAATCAATGAGAGCTTCTCCACTGTATATTATGGCTATCTAATAAAATGCAGAGCTCCTTTCCACACTCAGTGATAAGTCAACCCCTAAAGAACACAGAAATGTACATAGCACAAAATGTCATCAAAGTGGACCCTTTCTTTTCTGTAAAGTCTGCAGTCCACATGTGGGTATGGGTGATGATATTGCTATTTGGTATGGTCCTTGTCAATAAATAAGACAGTGGTACAATTTTAAAAATATATACCTGTTTCTCACAATACAGATATATGAATATGATTTTTTAAGGAAGGTTTATTGGTGCAAGATCCCCATAAGGGACAAAAATCTATCTCAGAAATTACTGAGATGATATTCAAAGGATGACAGCATTCACATCATTTTTGTACAGTCTCAAATAGAAACTTAATGTTTCAAACAATGGAAAGTCCATGTAGGAATATCAACAATATTATGCAAAGGACAGATTGCTATTCACTGTAAAGATGACATATTTGAGTTGCAGCCAGGCAGAATGAAAAGACCGTTATACATTTAGCTTTCAGCCAAATCCCTCTTCCAAACAGAAAACACTTGCACATTCACACAAGCAAGCAAAACTCTCACGCATGTTCACTATATGTGGCTGCTGGGGCTGGAATGAAACTGTTAGGTTGAACAAAAGCAGCAATCCAGAGTGATGTGGGGAAGGGAGAGGGATAGTGGAGTATGGATGGGGAGGAGAGAAGAGCACTCTCTGGCAAAGTGTGCAGAGACTAGATTGTGGCAGTATCATGAGGCTTTGGGGGGTGGATGGGGGGAAGAGGGGGGGGGGGGGGGACAAGCAACAAGAAAGGAGAGGAGCAGGAGCAGAGAAGGGCTAAAAGACTGGTGGTTGCATTAGCACATGGCGGCGCGCAAAGAGGGTAAAGGGTATGAATTGGGAGGAGGTGTGAGGTGTGAGACAGGCAGGTGGAGGTGGGAGTGGAAATTGTTGGGTGAAGGGTGTGTGAACAATAGGTTACTGTAGCTTGAGGCCGGGGTAATTTCAGGAGTGGAGAATGTGTCGTAAGTATATCTCCCATCTGCATAATTCAGAAATGATGATAGTGGAGGTGGGGTCTTGCACTTGGGTCTTCCACAGAGCTCTGATCCCTGATTCCAAGGCCTTGACACATGGAAGATATCTCTGTGAAAGATCCAGATGCAAGACCTACCAGCAGAGGTTAGAGTCCTCCCTCGGGCACGTGTGTGTGTGTGTGTGTGTGTGTGTGTGTGTGTGTGTGTGTGTTTGTGTGTGTGTGTTGATGACCTTAGCAGTTAAGTCCCATAAGATTTCACAAACATTTGAACAAGACCTACCTGATCCACCCACCCAGGACTTCCTGTTCCAGTCCTGTCACAGCTTATCGTACCCCATCAGCAGTTGTGCCATCTGTGAAAGCAGCCATGACATACATCAGCTCTGCCTACAATCATTGCACACAGCTTTTTGTGTTGGCATGATTGTCAACCAGCTGTCCCCAGGGATGAATGGCCACCCACAAATTTTGGCCACCCCCGAATTATGGCTAAGAGCAAAGTGGTCACCCCTGTGGCATAACATGCTTGATTTTTAATGACTGCTTCACAACCCAGACCATCTCGATCATACCCTCCGCCACCAGCCTTTTTCAAACTGCATAGTCTGGAGTTATCCTTACAATCATTCCCTGTTTCCAGAATTATATCAGTCTTAACCTACAGTAACCTACTGTTTCCACACCATTGATCCAACAGTTTCCACCCCCTCTGTCCCACACCTCCTCATAATTCGTGTCCCATCACTCTCACTGTGTGCTGCTCTCTCTCAATGCAATCACTGGTCTTTTCCCCCTTTTCTGCCCCACTCCTTCCTGCTGTCCCCCTCCTTCCCTCCTCTCTTCCCCATAGCCTTCTGGTGCTGTGCCTGACGGCCTTGTCTGCTGCAGTCTGGTCCTTGCATGCTCTGCCAGACAGCACTCTTCTCTCCACCACCTGTACTCTGCTATCCCTCCCCTTTCCTTACCCCTTTCTGGATAACTGCTTTCATTCAACGTGACAGTTGCGTTCTGGTCCAAGCAGCTGGCGAAAGTGGTCATGTGTGCATGATATGTGCTTGCTCGTCAGAACATGCGTGTTTTTTTCTTTTCTGATGAAGCCTTTCACCAAAAGTTATATGTGTAACAGTCTCTTATTTGTGTGTGTGTGTGTGTGTGTGTGTGTGTGTGTGTGTGTGTCTGCAACTCCTCACCTTTACAGTGAGTAGCAGTTTATCTTTTTCATAATGTTGTTGAAATTTGATATTCCCCTGTCTTCCTCACATTTTCATTTTATGTGTTGTTATTCCACTCATAAGAGCTTCAGTTTTATTTTATTCTGGAAATCAGTAATAGGAAGGCAAAAAAAGTGTTCATTACATGTTCCGTTTGTTCTACAGGATCTGAATTTTCTTTTATTTACCCAATAAATTGCTTTACATGCAAATGGGATTGGCTGTTGTACTTGTTTGTTCCCTATAATTTTTCCTTTCCAGAAAGTGTATCCAGAGAACTATTTGAGCAGAAGATTAAGCCCATTTTATTGCAGTACATTAAAGCAGATTTGAAGAGAAGCAAGTTGACTCTACAGTGCCTTTTACGACACACTGTAGATGAGGCCTCCATGTGTGAACATCTGATGCAGGTGGTGTATGTGTAACAAATATTTGCTTATAAATTCTCCATTTACCAGCTTATTTGCCACAAATGCACATTTAATTAGTTAGTTAGTTACTTACTTGCCTCACAGATCATATTTGCAATAAACATAGTGATGTGGAACATGACTGGCCATTTACGGGTATTTTCTACATTTTAAAATACCTGTAATATCAGTCAGGCATTTAATTTCCTTGGGTAGTTTGTCAGACAAGATTTATAACTGAATATTCTATGTTTTATGTGCTGGAGCTAGATTCGTTAATGGGTAATGCAGATTATTTTACGTTCTAGTGTTGTACCTGAATTTGTGAACATCCTTGTTACTCTCAAACCCATGTGGATCATTGACAGCAAATTTCAGAAGTGAATAAATGAACTGTGAGGCTGTAGTTAATATTCCCAGCTGTTTCAGGGATACCTGCAAGATATACATGTTAGAACCCCACACTCAATTCTAATTACTCTCTTCTGCCCAATGAATACTTTTAGTGTAAGTAAGAATTTACCCCAGAATAAGAAATCAGTTAAAGGAAAACATGCCAAATATATTATCTTGCTGACTCCTCTATCCCAAAAGTTGGAAATTATGTTTATTGTGAAAGCAGCCAAAGCTAAATGTTTCAGCAGGTATAGTAAATGGTTTTCCATTTTAAGTTTTCATCAATATGCACACCTATGAACATCATTATTTCTTTTTGATATACTCAGCTAAGAGAAGGTAAGACTTTTTGAGAGTACAAAAATAGTTTTTCTTTTTTCATTTTTTAAGTTTAAAGGTGACCCATTTGTGCAAAACCAGTCAGTAACATTCACAAAAATATCATTTACTATTTCCTTGCCAATCTTTGTGTGCTCATTTTTAACAGCAATGCTTTTATTATCCATGAACAGCAATAATACTGCCTCGTGATGCAAATAAAATGGCAGATTGTTAACATAAAATAAGAACACTAGAGGCTCAATGAGCAAACCCAGTAGGACTCCCACTGTAATTTTATCCCAAGTGGATGCTGTATTTCTCTTTGTGTTTGTAGTGCTATTATACTTGGATAATATGCGGGTGGTATAATAAAACCACATGGATCCAATAAAGTACACTTTTTATTTTGGTTGAGGCTGACTGTCAAACATACACATGTCATGGTCTTCCCTCCTGCAGCACTGAGCACTGTGAAGGAACATGTGTGGAGTGTGGGTGCATTGAGGTAATGTGGTGATAGTGTGGTTATCTGAGTGCCATGTGGATGTGACAGATGTGTTGTTTATTTGTGTGTGTGTGTGTGTGTGTGTGTGTGTGTGTGTGTGTGTGTGTGTGTGTGAGGGGGGGGGGGAAGTGGCATTAGAGGCAGGTGCAAGACGGGGTCATCATCAGGGCTGGGTGGCAGGTAACGATCCAAAGGGTGCAGATGTGAAGCTGTGACTGCAAGGATACTATCAGCAGAAAAGTGGAGGGCGAGAATGGTGGTATCGACCGTGCAGATGTGAAGCCGTGACTGCAAGGATACTATCAGCAGAAAAGTGGAGGGCGAGAATGGTGGTATTGACATCATGTAGCAACTTAACTGTTTTGCAGAAGTGATAGACAATAGAGCCATCTGTGGTCTTGCCACATGAATGTTGCCCCTTGAGGAGGAGGTCTTTCGTAATCAACTTGATATTGAGATCTTCAGAGGGGAAGCTGTCGACAGCCAGACAGCTCAATGATTGGAGGTACATCGGTGGTGCAGATGAAGTAGAGGGGTGAGTTCAGCAGGAATCCTTGTCTGGTAAAGCTTCTTGCAGTATCCATGCCATATTTAACAATATCTCAAAGCTATGGTAGTGACTTTGAAATACCTTGGTAGATTCTCATTATGGAGGCTGTAATGCTGGTTGTCCTGTGTTACTACATAACATCAGGAACTGGCAATCTTTGAGAGTCTTTAGAAGGAACAATTCAGGCTCTGAGTGCAGAAGATTGGTAGGTAAGTGGGAGTGAGTGCTGTGTCGCAAAACTCATGAGACTAGGTCAGGAAATTCTGGTAGCACAATTGAAGAGTCTCAGAGCACGAGTCACTGGCAGAGATAGCAAATCGCTGTATAGAATTTCAGCAAGCAAGACTTCCAGGTCATTCTTGTGGGTCATGTGGACTCCCAGAAGTACCCACTGTAATGTCTGTCCGTGGCACACCATGGCACATCAGAGCCACCTTTAATGTGCAGTGCCACCATTAAACAAGTCTATTGCTCTGTGGATGATACACAGTTGTTCTAAATTGATGGATACTGACTCTTGTGTGCCAAGTTATGTAACTAGTCAAAGATGATACAGTGGAATGGACAGAGTACAAGAAATATGAAGCGTCACAGAGGATTGGACAGGTCATACCAGGGGTAGGCTGAAGTTTGATCTTTAGGTTCATGGATGAGTTGTGGAAAACAGCCTATAACTACTAATCTTGCTGTTGCACATCAACAAAATGTTCATAGACAACTTGGAATGACATTGCATTGATGCATGAGAAGTAACCTGCCACAGTGGTCTTAGGAACATTCAGATGGTATTCATTGGTGTTGAACTGTACAACGTATTCTAAGTGCTAAACCATCAGGGGCAATGATCTTCTGATGAATGTCAGATAGAGTCATCAAGTGGACAGAGGTGCACGTAAATAATCAGAGGACATCCTTCAGTGTCTTGCCATAAGTAACATACTGCATCATAGACTGTTTGCAACTCTCAATC
Source organism: Schistocerca serialis cubense (assembly GCF_023864345.2). Lineage (NCBI taxonomy): Eukaryota > Metazoa > Arthropoda > Insecta > Orthoptera > Acrididae > Schistocerca > Schistocerca serialis. The sequence continues at coordinate 119,363,533 of NC_064642.1, read as the reverse complement.
GTACACTGACAACAGGCATTGTGATGGTGAGAGTTGTGCAAGGAAAAAAATGTGAGTGACTGTTGGACCCCCCCCCCCCCTCCCCCCTCACATTATGGGGTGGGTGAGCAAAAAGCATGGTACTGATCTCTGTGTCAATAGGTGGAGATGGTGGTGTGGGTGTGTCTGCAGGTGATGGAAGGGATTCAGTGTGGGCACAGTGCGTAGAGGCCAATGGGGCAGTGGGTTTGGGTGGAGATGGATGGCATAGCTAGTTGAGGTGCCACGTGGAGATCATTCTTGATGCCATGAATTTTGTGTCAGATAGCATTGTTGTCATGTTGCAAGTGGAAGTTTGTCACACTTATGTCAAAGCAGAGTGGTTGTACTTGCTGTATGCGATCAATGGTATGGACGCAGCCCTGAAAGAACAGATGGATATCTGACATTTCCGTGAGTGGCAGGAGTTGCTGTGTAAAGTAGGCTGCACTGCTGTGCTGGCCGACAACATCTGTGGCAGACCAACTGCTAATCATGTGAGTTAACACTCTGCCAGACAGGTCAGAGGAAGTTGTCTGCACTGAGTACTGGTTCACCTGTATTAGCAACTAGAAGTGTCCTTGTGAAAACATTGTCAAAACTGGGTCCAGAGTGTGGGCCTGAGATCCATAAACTCATATTATCAAGTAGTTTTCTGTACAAAGCTGGATGATTGGGGTGATTGGCATTGGGAATGATGAAGAGGACAGTGAAGTACTGACCTCTGAGTGGGAGTTGACCAGGTTGTGTTTGCTGCTGATGCAGTAGAGTGCAAAGGATCTGTTGTCATGATGACAGTGATGTAGGTGAGGGCCATCATCATTATTGCAAGTGTCTAGGTGACTTTGTTGTCCACCATGGTTCAGTGCACCTCCTGAAAACTGTGTGTTTAGTTTAGGAAGTCACATGTTGAATGAGAGTTATGAGGGGATTCACTAAACCCACATGATAGTAGCAGAAGCAGTTCTGTGGAGGCATGGGTGGGGTGTGGTGGGCAGAGTTCTGCACAGGTATGGACACTATGTGGTAAGTGGATGGGCAAGGCTTTGTCATGGTTGTGTGAAGATCATCACTATAACTAGTGACGGAGACATCAGGATCAGCGGAGGTTCGGCAAGATCGATTTGGGTCATGGAAGGTAGGTGTCGGTTGTGCTCCCACTCCAATTGCATTTCACATTCAACACCATTGTTGTAACCATTGTTTATTACATTGTCAGTGCTGAATGATGCAAAATATCTGCACATTTGAGTCATAGATTAATGGCTCATGCTCATGGGTGACCATGGCCAGCTGCACTTTTGTGGTCAGCTTGACAACCTGTGAAATCCATTGAGTATCATCAGGCATGAAGTGTAAATCAATCTGAATGTTTAACAGATGCCACAGTTGTGATGTCCCATCTTTTAACTCGTCTCCATAGATGACATGGTGTAACAGTTCCTCTGGAAACTTGATGTGTGGGAGATGAATCAGAATATGATGCAGCTAGCTAGATGTGACCTGGAGTGAATTAATTGCTGTACAACACTGTTCACTTCTTGGTGAAAGTGGGTGAATGTGAACCCAACTGACTGATTGAAGTGGCTCATAGGTAGCCCAGTGTGTGAGCAAAATGGAATCTACTGGGAAGTCACAGAGTAAGTTGTCTGACACACACCATTGTTCAGCACCATTGTTCAGTGTCATAACACTGCCATGATGAGTGTTACTATCACATTTGTTAACTTGAGGTGTGTGCAAGGTATTATCTATAACACCAGGTACCATAGCTTAAGAACTTTGTGGAAGTATGAATAGCACAGTACAGTGGTGGTGCAGCGGCAGTAACCGTAAAAGTGCTAAGTTAAATGTAAACATCATTGTCATAGGTCACCAATGTAGTATTACAGTATGTGGATAATATGCAGAAAGTATAGTAATACTACACAGATCCAATAAGCACTCTTTTTATTTTGCTTAAGGCTCTACACAGAGAAACCAGTAAGCAAACTGACTGAGAATACGCAGCATGTGTAGTCTTTGTCAGTTGACCTCCAGTGATGTTCTTTGTAGTTGCAGGGTTCACACATATTGCTTGAACAGCCTAGGTTAATCATACAATGTAGGCTTTCATGAATGGTATTGGGTTCTCAGTGATATTTGTTTTACGGGCATTAGGCCATGATCCAATGCATATTTCTCAACTTAACCTTTCATCTTACAATGCTGGAGGTTTCATCAGAGACTATAACAACTGAGCAAGCAATTACAACATTAAACAAGCTCAGCAAGCTGAAACATGCGTAACTGTCAAAGCAATGGTTGGTTTGTGACATCATTCAATCACTGCCAAAGAACGTGGTGGCACCAATGTGTGTTATTGATCTTTATTTAGCACTATGGCTCACAACTTGTCTAATTTTAAACCCTCTTCTTTTCTGTTGAAGTTGTTTTTGTGTTTTTTGAATTTCTGTGGTCTCTCTGTACATTCCAGCACAGTAAGGATTATGTAATGATAAAACCATTGTGTCTTAAAAATGAATTTGGTTGTTTGTTGATCCCAGTGCATGGTCTGTAACTGCTGATCTATCCATGTTGTCCAGACAACAATTGCTCTTCTGTTGCTTGTGATGAGTGTAATGCTTGCTTTCATATATATTAAATGTGAAGCAGAGAAATATGCCTTGGACCTATGTTTCTGCATTCTGTTTCTTAGATTAGAACAAAATCAGTCATGCACTGAACTGTGTATTCCATAAAACTGTAATGTCTCTAATAGAATATTATGATTGACACAGTTAAATACTTTCAATTAGTCACAGGTGTTTCCAACTGCTGATACTTAAGCACTTAATTTTTTTATGTGCTTGGCAAATGTACAAATAGCTGAGTGAGTAAAGTGGCCCTTACAAAATCCATTGTGCGATTGACTAAATATACCATTACTACACATGGGTGTGACAACCATGGAGTGCAGTACGTTCTCAAAAATTCTAGAAAATGATTTAAGTATTGTCACTGTGTGGATGTTATTGATGTGTGTGGCATCACACTTCTTATACAATGAGACCTAACAACTGCTTATTTCACTCTGTCTGGGAAAACACCCAGAATTAAGTATTCATTAGGCAAATGACTGAGAACATTACTTAATATAGCATCACAATATTTTAGTGTGTTATTGGAGATGATATCCACCTAACATGAACTTTTACCTTTTAGAGTCATGATAATCTCCATTATTTAAGATGTGCAAATATGATTTATTTATCTTTTGATGTACATTCATAATCCATTCGGTTTGCATTCAGGAGACATTTCAAAAATTTATTATACAGTTACAGTGATTTTTACACTAATAGGATGGTAGATTTAATATTTTAAATTTTCTAAATAATGGATGACATAGTTTTTTATGATTTATGATTTTGAATGATCCTTTTCTGTATTTTTAGTATCAGCACTATCTTTGTCGAGTTACGCTAAAACGCAATACCATACGTAATAATGGATTCAGAGTAGCTTGTATATTCTACTTTTTGTGTGTTAATGTCACTTGCAGTTGATAATATTTGCAATGCAAATGCAAAGCTGCTCAATTTGTCTGCTAGGTACTCAGTGTGAGCCTTCCAGCTCAAATTTTTATCCACATTTAAACCATGGATATGATTGAGTCAGCTTCTTCTATATCTTGGTTGTTGTGAACAATCTTAATGTGCTCACAGTTTGACTGTTTGGTTTTGAATTGCATCATGTGAGTTTTGGATACGTTTAGATTCAGCCTATTTAGCTGAAGCCAAGTTGCTAAGATACTAAGGGTAATGATCACAGATTTGGGATATTTTTTTTTTTTTTTTTTTTTTTTTTTTTTTTTTTTTTTTTTTTTTTTTTTTCTGAATCCTGATTTTCAACTAACAAGGGTAGGCCACAACATTGGGCTCACAGATTTACTTCAAACTTCATATACCTTTAGTAGGCCACTGAAACAACATGATGTGCATGTAGTAAGGTGCACTACTCTGGCAATTCAGAGATAATCACAAGAGAAGTTTTATGAATCTATTACGTAATGGATGTAACTGCATGTAGGTGCCAGACGTTAGAGTTCATGGTGGTCAAGTGGTTAGTTTTCTAGCTTTGTAAGACGAAAGTGTATCAGGTGACTATTTGATTCTCACTCAAACTTAACTTTTTTTAATCTATATTTTTTCATCATTGGTCATATTATTTAATTTATACAACATTTTAGAGGTAATATAATTAAAAAAGCCCATGTATTTACATGAAGTTTTAGTGAATTTCATGTTATTTGACGACTTACTACTTTTAATTAAATTTAATTATCAGAACAAACATATTTATAAATATCAACAAGTAAATGAAGAAACTCGCAGAGTTTTCTGGAAAATGTATGCCTTTCATGACTTGCAAAATCCTTTATACATGCAATCTGGTAACATGCCCAGAACTACTTCATTCCTTGATGCTTAGCTGCAGACACACAGGCAGGTCCCATTTGGCAGTTTACCTACATAACCATGGGTCATTGCTAATGTAGCAAGAATGAATAGTGTAGGTGCAAATTTTTTGAGTACCACAGAATTTGCACTTTTACTACAAAAATGAAGATTTGAGCAGGAGTTGAACAGTCGCCTCATACACTTTCATCTTACATAGCTCAAACACTAACTACTTGACCACCATGAGCTCTAACATCTGGCATCTATGCGCAGATACATCCATTACATAATACACGCATAAAACTTCTCTTGTGATTTTCTCGGAATTTTCAGAGTAGTGCACCTTACTATTTGCACATTATGTTGTTTTAATGACCTACTAAAAGTGTGCAAGGTCTGCAGTATATCTGAGATCCGAATGTCAAGGCCTCCTCTTGTAAGACAGAAGTATCATCTGGAAATAAAACTGACAGGGAACTGATATTAAGTGGTAGGTAATCATTAACATAGAAGAGTGAATGTAAGATTAGCTTTTATTTCCCTAAATGTCTTCTGTATTGCTTTTTCGGTGTACTGTTTCGCTTTCTCTTCTGAACTATTTTCTCTAATTTTCTCACCTTCTCTTAAATAATCACTAAAAACTGTGTGTGATTAAATAAAACTTGAGTCCTTGCTGCAATAAGATATTTGTTCATAGATTTCCCAAACAAATGTCAACTACAGAAAAACTAATGTGCATTTATTTGCCCCCAGGATAATACATGTGTGTGAAATCAGTAGGATATCTCCCATTTTATATATAAAATACAAAGTAAAAAATAAAAAGGCAATTTAGGTGAATAGTGATTTATTTGTCTCATAACATATGCTTACCAATCATTTCATGTAACTTCTTTTTCAGTAGATCTAGTTTCATGTCCAGAATAGTATAGTATTTTTGTCTGTTGTAGATTTTCATTTTTGTGCATGTAATGTTAATAAAGATACAGGACACACAAAACTATCTTAATTTATTGTACTATATGAATGAGTCAAATTATTTTTCATTAACAATTTGGTTTGCTGTATAAAATGCTGATTATCTTACAGATGTATAGGAATGGTACTGTTAAAAATTCCAGATTTCTTGATAGTAAACATTAGAAATAAATAGTAAACATAAAAAATAAATGTATGCACCCAATGATCAAAGAGTAAACATGAAACCATTTCACTATATGGTACATGATAATTGATTTCTTAAATATTATACACCAACATCAATCCATTAATACTGTACAGACCGTTAATTCAAAGTAATAACTGTTTGTAATTTTACCTGTAACATACATTTTATCTTAAACTGGAAGGCTGTTTTTTTCCACCTGCTGCAGACATTTCAGACAGGTACTGTGGGAGGGTGGCCATATGGGAACCATTAATGACAATCAGGAATACCCTTTTCATCCCCTTTTGGGCATCAGAATTTAGTAAGAAATTTGTGATACCTGTTTTCTGACTCATGTCATGAAAGAAAAGCTGACACAATGAAACTTGGTAAGGCAATTGTGAATTGTGTGTGATAGAAAAAAGCCACCATGGTTTGACAAATATTTTAAGAAGCTGCTATGAAAGCAAAGAGAGCTTCACTGCAAATTTAAATGTAGCTAGAGTCTCTCAGATTAAGGAGGGCTATACATGAAGTGTTTGAGGAATATGAAAGTAAAACTCCATCTACCAACTTTACAGAAAATCCTAAGAAGTTCTGGTCATGTCTTAAATCAATAAATGGATCAAAACCATCTGTCCAGACACTCTGTAACCATAATGGCATTGAGAAAGAGAATGATACAGAAAAGGTTGAAATACTAAATGACTTTTTCCAAAACTGTTTCACAGTGGAAGATCACACTATAGTACCTCCTTTAAATCATTACATGAATGACAAAATGGCAAATATCGAAATAAGTGATTCACAGAGAGAAAAGCAACTGAAATCACTCGACAGAGGAAAGGGAACTGGACCTGATGGTGTACCAATTTGATTCTAAACAGCGTATGTAAAAGAACTTGCCCTCTCGTAGCAGAAGTGTACCATAGGCCTCTAGAGGATCAAAGTACTCCTAATTATTGAAAAAAAGCAGTGGTCATTTCCATTTCCTGGAAGTATCATCAAACAGATGCACAAAACTGTAGGCCTATATCTCTGATGTCAGTCCGTTGCAGAAGTTCAGAATATATCATTATGACATTTCTGGAGACAGAAAATCTCCTCTGTAGGAACCAACACGGGTTCTGAAAAACAATGTTGTATGAAACCCAGATTGTTCTATTTGACCATGAGACCCAGAAAGTAGTAATTACAGTTTCCCAGATAGATGCCGTGCTCCTTGACTTCGGGAAGACATTCCGTACAGTTCCGTACTGCCACCTAATGAACAAAATATGAGGTACAGCATCTCAGAACAACTGTGTGATTAGACTGAAAAGTTTCTAACAAACAGAAAACAGTATCTCATTCTGAATGGAGAGAAGTCTTCAGAGACTAAATTAAATCAGGTGTGCCCACAGAAGTGTTACAGAAGCATTACTTTTCACAATACATGTAAATGACTATTAGATAATGTTGAAAGTTCCGTGAGGATTTGTGGATGATGCTGTTGTATACAGAAAAGTCACAACACTACAAAATTGTAGTGAAATTGCTTCAGTAGCCTCAGAGGTTAGATGCTTGGTGCAGGGAGTGGCAATTTACCATCAACAAGAGCAAGTGTAATGTATTGAAATTCATAGGCAGTGTCTGATTACAGAATTGTAGGACAAACATTGGAAGCAGTCACTTCCATAAAATATATGTGAGTATCCATACAGATGGATTTCAAATGAGACAAACATATAAAATTACTTGTGAGTAAGGCAGATGCTGGAGTAAGATACATTGGTAATAGGTGTAAAACAAAGTGTAGGTCTATTGGTAGAGAGATGCTGAATGAAACATGTTTGGTTGTCAAGAGAGCAATGCATGAGGTTTCAGTGACTACCGTAGCAGAATATTGTCAAGTGATCTCTTAAAGAACTCAAAGAAATTGTGGTCATAGTTAAAGGCTGTTAGTGGCACCAAAGTTAGTGTCTAGTTCCTAGTAATGAGGCAGGAGCTGAAATTGAGCATAGCAAAGCAAAAGCTGAATTGCTTAACTTCATTTTCAAATGTTCCTTTACAAAAGGAAACCCAGGAGAATTGCCCCAATTTAATAATGATACCACAGAAAAGATGAATGAAATAAGTATTAGTGACAGCTGAAATCATTAAAATTCAACAAAGCTCAAGGCTCTGAGCAAATCCGTGTCACATTCCATACTGAACGCCTCTAACTATAATCTATCATAGGCCCCTTGAACAAAAAAAAAACTGTGCCCAGTTCTTGGAAAAAGGCACACGTGACACCTGTCTACAAGAATGGCAGTAGAGGTGGTCCACAAAAGGACCATCCAGTATCCTTGTCATAGATTCATTGTAGAATTATAGAACATATTCTGAGCTCAAACATAATGAGATATCTTGAACAGAATGACCTCCTCAATGCCAACCAACATGAATTTTGGAAACCTCGATCATGTGAAACCCAACTTGCACTTTTCTCACATGCCTTACTGAAAGCTTTGGATTAGGGCAGACAGGTAGATGCAGTACTTCTTGATTTCCGAAAAGTATTTGACTCGGTATCATACCAATGTTTATTGTCAAAAGTATGATGATACGGGATATCAAGTGAAATTGGTGACTGAATTGAGCACTTTTTGGCAGGGAGGACACATGTTATCTTGGATAGAGTGTCATCATCAGATACAGAAGTAACTTTGGGTGTGCCACAGGGAAGTGTGTTGGGAGCCTTGCTGTGTATGTTGTATATTAATGACCTTGCAGACAATATTAATAGTAAAATCAGGCTTTTTGCAGATGATGCACACCTCTGTAATGAAGTACTAACTAAAAGAAGCTGCATAAATATTCAGTTAGATCTTGATAAGTTTTTATAATGGTGCAGAGAGTGGCAACTTGCATTAAATGTTCAGAAATGTAAAATCTTACACTTCATGCACACTTCAAAGTAATATCAATGAGTCGCTGTTGGTATTGACCAACTTGCACAAATACCTAGGGCTGGCCACTGTAGCCGAGTGGTTCTATGTGCTTCAGTCTGGAATTGCGCTGCTGCTACGGTCGCAGGTTCGAATCCTGTCTCGGGCATGGATGTGTGTGATGTCCTTAGGTTGGTTAGGTTTAAGTAGTTCTAAGTCTAGGGGACTGATGACCTCAGATGTTAAGTCCCATAGTGCTTAGAGCCATTTCAACAAATACCTAGGTGTAATAGTTTGTAGGGATATGAAATGGAATGATTGTATAGGTTCATTCGTGGATAAAGCAGGTGATAGACTTCAGCTTATTGACAGAATACTGGGGAAGTACAATGAGTCTACAATGGAGATTGCTTACAAATCACTTGTGTGACCAGCTCTAGAATACTGCTCAAATGTGTGGGACCCATACCAGATTAGACTAACAAGCAATATTAACGTATACAGAGAAGGCTAGCACAAGTGGTCACAGGTTTGTTTAATCCCTGGGAGTGTGCCACAGAAATACTGAAAGAACTGAAATGGCAGACTCTTGAAGAGACATAAACTATCCCAGAAAGTCTATTGACAAAGTTTCAAGAGCCAGCTTTAAATGATTACTCTAGGGATATACTACACCACCCTACATATCGCTCACACAGAGATTGTGAGGATAAGATCAGAATAATTACAGCACACACAGAGGTAATCAATCAGTCAATCATTCTTCCAGCACTCCATACATGACTGGAACAGGAAGAAACACAAATAACTGGTACAATGGGACATACCCTCTGCCATGTACCTTGCAGTGGTTTGCAGAGTATAGATGTAGATGTAGATAATGTGATACCAGTCTGAATTAAACAATGTTCATCAATTGAAGAGCAATTAATGCAGTCACTGCTTGATAAAGGTGCATCAGATAATGCAGACATACATGCTGCTCAAATATGCACAGTCAAAAGATTTTCAGAGAAATGTGAAATATGAGCAAGGCAAACACACAATACATGGTAGCAGTGAGCTGCACTTTTTCAGTGCAGATTTTAGTATTGTAGAGACCAACCCAAACTCAAGAGTCATCTTACACACAATGCAGACTAACTGCATGATCTTGCATAGGTGTTGCATGAGTGCTAACTAGTCCGAGGCTTTATAATATTATTACAAATACTGACAAAGATGATGCTAGTTTATCAGCTAACCCAGGACTGATTATTTTTGGATAAGCTGAGTTATATAAACTGCCTTCTCCAAAACTGTATTATCATTTGAAAGATGGCTAGATTATATTTTACATGTTGCGTTCAACTTACAGTTCTAAATAATACATCAAATAAATAAAATTCAAACCTCTTTTTTTACAAGTGTTCTATGTGAGCAAAATTTTTCATGTGTCACACATGGGGTCAATAGACAAGTTCTTCTCAAACTTTGATTAATGCATCTGTGTTAAATTTTGTAACAACTACTACAATCCTGCTGAATTTCAGCTGATGATGGAGGTACATACACATGCGCTATTGCTGGTCAACAGTAAAGCAGTCCTTGATTGGATGAATTCAGTGGGAAAATCCCAGGCTGTGATCTTTGAGAGAACAATAGTTCTAGCTTTAAATAGATTACTAGGTAGGTCAGGAACAAGATAAAATGCTGTTTCTTGCTACATTATGGAAGCAATCTTTCACTTTTATGTCACTGGAAAATAGGTCGGCCCAGGACATGAGGCCTGGAATGTCCATGAACATTTACAAGAGTATATCTTTCAGCACTCTATGCACACTGTTCTTGAGAAGGAAGGCCTTTGAGAACCTTGCCAGCTTCCTTTGCCATGTAAGTGCCTAGGTTTCCATGACCAGTATTAATTTGAATGAAATCCTTTTGAGTAAAAGGCTGCATCATTATGAAACACTAAAACAGCTATAAAGTCAACATTCTGACTGTCTTTGCAGCAGCCATCTTTGGATGGTATTTCTATAGGCACCATCTTATTTCAATTATCAGGTGACAACCAGTGTTACATTCTGGTATGTCATTGGACAGTTGCAAGTGAAGTTGCCTGTGGAAATGTGGCTGCATAGCAGGCTATTATCTTTGATACTCTGGCAGGTGACTGGCAGACAGCAGCCAATTGGTAGCTAGTGCCCAGGAGTACTGTATTCCTGCAGCAATACATAGATACCACACGACAGATCTAGTGGCAGCTTGTTTATACTGTTGAACCTTGATCTTATGAAGCTCCTGGTTGGTGAACACACACTGCACATTGAACTGGGTTTGACAGAAGCCAGGCCATTGGTAAGTTTTAAAAATCCTCCCTGTTCATATTCTTGGGGCATCCAGTTATTTAGTAGCCTTCATCATCTTCTGCATGCATGGCTACTGAGCAACTAGAGGGGCTTCTAGAAAATTAATAGCTCTGCCAAACTACAAGTGGTGTTTAGCTATTGAAGATATGGTGTATGGCTCCAGATGCAAGTAGCATCCATGCTCCAACACACAAGTGTTAATCAGTCCCTGCTTTCACCACTTTACATGTCACAGCAGTTCTTTTGAAGTTTGTAGAAGCCTGCAGCATGGAGAGCATCTACAGAATTATTTGTGGGCATTGACAGATCTCAGATCTTAACAGCCGCTCTGAAATGTATGTTTAATTCCTTCATGTCTCAGCACTTGGTGTACATGTTTGCTGATATCTCTTTCTAACAGAAGTGGGTACAGGTTTGTGCTTGTGATTTTGGAAATTTTCATTAGATCATGATTATTTTTTTACCTCTATTAACCTCACTTGTCCCACAGGAGATTTTAGTATGTTCACTAAATATCTGCCAGCTGCTCACCCAAATCAACACTATCACTATCAACATTATTCTATGACATAAATGTTATGTTATAACATGAACTAAGCATTAATTGTAGAGTTAGAAGCATACTTTCTTCCTTACTTCTTTCTCTATGCAGTAAACTGTTAGCCATTTAGTTTGAGTAGATAATGTTTAGAAATAAGGCTGTGTTGTATTTTCAGACGATTCTGCAGCTGAAGGAAGAAGACTATATTAAATACTTGAAGTTAATTGGCACCATGTGTGCAGAAATTCCAGCAAATATAGACTCACTAAATTGTTTAATTACATTAAAGGAGGTAAATTTCCATTAGTCATGTAAGATCATTTCATAACACACGATATTTCATGTCAGACATTTGTTCTGTCTTTTTGATACTGCCTGACTAGTGAATTGTAGCATTAAATAGATGCTGCATTATAAAAGGAAATGGAAAACTAGTAATATCTAAATGAGTACATTATGCAAGGTGTTGCTTTTAAAAAATAACAGGTGATCACTCACAAGTGAATCACTGACTGATGGTGCAAAGCCAGATACAGAACTAGAAGTTCAGTGAATTTTTGGTAGTTCTTCTAGCAGATTGTGTAGCTGCTACATGTGTACTTATAAGAATAAAGATTGCAGACTTCAGGAGGTGGAGGTATAATGTTACAAAGAGACGCATTTGTTAAAAACTAATTATGTACTCTGCATTGACAATTAACTGAGATAAACTGTTTGTGATAACTAGGGCTAAATTTGGAACAGTAAAATTAGCAGAAAATCTGCTATTATGGCGAAAAATTGCATCCCCCTTTGTTTTATGAAACTACTGCTACTCATATCCAACTGTTAGGTTGATATTTACATAAGATCACAGTTCTATTGCTTTATCTGTGCTTACCTGATGATGAATGCTCAGCAACATAAATGTTCATTTAAGAAATAGTATATAAAAACAGCAACTGAGGATTGTAAAATTAATTGCAATGGCTATTTTCAAAGTGGCTCTTTTTGTACCAATATACATAACATCCTATAATAATAGAAGTCCCACGTGGAATACAAATAATTGGAAATCTACAGACAACCAATAACAGTGCAATTGAGGCACCAAGTAGTCAAAAGGCACATAAAATTGTCCAAAAGTTTAGCAATAATTATAATGTGGTCTCTCAGAGCTAACAGACCAACAAACCAAACAGTGGAAAGCCCAGGATGGAATAATAATATTGTTGAGAGAATAGATTGCTGCTCACCACATAGAGGAGGCACTGAGGTGCAGACAGACATAGTGAAGGAGGAGGATAAGAATTAGCAACATTAGGAAAAGGACAGATTGCTACTAATCATAAAGATGACCTGTTGAGTTGCAGACAGGCACAACGAAAAGATTGTTACACAATATAGCTTTCAGTTAAAGATTTCTACAGCAAAGAAAACACACCCATTCACACAAGCAAGCATATCTGATGTACACATGATCACTATCACTGGTAGCTCAAACCAGAATGTGACCGTCACATGAATAGCAGGTGCTAGTCATGAGACAGTTAAATTCCGGTCTGAACTGCCAGTGGTAGTAATCATGTGTGCACAAGTTCTACCTGCTTGTGTGAATGGGTGTGTGTTTTCTTTGCTGTAGAAGGCTTTAGACAAAAACTGAAATGTAAAACAGTCTCTTCATTGTGCCTGTGTGCAATTCAATGAGTCACCTTTAAAGTGAGTGACTACTGTTGATATTTTGACCCAGAGTTCAAATTGTTTGATAATTTAAGCTTTTAAGTCCTTCTACTACACACACACACACACACACACACACACACACACACACACTAGCCCACCAACACATGGCCACTGCCTCAGAGTGCTGTGGCCCACCTGCACTTGTGTCTGGGGTGAGCAGCAATATGGTGGGGTGGGTGTTGGTGGTAAGGAGGCAGCATTGGGTGGGGATGGGGACGGAAAGCAATGGGGGTTTGAGATGCTGTAGTGCTTGTGGGAGCATGCAGGCACATGGTGGGGACAGAATAGGGCTGCTGAGAGGACAGAGGTACATAAGAGGAAACGACTGCTAGATGATTTGGTGCTGCAGAGGGGTTTGTAGAGCTGGAGTAGAAGCACTGCGTTGGGTAGGTAGGTGGAAAACAGGGACTAGTGAATGCTAAGGCCATGGGAGTTACGGGAATGTTGTAGGGAGAGTTCCACCCGTACAATCCAGAAAAGCTGGTGTTAGTAGGAAGAATCCAAATGATGCAGGCTGTGAAGCAGTCATTAAAGTGAAGCACATTGTGTTCAGTGGCATGTTCAGCAACTGGGTAGTACAGCTGTCTCTTGGTCACAGTTTGGCCATGGACATTCATGCAGGCAGACAGCTAGTTAGTCTTTTTAGCCCCCATAGAAAGTAGCACAGTGGTTGCAGCTTAGTTAATAGATCACACGGCTGCATTCACAGGTGACCCTCCCTTTCATAGGATAGGAGATGCCTGTGATCAGACAGGTGTAGGTGATAGTGGGAGGATGTATGGGACATGTCTTGCATCTAGTTCTATCATAGGGCTATGAGCCATGAGGTAAGGGGTTGTTAGCAGGGGTGGAAAAGGATATTAGGTGGGTTACAGAATACCACTGTGGCAGGGGTGCCAGAGGATCTTCCTGATTTCAGGGTATGATGAGAGGTAGTTGAAACCCTATCAGAAAATGTGATATGGTTGCTATAGTCCTGGCTGGTGCTGAGTCATAAGAGGAGTGTTCCTTTCTGGCCAGACAGTGGATGTGTGGGAGGCAGTAAGTGACTGGAGAGATGAGGTATGGGAGATCAGTTTTTGGACAAGGTTGTGAGGATAATTTTGGTCTGTAAAGGCCTTAAGAAGACACTTTACATATTTTGAGATGAATTCTTGTCACTACAGATTCAAAGAAAATGGTTAGCTAGTCTTTATTGAAGGGACTTCTTGGTATGGAATGGGTGGCAGCTGTCAAAGTGGAGATATTGTTGGTGATTGGTAGGTTTGATATAGATGGAGGTACTAATGAAGCTGTCCTTGAGGTGGAGGTCAACATTGAGGAAGGTGGCTTGTTGGCTTGAGGAAGACCATATAAAGCAAATGGGAGAACATGTTGAGGTTCTGGAGGAATGTGAATAGGGTGTACTCACACTTGGTCCACTTGAGGAGTATATCATCAGTGAATCTGAACTAGATGAGTTGTTTGACATTCTGGGTGCTTAGGAAAGATTCCTCTAGATGTCTCATGGATATGATGGCTTAGGATGGTGCCCATGGCTTTACTGTAGATTTGTTTGTAGGTGATGTTCAAAGGAGAAGTTATTATGGGTAACGATACACTTGGTCATAGTGACCAAGAAGAAGGTTGTAAGTGTGGAGCTTTTCTGGTGTCGAGAAATGTGGTGTTCAGTAGTGGCAAGGCCATGGGCATTGTGGACACCTCAGTCCAACAGAAGTATTAGTCCTTTCCAAAGGTATTACCTCTTGCCCCACAGCTAAATTCAGTCATGCTGGGCTTGTTAAAAGCCTTCCTTCTTTTTCCTGATCCCTACGATGAGAACACCTTTTTGTCACCAGTCCTACCAATCAGTCACAATCCAAAACTAATATTCAACACTGCCTGACTCACTTCACTCATCCATTCAGCTGCGATCCCCATCCACTGCCCCAAATCACCCCCTGTTAACTTATCAGAATTTCCTAACTTCAAACCTTGGCTAACCATCATTCGCCAAATCCTTCAATGTGGAGACCAATCTTATATTCACAGAAAGAACTGCAATCGACCACCTAAAAGCTGTCTCTGCCCAGAGCTCACATCTCTATTGCGAGTATGTACTTGTGCTTGGCCAATGCCCCAATTCTTGCTGCACTATAGCACTAAGCTGCATGGCCGTCCTTCCACTATTCTTTTTTCCCCTCTGCCTTTCCATTGGATGATCTTCATGGTGCCAACCATGCTTGAATTTGTGGATTTGGTTTATGATTTTTGACATTTTTTCCTTTCTTCTGGCTTTTTACACATTTTTCATCCTTCACTACATGGACCTCATTGTAGGGTTTGACATACACTTCAGCTTACAGATTTTACATAGTTTCAGATTGTGCAGAGGTGGTCACCCAACACTGTGTATATTCCACCTTTTTTCCTTTCTGTCTTTGCACCCTTCCTATCTGGAAAAGTAATACATCCAAAAGCCAACTCAGTAGCCATCCTGTAAAGAAAGGTCTTCATGCACAATTATGGTGCCTCATGGAACTCCGTACACATGCCAAGGCATATTTGCCCATTTTGGCCAAAGCACGGGGAGATCAGGCAATGGTTACCTGACCAGGCAGCCATTGTTGAGGCTGAGAGGCACCCAAGGGGAGAGCCCACAATCAGAATGGATATCACCAAGATGGATGACTCACTAATGAAGCAGCTCAAACTTTCTTCTGCTGGTGTCTGGACGGCCCCAGCAGCTTCTTCTGAAGGAAAGGATTACTACAGTGCTGGAGATATGACTACACAATGTTTCCTAGCTCCACCATGGGACAAACACGAGACTAAGAGACAAGGGGAATCATAGCCCACACAACACTTAGTTTGCTCTACGTCCAGTGGGGATTCCTTTTTAGCCACTACGCCATTATTCTTTTGATAGATAAGCTGTGAATTGTCACTGGTAGAGAGTGAAATGAGATGTCAGGATGACAGTAGATTTGTTTAATTGACTTCTTCATTCTGGCCCTCAGCAATAGTACATCAGGAACAGCTTGGTAGAGACATCCAGTTGCCTCTCATGCAAAACAACAGACGACATTACTGACAGTGCAAAGAGCAGGGGCTGAACATGGTGTCACTCAAATGTTGCTGTTAGCAGTGTCTCCAACTGTGACAATGATGATAGCTTGGCAGTACAGCTGGTGATACCATGGGGGCAGCCATGAGCTTCATTTCCTCCAGCGAGTGGGCAGCTCTCCGCTCTGGTGGCAGCTCTCTCGTGATTCAGGGCAGGCTGCTTTGTCCTAAGGTCAAACAGCAGACCCTGTACTGTACCCCAAGATGTAACTTTGGGCATCTACGCAGATGAAAATATTTAAGTACACAAATGGCTGCGTACCTATATGCTCAGACTATGTTCATTTAGGGCTTAAGGCACGTACTCCTCACACTTCCATGACAGTAAGTGAGGAGAGGTTTCTGTGCTTCCACTAGTGTATTGCAGCATCAGCTGTTGCTATACCATGCCCAGATGCCTCTGCTTCACAACGCCTGTGAGCCATGTTTTGCTTCGCAACACATAACATTCTATCCTGCCTGTGACTGGCTCTGTTGCAACTCACTTCTACTTTTGCATACTTTTTGACTGAATATGATTGGTATGCTACATTGCCCTCCTGTTTATCAAAACCCAGTCCCTTGGATTGACCAAACTAGATTATCCTTCATACTGGAGTTCTGGCCCTTTTTCGTCTCTTATGAATTATTCTAACAAATGGTTACCTTAACCCTATCTCCTAATCTTACACAGTTCCACAGGGTCCCTTGCCCTGCTCCTTAACTCAAACACCATGAAACCTATTTCATTACTAGACTTCTTGGTCAATAACTTTTAACTCTTGATTCCAAACTTACAAGTTAAAATGAATCAATTATCCTTAATACTACCCCTTCATGTGTTCATCTTCCTTCTGCTGCTTTTATGCTCAGGATATCCAGTCCACTGGAATCTTAATGACAGCAGTCTTGTGCTTAGCCTTCTAAGTACCAAAATAAAGACTACACCCACCAGAATAAGTGCCGCTCTGGTGGTTTGTATGACAATAGTCAGTGTTGTCTCTTTTCAGTACCTATTTTCCTGATATAAATTTACATGCTGCAATAAGGTTTCCAGGGAGACTCTTCCCTCCTGCTGGTTCAGAAGTGTGTTCATGGACTACATAAATTCCAGCCCTAGAGTTTGATTTAAGCTGATTAGATCTGCAACAGGTGGGATTTCCACGGGCTCCTCTCGCCAATACAAATGAGACTGCAAAACATTCAGATGAGTTATCCCTAAAATAGTGGTGGGTAGATGGAAAGTAGGCCACATTATCTCGCACACTGTTCCATTTAATAACAAATCACTCCCATTTAGTTCTAGTCTCTTTGCTGACATAAGCTTCTCCTGCTTGAAACAACTAGCCACTGCTACCATCTTGCCAAAGGTAGAGTGCTGCTGCTGAAAGTTCAATTGTGGCTTGATCACTTGTTTATTTCATCCTCTTACCTCCTTTTGTCCCATTACCAACTTCACTGTGCAGGAATTCTGACTCTCTCTTGTTACCATATTTGGACAGACTGTGATTTCCACTTGATAGTGTTTTTGTAATTTTGCTTCCTCCATTTCTACATGTCTTTCTTTGGCTTTTGCACTAAAAATAGACGCTTCAATTTTACTCTTACCCCACTTGACAGAATATGTATGAACTATGTAGCATTCATGATGTCCTTGTTTCCCTGCAGCTGATTAAGAAACAGAAATGTAAACTTTGGCTCCATCAGTTCTCACAGGTAACTGTGGCTACCTTGAAATGAAAAGCTATGTTTTTGTGCTCAGGGTCTAACACCAACCCCAACTTTGGCGGTAGTCTCTCCCGTACTGTCCTTAGATCCTCAAAATACTACTCTGGCAACAAGTTTACCCCTAGCTGACCTCTTACAGCCTGCTGCATAGCCTCCTGTAGTTCTGTTACTTTCTCTCATGTTTCCCAAACAATATGTTCTACAGACTGTAACCATTTAGTCATTACTACTACCCCATCTAAGACTTCTACTTCAGTTTGTAGTTCCATGATATTCTGATTAGCTGCCTCTTTTTCAGCTTTCGTATATCACATTACTTCTCCAGTCAACTGTCAAAGGAGTCGCATGTTGTTCAATACTTCATTCTCTAAACTTGTAGTCTGCTTTGTTCCTTTTTTCCCACTGCTTAACAACATCTACAGTATCATTCACCCTTTGAATGTCTTCCATGTCAGTAGTGCCAAATATCATTTTCAGAACCCAATCTCCAGTGTCAATCCAACCCTCTTCCTTCTTCTATGTGGTTTTATTAATTTTTTTATTTATTGTATTTGTTATGCATATTCCATGGATCCATACATGCGAGTGATTTACCTGGAAGTGGAATGTGTCAATACAATTGTACAAATACAATTAATGCTACAGAATAGTAATATAATACAATGATATAGATATTAATAAGTATCACTTTTTCTCATTTACAAGCTGTCATTTAACTAGTATAGCAATTCACACTACAAAATTATAATTAACACATTAACACTATAACATTAACATAATATTCCATCATCCATCTAATAACTAAGAAACTAAATACATCTATTATTAAGGGAGTGCATGCATTACTTCTGGAAAAGAATTCATCTAAGGAGTACAGTGGATGATCAAGCAGGTATTTTTTTAATGTACCTTTGAACAGTGCTTCATTTTCTCTTGTACATTTAATATACTTAGGCAATGCATTAACAGTCTTTATAGCAGTGTACTTTACTCCCAACTGTACAAGCGATAAATTTTTTAGTTCGACATGTAGATCATCTTTACCTCTAGTGTAGTAGTTATGGTATGAACAAGTTTTTTCATACTGAGCATACTCTTTATTAACTACATTCATCAGATAGTATATGTACTGACATGTTGTGGTCAGTATACCTAACTGCGTGAAAAGTTTTCTACATGAGGTTCGTGGAGGAACCTCACACATGATTCTGACTGCTCTCTTCTGAGTGGTTAGTATTTTTTTTTTTTTTAGGCTGGTTAATTACCCCAGAAGATTATTCTGTAACTCATTAATGAGTGAAAGTATCCAAAGTAAGTTGATTTTAAAATGTTGATGTCCCCAAAATGAGTAATGATTCTTAGAGCAAAAGTTGCTGATGAAAGCCTTTTTAGAGTAAGGGACACATGCTGTTCCCAGTTGAGCCTACTATCAATGTAAACCCCCAGGAATTTAGTGGAGTGCACCTGTTCTAGTTCCTGGTCCTGGTTGTCATGAGCAATTACTATATTTTCTAGAGTTTTATTTTTTATGTAGAACTGTATAAAATTAGTTTTTTTAATATTAACTGAAAGAGAATTAATTGAAAACCAAGCTGTAACTTCTCTGAGTATATAATTAACATCAGTCTCCAGATCAGCAGTAGACTTACCATCTACTGCAATGCTCGTATCATCAGCGAACATTGTGAAATGCACAATTTTTACTAATGGACAGGGGTAAATCATTAACATAAGACACCAACTGGTGACTTCTTACTATTAATAGACTCCAAGACATCATTGGTGAGTGAATAATTGGCACACTCTGTGGAAACCCCTTTTTGAAAACCAAACTGTCTGTGGTTAATAATATTAAATTTATCAAGATCTGCCACAATCCTGTTATACACTGCCTTTTCAAGAACCTTTGAAAATGTTGTTAAGAGAGAGACAGGGTGATAATTTTTGACATCTGTAGCATAGCCAGACTTGCAAAGAGGTCTCACAATGGCATATTTCATTCTCTCTGGAACAACTCCCTCATAATGAGACATGTTGCAAATGTGAGCAAGTACTACACTTACATCATTACTGCAGGCTTTCAACAGTTTACTAGAGATGTTATCTAAACCAGAAGATCCTTTACTTTTCAATGAGTGAATTATATACGGTTCTCTTTTTCTCTGGCGTGATATTTTTATGCCCTTGGTGAGCCACGGTTTTTTCCTTGATTGCCTGTTCTGTAGTCTGCAGACCTTTTTTGGAAAGACACTTTCAAATATACCTGATATCTCATCAGTAAATAAATTATATTTTGTATTAACATCATTTGCAAGATAAACATACCTCCAGTCAATCTCCTGAATGCATAATTTTAAGTTCTGGATATTTTCCTCATTCATGTTTCTAATGGTTTTCCACTGTGCACCAGCTTCGCTCTGATTTGTATTAAAGTTGTCAATTGTGAGTATTTGCCCATCATGATCAGAGAGACCATTTATGACTTTTTCAACTTTGATGTGATGAGTTCTACTCATATCTACAAAGATATTGTCTATTAGTGTGCTGGAAGTGGCAGTAGTTCTTGTGGAAAAACTGACAGTGAAGAAAAGATTGTAGGTATGCATTAAATTTGCAAACTCTGTCTTAGAAGATGAGCTTTCTAGGAAATCTATATTAAAATCTTCAGTCACTATAATGTTCCTACTTTTCCTTGTGAGATACAATAGCACAGAATCTAATTGTTTCATGAATACTTTAAAATTACCAGATGGAGCCGTTGTATACTGATATGATTACCAGTTTCTTGTTAGCTTCTACTATTTCTGTAACACATGCCTCAGAGTCTTTCTCTACACAATATTTCTCTACATCTATTGTATTAAAGGACAGGCTGTTTTTCACATAAATAGCTGCCCCACCTTTGCGCATATGCTTTCTACAAAATGACGTAGCTAATACATAGTTTGGAATATTGAGCATTTCGATGCCAAAAGTGAAATGGTGTTCTTTCAGACAGAGAATATGAGCACAATTTGCGCCTGTTGGTTCATCAATATTTACAATAAATTGGTCTAACTTACTCAGCAGGCTTTGAATATTTTGGTGAAAAATTTTGAGCTTATTTTTAATTACATGATTGGTTGTGGTGCTACCACTGTTGGCACTGAGTTTTATTTCTTTTGGCATACCAGTATTACTTGAGATTTGCTGATGATATTGCCTTACTGGCCAAAGACTTCGCAGAGCTCCAAAAGCTAGTAACAGATCTTGCATCGGAATGTCACATTGTTAGCTTGAACATGAACCTTTCCAAAACAAAAGTAATGTCCAACAAGTGGGTCCCAGCTGGAGATGTGAAAGTCAAGGACAGTCTATTAGAAGAGGTCAGTGAATATGCCTACATTGGCCAGATTGTAAATATGAAGGGAGACATAAGACCAGAAATCTATCAATGCATCAACCTTGGCTGGCAAGCATTTGGGAAGAATTCAACAATATTCAGATCAAAAATGCCAGTAAATCTGAAGAAAGCAATATTTG
Source organism: Schistocerca serialis cubense (assembly GCF_023864345.2). Classification (NCBI taxonomy): domain Eukaryota; kingdom Metazoa; phylum Arthropoda; class Insecta; order Orthoptera; family Acrididae; genus Schistocerca; species Schistocerca serialis. The sequence goes on along the minus strand of NC_064642.1, from coordinate 119,342,069 downwards.
ATCAATGCATTCTTCCTGTGATGACGTATGGCTGCGAGACATGGACACTGAACTCATTTACAAAAGGGAACTTAGGACAGCACAGAGAACCATTGAGAGATCAATGCTGGGCTATACAAGAAAGGATAGGAAAAGGGCAGATGACATCCGGTCTGTGGTGAAGGTTAATGACATCTTAGAGACAGTAGGTTCCCTAAAATGTCAGTGGGCTGGCCACGTCGCAAGAAGAAAAGACAACAGATGGACGAAGCTAGTACTGGAGTGGAGTCCGAGAGAGCACCGGAGGCCTAGAGGAAGACCACCAGACAGATGGGACAAAGACATCAAGAAGATCGCTGGTAACACCTGGCAGAGAACTGCCCAAGACCGTCCCACTTGGAGAAGACTGCTGAAAGCCTACCTGAATCCACGACTCGAAGAGGCCACATCATTTAATGATTGAATTGGCTAATGATGATGATGATGATGATGATGATGATGATGATGATGACCAGTATTACAGGAACAGTTTTCTATAGAGAAGGGGGAGCTGTTGTGCTGGTACCACCCACATTTGTTGTTACACTACTGACCATTAAAATTGCTACACTAAGAAGAAATGCATATGATAAACGGCTATTCATTGGACAAATATATTATACTAGAACTGACATGTGATTACATTTTCACGCAATTTGGGTGCATAGATCCTGAGAAATCAGTACCCAGAACAACCACCTCTGGCTGTAATAACGGCCTTGATACACATGGCCATTGAGTCAAACAGAGCTTGAATGGCATGTACAGGAACAGCTGCCCACACAGCTTCAACACGATACCACAGTCCATCAAGAGTAGTGACTGGAGTATTGTGATGAGCCAGTTGGTTGCCCACCATTGACCAGACGTTTTCAGTTGGTGAGAGATCTGGAGAATGTGCTGGCCAGGGCAGCAGTCGAACATTTTCTGTATCCTGAAAGGCCCGTACAGGACCTGCAACATGCGGCCGTGCATTATCCTGCTGAAATGTAGGGTTTCACAGGGATCGAATGAAGGGTAGAGCCATGAGTCGTAACACATCTAAAATGTAACGTCCACTGTTCAAAGTGCCGTCAATGCGAACAAGAGGTGACAGAGACATGTAACCAATGGCACCCCATACCACCACCCGGGTGATGCGCCAGTATGGTGATGACGAATACACCCTTCCAATGTGCGTTCAGCACGATGTTGCCAAACACGGATGCGACCATCATGATGCTGTAAACAGAACCGGGATTCATCCGAAAAAAAAATGACGTTTTGCCATTCGTGCACACAGGTTCGTCATTGAGTACACCATCGCAGGCACTCCTGTCTGTGATGTAGCATCAAGGGTAACCGCAGCTATGGTCTCTGAGCTGATAGTCCATGCTGCTGCAAACGTCATCAAACTGTTCGTGCAGATGGTTGTTGTCTTGCAAACGTCCCCATCTGTTGACTCAGAGATCGAGACGTAGCTGCACGATCTGTTACAGCCATGCGGATACGATGCTTGTCATCTAGACTGCTAGTGGTACGAGGCCATTGGGATCCAGCATGGCATTCCATATCACCCTCCTGAACCCACCGATTCCATATTCTGCTAACAGTCACTGGATCTCGACCAACGCGAGCAACAATGTTGCGATACGATAAACGGCAATCATGATAGGCTACAATCCGACCTTTATCGAAGTCGGAAATGTGATTGTACGCATTTCTTCTCCTTACACGAGGCATCACAACAACATTTCACCAGGCAATGCTGGTCAATTGCTGTTTGTGTATGAGAAACCGGTTGGAAATTTTCCTCATGTCAGCACATTGTAGGTGTCGCCACCGGCGCCAACCTTTTGTGAATGCTCTGAAAAGCTAATCATTTGCATATCACAGCATCTTCTTCCTGTCAGTTAAATTTCACATCTGTAGCACGTCACCTTCGTGGTGTAGCAATTTTAATGGCCAGTAGTGTATTAACTAAACCCCAGTACCTGGGTCATCTCTTGCCATTAATTTCTCGTACACTCCATGTACTCTCTCATGTACCCTGGCACTTTCTTTGAGTCTCTTGTGTCTTTCAGTTCCCTAACAGAATTTGTTGCAAGCTTCTTCCAATCTTCTCACCTTGTTATACATCTCCCATGCATTGAATACCACCAGTATCACCCAGTGATGACTGGTGATTGAGATCTTCCTGCTTGGTGAATAGCACTCCCTCTTCCAGGTGCGGGTTTCATAATGCTTTCACCCCAACAAAGATTAGTAGTTCCACTTTGAACTGTATTATGTCATCTTCTCTGTTCCTCACCAACAGACAGGAATACCTATTACTTTGCTCCCCCTCAAATTCCTTGCTGCTCCACAGCTGCTTATGCTAATTACACTAAATCTGTACCTAAACTATAAAAGAAAATATATTACTGTCTCCTAGGACTTAATCCATTGGGGTTCCTAATTAGTTTCATTCACAACCTCTTGTTTATCTTCTGATATCTTTCTCCTCATTCTCCCTTTTTGCTCCACATTTCCTGTTCCTGAAATAACTTAAGGAGTCCCTTGAAAAGGTTTCAGCCACCCTACATGCACAATTGTCATCCTTGTTGGCAACTGAATCTTGATGTTTTTGGTTATGTTGTCTCTATCACTTGGTATGGCCCGTGATACATGGCAAAAAACTTCTTTATCTTTCCCTTCAGTGTATACAAAGTTGACAACATCACCCACTGACCTACCTTATACTGTGGCATCTTTGCTGTACAGCCCACTGCTTCTTCCTGCTTCTCCAGTGCTCATGTATTTGCCCTCTGTACTCTACTCCAAATTTCCCTAATCACTCTGGGAATTTCCTTTAACAATTCTCCAGTCTGCCCTTTCTCCGTATCCAATATGTCAAATGGTGATGGGGTTTTATGACCATATACTACTTCATATGGTGATAATCCCAAATTTGTCTGCTGTTTTTAATTGTAGGTGGAGACAACATACTTCAAATAGACATCCCAGTTGGTGTGATTTGAGTCAGTGTAGTATCCAAGCATCTTTCTGATTGTCCTATGCACTCTTTCTGTTCTTCCATGGGCTTGTGGATGGAGAGGCCTCATGCTTAACTTCTTGCAGTTCAATAACTTACACAATTTATTGAATATATCTGCCCTGTGCCTGCCAGCTGGTTTGGCATTGCAGCAGTTTCTACATTTCTTGAAAAGTTATTTATGACTGTGAATGTATACATATACCTTGCAAGTGTTATATTGAATGGACATAAAACATCAATGCTCAGAAATTTGAATGGTGCTAATGTTTCAGGTAACCCCTGCAATGGTTCTCAGCTCCAACACAAATCCATGTTCTGTGTGCACTGTATGCAATTCCTCATATACTGATTTATGTCCATCTGCCTATTCCTCAACCAATACCTTTTTGCTGCTCTTCTGTTGCAAGATCTACAACCTCCATGACCTGCTAATATGTGATCATGAGCTTCTTGTAGCACTCTATGCTAATGGTCCCAGCTTGATTTTTCTGCATAGCAAACCATTCTGCACAAAAGACTGTGACAGCTTAGAATACTGCTTGTATTTGTCTTCTGCTATCTGTGCAGTTTTCCATTCTGTATGCTCCTTACCCCCTAAATGTCATACTGCTACTTTTCTAGTTAAGCTATCTCCATCTACATTTAAATGCTTCTTCCCAGGTTTATTTGTGACTTAGTCTTACTGCCCATTGTGTTAACTTGCTAGAAGGATCGTTTAACACCAACAACCATTTTAATGCCACATGATCTGTTGTTACTCAGAACTCTTTATCATTCAGACAACATTTGAAGTATGTGATTCCATAAATAAGGCTTAACATCTCTTTCTCCATTGTGGAATAATTTCTTTCACAGAATTTGATTGTCTCAATGCATAATGTACCAGATGTTCTACAGCTTCTACTTCTTGTGACAACACACAGCCAAGTGCTTGGTTTGATGCATCACATGATAAAACAAATTCTCTCTTAAAATCCAGAAATACCAATATTGGACTCCATTTTAAAGCTTCTTTTAGCTCCTCAAAAGCATGCTGGCGCTCTACTAATTGCACAAATTTTCTACCCCTTTCAAACAACTGTGTCAACCATCTGACAATATCTACAAAGTCTTACAAGAACAGGTGGTAATAGTTAGAGACTCCTAAGAAAATTGCAACTTATTTACAGATTCTGGTACAGGAAATTCACTTAAAGCTCTAGTTATTACAAAATTACATGTTTCTATACCCAGTATTAACTTTGATGCTTTTATCCATAGGAATACTTCCCTTAATTGCTGCATATGCTGTTCCATATCACTCTCATAGATGGTTATGTCATTGAAATACACTAAACAATAGTTTCAGGCCTCTGATTCCAAAAGTAATTTTTCCATCCATTCCCTATTTTTCCCCTCTATGTGCTTCACTTTTCCTTGGAAAGCAGTTTCAATGTCATCCAGCAACTATCCATGGCTGACATCCCTCATGTACAATTCTTCTTCCACTAGGATATCCATATTAGCAATTAACAACCCTTTTGTTAATCCTGTATCCACTTCCCTAAGACTTTATTTTCATCCTTTATTTCTTGCACACACATGGTTCCTCTCTTAACTAAGCCTGAGCTAATACTTCATTCTCTTCTAATGGTTCCACCACACACAAAATACCTACCACCAAGCTAGACTGAACATGGACCCAAAGCAGTTTCGCAGTACTCTTAGGTACACAATCATGTGAATCTAGTCTTGGAGTTATTGTTTGCCATTTAATCAGTTTGTCTTTTGCAACGGACCCCACTCATGACTTTGCTATGCTGGCAATGGTTTCACCTAGCTGAAACCTTTTTCCATCAAATTCCACCCTATGTTGCCAAAGATCAATTATGGCACAATGCTGATATAAGAAATCTAATCTTAGAACCATGTCATAGCCCTTATTCACATGTAACACAATCTCTACACATTGTTTAAATTAAACTGTATCCAGGCAAAATTCAATGTCCACCAATCCCAGTGGTGTGACATTATTATCCCCCACTTCATACAGTCTGTACCATGGTGTGACCAATTGCTTACATTTCACCAGATCACTACTGCTGACTGACACATGCTGCCCCCCTCCCTCCTCCCTCCCCCCTCCCCCCTCCCCCCCCCCCCTTGTGTCCAATAATATCTGCAACCCTTTTTTCCTACTATTCCTCTTATCACACAGTCCACCTCCGAATTCAATTTTGTGGCATCCAGTCTTACTAGGAGTGACCATAGGTGGACCTGGGGTTCCCACTGGCGTTTAATGTCTTATTCTTCCCCAGACCTCTGTTTCTAAAACACTTTATTGATGTCACCCTGAGGCTGGTGACACTGCCTCCTTATATGTCCCATTTGCCCACACCTGAAACAGTTTATATTAGCTGCAAACACTGTCCATTTACCCTGCATTCCAGTCAACAAATTGATCTCCTCACACTCTACAGCTAACCACTCTACAGTGTGGCAGTTCCTCATGCAACCCTCTTAAAAAATAATTTGAGTGCCTGCTCTTCAGCTTCTTGGAAAATAATTTCATTGACTGTGGCATCCTGTCCTAATTCATAGCTCCATCGATTAATTTCCCTTAGCCTATCCGCAAATTGTTCCACAGTTTCTGTATTTTTCTTAGTTATTACCCCTAATTATTCCCTATAGTGTCTGACACTATTTTGTTTCATATATCTTGGAAATAACCCCTTTCTAAATTCTACAAATGTTGTGGCTCCCTTAAGGGCTTCTGTATGCCCTACATATGTTTAGCTTCCCCTGTTAGTCTCAGTTTTGCAACACTCAGTAATCCTGTATCAGACCAACCTTCCATCTGAGCCAAATTGCCAAGGTCTTCTGCAAAGGCCTGTACATCCTCGGTTGCCTTGCCAGAAAAAGGAGCAATTGAATTTGTGCTTGTTTCCAACTCTGACAGACATTGTCTCTCTTGTTCTGTCGAAACTTTGTCCTTGACAACACTCATTTTGAGAACTAACACTTATAAGACAAGAAAATGAAATACGTTAATTAATTTTTACATCCATTCATGAGTCATCTTGACTCCTGGCATTGCCTAGCCATATGCCCCCAATGATTGCATGTATAACATTTTACCAGAACTGATTGTTTATATGGTAGTTAGTGGCTCTCTAGGTTACACTGTACACATCTAACAGGCACTAACATGTAGTGACTTCCATTACCTCTAAAACTATACAAATCCACTGGTTCTCTACTTGCAATAAAATCTACTTAACATAATGCATGACCATCAAATATTTCCTCCATGACAAAAATACAATCAAAATTTTTGGCCTCACCATACCGAGGTCGTATGTTCAGACACTCCTCTAAGAAGGCGATGTCAATTATCTGACACCAGTGTTAGATGAGCCATGGATTGTCATCTGTGGAGAGTGGAAGGAGACATCAGGACAGCAGTAGATTTGTTTAATTTATTTGTTTATTCCAGCCCTTGGCTGTAGTGCATGAGGAACAGCTTGATGGAGGCGTCCAGTTGCCTCTCATGTGAAACAATAAATGTCCGTTATTGCTGGTAGTGCAAAGAGCATGGCCGAGTGTGGCATCACTCGAATGCTGCTGTCAGCAACATTTCCAGTTGTGACTGTGATAACAGCATGGCAGCAAAGCTGGCAATACTGTGGGGGTAGCTGTGACCTCAGTCCAGCAAGCGAGCAGCTCTGCTCCAGCAGCGGCTCTGCTCCAGCAGCGGCTCTCTCGTGACTCCGGGCAGGCCACCCTGTCCTGTCATCAAACAGCAAACCCTGTACTGCATTCCAGGATGTCATACCAGGTGTCATAGGCTTGTGTTGTAAACTGTGATACTGAGGCAAGAATATTTAGTACATGAGTGGCTGAGTACTTACATGCTCTAGACTAAGCTCATTTGGAGCTTAAGGCACATACTCAACACTTCCATGGTGGCAAGTGAGAAAAGGCTTCCATCCTTCCACTAGCATATTGCAGCATCAGCTGTTGCTATTCCATACCCAGCTGGCTCTGCTTTGCAACACCTGTCAGCCATGTTTTGCTTCACAATGCGTAACAGTCGTGTCTGCTTGCAGCTGCTCTGTTGCAACTCACTTTCACTCTGCCACACCTTCGACCAAATATAATTGATATGCTACTTTTTGTTGAACACCTGGCCAATAGGTTTGGGGAAGTAACAGCATTTTTGAAAATGGCAGTTGTTCAGTTCTGATTAAAATGGCATCCCCTACTTAGTCACGGGTGCTGCTCACCTGCAATGAGCTCTGTGACATTCCTTTGACTATCATCTCCCGTCTAAGTGTGGTACAGAGTATCATCTCACAGTGCAACCTTCTTTTATAGACTGATTATGAGTTAAATGCCAGTTTGGAGTCACAGGGCATGAATTTCGTTTGTCATGTCCAGACAGGACTGAAGGACAGTAGGATTGACACTGGGGCCTTAATCATAGCCTTGGGAGGTGACTCGTTGCCTGAAAAGGTAAACGTAATGGTGTATCAAAAGCGATGTGAAACACTATGTAGACTCTCCCAAGCAATGCTTCAAATGAATGAGATTCAGCCACATATCTTCACATTTTAATGCCAGTTATAGGGTGTAGGGATTGTGATACCATTTGCACATGCCTATCCCTTCTGGCTATGTCAGTGGCAGGGAGCTCCATTCCACCTGTTCATCAGACTGCACAATCTTTCAAGGTGAAAAAAATCCAAGAATACAAGCCTTTTGACCAATTCATGTATCAGGAGGTCAAGAACAAATGTCATAATTTGCATCCTGTTTGTATGGCAGTGACCATCCTGCATGTACGACAGTGACACTTGCTATGGCTGTGACGACATTAAGCTTCCTAGTGACAGTAACCTTGCCCTTCATTCTTTCTATACCCTCACACCCAGTTGGGAGCATTGACTTCCCATCCACCAGGGTTTTCAATCCCCAACCCTGAGCTGGAGAAGCAGCACCCCCTCATGTGCCTCTTGCTAGGAAATAGTTCCCCAGGATGCTTCTTTCCCAGGATTCTGCCAGTCTGCAACCAATTACCAGCCAGTGACTGAAGGAACCAGACATCAAAATCATCCAAGGAGAAGAGGGGCAAAAGGAAGGCATCATCTGTGGTGAAGGAGTTTCTGGTGCTCCCCATGTCTGTGAACCCCACAAGTTCCAACTCTGAACCTGAGATGGAGTTCCTAGTAGTCCCTGTGGCACTGGATCTCCCCCACATGACCTGCTTCAGAACTGATATGCATTGATGCAGTATCCTCATAACTGGTCCCATCATGCACACCTGGAGCTGATGTGCCTCCTCCTTCCCTTCACATCCCCACAGGGTACTAATAACACGAACTTCCAGTGGAACTGTAGTGGTTTTCTTCCACTACCCAGTTAATCTATGACATGTCTCTTATACATTTCCCAGAAAACTTGAGTTCCAGCATTGCAAACCCCTACCCTGCACAATTGTCAGGACTGTTTTATGAATTGAGCTAACTATGACAGAGCACATGGCAGAGTTTTCACATACATTCTTGACTCTTTCTACGTCATAACACATGCACTCAATACAACTTTGGAGAATGAGGCTGTTCATGGGAAGACATATCTGGATTTTACCATCAGTAATATGTACCTCCCTCTAAACTGTGAATTGTCTCATATTGTGTTGTCTGAATTGATTTCTCAGCTGTGGGGTGGAACTATGACAGCTGGCCTTTGCTTGCAGAGCTCAGTATTTGTCTATTGAATATTGTTGCCCCCATATGCTTCAATGTGGTGAACAGATCTTATTCAGCCATTGATCTTTCTTTTTGCAGCCCTGGCCTTCTCTCATCCACCCACTGGAGAGACCATGATGACATCATCATTTTCTAATCCCTCCCATGTAGAGGCAGATACAGAAAAACCTCAAGGAGGGGGCACTAAAGATATCTTGAGCTATCTGTACTTTTACCGTAATAAAAAAATAATCAAGTCACATCCTAATTTTAACAAAATTTTATTTAAACTTATTATAAACATACACAAGACAATGCCATCTTATGATATAAAAAAGTTATGATTGTGGTTATATTCCTTACTGATGAATTCTATGCACCTATTCTTCTTGGCAAATTGATTAATTACATCATGAATAGGACAATCAATGTCAGGATTAGTGTTCAACAGAACTACGCCATTAAATTGACCCTCCTTTATGGTTGACCTCAGCCATGTCTTTGTACGCCACAGTGTTGAAAAACATCTTTCTTCTGTAGCAATAGATGCAGATAGACAACCAAATATTTTGTACAGCATGTGCAAAGTACGATAGTCAGATCTTGGAGAAACAGACAACGCTTGCATAACAGAATCATGATCATTAAGGGCATTTATGCTCATTTGCTTGTATTGAAGAATCTCTTCCATTAGTCTCTTTTTAATCACAAAGAGTGATTCTTCTTCAAAGAATGGTAGTTCACTTAAACACTGTTTCAAGTTATGTGCCAAATCATTACTGTCATGTTTCAGTAGTTTCAAGGGCAAAAGTATGTTGAATTTTAAGTGATAAATATTTTCTCCAGCAAAACGTTCTCTCATGTCAGTTGTAAAATCGCCCAATGTTGGAAAAAAACAACAGTTCTCTTCCAATATGTCAAAGCATCATCATTATGATCACAGTTTCCCTGTGTCTGCCTGTATGACGAGGAACACTCATCTCCGTGTCTAACTCTTCCATAATTGCCTTCGCATTTTCAACAATATGAGCAAAGTGGCTATAAAAATTAGCTCACACCTTGGGCTTTGAATCTAATTTGGCTTTTGTCATCGCGTTGTCCAAGCTAGGGTCTTATAAGATTTTGCTAACTGGATATGTTATACTCATAATGTCACTCATTGTAAACAGAGTGATAGTAAAGTCACAGTTAGAGAGAGATAGAAGGAGAATATTGGCTTTGGCAACCATTGTTCTATCCCTCCAACACTGTATTTCTTTAAGAACTTTGCAAACTGTTCAGAGATCAGCTGCAAACTGAATAACAGCATCATGTCACTCAACCCATCTCACTTGACAATGTGACTGCAGCAAGTGTTATTTAGGTAACTCTTCAATGTTGCAAACTGCTTGCTAGATGCTGTAAAGAACGGTACTACTTCTTCAATAGTAATATGTGAATTTCTCACACTTGTTACTTTGCAACTGCAAGAGACAGCGAGGTTGAGCTGATGACTTTGTCACGGTGCTACTTGCGCATTGGTAGCTTTCTTTATTATTGTGGCCACAGCTCATTTAAATTCTGACATATTAACTGAGCAACCATCACAGCCTATACCCACACAGTTCTCCAGTGACAAAGGAAGTCTTTCCATTCTCCTTATAACTATAGTATCTAATACTTCACAAGTAACACTACACTCTTCATCTTGGCTCTCTTGAGATTCATTGTCAATGTTTCCACCACAATCATTGTCTTTATGGATGTCAATGAAACCCAAAAATGTTTCATATAATTTGCCATCACCATCAACATATCTTGAAGCTAAACTCAGTAGGGTGATGTGCGCTATGTCCGTAGTCTCATCAAAGAATATGCCATAACAACATTAATCTTTGATTTCCTCCAGCATTCTTGACAGCATCACTATTTCACAGCATGAAATAAGTTCATTACATGTTGTTTTACTTATATAAGTGGCATTCACTTTAGTGATCACAAGGTGATGTTTTAGTTGAAAGTCTCCAGCATCACTTCTAAATCTTAGAAAAGCTCTCAAATTTCCCTCATTACTCACTATACTTTGATGATCATTTTTGTTTTCTAATAGACTTCCACCATCACTACACCCCCACAAAGGAATATTTTGCTTTCCATGAAATATGATGGTTTTTATTATAGGTACAAGATGGTCTCTGTTTTCTATAATACTTTCCATTCTCTGTCTTGACAACTGATTTATGATCTCAAGTTGTCTCATGTCACCAAAAATAATTTTGCATCTGTTGATGCTTCATCGTGGTATATCAGCTGAGAGTGGGTCTCAAGGTCACCATCTTTACCAGTAAGTTTGGCAAACTTTGTTAGTGATTCATTCACAAGTTTCTTGGTGATAATGGATTTCTTTGCTTCAACCATTTTATTATTCACAATAAATGAAAAGTTAATGCAAAGGGATTTCTCCTGAACTTGTGAGAACACCAGCCATGGATACTGTTCAATGTGATTATCATGCACTTGTCTGCATTCAATATCCCCTCTTGTTGTGCTTGGAAGTAGGAAAGATATAACCTTTTCAGGTTTCCTTGGAGCTGTGAGAAGCTTGTGTCTTATATCATCACTAATATTTCCTGGCGCTAATATATCCAAATAATTGTCAATATCTGTGCGATTAAAGGAATCAGTCGATGAACTTTGTTGTGGAAGTTTCGAGGAAGTGCTGAGCTCTGCCTGTACATCTGGTGGTGTTTGAGCGGCTGAATGGTGACTGAAATCTTCAGATGTTTCTACTTTTGTTTTTCTTATTACATAATGAGCCATTTCATTATATTATTATGATGTAGGTAAATTAGATGCCAATTATTCTCAAATAAACACTTTTTTTGCTCTGAAAAATGCAACACTGGCATGCTTACCACTAAAACACCCATGGTCACACTCCATGAATTTCTAGTATCACTAAGCACAACACTAACTGAAGTCTGTGGTAACAGCCACGAGGATCTCCTCAGCACGGATCTATGGAATGAAAAACTAATCTAATCTAGTCTAATCTAATCTGAGGCACGGTTTAATTGGACTCATATCTTCATTCACAATTTTCCAAAAGTTATGTTTTTCAGAATTTAGGTACAAATAATTCCTAAATTTTATAAATCATTGCTCTAATTTTTTTCTGTAACTTGCAATAGTCCATACTTATATAGTAGACCTAAGGTTTATTGAAAACTCAGCTAAATTATATAAAAAATAACATTTTTTTTTAAGAAAGAAACTATAAAAATTAAAATGTAAGATGTGATTTTTTTATCCTTGCAATATACATAATAGGTGGAATTAAATAGGTATAGTACCTCAGCCATCATGTCATGCATTTCTGGTAAAAATTTGGTCTCCTTCAAATGTGTAACATTGGATTAAATGGTACCTCAATTTGAGGAAGAATTCTGGAAAAAAATTGCATCAGTTTCATTGTAATTTTTTAATAACCCTAAACAGGTTCAAAAATATTCAAAATACTTCTAATTTGTTTAGAAAGTGTGCTGCATTACCTGATATCAACAAAAAAATCTGTAAAACATATACATTATAAACAGTGCCTGAAAGAAATGTGTTGATTTTTACATAATACTGAGCCATAAAAGTACCCTGTATCCTTAAGATAGACAGCTAGTGCTCAGTTGGTCTCACTAATGTTCTCTGCAAGTTGTGTGAACATACATACGTTGATCTGGCAGCTGTGTTGGGACCTTGAGTCTTCGGGTCTTTTGGCCATGTTCCTGGGCAGTTTTTGTCAATGCCATTCTGTTGCTGACAGTCTGATCTCCCTGGAGTCTTCTATCTGGTCAATTTTTCCCATCATCAACACACTACATGGTGTCATAAAATCCTTGTTACTTTACATGAGTAGGGTCTCAAGGGTCCACCTCACGTGCAAGAGAGTGGGGTCCTGCATGGTTCTGGATATTGTACACTCCTCTTACTAGTGGCTGTCAATGGCCTAGCTGCAGTTGGGGGCACGATTGTTGCCCTCTATGTGTGCTGAAGACTTCTGGATTTGCTATTGCTCCTCCGCCATGGGTGTTATTGAATGCCAAAACAGGGTTCCATACGAAGGCGGATTAATGATCTATCATCCATGGTTTCCAGTATTTGGCTGTCAAGATATGTGTCTTGCACATCTGTTGCTGTTGTACTGTCCATCTGTAAACAGAACTCCACCTCGATAACCAGTTGCTCAATGTGGTGGCATCTTATCACTTTCTAGGACTGTTCGTCAATGCCCAGGTGATGTAGCTTCCCCTCTTCATATCTTAACTGAACATGCTGGTCACACCTTAATATTAATACTCTTTGCCCTCATTAACACTAGCAGTGGCACAGACTGCTCTACACTTTTGTGCTTTATGAAGCTCTGATCCTGTCCTGTCATAGCTATGGGAGTCTAGCATATGGCTAAGCATTGCCTTCAATGTTGCAGATACTGGAGCTGATACATCATTGTTAGGTCTGACTTAAGACAGGTGCCTTTCAAACCAGACCTGTAAACAGCCTACTCGAGGATGATCAGGTCCCTTCACTATAGACAACTGCTGCTGCTTGACAATGTGATACCTGTTTGCTGCACATCTGAGCATCCAAACTGTCAAGTCCATTTTCCTGACAGGCAGATCCAACTCCCACAACAGTGATCCAGGACTGGAGTCACAACTGCAGCTAACATTCAGCACCTTTGCTCTGAACTCCAACTTCCCCCCGAGTGGCCTCTTTTCAGGGCGCAATCGCTTATGCCCCCACAGTGTGTATCCCATCCTCATATCATTCTCATCCAATCCTGTGGACCATAACACTCTGTTGACCCCATGTTTTGCACTGCCTGTTCCTGGCTGTCCTTCATACATTTACCATTTCGGAATTTGTATACACTGAGGGAATGCTGTGTGCAGTGAACTATGCTCCCTGCTGAATGGATGCACAGTATTCATTACAGAATTGGTGCCCATCACTTGAGCTCTTGTTCTTGATTATCAATGACTCTGTGAGTAGTCTTCAAGTTATCATCCACTGCTGCTACCCATGACACCCATTGGTTGTGACTATCCAAGATCTCCTTCTGATCTCCATCAAGCTGGATGGTCAGTCATCTTGTACATATCCCAGTCACATTGGGATCCCAAGGAATAAAAATGCTGATCTGCTGGCCAAGTTGGCTACAAGGATTCTGACTTTGGAGATGGGGAACTTGACCTTTGGTCAACTTTACACCTTCAGTTGTTGGGTAAATTAGAGTACCCTGGTTTCTCTAAACAGACTGTGAGCAATAAAGTGGACCATGATCATGTGGCAGTCTCCCCTTTGTGCTTCTCGCAGGGTCTCTATCCTTCTGTTAGCTTTACACTGGCTGTACTTAGCTGACCCGTGGCCACATGCTACAACATGAGCCGCACCCTATTATCAGTGGGGTGCCCATCTGATGGTGGTTCTTATTTTAATGAACTGCCCCAATTTGACCACCTTATGGCAAAACATTAAACTTGCTGACAGGATGTGTCTGATGCTAGTAGATGATGCCAAAACGGCTGATCTGGTTTTATGTTTTACACATGGAGATGGTTTCTACTCCCCTCTGTGAGGTAGGGGACACAGGCCTCATCACCCACTTCAAGGATTGGAGGGGTGCCCCATTGCCTGCTCCAACCCGGGGGGCTATAGCTACCACTGATCGGTTGTCCTGCCTGCCTCCTGCCCTTCCCACCTTATAATACTACATATTCTTTTACATCTGTCATTTGATTACTGTTTCGTCATTGTTGTTCCCTTTCCTGAGATTTTATCAATTTGTCCACATTGTTGGTTTTCTTGTAGTAATGGAAGGTGATGAAACACTGGTCAGATGCACAGCATGCATCTCTTGTGGGGGTTTCCAGCAGCTTTCTGGGCAGAGAAAATCACCACCTTCACTCTCTTAGCTCTCTATCACTTCAACTTGTTTCTGTCTCTTGGTTCTATTGATTCATTGTTACAGCTTGATTCATCAGTATTTGTCTTCTGTGTCCTTTGTCTTTGCTCTCTTTGTGGCTTGATACATATGGAATGGAAGGGTTGATGACCTTGTAGTTTGGTCCCTTTAACCCCAACAATCCATTACAATCCTAAAAACTGAATACCGACCTTATGATCGTACTTTCCAACAAAGGCTTGAGCATTTTTGTTATGAACCACAAGAATTATCTGATAGAGGGACTCCACCAGCTATCAGAAAAGGTAACCTACAAACCCTGCCACAGTGACCCCATTCCAGAAATCAGGATCTCCAGTCCCACCTCAAATCCTTAGGTCCATACCCAGAACCTCTCCCCTGAATCTCTCTCTCTCCTCACCCTCACTACTTTCTGCACTCCTACTTTCTACATATTTCCTAATGTCCATAAACCCAGCCATCAAGGACACCCCATTGTGGCTGGTTACATTGCCCCCACAGAGAGATATCGGATCTCATAGAGTTACACCTTGTAACATACTTCGGATCTTTGGTCTTGGCTAACACTCAGTGATAGAGCAATGAGACTGTTATTTCTTATGTATCAGTATCGATGTTACAAAAAGAACATTGATGAACTGAACTTGCGACTTGTGTGAGATACTTACTTCACCAAATGTCATAATTAAATTGTTTATAATCGGTGGTTTACCAGTTGCTATTTAAATATAAATGATAAGTTTAAATTAGTTCCAGCTACACCACATTACCTATAGCCTGGTTGTAATCTCAAATCTATAATCAGTCATAACAGTGTTATTAATTCCTTACGTCAAGGAGTTTTTATATAAGTGCCGAGCGCTTCAGTCAAATAATATCGCTGCACATTATCTCTATAAATAATATTGTAAAACTCGAATGATAATTGCATGAATTGTAACTATCGCCAAGTTCCATAGTCCATTAGTTATTACGAATGAAATTGTTTTTCTGTGTTAACTTCCTAAATAGTGTTAACTTCAGGTTATCTAATTAAAAGTCACTTCTGTCTAATATAAG
Organism: Schistocerca serialis cubense; assembly: GCF_023864345.2. Classification (NCBI taxonomy): domain Eukaryota; kingdom Metazoa; phylum Arthropoda; class Insecta; order Orthoptera; family Acrididae; genus Schistocerca; species Schistocerca serialis. The sequence goes on along the minus strand of NC_064642.1, from coordinate 119,326,288 downwards.
CAAGCCCTCTATCTGAATTTTACATAACGTAATATTTCAAGTCAACATATCATTTGACTGCGTCATGGTAGAGTGCAATAATCAATTCTGAAAAACGGTCTAATTGCACCTACATATACGAGCATTCACAAGTGTGACCTGCTTCAGTTAACTCTCATAATGTAGTGACAATGGATTGAATTATCCTTAGCCATTACTCACAGATCTCAGAGTACTCACATGGAGTATTCTTTGGGAACGTTGGTTCTACTTTGCGAATTTTAATTATAATGATTTTGCGATTTACTATGATTTTGAATTTTGAGTTTGATTTTACTGGAATCCTATCTTTCTTTCGTATGTTAATAAATTACTAAGTATTAGATTTTTGATTCAGTTACTGGTTAATATCCAAATAATAGTGTTAACTGGAAATTTGTTTGCTTGTTCATTTTTCATGGAATTTGGAACTTGTTTTGAGGAAATCTTTGGGAATTTTGGAGCTAATTTTTGATTTTCATTTCTCGTCCAAGGAAGTGGCATTACAACTTTCAACTTATTTCTCTTAACCTACAATCACTATCAGTGCCATTGGATTCTTCCTACCAACACCAGTCTTTCTAAATTGTGCAGGTAGGAACTCTCCCTACAACACATTATGCATTGCCACAACCCCTCAGCTTAAGCCTTCAGAATTCCCTTCCCCCCTCCCCCCCTCCCCCACCTACACAACCTGCCACACAGCACCAAGCAGCCCTAACATGTCCCCACCACACCCCTGCATGCTTCCACAGACAGCACAGCATCTTCCCCAACCCCTACTCTGTTACCCCTGCCCGTCCCCACTCCATGCCGCCTCCTTACCCCACTACCTATCCCAGAAGTTTGCTGTTCCTGTCAGATGCAGGCACAGTTGGGCCATAGTGCCTAGAGATTGTGACCTTGTGTGTATGAACTGTGATTGTGTGAATGTGTGTGTGTTCTGTTTCAGAAGAAGGACTTCATCTAAAAGCTTATGAGTAACTATTTTAGCAGTCATTTTTATTGTGTCTGTTTGTGACTCAGTGTCTCCTCTATGTGAAGACTAACAAACCACATGTACATTCTCACACAACTGCACTTACCTGCACTCCATCTCCAACTCCTTGTCAGATGATGATATCCCTGTGAAAAAGCCAGATGCAGGATCTGTTTTATGCGACCACCAAACCTACCTAATTTTAGTCCCATCAGGTTTGTCATACTCCAACAGAATCAATCCCATGGTGAAAGCAGTTCTGCCATATACCACCCTTGTTGTAGCTCTTCACAGCCTTTTACAGGTACCTGACCACCAAGGAGCTATCCACCTGACTGAATGGTCATGACTAGACTGGGGCAAAAATCAAAGTTGACCACTCAGTGGAAGAACATGCTGCTGAGCACAACATTTTCTGCTTTGAGGGTTTATCCACACTTCATGTCAACTGGACACTCCCCCTCTCTACCACCATCTCTAAGTTGTGTAGATGGGAACTAACCTGACAACACTTCCTTCAAGTTCACAATTCTTCTGGTTTCTGTTAATCTCAGGTCCACACGCCCATCAAGCCATGTCCCCATTGCTCCCACTTCATTCCATTCATTTCACCTACATTTTTCTCTCCACAGTCTCTCTTCTGCTTTGTTCTATTTTATTCACACCATCCTAAACAACCACAAACACACTACAACTTTACTCCTCTGCATATACTGTTTAAAAGGGCAAATGTATGGATCTCAATAAAGCTTAGGTCATAGAAGTCTAAATGTGAACCATACACATCTACTTTACACCCTCTTGCTGTATTATCAAAATAATGTACCAGAACATGATCCTACAGTCAAGTAACTGAAAGTAGAAAAGTTATGCAAAGTATTAATTAACAGACAGGAAACATTTTTAATAAACATAGACAACACTACAAATTTTTCTTACACATGGTTTATTCAGTAAGGTCTACGCTCCTCCCAAATGATTGTCCTACAACATTTTTGTACACAAATAAAGGCAACTATTGAAATAATATTAGAGAAGGAAAGTTGCTACTCACCATATAGCAGAGATGTTGAGTCACAGATAGGCACAACAAAACATTTTGTTAATCAATCACTAAGTGCATAACAATTTCTACATACCCCAGAACACATAATTGCCACCAAGCTATTGCAACACAAAGGAGTAAACAAAAAACTCTCAACATCAATTTACATATCTCAGCATGTCTTTTTAAACCGACATTGACACACAGTATGAAATCTAAATGTACAGTCACTCCACTTATTTCACAACACCACAGTTTCTCACACTTGTTTCATGTCTGGCATTGCTGAGTGGTTTTGTGAAAGCATCAGCTAATATTTCTTCAAAAGGCAGATGTTGAACATTAATAACACCTGACTCAACATGCCTGCTCATAAAATGATACTTTATATCTATACGTTTGGATTTGGAGTTTGTCACTTGATTCATGGCTAACTGAATGGCTCCTTTATTATCACAATATATTGTACGTGACTTTATGGCACTGCTGGGGTCTGCCTCAGACATAAGTTGTCTTAACTGCAGTAAATCTTGAACAGTTGATGCCAAGGTCATACATTCAACATCACAAGTAGAAAGTGCAACAGTTTTTTGTAATAATTTTGTAACAATTCCTACCAGCCTGTTTGAGTCCACAAACAGCTTTCTTCGACCTCTGTACTGACATCGGAGCGGAACGGAACGGAACAGAACGTAACTGAATGGAACAATTGATGTCGGCTGCATTGGGTTGGAATCCCAGTCCAGCACACAAAATTTTCATTTGTTTCCACTGATTGCCATAAAATTCCAATGCAGCTGACATCAGCAGGCCCTGTGCTTTCCTTTCCTTTCTTCCACTCCACCATCTGTTTACATAAATCACACCTTTTTCTGCTAGGTACTGTCTTTTTCTTTACATTTTCTTAGTTATTAGTATCACATTGATACCAATGTGAGCTTCCACATATAATAATATTACACGTTGAATTAGGTGCAAGATTTGTTTTTGAATAACAGCAAATATTGGTCATTAAAATTTCTACTGATATGCTCTAATTAGATTCTTGATTATTTTATCATCTAATATAAATATTTCTCGTAGTTTACACTTTTAATGTACCTATGTTATAGTTAAACAGTAAAGGATTGATGTAATAATTATACAGACATCAAAAAAAGTTTTCCATCACCGAGAGTTCCAGAACCTGTACAGAAAATTGAAATAGAGATTAACATAAACATCATTTCTGACCTTTTTATTGGCCATGAAAACCACACATTGCATGTTGTACCACCACACAGCGAGACCTTCAGAAGTGGTGGTCCAGGTTGATGTACACACTGGTACCTCTAATACCCAGTAGCACGTCCTCTTGCATTGATGTGTGCCTGTATTCATCAAGGAATACTATCCACAACTTCATCAAGGCATTGTTGGTCCAAATTTTCCCACTCCTCAATGGCAATTCAGTGTAGATCCCTCAGAGTGGTTGGTGGGTCACATCGTCCATAAACAGCCCTTTTCAATCTATCCCAGGCATGCCCGATAGGGTTGATGTCTGGAGAACATGCTAGCCACTCTAGTCAAGCTATGTTGTTATTCTGAAGGAAGTCATTCACAAGATGTGCGTGATGGGAGTGCAAATTGTCGTCTATGAAGACAAAATGCCTCGCCTATATGCTGCCAATATGGTTGCACTATCAGTCAGGTGATGGCATTCATGTACCGTACAGCCATTACGGCATCTCCCATGACCACCAGCGGCATACATCAGCCCCACGTAATTCCACTCCAAAACAGCAGGGAACCTCTACCTTGCTGCACTAACTAGACAGTGTTCATGTGTTCAGCCTGACCGCATTGCCTCCACACACGTCTCCAATGATTGTGTAGTTGAAGGCATATGCAACACTCATCAGTGAAGAGAACATGATGCCGATCCTGAGCGGACCATACGGCATGTTGTTTGCCCCATCTGTACCGTGCTGCAAGGCGTCAGTTGTGAAGATGGACCTCACCGTGGACGTCGGGAGTGAAGTTGCACATCATGTAGCCTATTGTGTACAGTTTGAGTCATGAACGCCATCCTGTGGCTGCACGAAAAGTATGGTGGAGTTGCTGTCAGGGATCCTCTGAGTCATAATCCATAGGTAGCAGTCATCTGCTGCAGTAGTAGCCCTTGGGCGGCCTGAGCGAGGCATGTCATCAACAGTTCCTGTCTCTCTGTATCTCCTCCATGTCCAAACATCACTTTGGTTCACTCCGAGACACCTGTAAACTTCCTTTGATGAGAACTGTCCCTGGCACAATGTAACAATGTGGATGTGATAAAACTGCAGTATTGACCATCCAGGCATGGTTGAACTACAGGCAACACAAGCCATGTACTTCCTTCCTGGTGGAATGACTGGAACGGATCGACTGTCTGACCACCTCCATCTAATTGGCACTGCTCATGCAGGGTTGTTTACATCTTTGGGTGGGTTTAGTGCATGTCTGAACAGTCAAAGGGACTGTGTCTGTGATACAATATCCACAGTCAACATCTATCTTCAGGAGTTCTGGGAACTGGGGTGATGAAAACTTTTTTTGATATGTGTATTTGGCCTGCATTCTTCACATACCTTATGACATTTAGGTTCTATTAATAGAAAGACAGTTATTTTGTTTCAGGTAAAGAAAATAATTTTGGCTCCTGTGATAAGTGTGAAGCCGGTAGGGGTGTGGTGCAATAAGAGTGCTCTAGATCTTCAGACGCTAAGAAAGGTACATATTATCTCTATAAACTTTCCACTTCTGTTTTAACATTCTGACGACATAATGTGTGAGTGTGGATCTGGGTTATATCGGCTTATTCCTCTAAACCACCTTCTACTTCTTTATGAGGTGAATTACTTGGAATTTGTAGCCACTCTTCTTTACTGAATAGCTGACAGCTGGAAACCCTCTGAACTTCCTCTCTATTGAATAACACTAGGTACAGGAATTTTTAGACTCTTTCTACTTATGAAATAAGTAGACATACAAGCTTTACTTTTCATCAAATAACAATGTATTTGATCTCCATACACAATGAAAATCTCACTTTCCACATGAATATGTAACTTCCTGTAAGTCTCTTGTACAGTCAGACATTAGAAACAAATTGAATTACGGTTAAAAGAAAGTTGGCTTGGATACCATGACCTTTTTTAACATGAATCATAAACTCAGTCTTGCCTCTAACAAGGTTACGTCAAGAGTTCAACTGTTCTTGTTTTAATAACAATAGTCAATGACACAATAATCACAGAGCTGCATATAAACTCCATGGTTCTTCCTTACTCACTCATTAAAACATCTATGGATTGCCCGACAGGTACTTATCGGTGCTGTCCGACCACTGTATCTACTTTCTTCCCGGGACTGATTCTAAGCCTGCACACACGAACATGTGACATGCAGTTGGTAGGATTCTACCATCCCACAATCATATCCAGAATATTGTGTGTTTGAGATGGTGGAAGGCTGAGTGGTTCTAAAATTTACACAGAAATTCTCAAATTGCTACACTGTGCTGGCATTTTTAGAGCAGTTTATAAAAGTACATAGCACTCTCTGCCCTCTCAGAAAATAACAACATTAAATGTTGTACAAAGAGGCAGATAAAGCAATTATGGAATGTATACATCCAGTTTCTAAAGAGAATATGTGTACTAAATTATAGTTACACAATGGAGGTCATTGTGACATATTGAATCTTTACTTGAAACATTCATACAGCATTGAAACTGTTTCATGTTAAAGTAGGCACATTGTCAAACTGACATTGATTTATATCTAAAAACAAAGATGATGTGACTTACCAAACGAAAGTGCTGGCAGGTCGATAGACACACAAACAAACAGAAACATACACACAAAATTCAAGCTTTCGCAACCAACGGTTGCTTCGTCATGAAAGAGGGAAGGAGAGGGAAAGACGAAAGGATGTGGGTTTTAAGGGAGAGGGTAAGGAGTCATTCCAATCCCGGAAGTGGAAAGACTTACCTTAGGGGAAAAAAAGGACGGGTATACACTCGCACACACACACACACATATCCATCCACACATATACAGACACAAGCAGACATATTCAAAAGCAAAGAGTTTGGGCAGAGATGTTAGTCGAGGCAGAAGTGCAGAGGCAAAGATATTGTTGAATGACAGGTGAGGTATGAGTGGCGGCAACTTGAAATTAGCGGAGATTGAGGCCTGGTGGATAACGGGAAGAGAGGATATATTGAAGGGCAAGTTCCCATCTCCGGAGTTCGGATAGGTTGGTGTAGAGGGAAGTATCCAGATAACCCAGACGGTGTAACACTGTGCCAAGATGTGCTGGCCATGCACCAAGGCATGTTTAGCCACAGGGTGATCCTCATTACCAACAAACACTGTCTGCCTGTGTCCATTCATGTGAATGGACAGTTTGTTGCTGGTCATTCCCACATAGAATGTGTCACAGTGTAGGCAGCTCAGTTGGTAAATCACATGGGTGCTTTCACACGTGGCTCTGCCTTTGATGATGTACACCTTCCGGGTTACGGGACTGGAGTAGGTGGTGGTAGGAGGGTGCATGGGACAGGTTTTACACTGGGGGCGGTTACAAGGGTAGGAGCCAGAGGGTAGGGAAGGTGGTTTGGGGATTTCATAGGGATGAACTAAGAGGTTACAAAGGTTAGGTGGATGGCGGAAAGACACTCTTGGTGGAGTGGGGAGGATTTCATAAGCCTCTGAAAAGTAACAGAAATAAATGTCTTGTGACTCTGGACATAACAAGACAAAAGAATCATACAGAAGGTGCAACATAAGCGATAGACAGATGTGAGTGGTATAAACGAAGTGCTGCTCCACTCACATAAAGGCAGCAGTCGCTGGTAAATGGCATTGCAGAGACCATGCCATGTGCACACTTCCTACAGGCGGCATCTAATGGCCAACCCCCACAGTTGGCAGCTGATTTAAGTACACACATGCAGCAACACTACACTCAGCACACTCACACTCACATGCACTAGGAGCAGGATACAGCACACCTCTCGCTCTTGCAGAGAGGCTACCTAGGCGATGAAGGACATGGAGGCAGCCTGACAAGAGGTACATCAATCATATCTGGAGTGGTGGCAAGCAGTGCTGATGGTGGGGGCAGGCCAATGTGCCAGGTGGGCACCAGAAAATGGAGCCAGAAACTGCAGAGATGTGGGCACGTCCAAGGGCAGTGGGTGCATACAGCACCCGACGACAGCATTGGGGAAAATGGTCTCATCACCATCTCTGCATTATCATCAAGAGGCAGAGGAGAAAGGGGTGGACCCATTGGTGGCAGTGGCAGTGGCTGAGGCAGTGATTGTGAGGAGGCTACCAGAGGCAGACCAACCAGAGCAGCAGGCTGTGGCAGTGGACCTGAGGCTGGAGATGAACCAGTGCCCAGTGCGCAGCACTGGAAGTGGGTTGGGTTGCGGTGACGGGCCACACCAGTGAATTAGTAGCTTCCGGTGGTAGGTGGGGGTGCAGCTGATCAAAGTGGTGCACCACCAGCCCATCACAAAGTACATCCGCAACAGCTTACAACAATGGCAAGTATCCACTTGGGCCAGTGATCAAATCCTCACACCCACACCAGCAATCCCGGCATGGAGCAGCTCGGGCAGGTGTGACCCGGGCCACAGAAAGTGGAGGAGTGTGTGTGGCTCTGGACCATGGAGCAGCTCAGCTAGGCTCCAGTCCTTTATAGGCATGAAGCGACAGGTGCTCAGAAAAGGGTGTCATCTGGTGAAGAATCCACAACAAACTTTTTCATTTGGAACTTGAACGTACACATTAGTTGTTCCACCTCACCATTTGAGGGAGAGTGTAATTGTGGAGCCATAATGTGATGAATGCCATGGCAGGAACTAAAACAATTGAAAGCTGTGGGAACAAACTGGGGCACATTATTGGAAATTAAGGTGCAAGTCAAACCCTCAATAGAAAAAAAACTCAAAATCATATGAACTGTGATGTCAGCCAACATCATGCACACCTGAGAATGTAAGGAAATGGGGAAAATGCATCCACAACCAAGTGCCAACAGGAATTCAAGCAGGAACCCACAAAGTCTATGTTAATGCTTTCCCATGGCTGGCATGGAGAGGGCCAGGGGGAAAGAGACACCGGGAGCTGCCTGTTGTTGGGCACTCTGCTCACAAGCTGTGACAAATCGAAAATTTTGGCATCAATCTCTGGCCAAAAATATCTCTTCTTTACTGTGTGGAACTCCCCAATCGGCCTGATGGAGAAGGTGTAGAGCTTCACTGTGTAATGTGGCAGGAATGTTTACTCTGAGAGAGAAAGGTCTTCCACGGACATCAGCAAAACACCATCAAAAATCGAGAGGCGTTACCATAAGGAAAAATAGTTGTGCGGGGAGCCTGAAGCTTGAGCCAGTGTTTTATCGAGCCAGCCCTATTGAACAAACCAAACCACCTGGTGGAGAACAGGGTCAGCAAAAATGGCACCTGCTGTGCATGAGCTCGTAATTGGGAAATTCTTAACCGTGGCCTGCATTTCAATATCAAGATGGAAGCAAAGGAATTCTTCATAATCAGTCAGAATCGGGACTCACAGGAATGCAGGGCAAGGCAACTGCATTGGCGTGTTTAGATGTAGGTCAAAATGGAGCTCATATTTGTAGCAAGTCAAGAACAGTGCTCAGCATTATAGGTGGTGTGCTACTGTGTCAGGCAAAGGAGTGTGAGGGTTAAACAAGGAAAACAAGGATTTGTGGCCAGTAATCAGGAAATTTGGAACCACACAAAGAACATGAAATTTCTGGAGAGCGTAGACAATGCCAAGAGCCTCTCCTTCCACCTGACAGTAACGCTGCTGGGCCAGAGTGAGAGTTTAGAGGTGAAAGCAACAGGCCATTCAGTGCTGTCAACATATCGTTGCACTAGGACCACACCAAAGCTATACTGTGAATTGTCAGTTGCCCAACATTTGAAAAGCACATTCACAATCTGGGCTTCAGCAAAAAGGTACAATCTTGCATAAGATGGCATGCAGTGGGTGGGCCAATATGGCTGTCCCCCACCCCCTGTAGGAATTTAAGGTAGCAGACTACATTCTCACTGAAAGCCTGAATCTCCTTCATGGATGAGGGGCCAAGCATAGACATAAGAGCAGAGATGCAGTCTGACAGAGGGTGAACACCATCCCACGAGACCTCAAATCTGAAATAAACAATGGAAGGTTGAAAAAAAGCCCTAGATTACACAATGTTACACCATACGCCTGCAGACTGTAAGACAGAAAACAAAGTGTGCAAATTTTGCAGTGATCGGCTGTGGAGGAGCCTGAGACACCAATATCATCAAGATAATTACTGCAACCTGAGACAGGCGTAGTCAGTTGCTTTAAAACTCATTGGAAAAAAGCTGGAGCACTGGACACAACAAAAGGAAGGTGCAAATATTGACACAGGCCAAAATAAGCATTCAAACCAGAACTTGCCAAGACTTACCATCTGCAGGAACCTGCAATACACTTCAGACAGATCGATTTTAGAAAAGTACTGGCCACTTGATATTTTTGCCAAAGGTTCCTCCTGGCATGGGAGAGGATATGTATCCATGTTCACCTGTGCATTGACAATAGCACTGAAGTTACCATAGAGGCAAAGTTTCCCCGACGACTTCTGAACTACAACAAGTGAAGATGAACATTCACTGGCCATAACAGGTTTCACCATCCCTAGAGATTAAAGTCTGTCCAATTCCACTTTCACTTGATCTTTCAGGGCGACAGGAATGGGATGTGCATGACAAAAATGAGGCTGAGCTGTGGATTTCAAAGAAACATGAGCAGAAAAATTCATAGCGCACCATATAACTTCTAAAAACAAGTCTGAAAACTCCTCACACAGTGTTTGTAATTGAGAATGCAGTACCGGATTGGACACAAAGTGAATTGTATCAGTGATAGTAAATCCAAATGCCTGAAATGCATCCATCCTGCATAAATTCTCTGCCCCAGCATCAGCAACCTCCTAAATGTTATGGAATGAGCTACTGACTTGTAGGAGGCAGATGACATAAATTGTCCCAACAACAGCAACAGTGCAATGTTCTCTTTGTTATAACTGACCAGTTTCAGTGTGACTAGTGTCAATGGTGGTGACCCTATTTGATTGTGTCACTGAAGCACCGGTGTCAACTTGTACAGGGTGTTTCAAAAATGACCGGTATATTTGAAATGGCAATAAAAACTAAACGAGCAGCGATAGAAATACACCGTTTGTTGCAATATGCTTGGGACAACAGTACATTTTCAGGCAGACAAACTTTCGAAATTACAGTAGTTACAATTTTCAACAACAGATGGCGCTGCGGTCTGGGAAACTCTATAGTACGATATTTTCCACATATCCACCATGCGTAGCAATAATATGGCGTAGTCTCTGAATGAAATTACCCGAAACCTTTGACAACGTGTCTGGCGGAATGGCTTCACATGCAGATGCGATGTACTGCTTCAGCTGTTCAATTGTTTCTGGATTCTGGCGGTACACCTGGTCTTTCAAGAAGTCACAGGGGTTCATGTCTGGCAAATAGGGAGGCCAAGCCACGCCGCCTCCTGTATGTTTCGGATAGCCCAAAGCAATCACACGATCATCGAAATATTCATTCAGGAAATTAAAGACGTCGGCCGTGCGATGTGGCCGGGCACCATCTTGCATAAACCATGAGGTGTTCGCAGTGTTGTCTAAAGCAGTTTGTACCGCCACAAATTCACAAAGAATGTCCAGATAGCGTGATGCAGTAATCGTTTCGGATCTGAAAAATGGGCCAATGATTCCTTTGGAAGAAATGGCGGCCCAGACCAGTACTTTTTGAGGATGCAGGGACGATGGGACTGCAACATGGGGCTTTTCGGTTCCCCATATGCGCCAGTTCTGTTTATTGACGAAGCCGTCCAGGTAAAAATAAGCTTCGTCAGTAAACCAAATGCTGCCCACATGCATATCGCCGTCATCAATCCTGTGCACTATATCGTTAGCAAATGTCTCTCGTGCAGCAATGGTAGCGGCGCTGAGGGGTTGTCGCGTTTGAGTTTTGTATGGATAGAGGTGTGAACTCTGGCACATGAGACGATACGTGGACGTTGGCGTCATTAGGACCGCAGCTGCAACACGGCGAACGGAAACCCGAGGCTGCTGTTGGATCACCTGCTGCACTAGCTGCGCGTTGCCCTCTGTGGTTGCCGTACGCGGTCGCCCTACCTTTCCAGCACATTCATCTGTCACGTTCCCAGTCCGTTTAAATTTTTCAAACAGATCCTTTATTGTATCGCTTTTCGGTCCTTTGGTTACATTAAACCTCCGTTGAAAACTTCGTCTTGTTGCAACAACACTGTGTTCTAGGCGGTGGAATTCCAACACCAGAAAAATCCTCTGTTCTAAGGAATAAACCATGTTGTCTACAGCACACTTGCACGTTGTGAACAGCACACGCATACAGCAGAAAGACGACATACAGAATGGCGCACCCACAGACTGCGTTGTCTTCTATATCTTTCACATCACTTGCAGCGCCATCTGTTGTTGAAAATTGTAACTACTGTAATTTCGAAAGATTGTCCGCCTGAAAATGTACTGTTGTCCCAAACATATTGCAACGAACAGTGTATTTCTATCGCTGCTCGTTTAGTTTTTATTGCCGTTTCAAATATATTGGTCATTTTTGAAACACCCTGTAGCTGGAGCACATAGCAAGAAACACTAAACTCAATAAACAACTTGGGGAAGTCGCAGCCATTGGAGTCACACAGTTTACAGCCATGTCCATATTCTGAGCAGCCTTTGGTGAATGACACATAGAGGAAATGCGGTGTTTTTCTGGCAAGCATTACAAGTAGCCCAGCACTTGGGGCATACCAGATATTCATGCTGGACAAAATAGAAAGTACAAGATAGAAACAGAAAATGCTGACACTGCCACAGCACCCCATGCTTCAGATTGGTCACCTGCTGCCTGAGAAACTTCAAAAGATTGTGTTATTTCCAAAACTTCTTGCAACAGGGGATTTTCACAGAGTAAGCCTTCTGGTGCACTTCCTTGTCCAGAGATAAACAGATAATTGTGTTGCATGCACACCATAGTGTGTGCAAAAGAGTCATTATTGGCATCCATAATGAATTGACTCTTATGGATAAGGCTGTGGAGTTTGGCTGGCTGGGCCCCAAGTATGGCTGGTTTGGTTTCTTGCGGCATTGGTAGAATTCAGCTCATGTTGCTACAACATGCATTCATTTGTGATTGTAGTTGAATAGTAAATTGCACATGTGATCAAAAGTAAGAGCTACTAGTTCTTGTAAAGGGGCAAGCTGATCTAATAATTGATACACTTTAGGTGGAATATGTGAGAGGAATTAGGCTTTGCACAAATTGGAGTCTGTCCCACTGAAAGCCAAAAAATGTGTTTTGAGTTGTTTTTTTTTGTAAGCTTCTCAAGCCTCAGAGGAAAAATTGGTCAATAGACTGGTGGAGCAGTACCCTGTCTCTTGATGGAAGCCAACCAAGTGGTCGCTGCCAAAGCAAGCTTTTCAATCAGGGCCAGTGGCACAGGCATCCATAAAGGCTAAACGTGCTGAAACTGTACTTAAAGACTGAACACATGGAAACCATTCTAAACTCATCACCAATCATATAGTAACCAAGTAATACACAAAACAATCCAAGTAACACAGATATGGCTTTATTCATAAACTTTGAGGAATAAGCCTCATATGACTCCACCTGTAACAAGACAAAATGATGCACAGAATAAGTGATGTGAGTGGTACAAACTAAAAGAACATTGTGAGGGCAAGTCAGTGTTGCTCTGCTGTTATATAGGTGCAAGTTGCCAGTAGGCGGTGCAGTGGAGACCATGTCATGTGCCCACTTCCAGCAGGTGGCCGGCCTGCACTGATACAGTTGGGAGTTGATGTAAGTAAACACACGCAGTGACACTATACTCAGTGCACTGACATTCAAATGCAGCAGTAACAGGGTAGAGCAGAAAGCATACATAGACAGACAAGAAAATAATCACATGTAAAATTTATGGTACCCAATTAAAAACTCTGAGTTGAGATCTTCATGCAGATTCCTGTAAGTTCAGTAAATACTATAAAGAAACTTTCATTTTTAATTTTCCTCAAACAATGGATCAAGAATAGAAATATGGGTGTGACAATAAAGATAACTTTTGGTACTTAATTGCAGACTGGGGATAAAGTCAAGCTCCACCTGGAACACCTACCAAGGATGCCTCCATCCTTGCTACCCTCCCTGTTTTCCTTTCCCTGTTGCTTCATAACCTGGGTTGTGAGTAACTGAATCCACTTTCCCTTCTTCCCTTTCTTTCCCCTCTCTCCTCCCTGATGAAGGAACATTTGTTCCGAAAGCTAGGAACATAAATTTTCGGTTCTGTTTTTTGTGTATCTATTGGCTGTACTGAGCTGAGGTAAGTACTGGCCAGCCCCTCTATCTCTTTGTTAGTATTTGTTTCACATCTTTATATGAGATTTTCCTACTCCAGTCACAGTCATCTCCTGTGTCATCAATAGCAAACCTACATGCAAAAGCTGTCATTAGCTCTACAAACTAAGCTGCAATCACTGTGCTGCTCTCTACATCACCAAGACAATTAACAGGCTGTATGTCCACATGAATGTCCACCACCAAATTGTGGCCAAGAGACAGCTAGACCTCCCAGTTGCTGAAGATGCGCCCAACACAATGTGCTTCACTTCAATGGCTGCTTCACAGCCAGCACCATATCAGTCCTTCCTACCAACACCAGCTTTTCTGAGCTGTGCAGGTGGGACTCTCCCTTCAACATATCCTACATTCTCTTAACTATTCTGGCCTCAACCTTCACTAGTTCCTGTCTTTCACCTCCCACTTCAGCATTACACAGCCTTCTGTTCCACTAACGCACCCACAATTCTTTTTCCCCTTCTCTGCTTCTCGAGTTTTTTTTGTTCCCCCCCCCCCCCCCCCCCCAAATTCTCCCCAAACCTTCCAACTGCACCTAGCAGCCCCACCCCGTCCTCATCAAGCCCCAGCATGCTCCACCACCAGCACACACATGCCCCACCCCTCTGCTGTCCCTCCCCCTCCCCCTCCCCGCCCGCCCTAGCCTCCTCCTTACCCCACCATCCATCATAGATAGTTTTTCTCCCATCAGGTGCAGTTCAAATCTGCAGTCCAGCTACAGTGACTGGAGGAAGTGGTCCTGTGAGTGAGGGTTGTGCTTGTATGTGTGGGTTGTGCTTGTGTGCATTTTTTATTTTGGCCAAAAGCTTAAATTCATAGCAGTTTCTTCATTGTGCCTGTCTGACTCAATTTATCCTCTGTGTGGTGAGTACCAATCTAACCTGTTCATAAAACTGAGCCTTAATTTTAGTCATTTCCACCACAATACTCTGAAGATTGTCATTCAATTCTTCTCACTGTCATATACATCTACCAATGTTTCCAACTGCTCATCAGAAAGAAATTGTAAAGAAGATTATGCATGTTATTGCTGTACACTTTATTGTTAATAATGCTACACAAACTAAAGGCACATAATTACAATTCCATAGTCAGAACCAGACTGCCGGAAGCAAAGAATGTCTTTGTTAAGCCACCTCAGCCAGAGATCACGTTACTTTGACAGAGGTTGTAAATTTGTAATGTTTTTCACTGTTTTGCAGTCTGCTGTCTCCACATTTGTGTCACAGTCTGTAGAAATAAAATTTTATCACCTATGTTTGTACATTTTGTGAATTATCAGACACCCAGCTCATATTGATGCAAAAGGAGTAAGTGCACCAGGTTAAGCTATAAGAAGATGGAGAATACCTATATTTCGGTTGAGCTTTAAAGTATGTGAACTGTGTAGAAAAACAGTCATTAAATTTAAAGTGCTAGTATTTAAATATAAAAATGTTGTAGAAGGACAGGATCATATTGACTCAAAGATAATAAGTGGGAGAAGAACTATACTGAATAGTCCAAAAAATGAATTTGTAATGTTTTTAGAAACTGTAATATTTTTGCTGCATTTTGGCATATTCAATAGCACTTGATATTGAATAAAACATTACTACTTCTACTGATACTCTGTCTTCAGATGTTCTACATTTATAAATGGTCTACAATATAACATAAAATCCCAATGCTGTTGCTAGAGCATAGTAGTTGTATGCTCACTGGTGAAAATGAGGTACAGACTTCAGTGTGTTTTTTTGCAATTTTCAGAAGAATGTCACAGCCATATTTTGGTTTCCTTCTTGTGAAACTTAGAACTTCTATGTCTAGACAAGATATTGTTGTGCATAATGCAATTTCTGCAGAAATAAGACAGACAATTACACTTCATTATCTGACAATCAGGAAGTTGTAGAACAGTTAGGGCTATTTATTTTGCATTTCAAAATAAAGCTGTTCATTATTATCACTGAAATCATGAAATACTTGATGAATATTCTTAATGATTATGTGACAGTTAGTCAGACACAACTTCACTTGAAAAAGATTATACATTAATCCTCACACTTCACAAATTCAGTATTGTTGAAGACCTTAGGTTCTGATACAGTGGAGGTTGTGTTTTCCAAATTTTTATGTGAATTCTCAGTGTCCTGCATTTCATTTCTAAAAAACTGTTGAGGAGTTCAGCCTGTATCATCTTTTTACATTATTCAGATTTCAGACCAATCAATTTTGTGCTGTTAAGTCACCAAAGCATGAATGTATGTCCACAATTGTAATTTATGCACATGCACTTTTACTAAGTTTGTAAGCTGCTTCTTCTGTTTTCCTGCTGCAAGACTTGTCACATTTTGTACAGGAATACAAGCAGAAACATATCTTAGTTTTGATGGAGACCTTACTTGGGCTTTGGATATCACATCTCAAATAATTGTCCAGATAATCTTTAGAAACAGTTACATATGTAATCATCTGTGAATTTCAGTGTGCTTTCTTTAGAATTGACAATCACTGCACATAAATCACATGAAAGCATAACCTCAATGCAGTACACAACAAAACACACATGGGTAACAGCTGATCGTGAGTCCCAGTCATCTACTAAACAGAGTAAAAAATTCCCACCGAACATGGGAAGCACTACACTATGGTGCACTCCCTCTATTTCAAACAAATTACACATGTGAAAATATGCGTGGGTGCTTACACTGTTGGAAATGTGGAGTGCAAGTGCAGTGTGAACAGATGCATTGTGTAGATGCACCATACCATCCAAATTCTTTAACACACAGAATGACTATTTATAATGTTTGGTAAGCTTAGTAGTACAAATAAAAAGTGTCTCAGACTATGTTATCTAAATAGCTTCTATGATCATTAAAAATTTCATTCATTTCCAGATTATTGCCATAAAATCATTTGTTAAATGTTTATTGGCAAAGTTATCTCAAGATGATATTGAAAAATTTTATGTACTGCTGTCATCAGTTGCTGCTGGGATGTTAACTATTGAAGGCTTAAAGCCGAGGTAATTTTTATAGAAATAAGAATCTATGAAACAATTAATGTGAATAGACAAGTTTTCTTCCTTTTGATAACTCTCATTTCAGTCCCACACACTACTACTCTCCCTGTACCCCTCCTTTAAATATATGTTAACTAAAAACAATTTTTTAGTTAAACTAAGAAGTATTTGGTACATAAAAGTTAAAAAGGTTTTTACTGATTGTTTTAAGATTCTTTGAAGTATTAGAATCTCATTAGATTGCTCATTGCTTGCGAGCACTAATCATGTAGACAATGGTCATGTATATTAAAGTGTGTTAAAGTGTATTCAAATTTTCAAAAAGAAAGAAATGTGTGAATGTGATAATTGCAAATTGATACAAACTTAAGGAGATGGGTACTAGTCTTTTCAGCTTTCACGATTGCTCAAAATAACCACCACATCCACCTCAAATAGTTAACTGCTGCCTGAACAATATTTATCAAAGTACCTGCTGTTACTGCAGCTCAAATTTTTTCAGTTTCTCTCAGAGCTTCATTAGTGTAAATAGTTTAGTGTAGCACACAATAGCCTTCAGGATTCTCTACACATAGAAGATTAGCAATTTTAAATCTTGAAAATGTAAAGGAATCAGATGCATGAGGTAAATTCAGACAGACTTGGCCACCTACTGTATCTTATTTTTTATTTTTTCTCAAGTTCTGTCGGACTATGTGAAATGAAGCTAGTCAGTCATGGAATGAATCACTTCATAATTCACAGACTGGTGATGATTTTCTCCCTTTGTGTTTTGATTAAATAATGGCTGTATTTGCTTTGAATGAGTCCCTACTGTTAGTTAGTAATTTTATGAAGGATTATATGTACAATGTTGACAGAATCCAGATTCTGAGAGGTGACTGTTTGCTGCTGCAAGATATTTTTTTAACATATAGCTTCATGGAAACCTTGTTGAGGACAAACAGTTATTCATTAAGCTACATTTATAGCCACTTAACAATATTAATAATAATATTGTTACATTCCATCCTGGATTTTCCATTGTTTTATAGCCATTAGAAATTTCTTTGCTCTATCTTTGGTATGATTTTATTACATTCCCAGTTATAGAATGTTAGTGTTAGTAAATGTTTATTAAATATAATATCTAATTGAAATGTTCTGAATCCATTATATTTGTAATAAGACTCAGTTATTGTAAATGTGTTATTACGCAGAAAGTGGTGGTGGTTGAAATTTGAATAACCAGTCTTTTACATTGGAGCCAATCACATTACGTTGTGTGAATACTGCTGATAAAAGTAAAGAACATATGAAAATATAATTGAGGGAATAAAAACTTATTTACCCTTAGCATGAAACATGCACCTTGTAAAAACACAAAAAAATCTCCACTGTGTAATTCCTAGGATTTCAGAAATGATAAAAGCACTGGAAGTCATGAAGTGGAGTCAAGGGTGGAACAAAAATAAGAAATACCTAACTATTGCAGCACATAGTATTGTGACTTTATAGTAAGGTGGTATATACAACAGACTGATAAGCAACTGATGATGCCAGGATTCAGACTGAATCCCCCTTTCAGCAAGTACTTATTTTACTGCATTAATTTGTTTCTTCTGTTTACAAGTTTAATATAAAAAACTTTTGCACCCTCTAAGGACAGAGCATGCGGATTATTTACCACTTAATGTCTCATTCACTTAATGTCTCATTTCCACTTAAATGACCATCTGCATTGCGCAAGGAAGGGAGTCTATGAAGTGAGTAATAAATATATTGTTTTCTGCCTCCTCCTGCCAGGCAGCTAGGTGAACATTTCAGAGGTCACTTGACATGGAGGGAGAGGTCAGGTGAAACGAAAAATCTCATTCTGGTCTGCAAACCACTCTTGCAGCATACACCATGTCTGTTGCAGATTGAACCTGCTGGAAATATATTAATCACTCAGCATATAGTTGTACTAATGGGCTCATAAGATTACCCATAATATGGCTATAATGGACAGCCTCAAGTCAGCCAGGAATCCTGTGAAGCATCTCAGCTCCACAGGAACATATACAGCCCCAAACTGCCACTGACATACAGCCGATGCGAGCCATTATCAGATATATTTCGGGTTGCAACAGGCCCCATATATGTGTACTGGAACATTACTACTGTGGAAAATACTGACTTGTCAGAAAATGTTACATTCTGGCAGTCATGACATTTATTTTCATCAGCAAATGCTAATCAGTAGGATTGAAAATTATCACACAACTTCTTCTCAATGGCCACATGTTTGCTTTGTTGTCCACCCTCCGGAAGATGATGCCAAATTGTGTTGACCTGGAAACCTAGCAACATATTTAAAAAAGGATTTTGCTGTGAAGTGTTCGCAAATTCTTTTTCATAGACTGGTGGTGTTTGTTACATGTCATTGTCCAGTTTCCACACACTACTGGACTCTCCAGTATCATGATATTGTTATACCCACCACTGCACATTGGGCTCAAGAACTAGTGTACCATGCCCAAGCCTCTGACACTGTCAGGTTATCTTCCACCACAAGAACAATGGCTAGGTGCAGAGTGAGCGATTGATGATGATGGGTGGCTCACCAATAAGCAACATGGTTCCAGTATCTGACCTTGAATCATGTGTTGTCACTCGCTATTATTGAATGAATTATGTCATGAGAGATTTAATTTGCTGCAATAGGCTGTCTGTCAGTGCAGCATGAAAATGCCATACCATGTGTGGATCACATCTAACATGATGAATTACTTTAGAATAACATTCCCATTGAGATAGGAATATTCTACAATGGAGCTAAAGAATTTAGCCTTCCTAAAGCAGCCATATGGAGTCTAGGTGACAAGACCTTACTTTTTGAAAAGATAGTGATCAACAATTGTCACCTTTGAGCTTCTTAGTTCATTAAATTGGGGAGTTGGCAGAGAGAGTACAGCAATTACTTTCTGATCTGGATATCACAAAATCTTTTCTGGAAATAAAATACACTGTAATTGTGTATATGTACAGTAAACAGACCCTTAACATAAAATTAAATCACACACTTGAATTGTATTCATTGTGGATACTTAAAAATATTTAATAAAATCAGAGGCTAACTGTAATCCATGCAATAATCATAGGGTAATATAATAATCTAGGTAAGAATAGTACAGAATGCAGTTACAAATAATCAAAACATATATTGTTTCTTATCATTATGGCAGTGTTGTACCATTAACTAATTACACATAGACATGTTTTAATTTATATAATGGAAGTGACTTTTACTCAATGTGTGCAGTACAGAACATTTATATATTTTGAATGTTTGTACAACATTTATCATGTCAATACAAAGTACAGGAAAAGATCATTGAAATTGGTTGATTGTTTGCCGTAGTCTGAAACTGTCTCATATACTGTGGAAAATTAACTGCACGTCATCAGAATAGAGGGATGTTTTCCATATAGTACGTATGTCTTACAGCAAGGAACAAAAATAAATAAAAAGAACTGTTGTGACTTTACATGGAATCAAGCCCCTGTCCACTTACTTTGAAAGCTTACAGGATGACAATTCAGCTGCAGTGACAACCAGAAAAAATTTTTATGTTAAGGGTCTGTTTACTGTACATATACACAATTACAGTGTATTTTATTTCCAGAAAAGATTTTGTCTACTTGAATAGCTCTAGAATACTTTCAGGACTATATCTGCTTGATACATCACTTATTAATTCCTCTTACACATTTTCTCAACATAATCCAGAAAACTGGCATGTTGCATTTTATACAAGTAACTTCTATACCAGACTCTTATTGCCTGCAGTTTTCCACTGCCACTTTTTTTGCTGTCAAGTCTACTGATACAGATTCATTTTAATATGAGATTAACAGAAAATTTTATCAATTTCAGTGTTTATAGTTTCTCCTTCAGGTGCAAGCATAAATAATTGGGTGAACCCACTCTTGAGCAGTGTTAGTGCTTTTGAATTATTTTAATTTACTCTTCCCCCGCCCCCCCCCCCCCCCCCCCTCCTCCACCATCCCTTTCAAACATCTACAACAGTAAAATACCACTGGGACTGTCACCAATAAGCTTCTAAACACAGAAAACAGTGTATCTTCCATCTTATGTTCATGTTACCTTCCCAGCTCCAATTTCCCCCCCCCCCCCCCCCCAAAAAAAAAAAAAATACCACACACACACACACACACACACACACACACACACACACACACACACACACAGGGTGTGTCTGTCTTTTAATTATGCCTGTCTGCGAACTTTTCAGTTTTGGTTCAATTTCAACTATATAAGGTTCCATGTTATAATTTCAGTTTAATGGTTACAGATAATGAGTGTCAGGCTACCAACTTCCTAACTTTCTGACAGTCTTACTGTTGTGCCTTTCTGCAACTCAGCATCTCCACTATATGATGAGTAGCAACTATCCTTTTCATTATATTTTTACATTCCATCCCAGATTTTCCATTGATTGATTTTCCCTAAAATATTTTTTAAATGAAATGTAATACTTCCCAACCAAAAACTGTTTATTACTTCTGTCTTAAACACTGAATCAGTATTACAAGCATATATAGCAACTACATTTCACGAACTACCTTGTCATTAGAGATTTTTTAATTTTTTAGAATATGTTACCAGTGCCAACAAATGCTCTTTCTACCATATTTTCTATTATCAATATGATGTATTCTTATCCATTGGATGGATAACAGACAATAGTGGTAACTACTATCCACGTGCACAAATGCCCTAATGCTAACTACTCACTGTCACATATATTCCATGGAAAAAGTTGAACTTTTACCAGGCTGCATCAATAACTTTCTTAAAAACAAATATTATTTAAACATCCATAGAGACTGACTTGTTTATACTGACAGGTGTAAGGTTAAATCTTTCATCAATAAAAAGTATTTCTATTTTAGCTTTTGCAAAATTCTGCACCATGGCAGCTGTGCCTTTACACACTGAACTACTTTTCCCATGAACTTTTTATGCTTGTCTACCTTGTCTTGACACCATTCACAGTTTTTTCATGTGCCAATGTGTCAGCTTTCTATAATGTATGCAAAAATGATAGCATGTATGCTCTGAACACCCTGTTTTAACACTGCAATGTTTGGAGGTTGAATTGACACCAGTCTCAAGGAATGTTGTTGTTGTTGTTGTTGTTGTTGTTGTTGTTGTGTCTTCAGTCTGAAGACTGGTTTGGTGCAACTCTCCATGCTACTCTGTCCTGTGGAAGCCCTTTATTTCCAAATAACTACTGCAACTTACATCCTTATGAACCTGCTTACTGTACTCACCTCATGATCTCCCTCTGTGATTTTACCCCCACACTTCTGTATAGTACTAAATTGCTGATCCCTTGATGTCTCAGAATGTGCCTTTCCCCATTCTTCTGTAGCACCACATTTCAAAAGCTTCTGTTCTCTTCTTGTCTAAAGTGTTTATCATCTGTGCTTCACTTCCATACATTGCTATACTTCATACAAATACATTCAGAGAAGACTTCCTAACTCACAAATGTATATTTGATGTTAACATACTTCTCATCTTCAGAAACTCTTTTGTTACCATTGTCAGTCTGCATTTTATATCCTCTATAATTAGAACACTATCAGTTAGTTTGCTCCCCATATAGCAAAACTCATCCATTGCTTTTAGTGTCTCATTTCTTAACCTAATTCCCTCAGCATCAGCTGATTTAATTCTACTACATTCCATTGCCCTTATTTTGTTTTTGTTGATGTTCATCTTATATCCTCTTTTCAAGACACTGTCCATTCCATTCAGCTGCTCTTCAAAGTCCTTTGCTGCCTCTGACAGAATTATATCATCATCAGCAAACCTGAACTTCAACTCCTGCACCAAATGTTTCATTAGTTTCCCTTACTGCTTGCTCAGTCTACAGATTGAATAAAATCAGGGATAGGCTACAACAGTTTCTGTACAAGATGTAAATAGCCTTTCACTCCTTATACTTTACCCTTCAGAATTTCAAAGTCAGTATTCCAGTCAACATTGTCAAAAGCTTTCTTTAAGTCTACAGATGCTATTACAAATGAATATTGTATAATGAACAATGAAAAATGTGTGTGTGTTGTTACTAAGTGAGATGTCAATGTAATAAGAAATCTGTCACTTTTCCTTTGGCTGTCTAGGTAACTGTGAAACTAATTTCATTATTTCAGTTTAACAGAAATGTCGTGGCTGCGTCTCACTTCTGGCTGTTCTATATTGAAACTATGTAGCAGTAAATTCTTCTGGCAGAAACTAAAACTGAAGCAGTTTGTGTCTCTCACAACACTGTTATATGTAAGTATGTCTCAATATCAAACATACACAATTACCAAAATTATGAAACTATTTTAGATGTGTATAAATGGTAAGATGGTTTACATTTTAAACTCTAGAAGGTATTATGGAGGACTTGCATTTGATTTTATAAAGCTGTTCTCTGCAGAAAGCCAATATTTTGCTACCATCTGATAACCCAATCATTTCAACACCTGTGACATCATCTGTGGATCACTATTGAAATAAAGTGAGACCCATAGGTGACAAAAACTTGTCTTGATGACTAAAAGAAAGAAATAATAAGTTTTTTGTAGGAGGAGCATATAATAAGTGAATTATTTCAAAAATGTGGATAAAAATCAAATATCCAGCACTCATAAAGGTGATTATCATTGATTTAAAATTATGAATACACTTTTAGTGAGTTATTTAACAAAAAAGTTGTTTCATATTAAGCAAAACCCTTGTATCATACTTTAAATGTCTTAGCAGAAAAAAGCTTAGAAATACTCATATACTCATATAATGAGCAAGAAGACTCAACAAAAATATGTAATGGCTTAGACATGTATGTTCATCAGTCCTAAGAATGAACTTCTTTGTCAGTTAGCGAGTCATACATCAGCTGTCAATCGCTTAGCCAGTAAAATCAACACTGATTTTCTTTTATTTGATTGAATGAAAGACTTGTAAATCCTAGCTTTTGTATCTGCTCAGTGTGACAATGATAAGAAACCATCCTGTCAGTACAAATGTCTCAACTACAGAAGCCAAGGAGCTGGACCCCAGAAGAGGGAAAGAAACTTGGCCTGTGGCCCAATCAGAAGGTGTGCAGTGTGTTCGAACACTGCATAGAGATTGGTGTGGAGAAAAGCATAAAATGAATGTGACTAGTGTATATGACTGAACAACTAGAATGCGCAATCCAGAGCACAGTATGGTGTGAGGGTCAAGTCTGATTTGGCTGATTTCAGTGTTAGAACTGATGGGCCCAGACTATATATGCCAGAAAGTAAGCATGTGGATCAACAATATTGCCCACACAATGCTCTGCATGCACTCTCAATGACATTTTGCCACACTACTCTGCCATGGAACTGATGCCACCTCATCTACATCCATATTGATGTCCGCTGGCAGGGTACTAAATCCCATACCCTTGAAAATTCTATGTAGGGCCAAAAATGGCCAGTTTCCTGCCATAACTTTCACTACAAAACCAGAGGGCACAAGATTTACTGGCAGCCAGTCCATTATTGAAATAGGCAACACTGATGCAGCTGTTTTTTTCCAGAATTGGGGAAGGTTGTGGTGGCTGGCATACTGACTGGCCCATTGGCAATGACTCATTCACAGGCTATCAAGGAAAGGGTAAAGTGGAAAGGAGGGTGCCAGTTCATCCATGGGCTTGCATGAGGAGCTGTGGGAGCAATAGGTGCCAGAGCTCTCTACCATGGGTAACAATAGGACGGTAGAGGATGTGATTGGGCTGGCAGAGGGTGTGTACATTGCCATAGTTGGAATATTCCTACTGGGTAAACATCATAACAGGCTGGAGGTGGTGGCATCCCAGGCCCAACAGGTCAGTTTGTAACTGATTAGAATGATGGATCAGCCTACTTCCAACTGACATCCACCAAAAGCAAATGCTGACCTTTGTGGCTCACCTAAAAGACCAGCCCCAAATAGCAGCCAACTAAGAAAACATGGTGGGCCGTGACTGCCCAGGTCATTTGGCTAGAGTGCAACAAGAGATCCCATTGTTGAGACCTATGCAAATATTCCACCTGATTGCACCCATTAACCAGTGATGCCTGGTACATGGCTAGAAAATTAGACAGTACATTGTCACATGATGAGGGAGGCACAGACTTATTCATTTGTGTCTTTAACTTTCACACAAAGTGCTCTACATCTGAGTCTGAAGCTGGGTGATACAGGGTGGTAATCAGATGCTGGATGCTATTGCAAGTTCAAAAATCCTCAAACTACCATGACAGAAATCACAGACCATTGTAAGATATGAAGGTCTGAGAGGAGCCCTTGACAGCAAAACATCCTGACAACTTGGTAACAGTTTCTGTTGACATCTTTGTAGTCAGTTTTGCAACATACAGGAAATTTTACAAGGTGTTCAGTCCAGTACCAACAACCACTTGCTTCCCAAAATCAGACCTAGCAAAGTAACTTGCACCCCGTTCCAAGGGTTCTCTGGGACTGGCCAAGTGGAAAGTTAATGTGGTAGTGCAACCTGAGTCTATGCACAGACCATGTAAGACCATATGAAATCTTCCAATTTCCAGTCAGTAGACATGATGCCATGTCAAAGCCTCCATACAAGACATTCACCAGTGAGACACGTGCAGCAGCTGGAGTGTATGACATATGAAAACACAGTACTGTCTGGACAACCACTCAATTGTTTTTCTCCTGTGTGGCAACTTTGAGTTGGGCATTTAGTAGGAAAACTGTTCTCCAAGCCAAGTACACTCATGAAGCAGTGCACTTAGGCCATTTTGACAGGACTGCTGAAACAATTTTCCAGAAAATTAGCTTGGCAGCCATGGCGGTAATGACATCTCATACCATCAAAGGAAAATCCAGCAGTGTCTGCTGCAAGGTATCATTCAGTGCAAAAACCAGAGCCTCCTGTTTATCAAACTTTGGATCGGATCCCACCAGCAACTTCATTTGTGCATCTGCATTAGCATGCTGGGTGGAGGACTGATAACAAATCATATAGCAATAAATACAGAGAAAGAGTGCTCCTCTCTGCAGTTGATTGGCAGTCCTATCCAGTAACTTAGAATGAGTGCCAAATAATGAAGTTATGAAAAGGATAGTTTCTACTAATCATACAGTGGAGATGCTGAGTCACCCGTCTCTGGCACCTGAAGCCAGACAGTAAGGCTGGGGGATGGTAAAGTGCTGCTGGGGGGGTGGGTGTGCAGGGACGAGGTGGAAAGAGGATGGGGCTTCTAGGTGCAGTCAAGAGGTTAGACAGAGGGCAGGAGAGAGTTATGGCAGGAGGTAGCGGGAAAGGACAGAAGTAAAGAGATTGGCTGCATTGGTGGAATAGAGGGCTGTGTGTGTTGGAATGAGAAGAAGGAAATGGCTAGGAAGGTAAGGACAATGACTAATGAAGACTGAGGACAGGAGGATTACAGGAATGTAGGATATATTGCAGGGAGAGTCCCCACCTGCTCAATTCAGAAAAGCTGGTGTTCGTGGGAAGGATCCAGATGGCACAGGCTGTGAAGAAGACATTGAAATGAAGACCGTTGTTTTGGATGGTGTCCTCAACAACAGAGTGGTCCAGGGCGGCCATAGTTAGCCGGTGGCCATTCATGCAGACAGACAACTTGTTGGTTGTCATGCCCATGTGGAATGCAGCACAGTGGTTGCAGCTTGGGTTGTAGTTCGTATGACTGGTTTCACAGGCAGCCCTGCCTTTGTTGGGATAGGTGATGTTTGCTACCAGACTGGAGTAGGTGGTGGTGGCAGGATGCATGGAACAAGTCTTACATCTATGTCTAACACAAGGATATGAGCCAGTTGCTCCAGTCATGGGTGGTACTGAGTCACAAGGGGAATACTCCTCTGTGGCTGGACAGAGGAACTTAAGGAGGTGGTGTGTGACTGGAAAGATAAGGCATGGGAGATCGTTTTTGTACAAGTTTGGGGGGGAGGGGTAATTACGGTTTGTAAAGGCCTCAGTGAGACCCTTGGTGAGAGTGATAACACTTACTGAAACTCTTGCCCTCCAGGAACTAGAGCAATATTCACAGCTCCACCTCAAAGAACCCTCCAGCCTGCTCACTTCCTACTCCCACCTCAGACTACCACTGTCCACCACCTCTACAACAATCTCCAAACTTCCATCATGTCCCTTCATAGCTGACAATCCCTGTCTTGCAGAGCTACTACATTTACACCACCCTCCAAAATCCCTCCACCACCACACATAATCCAGTACTTACAGGACCCAAAATACAGTCATGAACCTTTCCTCCAAAAATCTCAGCCAAACAGAAATATCAGCCGTTTCCAAAGGCCTCACCTTCTGCCCCACTCACAAATTCAGTCATGCAGGACTTGTTAAAGACCTTCGCACCTTCTCCCTTCCCTACAGTGGAAACTCTTTTTCGCCACCAATCCTACCAATGAATCTCAACTGAAGACTGTTGTTGCATCCTGCCTGACTCAGTTCAATCCTCCATTCAACCATGATCCATCCCCACTGCCCCCAAATCACCCCCTGTTAACTTTCCAGAATTTAACCTTGGACATTTTCTCACCAACATTCCCCAAATCCCTCAACATGCAAAGTAACCTTACATCTTCAGAAAGAACTGCAATCCAACACCTAAAAACTGATCCTGACCTGATAATCCTACCTGCTGATAAATGCTCCACCACTCTTATCTTGAACCACAAGGATTACCTGGCAGGAGGACTCCACCAGCTGTCAGATTCATCTATCTACAAATCCTGCCACAGTGACCCCATTCCAGAAATCCATCAGGATCTCCTGTCTCTCCTCAAATCCTTAATCCATCCTAGAATCTCTCTCCTCACCACTAACCCTCCCCACACTCCTACCTTCTACATGCTTCCTAAAGTCCATAAACCCAACCACCCAGGATGCCCCATTATGACTGGTTACTGTGCCCCCAATGAGGGAATCTCTGCCCCCACTGAAAGAATCTTGTAGACCAACACCTTCAGCTTATTACCCACAACCTACCTCCTGTATAAAAGATACCAACCATTTCCTCCACTGACTCACCGCAATTCCTGTTCCTTTACCACATGGTGCTACGCTACTCACTATTGATGCCACCTCACTTTGCACTAACATTCCTAATGCCCATGGCCTTACTGCTATTGAACACTGTCTTTCCCAGCACCCACTAGATTCCAAACCAACAACCTTCCTCCTAATTACCATGATCAACTATGTATTCCCCTTTGAAAGCATTACCTACAAACAAATCTGGAGTACAGCTATGGGCACCATCAAGGCACCGTCCTATGCCAACCTATTCAAGGGCCATATAGAGGGATCGAGGGTGAGGACACCCTAACCCACATTCCTCCAGAACTTCAACTTCTTCCCCACTCACTTCACCTGGTCCTACTCAAACCAACAATCCACCTTCCTCGATTTTGACCTACACCTCACAGATGGCTACTTCAGCACCTCTGCCCATATCAAACCTACCAACCATCAGCAGTACCTCCACTTTGACAACTGCCACCCATTCCATACCAAGAAGTTCCTTCCATATAGCCTAGGCACTTGTGGCTGTTGCATCTGCAGTGATGAGTGGTCACTCTCAAAATACACTGACGGTCTCACCGAGGCATTTACGGACCATAATTATGCCCCCTCCCCTTACATTGTACAAAATCAGATCTCCCGTGCCTTATCTTTACAGTCACCCACCATCTCCCAAAATCTCACCATCCAGCCACAGAGGAGCATTCTCCTGGTGAGTCAGTACACCGAGTGGAGCAACTACCTCTTGTCATGCACTCACGTGAGAAATGTCCTACCCGCTGTCCTTCCCATGCCTCCCACAGTGCTATTCTGTGGCAAACTGAACCTGCACAATACCCTTGTCCATACCTACACAGTACCTGCTCCCAGTCCATTGCCGCACAGGTCATATCCCAGCAATAGACCTAGACGCGAGACCTGTCTCATACATCCACCACCACCACCACTTACTTCAGTCTGGTCACAAGCATTATGTATCCCATCAAAGACAGGCCTACCTGTGAAACCAATCATGTGACCTACAAGCTAAGCTTGAACCTCTGTGCTGCCGTCTACATAAGCATGGTTGCCAACAAGCTCTCTTTCTGCATGTATGGCCATCCGCAAACTGTGGCCAAGAAACAGCTGGACCACCCAGTTGCTGAGTGTGCTGCCCATCATTATGTTCTTCATTTCAATGACTGCTTCAGAGCCTTTGTGATTTTGATCATTCCCCCACAGGCACCAGATTTTCTGAATTGCTCAGGTGGGAACTCTCCCTGCAATATATCCTACATTCTCATAACCCCCTGTCCTCACTCTTCATTAGTCATTGTTCACACCCGCCTAGTCACTTCCCTGTTCTCATTCCAACACACACAGCCATTCTTTTTACTTCTCCCCTTTCCCACTACCTCTGGCCCTGTCTCTCT
Organism: Schistocerca serialis cubense; assembly: GCF_023864345.2. NCBI lineage: Eukaryota > Metazoa > Arthropoda > Insecta > Orthoptera > Acrididae > Schistocerca > Schistocerca serialis. The sequence continues at coordinate 119,297,209 of NC_064642.1, read as the reverse complement.
CCTGCTCCCCTGCCTGACTTACTGACTGCACCTAGCTGCCCCACCTTCTCTCCCACCTTTTCCCTGCATGCTCCCCCAGCAGCAATTCCCCAGCAGCAATTCCTGGTCTTGAATGTATCAATCAGCTACTTTGACAAGAGCATGACTTCCTAAAATGATGCCCTGAAATGAGATCCATTCTATCTGAGGTTTTGCCCACCACACCTAGAATAGCTTTTTGTCGCCCTCCCAATCTCTTCAATATTTCTGTCAGACCCTATTCTCCTTCTGCACCCATCTCCCTACCCTATGGCCCCTACCCCTGTGATTGTCCCCACTGCAAGACTTGCCCTGTGCACCCTCCTACCACCACCTATTCCAGCCTTGTAACTGGCAAAACATATACTATCAAAGGAAGAGCCACCCGTGAAATGACATGTCATATACCAGCTATTATGCAAACACTGTTCGGCCTGTTATATTGGCATAACTACCAGCCAGTTTTCAGTCTTGATGAATGGGCGTAGGCAGAGGGTGTATGTAGGCAACACAAACTACCCTGTTGTTGAGCATGCTGTACAACATGACCGTCATTACCTTGGTGTTTGTTTCACCACATGCATGCTAGATTTTTCCCCCAGCCACCAGTTTCTCAGAACTCTGCAGGTGGGAACTAGCACTACAACATGCCCTTTGTCCTTGCCACCCACCTGGCTTTAATTTACGTTCATTCCTTCTGTCTCAGCATTTATTCACAGTAACTACTCCTTTCTTTATTTCATTTTAGTTTTTTACATATTTCATTTTCTAACTTGTCTATTTTTCGCCTATCCCCCTGCCACTTCAGTTACATACAATGTTCACTCTTATTAACTCATGCATGATGTGTTAGTAGTAATCTCTGTCTTGTATGTTGCCGTGTCTTCCACATTTAAACTCTCAGGTTTTCAAATCTTCTCTGGTGCAGTCCCCAACATTAACCTGTCCTCTGCAGAACTGCAGACTCTTATTCCCCTGAAGTGTGATGACTCCATCATTATCCTCCAGGCTTTGATTCTTGACCATTGGGAGTACATAAACCAGTGTCAGGGCCAGTCTCTTGTCCTAACACTTTTATGTACAGCATTAGCCACCCCTGTGGTACAAACTGACCTACATTCCCTCCTTAAAACCTCAGGCCCCTCACAAGGACTAACACCTCAATCCCTAGAACTTTTTACCACACCTCAAAGCAGCCACTGAATGTACATCTGTCTTGATTGATCACCAACTGCAACCAATAGTACAAAGACTTCTCTCTTGTAGTAAAACACCAACAATTTCCTAGATCATCTGCAATCTGTGCCCATCCCACTCCCATCACACACCTTGATTGTCACTATTCATGCCACCTTCTCTATACCAACATTCCACATGTAGATGGTCTGTCTGCTTCTGAACATTACTTCAACCAGGGCCCATCTGATTCCAAACCTATGATGCCCTTCCTGCTCAACTTAATCAGTTTTATGCTTACTGGCAACTACATTACCTTTGAGGAGCAGATGTACAAACAGATCAAAGGCATGGCTGTGGCAACCAGGATAGCTCCTTCCCATGCCAACCTTTTTGTGAGTCACTTGGGGGACGCTTTTGTGGGATCCATAAGCCTTCTCCCACTGATCTGGCTTAGGTATATTGATGACATTTTTGCCATGTGGACTCATGGTGACACTGACCTTTTAAAATTATTGGAATCTCTGAATATATTCTCCCTATTAAGTTTCATATTATCCTATTCCAAATCCCATGCAACTTTCCTTGATGTTGACCTCATCATCAACAAGGGTCAACTACACACTTCTGTTCACATCAAACCTACAAACAAGCAACAGTCTTACATTTTGACAGTTGTCGTCCTTTCTGTGTCAGACATTTCCTCCCATGGAGAACAGCATTGGCATTCAAGGCAAAAATATTTGTTCAGATGCAGGCTCTTTACAGCAGTACACTGTGATTCTCACATCAGTGTTCTGTGGACATAATTACCCCACCATCCTACTTCAAAATCAGATTTCCCAAGCCATCACATCTAATCTTGGTACTGCTGACCCCCCCCAAAAAAATCTAGGAGTACATCTCTGTGGTCTTGAATGTATTAATCAGCTACTTACTAAAATCATGCTCTGAAGTGAAATGAGGTCCATTCTGTCTGACATTTTGCCTGCCACATTTAGAACAGCTTTACGTCCCCCTCCCCGCAAACTCCACAATATCCTGTTCAGATACTATACTTCTTGTGCAACCATTTCTCTTCCCTATGGCTCCTACCCCTGTGACCATCCCCACTGTAAGACTTGCCCTATGCACTCTCCTACCACCACCTATATCAGCCTTCTAACTGGCAAAATATATGCTATCAAAGGGAGTGCCACCTGCGAATGACACAGTTCATGTACCAACTGCTCGGTCTTTTAAATTGATATAACTGCAACCAATTTATCACTTAGGATCAATGGACATAGACAGAGTGTGTAGCAACCGAGCATGCTCTACAAGATGACAGTTGTGGCTTTGGTACCTGTTTCACTGCATGTGGCATCTGGATTCTCCTTCCTGTCATCAGTTTCTCAAAACTCTGTAAGTGGGAACTGGCATTACAACATGTGCTTGGTTCTCACCATCCACCTTGCCTAAATTTACATTAATTACTTTGGTCTCAGCTTTAATTTTTAGTAATTATTCCTTTTCTACACTCACTCTTAGTCTTTCTGTTCCTTTTATTTTTCAAGCTGTCTATGCCCTCCACCACACTCCTCCTCCTCTCTCCCTCCCTCACATGTCTGCCATGTATAATGTACTTAGATTTCCACTCTTATTATCTCTTGCATGATGTTTTTTAGTAATCTATGCTTCTTGTCCTATCTTCCAACTTTAAGCTCTCAAGTTCTCAAATCTCATGTGGGGCAATCCCCAAAAATCAGTCTTTCCTTCTAGTCCCCTGACCTAGTGTTCTGGACAACATTTCCATAACTCCCTCCATTTCCTAAACTTCTGCTCTGAGAATTTAGTAATCTTAAACATTCCAATAACTTGTATTTATCAACACCTTTACAACTTAGACACACGTCCTTATGCTCAGCAATGATGTAAGTGTCAAAAACCTAAATATTCTACTTCTATAGAACTTATAAATTCACACCTACTTCCTTAGACACATTTCTTCTTTTTTCCTGTTACCACCCCTTGTTTACAGAAATAATTTCCCTGTACATCAAAATCCTTCCCCTACCTCAAAATAGGGTAGGTCTCCTTCCTTGATGCACCTACCCTATTTCCTACCATTCTACATGTTTTAGGGCCAACATCCTATATAAAACAATACTTGCTCCTCTTATAGATCTATTATGTTGAGATATACAAGACATATTGTGATTACAAATAAACTCAGCTTGTTGCATAGTTTTATCTTCATCAAAGTACCCAGCTAGACCACTTAGCCAGTAATCCTTGTAACTAACTTGCATGTATATTATTTTAGCTAGCACTCATTCCCATTAAGTTACTGGACATAAAATGATATTAATTTTCCATAATTTATTTTTGATGTTATAAAGGCACATAAATAGAGAAAAGGTAAATGAGAAGGGATTGTAATTGTTTTAAGAAAGTATTCAGTTTCCATACTGGAGCCCTGTTTGTTGTTAGCATTGTCATTGCAACATTTACATTCATTACAACCCCACAAACAGCAAAGTATTGTTCTATGCAGTACTTGCCTAAATCTACTGATGTAGCCTATATTGTCTCTGACACAAATTATAACTACTACTGTTGCTGGATGCCCTGAGGTGTCTGCATGTAATTACAGTCATTCCATGCCAGTCGTGTCAAAAAATGTATACTAAGAAGCTACCTTGGATACATCAGTTGACGCATAAACTTCGTTTCACTTAATATAGACATGTGACCATTGGCATTCCACTCCCATTCCATCTTTTTGTTTCTTTTAATCTTCTATAAGCATTTAAAATCACTGTTTGCCATAGTAAAGAATCCAAACTTAATATTACAACTAAATCTCACATTGTTCTCTTTATCAGTAATCTCCTTACTAAATGTTAATGCTAAGTTATTTGCATACAAACTTATGTAAAATTAAACATGTCAGAAATGGAGACACCCATGTCATAAGACAACAAAAATCCAAGTACTCATTTTTAAATTGTCTGCACAATTCTGTTATGTATTTGTTCCATCACTTCAGTTAAAACTGTGTGTCAAAATTTAAGACTTTCTCAAATTGTTTAGGTCGGAATAATATGAGATGAAAGAGGTGTATGATAATAGTTAACATTTTGTTGAACCTTTTGTTCAAATGAATCACGACTACACTCCTGCAACATTGATGAAGTGAGACAGAAAATGCTTACCCTACTTAAATCTGTACTTTGTTCTGAAGTATTTAAACTACTGACAATTGAGTCTGAAGTTAATTTTGACTCGGTGTCTAATTTGACAAAACCTGTAGTTAATGGATTTACAACTGAATCAGTCTGTAGAGATACACCAAAACATAACTTCCTTGTTATGTTTACGACTGTGGACTCGAATTCAGATATTCTGTTAGTTACTTCCATGTTTTCTTGGTGTGACTCAGCTATGAGCTCACCTAATTCGTAGTTAGTTGCTGGTAATTCAACTTTTAATTCATCTCCTCTTGAGCATTTAAATCAGTGCTGCTGACATCTGGTTTCTCATTCAGCTTGCTGGATCAGACATCTTGTGTATCTACAGTCATGATAGGAGATCTAACTTTTCCTCTTGAAACTTTAAATCAGCTTTTTTTTTATATCACTAACAAACACAAACACACACACAAAATTCAAGCTTCGCAACCCACTGTTGCTTCATCAGGAAAGAGGGAAGGAGAGGGAAAGATGAAAGGATGTGGGTTTTAAGGGAGAGAGTAAGAAGTCATTCCAATCCCGGGAGCGGAAAGACTTACCTTAGGGGGAAACAAGGGACAGGTATACACTAACACACATACACACATATCCATCCGCACATATACAGACACAAGCAGACATATGTAAAGGCAAAGAGTTTGGGCAGAGATGTCAATCGAGGCGGAAGTACAGAGGCAAAGATGTTGTTGAATGACAGGTGAGGTATGAGCGGCGCCAACTTGAAATTAGTGGAGGTTGAAGCTTGGTGGGTAACAGGAAGAGAGAATATATTGAAGGGCAAGTTCCCATCTCCATAGTTCTGATAGGTTGGTGTTAGTGAGAACTATCCAGATAACCCTGACGGTGTAACACTGTGCCAAGATGTGCTGGCCGTGCATCAAGACATGTTTAGCCACAGGGTGATCCTCATTACCAACAAACACTGTCTGCCTGTGTCCATTCATGCAAATGGACAGTTTGTTGCTGGTCATTCCCACATATAAAGCTTCACAATGTACGCAGGTCAGTTGGTAAATCACATGGGGGCTTTCACACATGGTTCTGCCTTTGATCGTGTACACCTTCCGGGTTACAGGACGGGAGTAGGTGGTGGTGGTGGGAGGGTGCATGGGACAGGTTTTACACCGGGGTCAGTTACAAGGGTAGGAGCCAGAGGGTAGGGAAGGTGGTTTGGGGATTTCATAGGGATGAACCAAGAGGTTACGAAGGTTAGGTAGATGGTGGAAAGACGCTCTTGGTGGAGTGTGGAGGATTTCATGAATGATGGATCTCATTTCAGGGCAGGATTAGAGGAAGTCGTATCCCTGCTGGAGAGCCACATTCAGAGTCTGATTCAGTCCCGGAAAGTATCCTGTCACAAGTGGGGCACGTTTGGGGTTCTTCTGTGGGAGGTTCTGGGTTTGAGGGGGTGAGGAAGTGGCTCTGATTATTTCCTTCTGTACCAGGTCAGGTGGGTAGTTGCGGGATGCGGAAGCTGTTTTCAGGTTGTTGGTGTAATGGTTCAGGGATTCAGGACTGGAGCAGATTCGTTTGCCACGAAGACCTAGGCTGTAGCGAAGGGACTGTTTGATATGGAATGGGTGGCAGCTGTCATAATGAAGGTACTGTTGTTTGTTGGTGGGTTTGATGTGGACGGATGTGTGAAGCTGGCCATTGGACAGATGGAGGTCAATGTCAAGGAAAGTGGCATGGGATTTGGGGTAGGACCAGGTGAATCTGATGGAACCAAAGGAGTTTAGGTTGGAGAGGAAATTTTGGAGTTCTTCTTCACTGTGAGTCCAGATCATGAAGATGTCATCAATAAATCTGTACCAAACTTTGGTTGGCAGGCCTGGGTAACCAAGAAGGCTTCCTCTAAGTGACCCATAAATAGGTTGGTGTACGAGGGGGCCATCCTGCTACCCATGGCTGTTCCCTTTAATTGTTGGTATGTCTGGCCTTCAAAAGTGAAGAAGTTGTGTGTCAGGATGAAGCTGGCTAAGGTAATAAGGAAAGAGGTTTTAGGTAGGGTGGCTATAATTTTTTTTAACATGCATGCACTTTAATATGCTACAAAATTGAGTTAAAAGAGCTCACCAAAGTTGACTTTGTGGCATGACATGCTGCAATGCAGACAAAACATCAAATCGCTGTGCTTGGAGAAATGGACTGCTTCAGAGGCGCATCAGATGTAGCTACTGTCAACTGCCATGGTATAGTTTTGGACCAGATGAATCAGTCTTGGTCACTGATCTTCCTAGTCATAGATGTTAATTCTTCTTTTATTTAATTATAACTGATTAATTTATTTATCATTCATTGACAAAATCCTTCTTCTGGAATGTATTTATCTGTTCTGGACCTCCTCCTTATTTATTTCATCATAATATTATGCTGTTGATTTCATTTCTAATCACAACTTGATACTCATAAATGTATCTTCAATTAAATGTTAATTTCTCTTTATATTACATTTAACCTAGGTCTTTGCTCTTAATTTTTATTGATGTCCAGCACAGACTTACCCCGAGTCCAATCAAAAGAGCACTAGAATGCAGTATGTTCCATCTGTGAGTAAATCTTCTTCATATACCAAGCAGGTTCCACTCATCTGGACTTCATTTCCTCTGCAGTTGTACCTATGCTGGAAGCTTAACAGTCTCCAAGTAATTTCAAATATGCTATTAAGGGATATACTACACTTCTTCTTTTGACAAATAGTAATATTGTAGCCCAGTGCTCAATATTATAACAGTTAGCAACAGGAAACATAGCTTGTCTGCTCAGTTTGGTATCAGACATCAGACTCTGACACTCCACAAATGAATCATCTGACAGTTTTTTGAACTTCTTTTGTTCACTGTGCTGTCATTGGCATTCTGACGGCACAGTCCTTGCTTGATAGCACACCTCACTATCCCAATCTGGGATGTCAAATCATGGAATCAACAAAAAGTCCCATAGATAAAGCAACTCCTGGTAATAGTGCAGTCAGAATACACATCGAAGACATGCAGCATCCCTCTATATCATGTCACATGAAAAAACAAATGACAAAAATTACATTTTTCCCTGAGACATTGAAGTCTCTTCTTTATCTACGATAATTATTGAAGCAGAAGAAATGAATTAAAATTTGTGCTGAAGTTGCGACTCAAACACAGGTCTTCTTACTTGCTAGACAGAAATGCTAACCATTACACCACCACATCATGATGGTTAACATTGCTGCACGAAGTACTCAAGTTGGGTCCCCTCCCCAACACAAACTTCAAATCATTTCTTCTGCTTACTTTCCCTTACATTGTCACTATTGTCAGTGCTCTCCGGCTTTGGAATAGCACCCCAGCACTGGATATCATGGGTAGGTCCTGTACCATAGGTGATCTTATAGATCTTATAATTACATTTTCCCTGAGACATTCAATAGGGAAAATAAACAGATAATATGATTTGAAGTTTGTGTTGGGAAGGGCACTCAACTTGGGTAGTTCATGTAGCAATGTTAACCATAGTGCTGTGGTAGTGTATAGTTAGCATTTCTGCCTAGCAAGCAAGAAGATCCAGGTTCGAGTCTCAGCTACAGCACAAATTTTAATTCATTTCTTCTGCTTCAGTCATTATTGTAAATGACAAAAACTTCCGGACAGTTTTCTATTCCTAATTATCTTACTAATAAATGGATTCAACTATCATAAATATCATTCATTGTCTACATAGAAGTAGGGTTAAGCATCATTCTACTTGGGTAATGTGTGAGATCACAGTTCTTGATGTGCATTGCTGAGAAACACTTTTGTTGGCTGGAATCACGAGTATTTCAAACTGGTTTCTTAAAAGGTTGCTAGACCTATCACTGGATATGTTTCTGGAGTTACTGGTATTGCATTTGCATTTAATCATAGGTTTTTTCTTCCCTTTAAATGACAGACCCATCTGCATCAAAAGTGAAACTTTTTTCACATCTATCACAAGCAAATTTCCACCCCACTTTCTACAAACGCAATCACCAGAACTTTTATTAACATGAGACCTGGTGTATTCTGATAGGTCACTTGGTGTGTTTGTTTTTTTTTTCCACACTTTTTGACCTCATCATAATAACATAAAGTCTCATACTCAGGGAATGAGTGTTCACAAGCAGATTTGGGAATGCTGCATTACCACTCTGGACAAGATCCTAGTAGAAGTGGTTTCCTGTGGTGGAGTTTCAAGTGTATGTCTGTGTCATGTAGATGACATGTAGTGCTGGTTCAGTGTAGTGTTGGATTTGTGTTGTTATGAATGAAGGGAAAGGAGAGAGTGAAACCCGGTGCTGGCACATAAACTCCAAAGGCCTCCCATGCTTAACATCTCCATACATCTGATGGATTACCATCAACAGTGGCACTTGTCCTCACTTGACAAGGCACCTCAGAGAGGTTTGGAAATTAGTCCAGGAAATTGGTGTAAAGACTGGTTGTTCTCACTAGGAACACAAGGAATCAGAGATATGATTTATTTAATCACAGAGTGACATCAAAAAGAATATAATGAAAGTAGTTTACACACCTTGAACACATTTAATGATTGAAAGCCTGGAGGCCCATGCTTGCCCTTATAAAGACATTCTCCACATCAGGTGTTGCTGGTGTACAGCCATGCATGCATGGCAGATTGGTGAAGGTGGTCAGTGGCTGTACTCCCCTGGTGACCATCTTGGTAGTTGTGGGCACACCATTTGAGTGTCTGTGAATACTAGGGTTGCCTGTGTCTGCTGTGGGTGGTAAGTATAGTAACTGGCAGGCTATTACACTACTACTACTACTACTACTACTACTACGACTACTTTGCAATTTGGGGGGGGGGGGGGGGGGGGGAGGAAGCTGGTATCACCATCCACAATGCTATGACCAAACAGATGCCGTTGATGGTGCCAGGGCTGGCAGTCAAAAATGAGAAAAGTTCCTGATCTGCCTGTAGTGGCACATTTGGATGAAAGTAAGTGGGATGAGGGCAGTCGTGCCACCTATGAACCCCTTATACAAAAGTTACAATAAATTAAATTTACTTTAATAAATTTAAATTAATATTTCATGGGGTGAGTGTTGTGTCACTGGCAAGAGCAGTGACAATGGTGGACTGGAGAGAAGAGGCTCTAGCGACAAAGACCCGGCTTCCTTCACCAGTGACAGTGGCATTTGCTCAGTGTACAGAGAGGTGTTGGCACTTGCCACAGGTAGCAAACTTGCTGTTGATTCTGATGAAGCTCTGACCACTGGGCTAGGTGTGCATAACCAGACCTGTTCGACACTTGGAGCAGCGGGACTGACAAAGAATGAGTCAGTAGGTGTATGATCCAAGGAAAGGAAAAGGCTCTGCACCCATCCTGGGATACAAATGGTTCTGGTGGTATGTCACGAGTCTATCTTTAGTGTGTACCATGAAGATATGGTGATCATGCTGGCAGTGGATAATGCCTGGAATCCAGTGAGAGTGCTATCCAAATGCCTAGCCCAGATTGGTGTGCCAGGCATAAACATTGACAAAACCAGTGCTATAGGAGAATACCCTACTGGCAGCAAGAGAACATGCAGCATCCATAACTGATAGCTGTGCAGCAGCTCATCAGAACTCTTGGCTCCAATTAGCATCTTTCTGTACGAGCTTAAAAAAATGTGAGTGCCTCATTGGCCAGGAAATCTTCTGCAGGCTTGTGCATCTGCATCTTAAATTTTCAGACAAGGCATTCCAGATTACTGTTTGGCTGTGTATGGATGGGAGATGTTGTGATGTGGCAGTTGCCATTTTGTGTACAGAAGTCCTTGAAAGATTGCGCCATGAACTGAGGACCACTATCTACAAGCAAAGTGCAAGGCAAGTCTTCTATGGAGGATACCTTCTACAGGGCCTTGACAGCCACATCTGCTATCACACATGAACAACGAATGGCATAGGGAAAGTGACAAATGCATCAGTTGCCAATAACCAGAAAGCAAAATCAAAGTGGCTGTGTAGGGGCTGACCGTGGCAAAAATACACACCATTTGCTGACTTGAAGGTGTTTCACATCCCAGTCCATGCCTGACCAAAACACCTAGTGGCATGGCAGAAATTTTGTTTGATAGACCTCCTTGTGGCCCTGATGCAATAAACAGGGAACCCCTGCAGCAGAGCCGCTGGAACCACGAAGTGGACAACCTGCTGAAGTACCAGATCTGCCACTACAGCAGAGGCAGTACAGGAACTGGTGATGGGGAAGCCATCCACTGTGTGCCACACCACCATATCCAGTTGGAAACAAAGCAGTTCCCTTTGGTCAGATATGAGGGGTCAGGGCTAGGACAGAGCATCTGTGTTTGCATTTTGCCATGTGGGAAACAAATGGATCTCATAATTGCGCCATCAAGAACAAGAAGTCAATACTGAAGATGATTAGTAGCCTTGTCCTATAAGGATGCCAGTGGCCTTAACAGGGAAACTGAGTGCTTATGATCAGTAATTAAATGAAATTTTGTGCCATAGGACACAAGATATTTTATTATGACACAGACAGTAGCAAGAGCTTTTTTCACCTGAGAATAATCCTGCTGAGCCAAGTCAAGTTTTATAGATGTAAAGACAACAGGCTGTTCAGAGTCATCTGATAAGCCATTAGCCAAGACTACCCCCCTATCCTGTACAGGAATGTGTCCATTGCCAGAACCAGATGCTTGTTGGGTTGAAATGTGGCAAGAAATTGCACAGAGCTAAGATTAACCTTAACCTGCAGAAAAGCACACTCAAAGGTTTCAGACCTAACAAAAGGAGCATTTTTTTTTTTCGAGGCAACAGGTGCAAGGGGTGAATGAAAGCAGGCATTCTAGGCATAATCTTTCTATAGTACACTACTTTGCCAAGGAAAGCCTGAAGTTCTTGCAGATCAGACAGGTGGGGCAAAGGTGTTACGGCAGTGAAATATTGTTCCCTGGGGTGCACACCCTGCTTGGAAATTTCATGACCCTAATAAACAAAGGAAGGGTGGAAAAAGTGAGACTTAGCCAGATTATAATTGAGGCCTGTAGTTTGTAGAACAGTAAATAAAGAATAGAGGTTATGTAGGTGGTATTCTGTGGTAACACTTGTCACAAAGATATCATCAAGATCACAATGCAGTGAGGGGCAACTATCATAACCTATTCTAAAAAATGTTGAAAGGTGGCAGACACAGTAGCAACCCAAAACATTAGCAGTTGGTACTGATAAAGGCCAAAAGGTGTATTAACCAGAAACAACTGTTCTGATGCCTCATCCATTGGAAACTGTCATTTTTTAAAAAGAATTGACCCCCAGCCAACTTTGTGAGCCTCTCCTCCACACAAAGTAGGAAGTAAGTGTCTAAAACTGCCGATGCATTGAAGTTGCCACAGAGCTGAAGTTGACTGGATGGCTTCATTACCATCACTAATGGTGTAGCCCATTCATTTGAGGAAATCAGTCCAGTCACTCCCAATGATGTTAAGCAATCCAGCTCTGTTTTAACCTGGTCACATAGAGCTTCTGGTGCTTGCCACTCCCAAAAACTAAGAGCTTGTGGGTGGTGCATACTGTGAAATTTTTACAGAACCTTGCCCTGGGGCAACCAGATCTGGAAACTCAGAATGCAAGTAATCCAGTCTGTGATGCAGCACTTGGTCTGACACCAGATGCACTGCATCCACAATATAAAAACCCTTAACTCAAATTTTCAACATTCACATTGTTAACCACCAGGTATGTAATGGAACTGACAACTGACATCTATGACAATAGGCCCACCGCTTTGGGGCAGGTTGCCCACTGGTGCTGTATGAAACAGGAGGGACATGAAGGAAGTGGCATTCACTGTTCCTGCTGTTGATGATGTGTTTGTCCCTGTCAGCTTCATTGGCTTGTTTGTATGTGATTACAACTTCTTGCCCCAGAATGCAAGGCTCACACCACACCAAGCATCTAACTGGTGACCCATGGTGCGGGCAACCTCAAACGACTGTACATTATTCAAAACATCTTCTAACATAGTCCTCAAACTGAAGGGCACATTGATGTACCTCCTTATCTGGGATTGAACAAATGATTGCATCTCTGACCCTCGTTCCCTCATGAGACTCCTGAGAATTAGCCATGACAAGCCAACACCTATGACTGGGACTGTGAAGCTCAGCCACCTAAGCTTGATGTGATTGATGCAGCTGTCTGTGACATGGGCAGTCAACACTTGTAGTGACCACATAAATACACTTTTGGTGATAGGAGGACAGCAAACTGAATGTATCACGAAAAGATGATGATGCTGGTTCTTACAGAGGAGCTAACTGGCAGGCAAAGTAAATGATACATATGAGAGAGTATGCATGATAAGAAAAGAGCCTTGTTGGCTCCCTGGAAGTCATGAAATGTGATCAAAGCCATTTCTCATATGCTCCACAGTCTTTGCTGGTTTCATAACACTGACACTGGGGTAAGGGGGGCGGGTGGGGGGGGGGGGGGGGGGAGACAGATGAACCTCTGGCACCATTGTAGTCAACATCCAGAGACTGCACCATTAATGTAAAATAAATGTGCTACTCATTTACAGGTAAAGGAGCCAGGGAATGGAATAGATTACCAAGAAATGTCTTAAATCTCTTGTCTGAGACAGTGAAATGTTTCAGGAGGAATCTAAAGCCCGTTTAGTGACAAATTAACAGAACTGTAGTCATAAGTAATTGAGCAGATGTACAATCAGTGTATTAAGTAGAATATTTCCAAAGAAGGATAAAACTTACATTCCAGTGTAGCTTATTAGTGGTGGTGGTGGTGGAGATGATGATGATGATGATGATGATGATGAAGACAGTGACAATGAAAATGATTGTTATCATTATCATTATTATTATTGTTTCTTTCCTTTCTCAGATGTTATGTCTGGTTAAAAATGGAAAGTGATGCGGACCTTGATCAAGCGTGACTTCCTTTTAACTGTGCAGTATATGTTATATTGCATTTAGGAACTTTCGGGTAATTGAACATGTATCAATAATTAGAGATTTCTGCAGTTATATATATATGTTTGGATGTAGCTGTATTGCATTGATGTACTGGTGGATATTGTGTGGTATGACTCCTGTAGTTGATAGTATAATTGGCATAATGTCAACTTTATCCTGATGCCACATGTCCTTGACTTCCTCAGCCAGTTGGATGTATTTTTCAATATTTTCTCCTATTATCTTCTCTATATTTGTTGTATTGGGTATGGGTATTTCGATTAGTTGTGTTAATTTCTTCTTTTTATTGGTGAGTATGATGTCAGGTTTGTTATGTGGTGTTGTTTTATCTGTTATAGTGGTTCTGTTCCAGTATAATTTGTATTCATTATTCTCCAGTACATTTTGTGGTGCATACTTGTATGTGGGAACGTGTTGTTTTATTAGTTTATGTTGTATGGCAAGTTGTTGACGTATTATTTTTGCTACATTGTTATGTCTTCTGATGTATTCTGTACTTGCTAGTATTGTACGTCCGCTTGTGATGTGATCTACTGTCTCTATTTGTTGTTTGCAAAGTCTGCATTTATATGTTGTGGTATTGGGATCTATAATAATATGCTTGCTGTAATATCTGGTGTTTATTGTTTGATCCTGTATTGCAATCATGAATCCTTCCATCTCACTGTATATATTGCCTTTTCTTAGCCATGTGTTGGATGTGGCTTGATCGATGTGTGGCTGTGTTACATGGTATGGGTGCTTGCCATGTAGTGTTTTCTTTTTCCAATTTACTTTCTTCGTATCTGTTGATGCTATGTGATCTAAAGGGTTGTAGAAGTGGTTATGAAATTGCAATGGTGTAGCTGATGTATTTATATGAGTGATTGCTTTGTGTATTTTGCTAGTTTCTGCTCGTTCTATAAAGAATTTTCTTAAATTGTCTACCTGTCCATAATGTAGGTTTTTTATGTCGATAAACCCCTTCCTCCTTCCTTTCTGCTTAATGTGAATCTTTCTGTTGCTGAATGTATGTGATGTATTCTATACTTGTGACATTGTGATCGTGTAAGTGTATTGAGTGCTTCTAGGTCTGTGTCACTCCTCACTCCATTTCACTACTCCAAATGAGTAGGTCAATATTGGTATAGCATAAGTATTTATAGCTTTTGTCTTGTTTCTTGCTGTCAATTCTGTTTTCAGTATTTTTGTTAGTCTTTGTCTATATTTTTCTTTTAGTTCTTCTTTAATATTTGTATTAGCTATTCCTATTTTTTGTCTGTATCCTAGATATTTATAGGCATCGCTTCTATGCAGTTGCTGTGGTTATCCAATGTGTAATCTTCTTGTTTAGTGTGTTTTCCCTTGACTATGCTATTTTTCTTACATTTGTCTGTTCCAAAAGCTATATTTATATCATTGCTGAATACTTCTGTTATCTTTAGTAATTGGTTGAGTTGTTGATTTGTTGCTGCCAGTAGTTTTAGATCATCCATGTATAGCAAATGTGTGATTTTGTGTGGGTATGTTCCAGTAATATTGTATCCATAATTTGTATTATTTAGCATGTTGGATAGTGGGTTCAGAGCAAGACAGAACCAGAAAGGACTTAATGAGTCACCTTGGTATATTCCACGCTTCATCTTTATTGGCTTTGATGTGATATTATTTGAATTTGTTTGGATATTAAGTGTGGTTTTCCAATTTTTCATTACTATGTTAGGAACTGTATCAATTTAGGATCTACTTTGTATATTTCCAGTATTTGTAGTAACCATGAGTGGGGTGCACTATCAAAAGCTTTTTGGTAATCAATGTATGTGTAGTGTAGTGACCTTTGTTTAGTTTTAGCTTGATATGTCACCTCTGCATCTATTATCAGTTGCTCTTTACATCCTCGTGCTCCTTTGCAGCAGCCTTTTTGTTCTTCATTTATAATTTTGTTCTGTGTTGTATGTGTCATTAATTTCTGTGTAATGCCTGAAGTTAATATTGTGTATATTGTTGGTAGGCATGTTATGAGGCGATATTTTGCTGGGTTTGCTGTGTGGGCTTGACCTTTAGGTTTCAGATAAGTTATTCCTTGTGTATGTGTATCAGGGACTGTGTATGGGTCTGCAATGTAACTGTTAAATAATTTAGTTAGATGTGAATGTGTTGAGGTGAACTTCTTTAGCCAGAAATTTGCTATTTTATCTTTTCCAGGGGCTTTCCAATTGTGAGTAGAATTAATTGCTCGGGTGACTTCATGTTGCAAAATTATCACTTCAGGCATTTGTGGTATCATCTTGTATGTGTCTGTTTCTGCTTGTATCCACTGTGCATGTCTGTTATGTTGTATCGGGTTTGACCATATGTTGCTCCAGAAGTGTTCCATGTCTGTTACATTTGGTGGATTGTCTATTTTAATGTGTGTGTTACCTATTGTCTGGTGAAATTTCTTTTGGTTTGTGTTGAATGTTTGGTTTTGTTTCCTTCTATTTTCACTTTCTTTGTATCTTCTAAGTCGTTTGGCCAATACTTGTAATTTCTGCTTCTTTTCATCTAATTGCTCTATCGCTTCTTGTTGTGAGATTTTACCTAACCTTTTTCGTTTTTTGTCTGATATTTTATTTCTTATAAATTGTGTTAGCTGTCTGACGTCTTTTCTCAGTTTTTCTATTCTAACCTGTAGCCTGTGTTGCCATGCTGGTTTTGTTGGTTTCTTCTGTGTGTTGGTTGGTTCTGATCTCTGCCTAGTGTGTATATTTAGTGTAGTGAGTGCTTCTATATAAACCAGTAGTTGTAACTCTTCCATAGTTGTATTTTCATTTATTTTGTTGTGTATGATTGTGTTGATAGTTGTTATTGTTGTTTTGACTTGTGGGTTATTTGGTGGTCTATGCAAGAATGGTCTAATGTCTGTATTTGTGTCTTTGTATTATATATATATCAGCTGAAATTTTTCTTCTATATCTAACATGTGTGTCACTTCGCGTTCTATTTGTGCTTGTTCTGGTGGCTGTCTTAAGATTTCATTTTCCACTGATTGTTTAATTGATGCGTGTTGTTCTTTGTTTGTTTGCTCTGGAATGTTTGAGTCCATTACTGTATTTTCTTCTTCTTCTGATTGCACATTATTTTGTTCTAATGTTTGTTGTACTTGTGTTCTATGTTTTCTAATTCTGACTGGGATATCCTGTTAGTTTTGATTATTACATGGATCTGATCAGCTAGTCATTGTTCTGTTAACAAATTTATCTGGGTATCTGGTAATAAATGTTGTGTATACTTGTGATCTGTATCCAATTGTGTTGGTTCCTAAGTTTGTTGCTTGGTAATAACAGAACATGAGGTGTCGGTTAACTTCATCTGACCATCTCATCCTCTGTCTTTGTTTTCCTTCTAGAGTGGTTGCAGGAAGCATATCCTGCAAAACACCTCTATTTGGATTTAAATCATTTTCCATGTGGCTAGCAGTGTTGTTACCATTGTGGACGGGCATAGGGTTCAAGCGTCGTCCCCGACCACGACAGCACTTGTCCGAGGCTTCATTAGTTCTTTCCTGAACCAACTAATCACACTAAAAGGGGGGTTAGCCCTATTAGTGGTTTGTTCTTTTCATCACCTTTTACGACTGGCAGAACATACCGGAGACCTATTCTTTTCCCGGGCCTCCACGGGGTTATTGTTAGTTATTATTATTATTATTATTATTGAAAGTTTTATCCATTATTGATATGGAACACTGTAATGAATGAAGGTTTTCAGAAATAACTGCAACTAATAGCCTTTTGTAATGCTTCAGTTTTATTATTATATCATGACCAGTTTTGAATTGCCTAGCAACTCATCATCAGATGGTACATACTGTTAATGAAACAAACAATTGTTAAAAATATGTACCATCAGATGGTACATACTGTTAATGAAACAAACAATTGTTAAAAATATGTACCATCTGATGATGAGCCACTAGGCAATTCAAAACTAGGCAAGGTGTAATAAAAACTGAAGCAGGTGGAGCTATTTCTGAAAAGCTTTGTAATAATAATTTCCATCATTGATGGGTTACTGAACTATCAATTACAGTTAGTTTTTTGAGATAACTACTCAGGGACAATAGTAGTATAGATAACTATTCAGGGATGATAGTAATATATTATCAGAGCTAGAGAAGATTGGAGTGTGAATAGGCAATACAGTATGGAAATAACAGTGAAGGAGTAGTAACAGAATGCCAGTGATGAAGTAATGGAGTTGTAGCCCAGAGAGACTGCAGGAAAACAAGGAGAGGGAGAAATCCAAATTGCAAGAACATTAAAGCATGTGTGTAAATCATCATAGTTGAAGCCTATGGCCTCTTCCAGATCTGAGCTGTCAAATTTGCAGTTAGCCACAGTAAGTGGTGGCCTTTTGTAAGGTAGGCAGTTGGTTAGCTGTCATAGTCAAATAGAAGACTGTCAGTACTTACAGCAAAGCTGGTAGATGATAAGACTGCTTTCTCATGTGGCCCTTACCTTTGTTCAGATACAAAAAGGCTATTGAAAACTTCAGTAAGGGTTAATGGGTGCCTGTAGAAACCAGTCTTACATCTGGATTAGTCACAGGAGAATGATCTGCAAGCTGCAGAATTGGGAAGAACTGGTGTAGGTATCAATAGAACATTGCAAAGGTGCATTGGTTAATGGAATGCCACTTTGGATGATGAGGACAAATGTCACATAGAACATTGCTCCTCTCAAGACACAATAAGTAGTAGTCAAAGCTCTGGGAAAGGGGCAGAATGTAGCCTGTCTGTAAAGGCCCTGGCAAGATTATCCACCTATTTGTATAATGCCTGTTTGCTGCTACATATATGGCTTCCATGGATGTCACGGCAAAAGTAAAAGCTTTTGGCTGTGGAAAGCATGACACTTAGCTACATGAAGGTGCTGTTGGTGATGGTGACTTTGATACAGATTAAAGTTTTTATGAAGCTACCAGAGAGGTAGAGATCAACTTCCCTGGTGGCTTCATAACACCCCTCCCAGGATTAGCATCTCTGAAGTTCTCTTTTCTGGGGATTCTTCCCACTACATTAGTTTCCCATTCCTTCCACAGGCTTAGTTGGACAACCGTTGCATGCTACACACTACATATGCGATTGACTGTTATAGGCTACACAGCATCTGTTTTCAGTGTAAGCTGAAATACGTATTATTTCTGCCTCTCACTGTACCAGATTAAGATACATTATTTTCGTGAAATAAATCGTTTTAACTCTGTTGTAGGATGCGGACGAGTATGTCACAAAGGCATTTTTGGCAAAATTGTCATTATTTCTCTCAAATAAGAGATGCCCAGTGGATTTTTTTTCACTGTATGCTTTCATTGGTATGATTATGCAGACTGATCAGAGAAGAGATCTAAATTCCTTATTTTCTAATACAGTAAATGCACAATGGCAATACATTCGAAGACAATACAAAATTCATGAAGGTAAGCTTCCTGACAACAAAGATGACACTTTGTTTTTTAACCTTTCTCATCTGATTTTCATACTTTTATTTGCAGACCATTTTTCCTTTGAAGTTTTTATTAACAAACATCAAGATATGTTACCTGACAGTAGCATTGTTGCATTGGTGTGCCTGTTAGCTTCATCCTGGAAGGTAGAACGAAATCTAGTGAGAAAATGTCTGGAATTCTTCTTCTCTGTAATGCTGCAGCACCAATTTGCTGATATAAGGCTGCAAAAGGAATACTATCTAGAGTTGTTTGAAGCAATGTGCAAAAGCAGAGTTTTGGATATTTCAGATAAAAAACGTGACAAGTTTAATGCTGTAAGTAAATATACTTTATTTCTTAAATAATGATATGAACCATACAAAATGAACATCATTAAAATGTGTGGTTTGTTTTTTAATGTGTGGCTGGTATTTTTATTCCTGACTTAAATAAAGCAAGCAATCATACAACAGTAGAAATACACATTTTTGACTAATTTCATTTATGTGAATAAGGTCTGGAACAAATTTTCAGTTATTATGAAATAGTCATTGGCTTGCAGGTTCAGCAGGTCTGAATATTTGGCACTAATAAGCTTCATGACATTGCACCTTCTTTGATTTCATTTTAGTCCATTTAATTCTTTCATCATTTTCCTTAGGTACATACTACAACATTTATACATCTCTTTAGAGAATAATACAACACAGAGAAAAATTTGTTCACCCTTTGAATACTTTATACATGTTTGATTTCTGATACAGCTTATATTTAGAACAAGAGTTCTGAAAGAAATATTTCTTTTTCTTTTTTGCAAAAAGAATATTAACAGCTAACTTAATTTTTGTTTCCTATGTTGAAGATGTAGACTAAAAGTTGAATATAGTATATATGTTCAAATGGATGTAGGTTGCAGTAGCTATTCTGACATGAAGAGGCTTGCACAGAACAGACTACTGTGGAGAGCTTTATCAAACTAATCTTTAGACTGAAGATGGCAGCAGAAGCAGCAGCAGCAGCAGCAACAACAACAACAACAACAAGTTACCCTTTAAGATAAGGACTTAATTTCAGTCACTTTTGTGTGTAAGAGATAATATGCTTTACGCTGAAAAAAATGAGAGTTGTGAATGAAAAATATTTCATTTGTTATGTATAAGAAGATCAATCAGTGCTCTATTATGTCCTGGATTTTGCTAACAATAAACATTAACTCTTTACAGCAAATGAGTTCTTTTAAAAAGTAGAAAGAACACTTATAAAACTAATATTTGTGTTTTATGCATCACAGTATACACTACAATGGACTGACTGTTTGTTACCTCATTTTGCAAATACTTGTGATAAAAAAAGACTATGGATGCAGTTAGTTCTCAAATTTAAAAAAAAGAAACTGTGTACTTTCGAAGTTTGTTTGCTTAGAACATAGGTGTACTGTAGAGAAGCATAGCTGTTTTTTCCACCCAGATTGTGCATTTTTTCGGAGGGTGATGGTTCAATCCTGTGTCCAGCCATTCTCATTTGGTTTTCCATGATTTCCCTAAATTGCCTTAGGTAAATGCTGGGATGGTTCCTTTGAACAGACACAGCTGACTTCCTTCACCATCCTTCCCTAATTCAGTGGGAACAATGACATCACTGTTTTGTCCCTTCCCCCAAAATTAACCAACCAACCATGCCTTTGTAAGTAATTTTTTTAATTTTTTAATTTCAGAATGTTAGGTCTATCCGACAAATGGCTGAGGTATTAATTGGAAAAATGTGGCTGAAAGGATCTGAGACATACCAAGTAGTGCCAGATTTTCCGAGAAGGTACTTCCATTTAGAACAGGTATGTATGGATGCTCTGTTGGCTTTTTAAATAACTTTATCTCCAAAGATAATATTTAAATTAGGTTAATTGAAAAACTGGTGTTGTGAATACTACCAGCAACCAAAAATCCATTTGAAATTAGAACCCAGTTAATAGGTTCCTAAAAACATAACCATCAAGAATTTGAGTGTATATAAACAAGTCAGTTAATAAAGTAATGGGAACATGATTAGTGTGCTTGGGGTGGGAAACTGCCCCTAAAGGCTAAAGAATCAGCAGTTGATGTAGAATAATAAAGCAATAGAAGGATAATATTTTCTCTTCACACTCTTTTACATTTCCCAAGATATTATGGTTTTGGTTAACATGCTAAGTCTATAATGCTTTGTAAACCCTTAGCACCAAGCATCTACACTCTTAAAGTCTATTAATTTCTACTGTAGTGCTAGGTTACGAGCATGTATGTGAATCATTTCTGTACAAATTCCAATGCCACTTTGATGGTGTCCTTGAATTCATTTCAGTAGGTCATTTTCTAGTTTTCGCCATTTTGCATTCAGTCCTCTATCTGCACATTTAGTCTTTCTCATGTTTTTAGTTTTCTTTACTAGCCTGTCAGTCGCAAATGATTTTTTTCTGTTGGTGGAGAGCTGAAATGCTGCTAATCCGCTCTGTTTCCGTATTGTTCTGCATAAGTTATTACCTTTAATTTGTGCCCACATCATATATTATTTTTTCTATTATGAAACTAGCTACTAACAAAAATGTTGTACTGTTACTGATAAAACAAATAGATAAGGCATGGGAGATCTGTTTTTGTACAAGGTTGGGAGGGTAATTACAGTCTGAAAGCCTGAGTGAGACCTTGGTATATTTTGAGAGGGACTGCTCGTCACTACAGATGCAGCAGCCACAGGTGGCAAGGCTGTATGGAAGGGACTTCTTGGTACAGAATGGATAGCAGCTATTGAAGTGGTGTTGGTGGTTGATAGGTTTGATATGGATGGAGCTGCTGATGAAACCATCTCTGAGTTGGTGGTCATGATCAAGGAAGGTGGCTTGTTGGGTTGAGGAGGACCAGGTGAATTTAATGGAGCTTAAGATGTTGAGGTTCTGGAGGAATGTAGATAGAGTGTCCTCACCCTCAATCCAGATCACAAAGATGACATCAGTGAATCTGAACCAGGGGAGGGGTTTGGGGTTCTGAGTGGTTAGAATGGATTCCTCCAGATGGCCCATGAATAGGTTGGCATAGGATGGTGCGATGCAGGTGCTATTAGCCATCACTGGATTTGTTTGTAGATAATGTCTTCAAAGGAGAAGTAATTGCTGGCAAGGATATAGCAGGGCATGACACCTAGGAAGGAGGTCCTTGGTTTGGAATCCATCGAACATTGGGGAAGGTGGTGTTCAATAGTGGCAAGGCCACAAGTATTAGGGATGTTAGTGTAAACGGAGGTGGTACAATAGTGATGAGCAGAGCACCATGTGGTAAAGGAACAGGAACTGTGGAGGCACCACAACCTACTTCAGTCCGATCACAAACATCACCTATCCCATGAAAGGCAGGGCTATCTGTGAAACCAGTCACGTGATCTGCAAGCTAAGCTGCAACCACTGTGGTGCATTCTATGTGGGCATGACTATCAACAAGCTGTCTGTCTGCATGAATGGCCACCAACAAACTGTGGCCAAGAAACAGCTGGAACATCCAGTTGTTGAGCATGTGACCCAACATGATGTTTTTCATTGCAATGACTGCTTCACAGCTTGTGCCATCTGGATCCTTCCCACAAACACCAGCTTTTCTGAATTGCACAGATGGGAACCCTGCCTATATATCCTATGTTTCCATAACCCTCCTGGCCTAAATCTTTGTTACTCATTGCCCTTTATCCACCTATCCTCCTCCCTGTTCCCATTCCAGCACCACACAGCCCTCTATTTCACCAGTGCAACCACAGTCTTTTTACTTCTCTCCTTCACTGCTCCCCTGCCCCCCCCCCCTCCCCCAGTGCACCCTCTGTCTGACCACCCAACTGCACCTAGCTACCCTACCCTCACCTCACCTCATCCCTGTTTGCTCCCACAAGCAGCCCTTTACCATTGCCCATTCCTAACCAGGTACCCTTCTCCTTCCCAGCCCCAGTCTCCACCTTATCCCCACCACTCAGTTTGTTTTTCCCATCATGCACCAGTGCTCGCAGTCTGGTCTTGGCAGAGACTGTGGTTTTTGTGTGTGCGTGCGTGCGTGTGTGTGTGTGTGTGTGTGTGTGTGTGTGTGTGTGTGTGTGTGTTTTGTCTAATTCTAATGAAACCCTGTTTGGCCAAAAGCTTTGTTTGACAGTCTTCTTGTTGTGCCTACTTGTGACTCAGCATGTCTGCTACATGATGAGTAGCAACTATCCTTTTCATAATATTGTCATTATTCCATACTGGATTTTCCATTGTTTGATAAAACCTGTTTTTAACCTTTTTTGCACTGTGGGCTGCAGTTACCTAAAAAAACCATAACCAAGGACTCAAATTTTAGTTGTACATTCTTTAGACATTTATCTAAACAATATTTATGATTTTTGAAAATCTGTTTCCATTTCAAGATACATCCAAAAAACCATTACTTTGGGGTACCAAAAGTACCAGTTGTGGGGAAGGCCAATTCTATAATTTCTAACAAAGAGATAGAGGGGCTGGCCAGTACTTACCTCAGCTCAGTACAGCCGAGGTAAGTACTGGCCAGCCCCTCTATCTCTTTGTTAGTATTTGTTTCACATCTCTATGAGATTTTCCATTAATCAATTCTATAATTTCTATTTGTCAAAATTTCAAAATTTTTACCTTATGTTCTTAAGATGATATCTCAAGGAACCTTAAACCATTTTTGATATCATTACTCATTACCAAGATCCAGAAGTTCAAATGTGCTGTATTTATGCCTGTAAAATATGTGCCTAATATCCAGTCTGAGGTATTAGCTTTAACTGACATATTGTACACATGACTAGGATTCTAGGCTCATCATTAGGGTTTTGAGGTCACAAAAGTATGTTTTAGTCAGAATTTTTTCAACTGTAAAACTTTATGGTGCACTGCCTCTGTATAATAAACACTTCACACGTCTACAGATAGGCCCCAAGTGATACTGCAGTGACAAAAAATGGGTTAAAAATGGCTTAACATGCCTGAAAAGAAGTTGAAATTACTCCCAAAAATTATATAAAACTGAAAAGACTGCCAATTCAGTAAAATATTTCCAATAATATTTTTACTTTTTTAATATACAAATTATAAGCAAGATGCTTTTGATGAATTGTGATAGATGAGCAAAATATCCAGAAATAATGTAAAACAAATTATTTTGCCTTAACTTATATTATGCATACTTATTTACTATTTACATGTGTTAAAGTATATAAATGTGTTGAAGTACATAAAAGAACTGTTAGAACTTTATTGACCTATAGAATTCATTTTATATAAGCAGCACATCCTTCTGTATCAGGGAAAAGAATGGAACCAGTCGAAAAATGCTCCTGTCAGAGCATGAAAAAGGTGAATATGTTCCTTTTTAAAGGGCTTTGACTGAAGAGTGGGGAACCAGCTGCCTCAATTTTCATTCCCCCTCCCTCATCAAAAATTTTGGGATGCAAACATGTTGTTGTTGTGGTCTTCAGTCCTGAGACTGGTTTGCTGCAGCTCTCCATGCTACTCTATCCTGTGCAAGCTTCTTCATCTCCCAGTACCTACTGCAGCCTACATCCTTCTGATTCTTCTTAGTGTATTCATCTCTTGGTCTTCCTCTACAATTTTTACCCTCCACACTGCCCCCCAGTACTAAATTGGTGATCCCTTGATGCCTCAGAACATGTCCTACCAACCGATCCCTTCTTGTGGTCAAGTTGTGCCACAAACTCCTCTTCTCCCCAATTTTATTCAATACCTCCTCATTAGTTATGAAATCTACCCATCTAATCTTCAGCATTCTTCTGTAGCACCACATTTCGAAAGCTTGATGCAAACATATTCGTGCTTTTTTGTGCTGAAAGAGAGCACAGAGAGTGAATGAGCTAGATACTTTCATGTTCCATGGATCATTTTGTATGATAAATCAGGATGATGTGGAACATTGCAAATTAATTTGTAAACATGGATTCATGCTGAACATTTATAAGGTTTTTTTTTTCCTTTAACTATACTGGAATATTTACAACAAACTTCGTGAGGGAACGAATATACTGTAAGCTGTAGTCAGAACACCCAACTCCTTAAGCATATATCTACAAAATGGTCATGGGTGAGCACCACATATTACTCTGAAAGCATGTTTTTGTGCAATGAAGTCTTTCTTTCTTAAAGATGATTCATCCCAGAACATTATTCCATACGACTTTATTGAGTGAAAATATCCAAAATATGTCAGCTTATTGATTTGCCTGTCTCTTAACATTTACTATGATTCTAAATCCAAATATGGCTAAATTAGGTTGCTTGTAGGCGTTCCAAAATCTGCTTTTCCAGTTTAAATGTCCAGCATTATGGACACTTAAGAATTTTAAAGTTTCCATCCTGTTTATTGTTGTCTCACCATGTGTTGCATTTATCATTGGTGTACTAGCATAGTACCTCTAGATGAGCAGAACTGAATATGTTGTGTCATTTTTAAATTGAGCGTGAGACCATTCACAGAAAACCAGTGAATAGTGAATAGACACTTTAAAGAAAATTGTTTACCATTTCTTCTTTTTCTGTATGTATGCTTGGATTGATTACAATACTAGTGTCATGTCACAAATAGCACTAATTCTGCTTGTTGTCTATTACATCACCTCAGTGATTTTGGAAAATGTTATCAGCAGAGAAACAGATCAGTACTTACTGACATCTCTCTTATCTCCTTTCTTAAGGAGAGGTTAAATAGTGGCATTTTCAGTCTTTCTGGAAAAAATACCTTTAGTCAGTGATCTATTGAATATTTCAGATAAGACTGGTCTTATTATGCGGAAACAAATCTTTAGTAGTCCATTGGATACACCATCAGAACCAGATGAGCTTTTATTTTTGAGAGACTGTATAATTTTCAATTTCAGGTAGACAAATTAGAGGTACATTCATATAATTGAATTTTATAGAGTTACTTTTTCAACATAGTGCTTACATGGAAACATTCCACGTGGGAAAAATATATCTAAAAACAAAGATTCTGTAACTTACCAAACGAAGGCATTGGTACATTGATCGAAACAATAATAAAAACACACACAAAAATTTCAAGCTTTTGCAACCCAAGGTTGCTTCATCAGGAAAGAGGGAAGGAGAGGGAAAGACGAAAGGATGTAGGTTTTAAGGGAGAGGGTAAGGAGTCATTCCAATCCCGGGAGCGGAAAGACTTACCTTAGGGGGAAAAAGGGACAGGTATACACTCGCGCCCACACACACACACACACACACACACACACACACACACACACACACACACAGAGTCAGTGAGACACAGTGGCAATAAAAGAGAGAGGGCTGGATGGAAGTAGATTCCCTGGGAACAAAAGAGAGAAGAGGCAGTGAAAATCAAAAATACAGATGAATGGAGACCATATATAGGCTTAGGGTCTAGCCCTCTCATACCAGCAAACTTTAACATGTAGGTATATGGGAGGGCACATTTAGGACCAAAAGCTTAACCACTTGGGTATAAGGGAAAAAATCAGTTGGACCCATAGAATTTTTGAGCAGTTGAGATAAGGTGGAGACAGTGGCAGTGGGAAAGAAAGGCAAAAGGAGACAATTTAAGTGAGAGAAGAGACAGTGCCAGAGGGATATACTGTAAATCAGTGGGAGAAAAAAAGGGAGGTAATGGAAGAGAGACATACAAAAAAAAAGCAGTGGCAGTGAGAGGAAATACTGAATAAGAAGTCTTAACTACATAGATAGACTGGGTAAAAGGATTTAGAATGTTTTGTTATAATACAGCTTGAATATGTTCGTGTGCCCACAATTTTTGGTGAGAGAGGTGGAATAAGTATTGGGGCAGCTGGTTTGCTATATTTCTGTCAGTTTTGAGCAGAAACATATTTGCCTTTTTTATGCCCCAACAGGAGTATTTTTCTGCTGGTCCTTATAAATGTTTCAATGAAAGTTTAGCCTTGTTTGAGGTTTTTGCTATCTCCTGATAGATATGATGGAAACCAATCAAAATTATCTCATAGTCCTGATAATTCTAACTTAATACTGTTGTATGGTCAACAGTATTAAAAGCTTTGAACATGTCTAAAAGTGTGCCTTTCATACACTCATCCTGGTTAAGAGCATCAAGTGCTGCCTTCGTAACACTGCTGTGGCTGATTATATACTTCTATCGCTCCAGAAAATAAAGTATGACCCATATAGAATGTTATATTTAATCAAATAGATTAGTAATCTTTCATTTATAATTAATTCTATTGTTGTTTTAGAATGATGGTAGAAGAACAGTGGGTCTGTAGTTTTCTCTGTTTTCTGCAATTAGCAGAAGAAGAACTCATGCCTATTAAAAATACTCTGGAAAGTTCAATGATGTTGCTCACTAACTGTGTTTGTTACAGGAGTTTGTATTTTCAATGGCTATTATGTTGCTGTCATCAACAAACATAATGAACATAATTTTTTCCTTAATACCAACACAATGGGAGACTAATTCATTAATGTCATTCACAGTATTAGTCTGAGTAAGTTCTGTGCTCTGTATCCATTGTTTTGGCACACAGATTAGTATTCCATCTATGTCCACTTACATTTTCTTTATAGTTTTTGTGTCATTTTACTGTCTTCAAGCTATGTGGTTAACAACTACATCATTGTAATTAGAACATTGGCTCACTGTGACACTTCTTGGTGGAACTGGAGTATTTATTGGTCTGCGAGGACTTTCTAATACCTACTGTATTCATTTGTTTTTGTCAGACATTGCTAATGCTGTAGGTAGTCCTGGAAGGGTCATTTCAAAATTTATTAAAATAATGTTGCAAACTTTAAGAATTTTACATTTGCATTGTTTTCTCTATACACCTCATCTTGAATTTTGTTTGGAGTTTTCTTGAAAAAATCTTGACTTTGACTTTTAATGAAATTTTTTTGCATGCCTGCAGTTCAGGGACTTTCTTCCACATCAGACTTTACTGTTATTGTATGCTAGAAATGGTGTGTGATTCAAAAATCTTTTACAGTTTTACCACACATTTCCTGCCCATATTTGTGACAACGTGGTTTATTAACAGTGCTGTCATTATGATTACTCTTTTTGCCTTGTTGACCAACAGTAATATGCAAAAACTCTTCAAACTGAAATTCATGGCATTAGTTTTCATTATGTTCAATGTCACTTTATTGCTTATTGACCAATCGTAAACTTCCTTCAGAGCTTCATTTGCTTATCAGAAAAGAGAATTTTTTCACCACGAGTTACACTACTGGGAAAGTCAGTGATGTATATCAGGAATAGTATTGGTCCAAATATGCTACCTTGCGGAACCCCCTATGTTAATGTATTTTGGTTCTGATAAGTGTTTTACTAAATTTTAGATCTATCTGAAGTATGTGTTATCTCTACCCTTTGTACCCTATCTGCCAGGTATGATCGAAACCAGTCATTAACTACCCCTCTTATTCCTAATGCTTCTAATTTATTTGATAGAATCTTGTGGTTACAAGCCTTAGAAAAATCCAAAAATATGCCTGTGACTCACTCATCTCTGTCAAGAGCATAAAGTACTATGTTTATGAATTCTACTATGGCTGTCTCTGTATTTTTGCCACTTCAGAAACCAAACTGTGATTCGCTTGAAAGATTGTATTTATTTGGGTAATTTATTAATCTGTCTTTTAGAATTGCTTCTATTATTTTTGAAAATGTGACAGCAGGGAAATAAGTCAGTAATTTTGTATGTCTTCTGTGTTACCTTTCTTAAGCAAAGGTACAACTCTTGCCTGTTTTAACTGCTCTGAAAATGTTTCTGATTTGAAGGATTCATTTATTATATTTGATAAAGGGCCTTGTATAATCTCTATGCATTGTTTCAGTACACACATTGGTACTTCATCTAAGCCTACTGACTTTTTACTTTTTAGTTTCTGAACAGTTTTATTGACTTCATTCTCTGTGGTTGGAAGTAACATCATTGTATTTAGTGCAACATTATTTACACGTGTTATATTTGTTTTGGGGAAATAGTTTGCTACGTGTTGTGCATCATTTATTATCTTATCCCCCTTCCTTAGTAGTATGTTATTCTGCATTTCTTTGCTTCTCCCCATTTCCTTTTTTATAACATCCCAGACAGCTTTGCTTTTATTCTGTGCATTATCTGTTATTTTGTCATTAAATGACTCATTTGTGGCAATCAGCACCTTCCTCTAGATCTTTTTGTATATATGATAGGAATTTAAGAATTCTGGATCATTGCGATTTTTTTTTTCATGGAACTGAGGTATTTAAGTGTTTGGGAGGACTTCTTAATACCTGATGTTATTCATCTGTTTTTGTGAGTTGTTGATACAGACATGCGTACTTTTGGAAATGCCTTTTCAAAGTTCAATTTAAATAATGTGAAGAATTTAGAGAATTTGATATTCACATTGGTTTCCTTATTCATTTCATCCCAGCTTTGTTTTGCTAGTTCCTTTGAAAAATCTTTTATTTTGATTTCTGATACATGTCGTTTGTAGGCTTATAGTTTAGGGAATGATTCGTTGCCTGATTTTACTGTTGTTGTTTGACAGAGATGATCTGCTAGTCCAAGAGCTTTTACAGCTACATCACATTTTTCCCTGTCCATATTTGTGACCACATGGTCAATTACTGATGCAGTCATTGTACTAACCCTTGTTGCACTATTGACCAACAGAGACATGCCAAAACTTTGAAGGATATTTATGAGAGTGCTACTGGATTCATTTACGATATTAGTGTTGATGTTAATGTGCCCACACAGAATTATGTTGACCTTTGTACTTGAGACTTTGTCTAGAACTTCTGTTAATTTACTCAAAAAAGTGTCCACACTACCCCTGGGAGATCTTTACACACACAAAATGATTAATTTCTTGGTGGTGTCAAGACCTGTTAATTCAATAGCTGATATTTCAAAGTGTTTGTCCTCACTTGCTGTGCTGAGGTCATGTCTTGATTTGAACTGTGTTCCTTTTCTGATATAAATGCATGATACTCCACCCCTTGAAGCAGTTCTGCAGCAAGAGTTTGCCCTTTCATACAATGATAACACTACTTGTTGGATTTCTGTCTCTTTGTGCCAGTGCTCAGTAGCACAAACTACTGTGCAGTTCAAAGATTGGAGCTCAACTTCTAATAGTTGTATTTTATTTTTTATTGACTGCATGTTTTGATGGAGGATTGTTAAGTCTGTGACATGCCCCATGTTACTCCTTCCAATTGTTTGTTTTTCTTTGTGACATCTGGTATGTGTGCTATTTGGAGTGTTAAAATCTGTCTTGTGAGTGATTGTTCCAGTATTTTTTAAAGTACTGGAGATATTCTTTAGGCAGGGGAACCTGTTGTCTGGATTTATCCTAAAAAAGACTTACTTTTCCTACTCATGACAGTTCCTACCCATGACAGCAGGTATTTGGCCATGTGTTGCCCAAGATCCACCCCCTATACTTTCATGAATCAGCTGTACCAATCTTCCCTTCACAATCCTGTTTAGGTGTAGGCCATGCTGAGTGAAACCCCATCTGTTGATAGTCTCAATGGTCACCAGAGAAACATGAGCAAAGTTGGCTGCCCTCAGAGCCATCCCTAACCCCACATCGATTTGCCTCACAGCTCCATCAAGGTACAATAAAATTAGTTCTGGTAGTTCCTGCCTTGGCTATTTTTTGTCTAGCCATTTTCCTCTTCCTCTTCACTCTAAAAACAGATATCACTCATCAGTCACAGTCCTCTTCTCAGCCCCTTGTGACAGGGAATGAATTCTATCATTTTTGTGTCCTGCTACTGAAAGTCATATCATTCATTTTTTAAGTTTCCATTATTTTGCATAAAAGTGCTTTGTTTTGCCAAATCTTCATTTGTGTGAAAATGTTCCTGAACAAAATAAGGTAAGAGTAACCTTTCTAAAAATCCAATTTGAGAAATAGAGATTTATATTTTAAAGAAATGTATTTTAACTGGAATATATTGTTTCATTTCATATCAAATAACACAACAGCAGCTTAAGATGTTGAATACAAACATAAATCTGGTGCTTTAAAAAGACAGCTGAAAGAAGACAAATTGGAAAAAGTAGCTAAAGGTTGTCCAATTATTACAAAAGTTTTGAAGTATCTGGAACCAGAGGAGTTAAAAGATGTGCAGCTTCTCGATATGTCAGAACCTACAACAGCCGCTGACAGCCAGCCCTCATGCCCTGTTGTTCACTCAGTTTCAGTCCAAAAACATGTAAAACAAATCACACAAGAACAAGATAAACTGGCTTCTGAACAGTTAACTGAACCAAAGGAAACAAATAAGACAGAGATACTCCTACTGTATGTCAGGAAAGTAATGAAAAATGTGCTAATCCAGATGTTAGTATAAATACTGATGACAGCAACAGTTATATTTTGAATGAACCTGGTACTTGGCTTCCAGTGATGAGTAGTGAACATTGACAGGAAATAACATCATCTTATGCTGGTTACTCAGCTTTTCAGACCAAATCAGAGTCTTTTCCAACTTACCCTTCAGAGAAAGATTTCCATGAGACATTGCTGTACATGAAAACAGCAAGTAACTAATCAAGTAAAAAATTTCCACGTGAATTGTTAACATAGAATGAGTCAAAAACAGTATTCATTGCTTACCTTGTACCATTTTTAAATCAGACCAGAGTAAACTTTCAAAAGAAGGGTTTTATATTTGAATTGTGAATTGTGGTTTATTTGTGTCATAATATACTTAATCTAAATCATTTGAGTCAGGTACAGGAGACATGTTAAATTGTGAAATATTTTTGCCATAAACAAAGAATAGCTGATGTTAATGAACAGCATAATAATAATACTAATAATAATAATAATAATAATAATATTTTGTTATACACAATTACAATAAAATCAGATACTTAATTTTCCCTTGCTCAAATTATCATTTCATCCTCTATGAATTCTTCTACTGAATAGTGGCATTTCTCCCACAGAATCTGCTGTAGCCTCATTTTTAAAATATCTGGCTTCATCTTAAATATACTTTTGCCCATTAACTTGTCGTGTATTATCATTGCCATATACTATGGGCCCATGCAAATAATCTCAACTGGTGTGGGTAGCATAAAATTATTTTTATTTCTTATGTTATACATATGAAGATTCTCCTCAAATAATTTTGTCTACTGTGTAGGTATATGGAGAGAACAGTTAGAATTTGTATGAGGGTAATCCCAAAAGTAAGGTCTCCTTTTTTTTGTAAGTACATAGACCTGTTTATTTCTACAATGGTTTACATCTGATTTAATTTGATTTGATCTGATTTGATTTTTATTGATCCAGCTGTATCATACAGCACAAATTGTACAATTGATATTGGACAGGTCAAAGAGTAGTTACAATAATACATAGTATTAGCAAAATAGTAGGCAAATTAAAAATAGGTACCTATTACAATTAATTTTGTTACATATTCAGAAATTCACTGACAGAATAGAAACAGTTCTTTATTAGAAATGCCTTTAGGTTAGCTTCAAATATTGGATGATTTATTTCCTCTGGTATCTTATTGCATAATATTACATCAATATTAATCATGCTCCTCTGATAGCTGGTTGTTCTATGACATTTTTGATGTATTTTGATTTCCCTCTGGTACTATAGTTGTGTACATTTTTGTTCTGTAGCAGTTTGCCTGTTTTCAGGAGGTAGTCCATAGTGAACAAGATAGTTTCTAAATGAATAAACTTGGAATATTTAGAACACCAAGCTCAGTAAAATGGGATTTACAGGACTCTATCTTTTTAAGGCCACAAATTATTCTTAGAGCTCTTTCTTGCATTCTAAAAACCTTTACACTGTGAGTTGAGTATCCCCAGAAAATGATCCCATATCAGACTAGTGAGTGGAACTCCGCATAGTATGCCTGAAGTACTGTTGTTTTGCTTGTTGTAGCCTTTAAAATTCTTATGCCAAAGCACACACATGATAGTTTTCTAGACAAGTTATTTATATGTGTGTCCCACTTTAAGTCTTGCTGAACCCATAGAACCAAAAATTTTGTTACACTTACATTTTCTAGGGGATCATTTTTTAATTGTGCTTGAATAGACATTTGATTAGTTGGAGGAATTAAATGAAAATCGACGCACACAGTTTTTTCAGTATTTATAATGAGTTTGTTTTTGTGAAACACTCAGAAAGTCTTTTCATAGAGCTTTCTGCTGTGGACTGCAAAGTTTCTTGACTGGATCCATTGAGCAATATGCTGATGTCATCGGCAAACAGGATAGTTTTTGTGGGACTCATATATTCAACTAAGTCATCCACATAAACCAAGAAGAGTAGTGGACCTAAGATTGAGGCCTATGGTACACCATATTTTATTGGTAATTTGCTAGACAGAAAGGAGTTATTTCTTGTTTTATTCATTTTGTTGAATTCATACGGAAGTGATATTTTCTGCCTGCGGTTTTTTAGGTATGAACACAACCAGCTGTGTGCTATACCTCTTACTCCTCGTCTTTCTAATTTTTCGAGCAGGATGTTATGGTCCAGGACATCAAAGACTAGAAAAATACCTGCAGCTAATTTATGTTGATCAAGGGATTTTAAAACACAGTCTAAGAATTTGAAAATTGCTGTCTATGTAGATTTAGACTTTCTAAAACCATGTTGTTGTTCTGTAAGAGGTACGTATTTATTTATGAAACTTAAAAGCCAGTTGTAGAAGAGTTTTTCTAGAATTTTTGGGAAGGAACTTAACTGTGACACAGGTCGCTAGTTTGATATTTTTTCAGAAGAACCTTTTTTTAGCAGTGGGGAAACTTTTGCTATTTTAAAAATATCTGGAAACACACCAGTTTTTAAAGAGAGGTTCAAAATTTTTGCCGAGGGGTTTGCTGTGTGGTGAGCCTCTTTGACTACTCTACTCATAGATTCTTTTGTAGGCTTTTGAATAATCTGCAGATTCTTGTGTTACCCTATGTTACTTATGGCAGTACTGCAGAAATCTGTTTCTCTCACTGGAAATTTTTATGCCTTTAGTTACCCATTGATTATTATTGTTAGGTTTTCTGTTTTTACTACTTTTGGAAATGCTACATTAAAATAGTGAAGAAAGATGCTCTGAAAACTCATGTACATGCTATCAACATTGTTCTGAGTGGCGATGCTTTCCCAGTTTTCCTTTGACAGTAAGAGATTAAAAATTCTAATGTTATCTTCAGAAAAGGTTCTTTTTTCAACTACTTTTTCGGAACTGATACTACCTGTTGGCATTTCTATACACAGCAGCTGTGCCTCATGATCATTATAACCCATGCTCAATACTCTGCATGTGAATCCGTAATTTGTTTTTGAGATGAATATTTGGTCAATAATGGAATTTGTACATTCTGTTAATCTTGTTGGGCAGTGTATTGTGGGAATCATATTGAATGTGTTGGACATATTTATCAAAGCATCTCTGGTGTTGCTGTCTTTTGAAAAATCAATATTGAAATCCCTACAAAGCACTATCTTCATATTTAGTGTACCAATCCTGTTCAGCAGAACCTGTAGTTTATTAATGAAGACTGGTAGGTTTCCGCTTGGTGATCTATATATGTTAATAACTATGAAATTAAGCTCTGTCAGTTTAGTAATGTTGAGTTCAAATTCTTTTTCAATTGAGTCAATATAACTTTTACTGACATCACAGAACTTTAGTTGTTCTTTCTCAAGAGCCACCATGTTTGGAAAACTCTGGGCTAAAATGACTTGCTAATCTACATCCTGAGATTGAGGTTAATTTTACTTCGTCATTTCATAGTCAATGTTCAGTAATGCAAATTAAGTCTACATTTAGTGCATACTGGAGTAGTGCTTCCAACATGGAAATTTTATTTGTGAGTGACTGAACATTATGGTGTAGTATAGTTGAAACGGTTTCTGATTCTTTATCTAATGGCATTTCTAATACAGCACTTGACCTAAAAAAATTTCGGTATCTTTCTTGTGTGTGTGGCATCTGTCTGCTGGTGGCAATCAGCAGGTGAGTTAACTTCTGGAAGTTGTAGAAGTTTTGCTTCATCCACATCTGCCCTCTTCAGTTTAAACCATTTCGTAATTTTCGTTTGGCTGATGACTTGATTGTTTGTTTCTTGCCTAATTGGTTTAAACCACTTGGTAATTTGCGTTTGGCCAATGCCACAGCTTGTAACTCATCTAAAGCACTTCTTAATTTCCATTTGTTTGTCACTTATACTTTTTTCTTCACTCTTCTTCGAAATGCAAGTACATATTTTTTTGGCTAGTAATTTCTTTCCTGGTGTATTTAAATGAAGTCCATGGACTGTGTGGAACCTTTGCTCCAATCTGTTTATATCTACAATATCGACATTCCTAAAGTTAGTGCATATTTCAGTGATACACTCATTTGCAACATTAATTTCGTGGTTCACATAACCAGGGTGGTAAATCATGATGATGTGGGATGTTCACAATGAGTACATTTGTGTGGGTTAAATTATTTAAACATTTCCTCATTTCTGTAATAACCTTGTATCCCTCATTTCTACAGACATTGTTTGATCCTCCTATTAACACGGCGAAATCATCTTTATTCAAACTAGCTATGTCAGTTGATGTTGTTAGGTCTGTTATTTCACTCAGTGGAGCCTCTGGCTTTATGAAACCAGATGCCTTGAAACTGCATGTTCTCATCAACTTTGCAGAAATTTCATGGCCTTGACTATCACCTAACACACAGATTGTTTTGTGTTTCACACTTTTTGTAACCGGAGGATTTAAGGTTCTTCTTCTCACCTGACTAGTGTTGTTGTTTTCCCACATGTATTCTAAATGTTCTTCACTTTGCAGGTTCACTGGAGGTATGCTTTTTAACATAGTTTTCTTTCTTGCATTGAAGTCTGTGGTAGTGTAGGTGTGTGCACTTATTTTCGGAGTTTTTAGAATATCTCCTGACGCAGTATTTTCACTGTTTGACCTACTTACAATGAGCAATGGTTTGCTTACTTTGTTTTCCAACTTGTCAACCCTTTCCGACATGTTCACTGAATCCACAGCTGAAAGCACTTCAAAAGAGTTTTTTTGCACTAAATTTTCACTGTCTTTCAGATCTTTTACCTTTTTCCCTTCAGTCATTATCTTCCATTTTCCCAAGACCGGGCCTTCTTTCTTCATTAGCGTATCACGTTTTTCAGATTGTAGTTTACTTATTTCCACCTTTTGAGCGTCGATTGTAAACTGTAGATTGGATATCTCTTCGTTCAGCTTCAGTATTTCATTCTTACAACTTGCACACGTTTTCCTTTTACTACCAAAATTTATGTTTTTTGGTGGAGACACGTGATACACTTTCAACTTGGCCGCCATCTTGTACACATCAGTTTACTGCTTCAACGTTTAACTATTTTTTGACATAATAAACATTTCTGTCGATACATTTTTGTAGAAGCTGTGGCAGTTTTTGTATGCCCATGTCATACAGCTCACCCCCATTCTGTTCAGAAAGTTATGAACCTCTTCTTTCACCTCATTGTTGGAGCTGAATCACTTTCCAGCCAAATGTTCTTTTAACTTAGGGAATAGGTTAAAGTCACTGGGCACCTAGTCAGGACTATAGGATGGGTGAGTGATTATGTTCCACTGAAACTGTTGCAGGAGAGCAATGGTTTGCCAAGCGATGTGTGGGCACGCGTTGTCATGGAGAATGTGTACACCCTTGCTCAACATTCCTCTTCTCTGGTTCTGAATTGCCCATTTGAGTTTTTACAGAGTCTCACAGTACCTTTCAGCATTAATTATAGTCCCAGTGGGCATAAAGTTGACCAACAATTCCCCTTACCAATCCCAAAAAACGGTTGTCGTGACTTTACTGGCAGACTGTGTTTGTTTGAATTAACACGGCTTTGGCGAAGACGGATGCTGTCACTGGCTTGATTGTTGCTTGGTCTCAGGTGTAAAGTGGTATGCCCAGGTTTCGTCACCAGTGACAACTGAGTCCAGAAAGTTGTCCTGTTTGGCTGCAAGGTGGTAAAGAAATGTGCGGGAAGCATGAACTCGTTGCCGCGTGTGGTTCTCAGTCAGCATGCGTGGCACCCATCTTGCACACACCTTCTGGTAGTTCAATGTTTCCGTTAAAATTCTGAGAGTGGTGCTTTGGGAAACCTCAGGATCCAACGTGCAGAGATCATCCAGGGTGATCCGCCGGTCTTCGCGCATGCTTTGCTCAACCTTCAACACTGTCTCCTCAGAAACTGACGGTCTCCCGCTCCTTTGTTCGTCTTGAGTTTCGGTCTGACCAGCTGCAAACTCTCTACACGACTTACAAACATTTTTGACATCCATGCACGACTCACTGTACACTTCTGTCAATTGGCAATGGATTTCAATTGTCGCAGTGCCCTTTGCATTCAAAAACCAAATAACTGGGCGCAATTCGCACTTGGCGGTAGCATCCAATGAGAGCTCCATTCTCAATGGCTGTCAAGCCAAGACAGCACATCAGCACAGTGTGCGCATGTTTACCCACAGCACATGAAGCACTCTTCATAACATTGTGACCAACCACCACACAAACAGAGTTCTGTACTTATAAAAAAATAGGAGACCTTACTTTTCGGATTACCCTCGTAGTTTCCAAAATAATGGGTGACAAGTGTCTGTCTGTTGTGCAGTACACATGTACTGGACTATTATCTTTTACAGTTTCAGTATTCGATATACACTACTTGAACTTATCTAGAAAATTATCCCATATATAATGACATATTCAAAATAACTACGATAAGCAACTTTTTGTATATTCAAATCAGTGGTATTTGCTAATATTGCAAATGCAAAACTTCTTAGTTTATTTGATAGGAAGTCAATATGTGTATTCCAGCTTAAGTTCTTGTCCACATTTAGTCCCAGGAATTTGATCGTGTCAACTTCTTCATAGCTGGTTTGTTATGTTGCATTTTAAGTTCCACACAATTTGAATGTTAGGTTTTGAAATGTACTGTATGGATTTTTGCAATGTTCAGTTTCAACCCATTTAACTGGTACCAGTTTTCTAAGGTATCCAGTGTGCTTAAAATGGAGCTTGGAATTTTTTCTGCGTCATCATCTTCAATTAAAACAGAAGTATCGTCTGCAAACAGAACTAATGGGGAATTTATATTCATGGGTAAGTAATTTACATAGAACAGGAACAGAAATGGCCCCAAAATGGGGTCTCGAAGTACACCTTGTGATACTGTACTCAATTTAGAATAATAATTGATTGCATCTGAGGTGACAGCTACCTTTTGGTTTCTGTTGTGTAAGTATGATGTTAGCCAATTTAGAGTATTGCCCTTAATCCCATATTTGTCTAATTTGTAGATGAGCACCCTACAAAAGACTGTACAGGGAGTTATCAGTGCATGAAAAAGCTCTCAGCATTGAAAACACTAGGTAGAGTGAAAAACTCTTCAAATGTTATTGAAAGGACATGGTGTTGACAGTTACCTTTGATAGATTATTAATTCTGGAGCAATATGATGGAAAACTATATTACAAAGTATTCTGGACACAGCATTTTCCTTAAGTAGTAGAGTTGTAGCTTTCCAAGAGAAATATACTCAGGTTGTTGATGCCCACAATGGAAATTTTTGGGGAGTATTGGAACTGATTGGAAAATCTGATGAAGTAACTCATGAGCAAATAGCCAAAGTAAAAGAAAACCAACTTGTGAAGAAAAGTATGACAGGTCAAGCTCACTATTTATCGTAGTACTTTCAGAATGAATTTATTTCTTTATATGGTGAAAAATTATTGAAAACCAATTTACGTCATTGAGAAGAGTCTGTCTCCTACGGAATTATTGTTGCTGCAACTCTTGACATTTCCCACCAGGAGCAGGATTTACTGATTCTCTGTTACATACTTCAAAATTTAGAGAAAAAGTCATTTGAAGTCTTTGAATCAATCAATGAATTTATAAATATTAGTGGAAGACAGGAGAGGCCATAACTGATTAAATACTGGTCAATATAGAAACTCTTGGAGTACCACTTGCAGAATGTTGTGCTCAGTGATAATGGCTTGAACAGTTCATCAGCATATAATTTGAGGTGTGCCCTGTCAAAGGAGCACTTGTGTCTTACAGCTCAGGACTGTCATGAAGTGGTGAGGTTTACCTCTTGGAGAGTGTGTTTACTCAACAACATAAAATGTTGAGTTCTTTTGTTATAACAATTTGTTTGTATATATTTCTAGTTTGAACAGCATGTATATATGGAGATTACCAAGGCATGATAACATTCCCCATTCTCCCTCCAAACTGTACTCAAACAATAACACTGATAGAACAAAGCTAATATTATCCAATGCCTTAACAAACAAGTCGTAAACGAAAATAGTGCTGAAAATCAGATGCATTTCCTAGACAACAACTGTGATGGGTATTATGAAATAGTTAAGTCAGTGTTGTTGATAATTCTTCCAGGTTGTATGGCCGTGGTCCATGGAATACTTCTATTCCTAACGTTTCGTCCAATACTACAAAACGTTAGGAATAGAAGTATTCCATGGACTATTGCCATATAACCTGGAAGAATTATCAACAACAGTACCATCCAGTCGTGAAAGCCTTCATTGTATAAGTTAAGTCAGTAACCATTAAATTTTGGGGATACTGCATAACTTACAGACATTAATAATTTGTTCATAAACGAATGTTTGTTGATGACATGAGGACTTTAAGTGAAGTACTAAGTTCACCTGCATCACACAAAACCTAAGCAATGTCAGTGCAGGCCTAAAACTGGTTCACGTACAATACTTTAATACTTAATCTTACAAAATTTAAAACAATGTAGACTAACAAACAAGCAACTCCTTGTTCTTCAGGTTCTACAGTTCAGTGTAAATTGTGACATCTTCAATAATTCTCCACCATTTACCACAATCAACTCTTGAGCTTTCCATTCCCTGCAGCCCATTTTCTGCAGGTCTTCTGTGACTCCATCTATCTGCATAGTTCTCAGTCAACTCTGTACTCCTTGACCCTTTGGATTTCCATCCAATATACTTTTTTACTTCCGTGTCACTTATCCATGCCATGTGCCCAGTCTGGCTGATATCACTATTCTTCTAATAGGTGAATCTTTATATACGAGGTGTGACTGGAAAGTTTTAAGAATGGATCTGCTACTGCTTATTGGTTTGGCAGGCAGGTACAGGGAGGGTGGGGAGTGAGTCATTTCCTTTTCCTTGAACTCCCTCTGACAGGAAATTGCTTTTCCTTTATTCAGTTCATTGTGGCAGCTGTTTGAGTGTGGGTCTATTAGGGCTTGTTGCCAGATTCTGTCTTCATGAAAATGGACGTAAAAATGGAGTAACAAGTTTGAATGAAATTTTGTTTTAAAACTGGGAAATCAGCTTCTGAGACTTATGAACTATTAAAAACAGCTTTTGGAGATAACTGTATGAGCCAGTCAAATGTTTTAACCTAGTTCAACAGATTTAAAAATGGCCAAGAATTATTTGAAGGTGAACCACAGTCCGTTTGTCCTTCCACCTCAAAAATGAATGAAAATGTTGTGAAAGTTCACGACTTAATGCACTCTGATCATAGACTTACAATTAGAGAGGTGGCTGATGAAATTTATTTAAGTTTCTATGCAGTTCAGTCAGTTTTAAATGAAGATCTGAATATGTATCGAGTGTCCGCAAAATCACTTCCAAGTGTTTTCAAGTGACCAGAGACAATACCAACTCGAAGTGTGCCAATAACTGATTAATCAGACTAAAAATGACATGGATAAGATCCTGAAACCAAAGTGCAGTCTTCACAGTGGAAGATCCCAGGTTCACCAAGACCGAAAAAAGGACGGCGAAGTCTGTCGAAGATGAAAACAATGTTGGTGATTTTATTTTATTTTTTTTTTTTTATTTTATTCTACCGGTATTGTGCATCATGAATTTACCTCTGGAGGACAGACAATTAACCAGGAACACTACAAATGTTTCCTTGAGCATTTGTGCAAAAATGTGTGGAAGAAAAGGCCTGCATTGTGGAAAGACAGGAGTTAGGTGCTACACTATGGCAATGCTCTGGCTCATCGTGCCTTCTCCATCAGTGAATTTTTGACCAAATATCAAATTCCTGTGCTTCCACAACCGCCATATCCCCCTGATTTGGCCCCTGTGGACTTCTACCTGTTTCCTAAACTGAAATTTTCACTGAAAGGGAAGCAGTTTAACTCAATTGAAGACATCCAGGCAAATACGGAGAGCGTCCCTAACACACTTTGGAAAAAAAAATTCCAGGAATGTTTCCAAAAGTGGAAACACGGTTTGAAGTAAGTGTGTTCAGTCAGATGGGGACTATTTTGAAAGAGATTCATCACAGTAGCATGTAAGTACCACCATTGTACCATTACAAGCCCATTCTTAAAACTTTCCAGTCACACACTGTATAATGTACACTTCATTATTGTACCATCACCTCCATTTTCCTCTTTCACAGGTTGCCCCTACAATTCTTCAAAGTAACTTTCTCCCACACTCATCTAGCATTCCATTATTTTTTGATATTAATGAGCCAGTTTACAGGCATAAGTAAGCACTGGTTTTATAAGTATTTTATAAATCGTTAATTTGTTGATATTACTTACAGCCTCAAGAAATTTTTGATACAGAATAGGCTCTGTTGGCTGCTATTCATTCTAACAAACAGGTAACAGAGATACATAAAATCTTATACTAGCTTTAGAGCTCTTGTTTCTTTCTCTTATACACACAATCAGACACACACCTGTATGCACACATACTGCAAGACTGTGGATTAATAATAGCAGCTGCCTGAGAAGATGTATGTGAGGAGAGGGGTAGGGAAGGACACAGGCGATGTGTGTGGAGGGGGGGGGGCGGAGAATTGGATAGCGTGAGGGAGGTATTTTGACAGTGACTCGGTCGCTGCACGACAAGACAAAGCAAGTTCAGATGGTAGAATATATAAGAAGCAGAGAGAGAGAAAGGTGGGGAAAATCGAGGAGATGAGGAGGGAGTGGGAGACAGAATGCCCACATGGGGGAGGGGGGAGGGAGAATGATGAGAGAAGGCAGTACATG
Organism: Schistocerca serialis cubense; assembly: GCF_023864345.2. NCBI lineage: Eukaryota > Metazoa > Arthropoda > Insecta > Orthoptera > Acrididae > Schistocerca > Schistocerca serialis. The sequence continues at coordinate 119,255,274 of NC_064642.1, read as the reverse complement.
ATTTGGACAGGTAAGAAGTGATGTGGACTGAAGAGATAAGAAGAAAGTTAAGGTGAAGCAGTGGGAAATAGATTAGTGGAGTTTTATGGGGATTGCGCGAATGCAGGATATGCTGGAGCAAAAATTCCTATCTGTGTAGTTCAGAGAAGCTTGTGATTGGAGGAAGTAACCAAATGGACCACTTAGCTAGTCAGCTGTTGAAATCATTTGTGCTGTGGCATGCAGCATGTTTGGCAACTGGATGGTTAAATCTGCCGTTTGGAACAATTTGGTGGTGACAGACAGTTGGTTACCTGTCATGCCCACACAGAATGTTGCATATCTTATACCTGGATCAACCACAAGGGAATGACCCATGACAATCACACTTATTAGCAATGGAAGATATTCTGTAGGTTGGGTGAGTGGCAAAACAAAACTTTTGGTGATAGTAGGATTTTGAGCAGGATATCTTTCATCTCAGGGCACAATGAGAGGTAGTCAAAGCCCTGGTAAAGGTTGTGGTTGAGCTTTTGAAGGCCAGAGTGATGCTGGGTGAAGAGAGGAGTGCTGCTAGGTGGCTGCTTAACAAGTTTACTGGTTAGAGGTGCGGATGACATGGGAGATTTGATTATGGATGAGCTAGATAGGATATTGTCTGTCAGCAAAGGCTCTGGTAGGGTTACTGGTATGTATTGATAACTCCTGCTTTCCACTACAGATCTGTCATCTGTGGGTGGTGACTCTATAAGGAAGAGACTTTTTGCCATGGAACATATGACAACTGTCAAGTGAAGATACTGTTGGTGTTTGGTGTGCTTGATATGAACAGACATATTTATAGACATCTAGAAATGTGGTGCGTTAAGTTGAGAATGACAAAGTGAGATGGATTTGGTGGTAGGTGTTGAGGTAATGGAGGAAATAGCAAGAGGTTGCCCATGGGGGTGCTGGGGGTTTCGGGTGTTAGGAATCCCTCTCCCTTCTCATGCCAGCAACTCCCCACACTCTTCCTACCATATTGTTATGGGGACATTCTTGCTTTGTCAGTGAAATTCTGAAAATTCAAAAAAATGTTATCAGAATAATGAGCAAAGTTAAGCCCAAGGAACACTGCCACCCCTTCTTTATCAAGCACATGATATTAACTGTTGTGAATCTATACATCTACACAGCACTGCTTTATGTCAAAAGCAACTTAAATGAGTTCGACCCAGAGAGAACATACATCCCCACAACACCAGAGACAAACTGGACTTCGACACACCAAAACACAGACTCACAAAGACTGCAAACTCACACAAAATAATGAGTTTAAAACTCTTCAATAAACTTCCAGCATCTGCTCGGTCACTGACCAGTAATATTTCCAAACATAAGATTTATGACCGGTTACTCAAACACCCATTTTATAAGATAACAGAATATTTTGAAATAATCATTGACATTAGTATATAAGAATATTCCTAAAAGAAAAGGAATTAAATTGTAAAAACTTTATTGTAAAGTTATTGTTAATTGTATATTTAATGTTCAGACCTGTTCTGCTGTAAGTGGTCAGTGGTGAATAAACTGAATACTGAATACTACTCCCAACACTACTACTACTTTTTACTACCCCGAAAACTTCACGAACCCTACCCCACAGGAGTTTTTGAAATATTCTGATAACCTTATCAGTGTCTTTATTGACACAGTATCCTTGCCACCTCATCCATAAACAGATCACCTCTGTCACTAATAAACATGTTAAAAGTATTCCTACGGTCACCTTGTATCACCTTAGCCTTGAAAAGTTGAACACATCGTTCACCTGGGACTCGACTAACTCTTGTTGAGCCCTGAGATTGAAAGTATCCTACCTAAATTGTACCTACATCACCCAAAATTGTGTTCTGACACCCATCCAATCTATAGAATATCCTTGTCCATTTGTATTCCAGTCCTCCTCCCAACTGTGATTGATCTAAGTGCAAAACCTGTCCCACTCTTCACCTCTACCACAGCCCTGTCACAGTCATTTCCTAGCCTACAAAGGTCACGCCACACATGAAAGCTGCTAAGTTATATATCATTTATTGTATAATTACTGTGCAGCATTCTGTGTGGGCATGATAAGTAGCCAACTGTCTACTCACATGAATGGTCATTGCCAGACTGTGGCAAACCCCAAACTTAACTACCCAGTAGCTGAACATGATTCAGACCACAACATAAATGACTTCAACAGTTGCCTCACTAAGTGGGCCATTTGGTTTCTCACTTCCAGCACTAGTTTCTCTGAACTACACAGATGGGAATTATTGTGAATTCTCTCTCATAGTCCCTCAGGCTTAAGCCTCCTCTAACCCATTTCCCACTTCTGATCTTACTTTTCTCTCTTCTTTCTTTTGTCCCCACCACTCCTTTCCTGTCGAAATTGTGTACTGGCTTCTCCCACCACTCTTCCTCCAGCCTCTGTGGGGATTATTTCCCTTCATCCCTCTCCCCTTATCACACCCTTATTTCTGCTTTTTCCACCCCTCTCTCTTTCTCTCTTCACTCCTTATCTCCTTCATCTCCACCTTCTCTCCTCCCCTCCCATCTCCTTTTTTCTAAACCTTATATACTCTATCCTCTGAACTCCTTTTGTTTTGTTGAGCAACTGCTGAGTCTTCTGTCAAAAGACCTGCCTCACATCAGCCTGCTTCTCCCTCCTCATTGCCCTGTGCTCTTCCCTGCCCCCTTCTCACCTTGATCAGACCATGTAACTGCTTTTGATAATCAACAGCCAAGTCTCATTGTTGGTGTGTAATTTTGCTGTCTTTGTGTTAGTGAGTATGAATGTGTGTACTTTTCCTATAGAAAGAGCAAGAGCTCAGAATATAGTATAAACACTGTTGTGTGTTCCTATGCATGACACATGAGTCAGTTATAAATGAATACTTGCCTTTCCTGTATTTTACATATTATTCCATCCAGAAATTTCTGTTTTTGATATATATTGCTTTTTTAGCTCTTTTCCACCCCATTTCCTATTACCTCTGTTACTATCATTCTTCACTTCTACTACTCATTTGCCCATTCTTTATTCCTTAATATGTCAATACTTTTTTTTCCTCTACAGTACTTGCTTCCAGACCACACTGGCTATCCTTTATTGCGCAATTTGTATGCCCACTATTGTAATGCCCATCATACTGTAAATACAGTAGAACAACTCCCTACTCTTACAGTGACAACTATTTTTGACTTCTAATCTCAGTGCTGTTATTAACACAGTCTCCACTAGTGACTCATGCTGCCAAACTTGACCGTTAGTCGGTAATGCATATTTATGTATGATTGTATCGTAGCTACCAGATGTGTGTATTTATTATGGCATGTGAGAATTTGTGGTCAAACATATCTGTTTATGAGTGAAACTACTACTTTCTGCTTCTTTGAAACATTTTATGATCTTCCTTCTAACTTCCCGCACACCACAACACAACACAAATGACTTCCACAGCTTCCTCACTAAGTGGGCCATTTGGTTACTTTCAGCACTAGTTTCACTGAACTACTGAGATGGGAATTATTGGGAATTCTCTGTCCAGCATATCCTACCCTCTCATAGTCATATCCAGTACCTACCATTTATTTCCATTATAACACCTGAAACATTCATTTTCACCTTCTTATCTACACTTTGTTTTAAGTTTTTTTCAGTCACTCTCTTTGTCTCTTGACCATCCAGCCATGAATCCCTGATAATTCTATTTCTAAAAATTCTGAAAACTCTCCTTTGCCCTAGCAAAACTCCAAGCACACATCCTCTTTCGAAAATCTTGTCTGGCACATGGTATCCAACATAATGGACTTACTATTGAAATTGGCATCTCGAGCTGTCACCCATCCTACCACAATAACCTTCGCCTTTTCCAAATCCATCTGTCCCTCACATTCACCAATCTAGCCCTTCACAATCATATAATCCAAGCTCAAACCACACTTCACAGCCTCTACTCCTGTGCAAAATCCTTTTACTCTGTGATGACAACTTCCTGAATGGTATTTCTGCAATAGAAACAGCTTTCCCTGCACCACCTGTGGAAGTTGTTCCATCTACTCCTGTCCTGTGCCAACATGGGATTACCTACAACCAGGAAAGAGACTACCAGTCTGATAAAATTTCCCCCCCACCCCCACCCCACAAACATAATTAAACTCTCATAGCTCCCCTTCCATTGCCCTGATGGCTTATTCTGCCTTTCAAATCCCCAAAAACTTCCTTCACTCTCAGACACAAAACAACTCAGAAACAAACTGCTGCTTGACACTCATCCCATGACGTTGTTTTCTACCTGTCTCCCAAAACTCTGACCCCTGCAGAAGTGTCCATTCTTTCTAAAGCCATCACCTGTAATTCTAAGCCTAAGTTGAACCATCCCACTTTTTAAAAGATTTTTATTTCCTTGACTCATTTTTGAAAGTGGAAACAGTTCTTTGCCACACACTCTGCTCACAACAGCCAACCAAGACACCATACAGAACCCTTTTTTAAAATGGTTCCACCCTCCCTGCAACCATGATTCTCCTCACTTTCCATCCAGTCATCCCCTGGTAACCTTTCAGGTATTCCTCACTTCTGATCTGGCCTCACCTTCCTATCCTATGAGTCCAACATCACTCCCATGGAGCACACAGCTATCCGTAACCTGAAAACTAATCCAGGCCTAATCATTGTTCCCACAGACAAAGGCTCCACCACAGTAGTAATCAAATCACATGACTATGTGGCTCAGGGACTCCACCAAATTTCTGACACTTTTGCATACACAACTTGAAATCATGATCCCACCCTAGAAGTGCAACAGGACCTCCAGCAGGTCCTCAAGGCCTTAAGTCCATCCTAAAACCTGACCCCTGAATCCATCTCCCTTCCTACACCAGCAAACCCCCATACTCCAATCTTTTATCTACTCAGCAAACTCTACAAAGACAACCCACACAGGTCTCCCTGCTGGTTGTCCCATTGTTGCTTGGTGCAATGCTCCTACAAAATGAACCTGTGCTTTTGTTGACCAACACATCCAAACTAATGTCTGTAACTTGCCATCCTACATTCAAGACACCACTCACTTCCTATAACACATTTCCACAGTTCTTGTCCCGTTACCACCAGTGTCCCATGGAGTTCACTGTGTATGCAACATCATTATTCACCAACATCTCCCATGCCCACTACCTTTCTCAGCATCCCCCTGATGCCAAACTCACCCTGCTTTTAGTCAACCACATCCTGATCCACAATTACTTCACTTTTGAAGGCCAAATCTATCAACAAATCTGTAGTACTGCCTTAAGTATTCACATGACACAATCCTATGCCAACTTATTTATTGACCATCTGTAAGAATCCTCCCTATCTAGTCAACACACAAAATCCCTTGTCTTATTCAGATTTACTGCTGTCATCTTTATGATCTGGACTCATGGCAGGACAATCTTTGCTCTTTTCACCATAACCTCAACTCATCCTACTCCCAAATGCACTTCATATGGTCCTTCTCAACACAACAAGCCACCCTCCGAGATGTCAATCTCCACCTCTCAGATAGCTTTGTAAATACATTTGTTCATTCAAGATAGCCTTTATTGACAGACAGTATCCTATCCAGCTCATATATAAACAGGCCTCCCATGTAATCTCCTCATCTGACTCTAGTAAACCTGTTAACCAGCCGTCAACCAGCACTTCTCTGATCACCTTGGACTTGGAAAGCTGAAACACATCCTTCACCAGGGCTTCAACTACCTCTCACTATACCCCAAATTAAAGATATCCTACCCCAAATCCTATCCACATCACCAGGGTTGTGTTCTGCTGCCCACCCAACCTACTGAACTATTTCAGTCCTGCTCCCAATTGTGTATGTCATGGGTCATCCCCTTGTGGTTGATCCAGGTGCAAGACTTGTCCCATACACCCAACCACCATCTCCTACTGCAGCCTTGTCACAGGTATTTTCTACCCTGTAAAAGGCAAGGTCCCATGTGAAAGCAGCCATTTTATATATCAGCTATTCTACAATTAATGTCCAGCATTCTATGTGGGCATTGCAAGAAACCAACTGTCTATTCACATGAATGACCACTGTCAAACTGCAGCAAAGCACAGATTTCACCATCCAGTTGCTAAATATGCTACGCACTACAACACAAATGACTTCAACAGCTACTCCAGTACATAAGCTAATTTGGATAGTCCCTTCCAGCACTAGTTTCTCAGAACTACACAGATGGGAGTTCTCTCTCCAGCATGCCCTGTGCTCACACACTCATCCTGGCCTAACATCCACTAACCTGTTTCCTACTGTCTCACCTTACCTTTTCCATTCTTTCTTCTGTCTGCACCATTCCTTCCTTATCCAGATAGCGTTCTTGCTTCCCCCAACACTCTTCCTCCCCACCCCTCTCACCAAGCAAACATTCCCTTTTTCACTTACTCCCTCCCTTATTTTTACTTTTATTGTGTCTATTGTTCCGTGTGGCACCCAAGTTTTATCCCCTGTGACAATATAAGCAAAAAAGTCACCTTTCTTTTCATAGTGTTGAAGAAATGACAGTGCTGTGGGCAAACATTTGTTTTCTGTTCCTCCATCAACTGCTTTGGCATCTATCTTGCACACACTTTGTGAAAACCAAGTCATCAGATGGCAGTTTTATGCAGCAGTAGGCAAGTGGGAGTAAACAAGAAGTATCTGAAATTGTGAAGCGTCAGTTCTGCAAAATTGTTTGGTAAGCACTTTCATAAGTTCTGGCATTGGTAGGAATGATCAGCCACTATATTCATTGTGCATACTGATTTGTCTTAAGTGAACTGCCTGTTGCCTGTTGTTTCATCTGAACTTACTGCTGCTCACCGTGTCAGGTCCAAACAGTCGGCATGATTGGTTGTTGAACTGTCCTGGCATTTGATTCTCTGCATGCAGAAATCTAATAACAGCACAAAGCTTGTAGTTGCTGCCAATTTCTCCTAAAACTGTGAAATAACAATGCCATTACAACACTGAAACTGTACAACATTACTGCCTAACACCCACCTCTACTATGACACATACAAATTTCAAACCATCTATTAAACCAAATGGAACTTACGTTCTACATGCAGTTTCTACCAACTGCTACATTTTGTAAACTTTCACTGACCCCACATCACTAAAGATTCTTGTTCATGTTGTTATCTACAGAACGTGATGGGCAGATGAGTGAGTGATTTCCTTTTCTTTTTGCTTTCAGGGGAGTGAAACCATTGAAGAAATCCAGTGAAGAACAGTAGGATCCATTATCATTACATTGAATTCAGAGAATACAGTTCAGTTTCGTATCATAACTAAAATAAGAATGGATCATTTATAATAAAATTACATACTCTGTAGTAAAATTACTGCTAGTATGGGTGAAATAATTTTTTTACAGACAATTAGATAACCATCAGAAATTACAAATAAATAGGAAAATACCTGTTATTTTTAAGTGACTGCTGTAGATTTTTGTGTTTGTCATGGATATCAGATTTTCACAAGTATGCAACAAAAGCTTTTTTTTCCTGACCTGTAACATTTCTATATCCAGTGAATGTGTTATCTCCTTTCAAAATCGAAAGAGGTGACTTGCTAGCGATGGGTTCAAGATTTTTTAATTAAACGGAAGATGTAGATGTTAACAGAAAACAAGAATAAATGAAGCTGAGACTGTTTTCTGTTACAGAAATTCAAAACTGGCAAGCACATAATAAAATACTTGGTTCATTGATATATGAAGATAAGTAAATGAAAAGCGAAAAAGGTGCTGTAATAACAAATGTAATTGTTTTTAACTGAGACAATAAAATGAAAAAAGTCTTTGCATGCCCCATGTATTAAAATAATAAAACCCTGTAATTTTTTTGTAAGAGCAATAAATAGAGGGATATTTATAACTGGCTTTCCTGGAAGGCACTTGGTAGCAGTAATTAATCTGACTTAATTTCTGTAGAAATAAAGCAGAATAATCTTCATTAATCAAATGTTATATTGAGACCTAAATAAATGCTGATAAAAATGATTGACAATCTTTCTTACCAATAATTTTTATTATTTCACATTCATAAAATTACATAGCTCCAGAAAATTAATTTGAAATTATTTAATACTGTGATTCCTTAACTCTTAAATTTGACCAATTTTGGCAAAATAACAAGACAGAGATCTTGATATTTTTACAATCTCATACAATAGTTCATTTTTTATTTACAAAATAGATAAATGTGGAAACTGCTGTACATTAATCAGAAGTCAAAATCAGTAGAAAGAATATTACTATTGTTTTCAAGTGAGAGTTAAAACTTCAATTGGAAGCTGAAGATTTGAATAATTCCAAAGGTGTCAGCATTGTAGCTAATGTTGCATAGACTTCTTCTTGCATCCATCACAGCATTTAATCTTCAGGGAATGACTTTCACTCATATTCCACAAGCACCCTCATGTCCATGCAGTATTATTCATACCATTTTCATTTAGATTAAAATGAATCTTTTTTGCTGCTTTGCTTTTAGCAGGTTTTGTCATTTTAGTGGCTGGCATGTAGCTGCACTTGGTGGGATGCACATTTAATTGTAAATTTGATGGTTGGTGTTGATAAATGTTGAAGCACTCATTAGTAATGATTGAAATAAACTCACCATCAAACTGCAGGCTCTGTAATACCAAACTATAAACTACCAATACCCACCATGCCATGAAAATAGTCTGATGGAAAAAAAGTTATTAATCCAGTATGAGAATAATTGTTCAAACACTTAAGTAAAGATGTAAGTTTCACCCTTTGATGTTGGAGACATATATTAGTATATTCCTCAATAATTGACAAATGTCACTAATTAATTAGATGATGGATTCTGAGCAAATAATGTGTCAAATACGAAAGACCACCACCATGAAAACAGTAGCTACTCTGGTAATTAGAAAACTCATAACACAAACATATTATTTCCCATTTGGCAACTAAATCAGAGCATAAACCCTTTAGTTACAAAATTTTGCTGCTGCCATCCTTTCTTCAAAATCCTTTGGCTGAAGACCAAAAACTTTTTCATTATTCCATTCAGAAGTCACTTGAAAAGGCATGGGATCATGTTGGAATTTTGGGTTATTTGCATCTACATGATATTTCCCATACACCCATAATCATAATTCTTATTGTTCTTCACCATATACACTGAATAGAATCTGTTTCCTGATGCACAATGCATTTAGGTGGCTCTGACATTTCACATTTGTATTGATTTTATATTTGTGTTTATATTGATTTGGATTTCACAGTTAGTCATTGTCAGTTGACACAAAGCATCTGATCTTCAGAGATTTGATTTTGTTCTGTTCATATATTTTTGTCATCATGAACAGCTCATTTGATGTTTTCATTCAGTGTTATTTGCTTTGACATTTATAATATTTTCTCTACACACAATTATGTGTGTTGTTGAGGGGTGGATGTCTTTACTCCCTGGAATCTTAAAACTTGCTTCCCCATTTGGGCACATCTCGAGGAAAAGCAAGGGTAAACACCAAATGAATCCTACAATCTTCAGTTATATAATTATTGCAATGATATTTGCTTGCATTTGATGTCAATGTAGTAAACAGAAAAAGGATTAAATGTTGTCAAGTGAACTCTTGAAGATGTTACCAAAAATGTTGCAGTTCATTTCAGTTGCATATCAACATGTCCCCCCATGAAGCATACACCTCACCACAGTGGAGTGGCTTATGTGCCTCAACAATTGGATAGCTGTACCATAGGTGCAACCACAGTTAAGGGGTATCTGTTCAGAGACCAGACAAATGTGTGGTTACTGAAGAGGAGCAGCAGCTTTTTCAGTAGTTGCAGGGGCAACAGCCTGGTTGCTGTATGTCTACATCCACAGAGATACTCTGCAAGCCACCACCCTCTACCACTATTTGTCATTTCCTTTACTGTTCAACTCACAAATGAGCAAGGGTGAAATGATTGTCTGTATGCCTCCCTATGAGCAATAATTTCTCATATCTTATCTCCTTGTCATTATTCACAGTGCATGTTGGTGACAGTAGAATCATTCAACAGTCAACTTCAAATGCTGGTTCTCTAAATTTTCTCAATAGTTATATGTCTGCTTGTGTCTGTATATGTGTGGATGGATATGTGTGTGTGTGCGCGAGTGTATACCCATACTTTTTTACCCCTAAGGTAAGTCTTTCCGCTCCCGGGATTGGAATGACTCCTTACCCTCTCCCTTAAAACCCATATCCTTTTGTCTTTCCCTCTCCTCCCCTCTTTCCTGATGAGGCAACAGTTTGTTGCAAAAGCTTGAATTTTGTGTGTATGTTTGTGTTTGTTTGTGTGTCTATCAACGTGCCAGCGCTTTCGTTTGGTAAGTCACATCATCTTTGTTTTTAGATATATTTTTCTCAATAGTGTTCGCGAAAAGAATGTCATTTTCCCTCCTGTGATTCCCATTCAAGTTCCTGAAGCATCTCTGTAACACTTACATTTTGGTTGAACCTACTGGTTACAAATCTAGCAGCCTGCCTCTGAATAGCTCTGATGTCTTCCTTCAATACAACCTGGTATGGATCCCAAAAAGTTGAGCATTACTCAATTGTAGGTCACACCAGTGAACCACTCTTTCCTAAAATTCTCCAAATAAACCAAAATCAACATTCATCTTCCCTAGCACAGTTCTCACATGCTTGTTCCACCTCATATCGCAGTGCAACATTATGTCCAGATATTTACCGAGCGAGGTGGCGCAGTGGTTAGCACTCTGGACTCGCATTCGGGAGGACGACGGTTCAATCCCGTCTCTGGCCATACTGATTTAGGTTTTCCGTGATTTCCCTAAATCGCTTCAGACAAATGCCGGGATGGTTCCTTTGAAAGGGCACGGCCGATTTCCTTCCCCATCCTTCCCTCACCCGAGCTTGCGCTCCGTCTCTAATGACCTCGTTGTCGACGGGACGTTAAACACTAATATCCTCCTCCTCCTGTCCAGATATTTAAATGACTTGACTGTGTCAAGCAGGACACTAGTAATACTGTATCCAACAATAAAAGTTTGATTTTCTTACTTATCAGCATTAACTTACATTTTTCCACATGTAGGGCCTGCTAATGGTCTTGTATCTTCCTATAGTCATTCAACTTTGGCACCTTACCAACCATAGCATCTTCAGCAAACAACCACAGATTGCTGCCTGACCTGTCAGCCAAATAATTTAGGTATACAGAGAGAAACAGCAGTCGTGTCACACTTCCCTGGGGCACTCCTGGCAATACCCTTGTCTCCAATGAACACTCACCATTGAGGTCAAAATACTGGTTTCTGCTATTTAAGAAGTCTTCAAGCCACTCACATATTTGTGAACTTATTCCCTTGCTCATGCCTTCTTTAACAGCCTGCTATGGGGCACTCTGTCAAATGCCCAAATGCTATCAGGCAGCAGCAGCTGGCCAAGACACACACAGCAACAGGGAAGTAACCAATTTTGTGACTTTTATGAGTTCCTAACCAGGAGCGAATTGTATAATTTCATCTGCTTGCTTTGGTAGTTTAGTTTCTTCAGTTTCTGCATGTTAACTTAATATCTAATAGCCAGAATTCTCACTTTATTGTTTGTGTCGGAAAGTAAACTGATTTTGTGGCATATTACAAATTCCTAATCAGGGACAAATTATTTAGTTTCAGCTGAGTGCTTTGGTAGTTATGCTTTTGAAACTCTGCATTTTAAGGTAATTTATTAGATGAGTTCCTGCATTTTTGTCAGCATCTACAATAGAGTTCCACAGCACATGCTGATAGTCCATTATCTGGGTAGTTCAGTTTTCCGTGGTCTTTAGTATGGATAGGGACGGTGATTGTTGTGTTGGTTATACTTCACTCTTAGCTCCAGGCTGTGATGGCTTTCGTAACAAAGCTTGAAGCTGCAGTGGATTGGCTCCACTGTTGTGGGCCAGCCGTGGGAATCCAACGGACGTCCAGCACATCAGAGTCCTCCAAACCGTTCTCACCAATGGCCAGCCCAGTTACTGCTCACACTGAGGTTGACCTCTCACCTGTGATCAAGGGGGTGGTCACCTCAGGGCAGAGCAGGCAGTGAAAGACTTCCCAGGGAGCTGCATGTAAGGCCTCCCCATTTAGTCTGACAAACAGGTTCCAGATGCTATCTGTGGCTGACACTGTCACTCAGCCAGAAGCCATTGCCTGTCCTGTTTCAGAGGAAACCTTTCAGCCTGCAAGATCTGGGCAATCACAGAGGGTGGGATTATTGATAGTTGAGATCTCCAGTGCTAGGCGCATTATAGGGCCCCTTAGGGACATGTCTGCCAAGAAGGGGAAGAAAGCCAATGTGCACTCTGTGTGCATACTGGGTGGAGTCATTTCAGACATGAAACGAGTCCTTCTGGATGCCATGAAGAGCACTGTGTGCAACCAACTGCAGGTGGTAGCTCACGTTCGTACCAATGGTGTGTGTCACTTTGGATTGGAAGAGATTCTCTCTGGTTTCAAGTGGCTAACAGAGGTGGTAAAAGCTGCCAGTCTTGAGTGCGAGATGAAAGCAGAGCTGACCATTTGCAGCATAGTCGACAGGACCTTCTACATCTACATCTACATGGATACTCTGCAAAGCACATTTAAGTGCCTGGCAGAGGGTTCATTAAACCACCTTCACAATTCTCTATTATTACAATCTCGTATAGCACGCGGAAAGAATGAACACCTATATCTTACAGTACGAGCTCTCATTTCCCTTATTTTATCATGGTGATCATTCATCCCTATGTAGGTCAGTATCAACAAAATGTTTTTGCATTCGGAGGAGAAAGTTTGTGATTGGAATTTCATGAGAAGATTCTATCACAATGAAAAACGCCTTTCTTTTAACAATTTCCAGCCCAAATCCTGTATCATTTCTGTGACACTCTCTCCCATATTTTGTGAAAATACAGAACGTGCTGCCTTTCTTTGAACTTCTTTTATGTACTCCATCAGTCCTACTTGGTAAAGATCCCACACTGCGCAACAGTATTCTAAAAGAGGGCAGACAAGCATAGTGTAGGCAGCCTCCTTAGAAGGTCTGTTACATTTTCTAAGTGTCCTGCCAAAAAAACGCAGTCTTTGGTTAGCCTTCCCCACAGCATTTTCTAAGTGTTCCTTCCAATTTAAGTTGTTCATAATTGTAATACCTAGGTATTTAGTTGAATTTACGGCTCTTAGATTAGACTGATTTATCGTGTAACCGAAGTTTAACGAGTTCCTTTTAGCACTCATGTGGATGACCTCACACTTTCGTTATTCAGGGTCAAGTGCCACTTTTCACACCATTCAGATATTTTTTCTAAATCATTTTGCAGTTTGTTTTGGTCTTCTGATGACTTTATTAGTCGATGTATGACAGCGTCATCTGCAAACAACCGAAGACGGCTGCTCAGATTGTCTCCCAAATTGTTTATATAGATAAGGGAGAGCAAAGGACCTATAACACTACCTTGAGGAACACCAGAAATCACTTCTGTTTTATTCAACGACTTTCCGTCAATTACTACAAACTTTGACCTCTCTGACAGGAAATCACAAATCCAGTTACATAACTGAGACAATATTCCATAAGCACACAATTTCACTACGAGCCGCTTGTGTGGTACAGTGTCAAAAGCCTTCCAGAAATATGGAATCAATCTGAAATCCCTTGTCAATAGCACTCAACACTTCATGCGAGTAAAGAGCTAGTTGTGTTTCACAAGAATGATGTTTTCCAAATCCGTGTTGACTGTGTGTCAATAGACCATTTTTTTCGAGGTAATTCATAATGTTCGGACACAATATATGTTCTAAAATCCTGCTACATATCGATGTTAGCAATATGGACCTGTAATTTAGTGGATTACTCATACTACCTTTCTTGAATATTGGTGTGACCTGTGCAAAACCAGTCTTTGGGTACGGATCTTTCATCGAGTGAACGGTTGTATATGATTGTTATGTATGGAGCTAATGCATCAGCATACTCCGAAAGGAACCTAATTGGTATACAGTCTGGACCAGAAGACTTGCTTTATTAAGTGAATTAAGTTGCTTCACAACTCCGAGGATATTTACTTCTACATTACTCATGCTGGCACCTGTTCTTGATTCGAATTCTGGAATATTTACTTTGTCATCTTTTGTGAAGGCGTTTCAGAAGGCTGTGTTTAGTATCTCTACTTTGGCAGCAGTGTCTTCGATAGTATCTCCATTGCTATCATGCAGAGAAGGCATTGATTGTTTCTTGCCGCTAACATACTTCACATATGACCAGAATCTCTTTAGATTGTCTGCCAGGTTTCGAGACAATGTTTCATTGTGGAAACTGTTATAGGCATGTCGCATTGAAGTCCGTGCTAAATTTCGAGCTTCTGTAAAAGAAAGCCAATCTTAGGGATTTTGTGTCTGTCTAAATTTGGCATGTTTGTTTTGTTGTTTTTGGAACAGTGTTCTAACCCATTTTGTGTAACAAGGAGGATCAGCTCCATCGTTTGTTAATTTATCTGGTATAAATCTCTCAGTTGCTGCCAACTCAGGATTAACTCAGGATTATTTGTTGCTAAGAGGTCAAGTGTGTTGTTGCAACCATTTACTATTCGTGTAGGCTCATGAACTAACTGCTCGAAATAATTTTCAGAGAATGTGTTTTAGTACAATTTCGTATGGTATTTTATACGTACCTCTGGAAATGAACACATAATACTGCCAACATATCAAGGGTAAATTAAAGTCACCACCAACTACGAGGGCAGTTCAATAAGTAATGCAACACATTTTTTTTCTGAAACAGGGGTTGTTTTATTCAGCATTGAAATACACCAGGTTATTCCCCAATCTTTTAGCTACACAACACTATTTTTCAACGTAATCTCCATTCAATGCTACGGCCTTACGCCACCTTGAAATGAGGGCCTGTATGCCTGCACGGTACCATTCCACTGGTCGATGTCAGAGCCAACGTCGTACTGCATCAATAACTTCATCATTCGCGTAGTGCCTCCCACGGATTGCGTCCTTCATTGGGCCAAACATATGGAAATCCGACGGTGCGAGATCGGGGCTGTAGGGTGCATGAGGAAGAACAGTCCACTGAAGTTTTGTGACCTCCTCTTGGGTGCGAAGACTTGTGTGAGGTCTTGCGTTGTCATGCAAAAGGAGAAGTTCGTTCAGATTTTTGTGCCTACGAACACGCTGAAGTCGTTTCTTCAATTTCTGAAGAGTAGCACAATACACTTCCGAGTTGATCGTTTGACCATGGGGAAGGACATCGAACAGAATAACCCCTTCAGCGTCCCAGAAGACTGTAACCATGACTTTACCGGCTGAGGGTATGGCTTTAAACTTTTTCTTGGTAGGGGAGTGGGTGTGGCGCCACTCCATTGATTGCCGTTTTGTTTCAGGTTCGAAGTGATGAACCCATGTTTCATCGCCTGTAACAATCTTTGACAAGAAATTGTCACCCTCAGCCACATGACGAGCAAGCAATTCCGCACAGATGGTTCTCTTTTGCTCTTTATGGTGTTCGGTTAGACAACGAGGGACCCAGCGGGAACAAACCTTTGAATATCCCAACTGGTGAACAATTGTGACAGCACTACCAACAGAGATGTCAAGTTCAGCACTGAGTTGTTTGATGGTGATGCGTCGATCATCTCAAACGAGTGTGTTCGCACGCTCCGCCATTGCAGGAGTCACAGCTGTGTACAGTCGGCCCGCACGCGGGAGATCAGACAGTCTTGCTTGACCTTGCGGCGATGATGACACACACTTTGCCCAACGACTCACCGTGCTTTTGTCCACTGCCAGATCACCGTAGACATTCTGCAAGCGCCTATGAATATCTGAGATGCCCTTGTTTTCCGCCAAAAGAAACTCGATCACTGCCCGTTGTTTGCAACGCACATCCGTTACAGACGCCATTTTAACAGCTCCGTACAGCGCTGCCACCTGTCGGAAGTCAATGAAACTATACGAGACGAAGCGGGAATGTTTGAAAATATTCCACAAGAAATTTCCGGTTTTTTCAACCAAAATTGGCCGAGAAAAAAAATGTGTTGCATTACTTATTGAACTGCCCTCGTATTATCGTATGAGTCGGGTACGTGTTTGGAATCAAGCTCAAGTTTTCTTTGAACCTTTCAGCACCTGTATCACCTGAATTGGGAGGTCGGTAAAAGGATACAATAATTATTTTATTCCAGTTGCCAACAATGACCTCTGCCCATACTAACTCACAGGAAGTATCTACTTCAATTTTGCGACAACTTAAACTACTTGTGACAGCAACAAACACACCACCGCCAACTGTGTTTAGCCTATCCTTTCGGAACACCATTAGGTTTTTTGCAAAAATTTCTGCTGAGCTTATATCTGGCTTTAGCCAGCTTTCAGTGCCTATAATGATTTGAGCATCAGTGCTTTCTATTAGCACTTGGAGCTCTGGTACTTTCGCAACACAGCTACGACAATTTACAACTGCTATACCAATGGTTCCTGTATTTACATTCTTCCTGTGTTCAGCCTACTCCATTTGTGACTGAAGTCCTTCTTGTGTTTTCCCGAGACCCTCTAACCTAAAATACCACCCAGTCCGCGCCACACAGTCCCTGCTACCCATGTAGCTGCCTCCTGCCTGTAGTGGACTCCTGATCTATTCAGCAGAACCAGAAACCCAACCATCCTTTGGCACAAGTTGAGGAATCTGCAGCCTACACAGTCGCATAACTGCCTGAGCCTCTGATTAATACCCTCCACTTGGCTCTGTACCAGAGGTCCGCAATTGGTCCTGTTGACTATGCTGTAAATGGTCAGCTCTGCTTTCATCTTGCAAGCAAGACTGGCAGCCTTTATCACTTCTGTTAGCTGCTCGAAACAAGAGAGACTCTCTTCTGATCCAAAGTGACACACATCATTGGTACCAACGTGAGCAACCACCTGCAGTTGGCTGCACCCTGTGCTCTTCATGGCATCCAGGAGGACCTTTTCCATATCTGGAATGATTCCACCTGGTATGCACATGGAGCCTTCTTGTCAGCCAAGTCCCTAAGGGGCCCCATAACGCGCCTAACGTTGGAGCTCCCAACTACCAATAATCCCACCATCTGCAATCGCCCGGATCTTGCAGGCTGAGTGATTTCCTATGAAACAGGACAGCTGACAGCATCTGTTTGTCAGACAAACTGGGGAGGCCATACATGCGGTCACCTGGGAAGTCTTTTGCCACCTGCTTCGCCCCGGGGTGCCCTCAGACTCGACCATAGGTGAGGGGTCAGCCTCAGTGCAAGCAATAACAGAGTTGGCCACTGGTGTGGACCAATCAGAGGACTCTGATGTACTGGACGCCCGCTGGATCCCCATGGCTGGCCCACAACAGTGGTGCCCATACACTGCAGCCTCAAGCTGTGTAACCGAAGCCATCACAGCCTGAAGCTGAGAACGAAGTGTCACTAGCTCGGCTTGCATCTGCACACACCGATCACAGTCCCTGTCCATACTAAAGACTGTGGAAAACTAAACTATGCAGATGAATGGATTATCGACTCACGCTACGGAAATCTACTGTAGACCCTGATGAAAACACACGAATTGCGTCTGGTAATACACAGATTTTCAAAAACCTAACTACCTATGGTACAGAGCAGAGTGAAGGGTCTCAATCACAGGCTCAGATGGTTCTGCAACAGTGTAGGCTGCAGATTCCCCAACTTGTGACATAGGGTGGTTTGGTTTTGGGTTCTGGGTTCCGTTGAATAGGTCAGGAGTCCACTACATGAGGAGTCCACCACATGAAAGAGGCAGCTACATCGGTAGCAGGAGCTGTGTGGTGTGGACTGGGTGTTTTTTTAGGTTAGGGGGTCTTGGGAAAACACAAAAAGGGCTTCAGTCAAAAAAAGGTGGAGGCAGAACACAGGAAGAACATAGATACAGGAACCATTGGTATAACAGTCATAAATTGTCGTAGCTGTGTTGGGAAAGTACCAGAGCTCCAAGTGCTAATAGAAATCACTAATGCTCAAATTGTTATAGGCACTGAAAGCTGGCTAATAATAATAATAATAATAATAATAATAATAATAATAATAATAATTTTATTGTCATTCGGCCATTACAGCAATAGACAACGTCATATACGTACTAAAATACAATTAATAGTTTGAAAGAAACAACAGGTTTCTTGTTAACATTATAGTATTATATTACAGTTGATAAATTCTCTTATGTCATAGAATGGGTGGAGGACTAGCCAGTCATGAATTGTTTGTTTGAATAATTGTTCAGGTAATTCTTGAACAGATTGAGGAAGTTTATGAAATAATTTGTACCCCATGATTTCGTAGCTGTTGAGTGACTTTGACAACCTGTGATAAGGAATATAGAGGCACCTATTCCTTCTTGTATTGTGGCTGTGTACATTTTCTCTGGTTTTTGTTTCTGGTAATTTCTTCTTCATATAAATTAGAACATAGTATATGTACAAGTTTATAACAGTCATGATTTTCTGTTCACAGAACAATGGTTTACAGTGTGCCTTATATGCAGAACCAGTAATTATCCTAATAGCTTTTTTTTGCAGTATTAATATGTCATGTACACAGCTAGAGTTCCCCCACAAAATAATTCCATATGTTATTATACTCTGAAAGAATGAAAAATAGGATGTTCTAACATATTTTTCAGGAACACAATCCATAAGTCGCCTTAACAGGTAAATAACTCTAGACAATTTACCACTAATATATTGTACATGTTGACCCCAAGATAATTTATCATCAATGTATACCCCCAAAAATTTGACATAACTTGGATCGTCTGACAGAAGCTTGTCTCTAAGACTACAGACCATCTGCTGTGTTTTGTTTTCATTCAGCAGGAATCCATTTGCCTTGAACCAATAGGATGCTTGGTCAATTGTCTTTGCTGCACAAGTTTTAAGGCTATTGAAATCCTCACTAGCATGAATAAATGTTGTATCATCTGCATACAACACAGTGGTGGACTTGATAAATGACGGCAGATCATTTATCATTATCAGGAACAAAAAGGGGCCCAGCACAGATCCCTACGGAACACCTACCTTGACTTGCTCTATACTCGACATTTCTCTCCCTACACAAACAACTTGCTTACGATTCTGAAGATATGATTTTATTAATTTAAGGCTGTTATGTCTAATGCCATAGAATTCCAGTTTTTCTAGGAGTGGCTTATGCTTTACACAGTCAAAAGCTTTGCTTAGATCACAAAATGTGAGTTGAGCATAGCCCTTATCCTCAAACATTTGATGTAAGTATTTGACTACAAAGTCTATAGCATCCACAGTAGACAACTTTTTCCTAAAACCATACTGAGATTCACTAATTATTCCTAATTTTTCAAAATAGACAGTTAGCTGTTGGTAAATTACACATTCCAGTATTTTAGAAAAAGCTGGGACTATGGAGATTGGTCTGTAACTGGAAGGTGAGTCCATATCTCCCTTTTTATATATTGGAATTACCCTAGCCACTTTGAGTTCTTCGGGAAAATATCCTTCAGATATGCATTTATTTATACAGAATGTTAAGGGGTACACAATATAGTCTATTACTTTCTTTAGTAAATTACAGGATATGTCGTATATATCCTCACTGTCTGAAGATTTCATCCGTTTTACAATGCTTAGGACATGACTAGGTGAGACCTCGGAGAACATAAACGTACCTGTGTCTGTTGGTGTTCTGCAAACATTTTTAGAAACTAACTCTGATGAATTGATATCAGGTTTGATTATAGTATTTCCTACATTTTCAACAGATTTAATAAAGAAATCATTGAATTTTTGGGGACTTATATTAATTTTTTTGCTTCTTACATCTTTAGCAACACCATTTATTAATTTCCATACAGCTTTGCACTTATTTGTAGAATTATCAATGGTATTGAAATTATGTGCTTTTTTGGCTTCCACGATGGCTTTTTTATACTCATTCCTGCATTTTATATAGGCTAATCTGGCATGTTCTGTTTTCTGATTGCTACATATATTGTGCAACACCATAACTTGGTTTTTCATACTTGATAATTGTTTAGTGAACCATGAATTTTGTCTGTTTGTAGCCCTGTTTGTAAAGCCTTTGTCAGTTAATTTGCATTTCTTTATGGCGATATTGTCATTAAATTGTGTCAGAAATGTTTTAAAAAATCTCTCAAATAATAGTTTCCCTGACAAATCAGCACTAAGACTATAACTTGTGTCACCATGACATTGGTTGAACCAGTCTCTCTCAGCAAGGGACTTACAGAGCTGAACAATTTTGTCATCTGTGACAGGCCTGGTGATTATAACTTTTGGGACAGGCTTAGGAATATTACTATTATCAATACAGAACCTACTTGTATAGTTTAAAGATACAGAGTCATGATCTGAAAATGGAAACGCTGTAACAGCACATGATTCTTCTGTAGTTTTAAAGTTGACAAAAATATTGTCAAGACATGCTTTATCTCTTGTGGGCCTGTTATTGATTGAGTGCAAATTGCACTGTCTTAAAAGGTTTTTCAACTCAGTCACAGTATGTTTATGTGTTGTTATATCAAAATCTGCATTCAGATCTCCACCAATTACTATGTCATAATGCAACCATCTGGTCCCTCTTAGTACATCTAACAGCATGTCCAATTTTTCTAGAAATACATTGATGATACCCTTAGGTGACCTGTAAAGGGATACTATTAATAACTTAAGACTGTCCATAACTATACCAGTGGCTGCTAGTGTCAGAGATAAGTTCAGCCGAAATTTTTGCGAAGAACCTAATGGTGTTCTGAAAGAATAGGCTAAAAACAGTTCACGGTGGCATGTTTGTTGCTGTTGGAAGTAGTTTTTCTTGTCGCAAAATTGAATTGGATAGTTTCTGTGAGTTAGTATGGGCAGAGGTCACTGCTGGAAATTCGAATAAAATAATAACTGGACCCTTTTACCAGCCTCACAATTCAGATGATACAATTCTTGAAAGGTTCAAAGAAAACTTGAGTTTGGTTTCAAACACATACCCCACTCATACAATTACAGATGGAGGTGACTTTAATTTACCCTCAATATGTTGATGAAAATACATGTTTAATTCTGGAGGTATGAATAAAAAATCATCCGAAATTGTGCTAAACACATTCTATGAAAATTATTTCGAGCAGTTAGTTCATGAGCCCACGCAAATAGTAAACAGTTGTGAAAAGACACTTGACCTCTTAGCAACAAATAATCCTGAGTTAATAACAAGCATCAAAATGGATACAGGGATTAGTGAACATGGGATTGTCATAGAGAGATTGAATATTGTAACCCCCAAATCCTCCAAAAATAAACAAAAAATATATCTATTTGAAAAGCAGATAAAAATTCACTTGATGCCTTCCTGAGAGACAATCTCCACTCTTTCCCAATTAACAATGTAAGTGCAGACAAGATGTGGCTTGAATTCAAAGAAATAGTATCGGCTGCAATTGAGAGATTTATATCAAATAAATTAACAAATGATGGAGCTGATACTCCTTGGTTCACAAAACAGGTCAGAACACTGTTGTAGAAACAACAACAACAAAAAAAAAAAAATTGCCAAATTTAAACAGACACAAAATTTCCAAGACTGGCTATCTTTTACAGAAGCTCAAAATTTAGTGCAAACTTCAATGCGAGAGGCTTATAATAGTTTCCACAACGTAACTTTGTCTCAAAAATCCAGAGATTCTGGCCACATGCGAAATATGCTAGCATTGAGATACCATCAGTGCCTTCTCTGCATGATAGCAATGGAGACAGTATCAAAGACAGTGTTGTCAATGCAGAGTTACTAAACACAGCCTTTCAAAGTGCCTTCACAAAAGAAGATGAAGTAAATATTTCAGTATTCGAATCAAGAACAGCTGCCAACATGAGCAATGTGGAAATAAATATCCTTAATAAAAGCAAGTTGTCTTGTACAGGCTGTATACCATTTAGGTTGCTTTCAGAGTATGCTGATGCAATAGCTCCATACTTAACAACCATATACACAAAGATCTGTACCCAAAGACAGAAAGTTGCACAGGTCATACCAATATTCAAGAAAGGTAGAAGGAATAATCCACTAAATTACAGGCCCATATCATTAACACTGATATGGAGCAGGATTCTGGAACACATATTGTGTTCGAATATTATGAATTACCTCGAAGAAAATGGTCTATTGACACACAGTCAACACGGATTTGGAAAACATCATTCTTGTGGAACACAACTAGCTCTTTACTTGCATGAAGTGTTGAGTGCAGTTGACAATGGATTTCATTGCATGAATGGACACAGGCAGACAGTGTTTGTTGGTAATGAGGATCACCCTGTGGCTAAACATGCCTTGGTGCACGGCCAGCACATCTTGGCACAGTGTTACACCGTCCGGGTTATCTGGATACTTCCCACTAACACCAACCTGTCAGAACTCCGGAGATGGGAACTTGCCCTTCAGCATATCCTTTCTTCTCGCTATCCGCCAGGCCTCAATCTCCGCTAATTTCTAATTTCAATTTGCTGCCGCTCATACCTCACCTGTCTTTCAACTTCATCTTTGCCTCTGTACATCTGCCCCGACTGACATCTCTGCCCAAACTCTTTGCCTTTACAAATGTCTGCTTGTGTCTGTGTATGTGTGGATGGATATGTGTGTGTGTGCGAGTGTTACCTGTCCTTTTTTCCCTTTTTTCCCCCTAAGGTAAGTCTTTCCGCTCCCGGGATTGGAATGACTCCTTACCCTCTCCCTTAAAACCCATATCCTTTTGTCTTTCCTTCTCCTTCCCTCTTTCCTGACGAGGCAACCATTGGTTGCGAAAGCTAGAATTTTGTGTGTATGTTTGTGTTTGTTTGTGTGTCTATCGACCTGCCAGCACTTTTGTTTGGTAAGTTTCATCATCTTTCTTTTTTTATATATATATATATATATATATATATATATATATATATATATATAACTAAGATCACTGGGGAAACCAATTTTATTACTAACTTTCGGAACTGGAAATTTTATTACGATGTGTGTGTTAGATATATTTTATTTCATAGTGACACACAATCCCATGCATGCCATGCATGGACTTGTGTGTGTGTGTGTGGGGGGGGGGGGGGGGGTGTATTATAACAGAACATAAAATCATGTATGTCAGTAATTTTTTTACGTATAATATTTTATGTAAATATAGCCTTTGACTGCGAGTTTAACAACTAAGAGACGGTTATCTTTGGTCATGCGGGAAAGAGGTCGATCTTTGGAAAAGGTGGTTGATGGTCTTGGGATCGGGAGTGTGGGTTGGAGGAGGTGGTAATACAGATGTGGTGTAAAACAATGTCTTATTTCATTTTATTGTAGAAGTGTTAAATGTGAATAAATGAATTAAATAGTGATGTGCAAAACTAATGTAACGTTTGCTCTCTAAAAATCAAAATACCACATCGCCCTACAAACCAGTTAGTCTCATCCAAACACAAAGAAAACCGCGGGAACATCGCAGTGGAATTGCCTCTAGACTTCACGAAGACAACAAAGCAGCCATCAATATGAGTTAAGTACCAAACTGTTTGTACTTGTTAACGACCTCGGACTATAAATTTGAATCTCCTGTAGTGCCTGAAGTCACCATGTGGACAAAGGAGTAGGACTACTTGTAGACTGTGGAAATCATAGGAAGAGGTCTGTTAAAGGGATGTATATCAACAGCTCAAATGGAAAATCTGTATGAAGCAAAGAAAGGAAAGCTGAAAGGTGGAAGGAGTATATATAAGGGCTGTACAAAGGAAATGAATTTGAAAGAAATATTGTAGAAATGAAAGAGGATGTAGATAAAGATGAGATGGGAGAGATGATACTGTGAGAAGAATTTTACAGAGCACTGAAGGACCTAAGTCAAAACAAGACCCCTGAAGTAAACGACATTCCATCATAACTACTGATATCATTGGGGAGGCAGCCATGTCAAAACTTTTCCACCTGGTAAGCAAGACATATGAGACAGGTGTTACCCTCAGACTACAAGAGGAACGCCCATGATTCCAATTCCAAAGAATTTTTATTTATTTAGCTTACATGGATCAAATAACAACATAAAATCAAGGACAGATATATAAGTCAGTGTTAATATGATGGTGATATACAGCATGTGCCTGTGAGCTTAAATTAAATAAAGGCACATTTATAATTGTAACTGTATATAGGTCCCCATCAGGAAATTTTCATCTGTTTCTGAAAAATTTGGACTCCTTGTTGTGCTATCTGTCAGACAGGGGGAAGCAAATTATTATTTGTGGGGACTTCAATGTAGATTCTCTGAAAGAGGGTAATAGGAAAAATGACCTTGAAGTATTACTCGGTTCTTTCAATTTGACACCTGTTATTGATTTTCCTACTCGGGTGGTAAAGGATAGCAGCTCACTGATAGATAACTTCTTTATAGACCAAGATAAGTTTAACCAGATAAATGCTCAGCCTGTTGAGAATGGTCTTTCTGATCATGGTGCACAGCTAGTTACAATATATGACATAGCTCCATTCATCAATACTAAACAGTCCTCCAAAGTAGTACGTTCAGTCAACGATTTAACAATTGCAAATTTCAGGGAAAGCCTACAGCAGATAGACTGGGATGAGGTGTACCATGAACCTGATGCCAATTTAAAATATAATTTATTTCATGACATTTTTGTAAATGCATTTGAAAACTGCTTCCCCAAGAAAATAGTTAAATATACTCGTAAGAAACCTTGTAACAAACCATGGCTTACTAAGGGTATAAAAATATCTTGTAACCGGAAAAGGGAAATGTATCTGACAGCAAGAAAGAGTAGTGACCCGGAAACTATCAAAAATTATAAAAACTACTGTGTTATATTAAGAAAAGTTATTGAAAAATCCAGGAGTATGTGTATCATGTCTGAAATCAGCAACTCTGATAATAAAATTAAAACAATTTGGAATATTATTAAAAGAGAAACAGGTCAACCAAGAGCAGAGGAAGACAGTATTACCATCAAATTGAATGAAAACTTTATGAACAAAAAGTCAGAAGTTGAAAATATTATTAATAATCATTTTCTAAATGTTGTGGATATAGTAGGATCCAGGTGTTCATTAGAAGATGCTAGGCTGTTAATGGAAGAGGCCATACCTATGCAATTTGATACAATTGAAATCTCACCCACTTCTCCCTCTGAAATTAGGAAAATAATAAACTTCCTTAAAAGCAAAAACTCACATGGAATTGATGGCATTTCCAGCAAAATACTAAAAGCTTGTTCTCAACAGATAAGTAAGATTCTCAGCCACCTGTGTAATAGCTCTCTGGAACAGGGCATTTTCCCTGATAGACTGAAATATGCTATTGTTATACCTTTGCATAAAAAGGGGGATAGATCTGATGTCAACAATTACCGTCCAATCTCCCTTCTAACAGCTTTATCCAAAATTTTTGAGAAAGTAATGTATTCAAGAGTAGCTTCACATATCTGTAAAAATGAAGTACTAACAAAATGTCAGTTTGGTTTCCAGAAAGGTTTTTCAACAGAAAATGCCATATATGCTTTCACCAGTCAAATTTTGAATGATCTGAATAACCGAACACCACCCATTGGGATTTTTTGTGATCTCTCAAAGGCTTTTGATTGTGTAAATCATGAAATTCTGCTAGACAAGCTCAAGTATTGTGGCATCAGTGGGACAGTGCACAAATGGTTTAATTCGTACTAACTGGAAGAGTGCAGAAAGTTGAAATAAGTAGTTCTCGTAACATGCAAAGATCAGCACATTCCTCAAACTGGGGAACTATCAAGAATGGGGTTCCACAAGGATCAGTCTTGGGTCCTTTGTTGTTCTTTTATATATTAATGACTTGCCATTCTATATTCATGAAGAGGCAAAGTTAGTTCTCTTTGCTGATGATACAAGTATAGTAATCACGCCTGACAAACAAGAATTAACTGATGAAATTGTCAATACTGTCTTTCAGAAAATTACTAAGTGGTTCCTTGTAAACGGACTCTCACTGAATTTTGATAAGACACAGTACATACAGTTCCGTACAGTGAATGGTATGACGCCATTAATAAATATAGACCTTAATCAGAAGCATATAGCTAAGGTAGAATATTCCAAATTTTTAGGTGTGTCCATTGATGAGAGATTAAATTGGAAGAAACACATTGATGATCTGCTGAAACGTTTGGGTTCAGCTACTTATGCAATAAGGGTCATTGCAAATTTTGGTGATAAACATCTTAGTAAATTAGCTTACTACGCCTATTTTCACTCATTGCTTTCATATGGCATCATATTTTGGGGTAATTCATCACTGAGGAATAAAGTATTTATTGCACAAAAGCGTGTAATCAGAATAATAGCTGGAGTCCACCCAAGATCATCCTGCAGACATTTATTTAAGGATCTAGGGATATTCACAGTAGCTTCTCAGTATATATATTCTCTTATGAAATTTGTTATTAACAACCAAACCCAATTCAAAAGTAATAGCAGTGTGCATAACTACAATACTAGGAGAAAGGATGATCTTCACTATTCAAGATTAAATCTAACTTTGGCACAGAAAGGGGTGAATTATACTGGCACTAAAGTCTTTGGTCACTTACCAAATAGTATCAAAAGTCTGACAGACAACCAACAAGTATTTAAGAAGAAATTAAAAGAATTTCTGAATGACAACTCCTTCTACTCCATAGAGGAATTTTTAGATATAAATTAAGGAAAAAAAAGAAAAAAATATTTTAAAAAATAAAAAAATAAAAAAAAAATAAAGTTGTTATATTAACTTAAGTATGTTGTTAAATTAACCTAATTATGTCATGTATTGGAAAATTTGACTCTTTCCACATCATTACGAAATATCGTATTCATGATCCATGGAACTAGTATTAATCTAATCTAATCTAATCTAATACAGTTACAAAACAAACTACTGTATACATATACATATTTATAATTTTACAGTTTAAATACAAACAACTATATACATATTTAGAATTTATTATGATATCTGACAATTACAACTATATTGTAATATTGAGGCCATTGATCCAGTCCAGCCCCATGTCTGCAGTTTGGAAGAAATTGGCTGGGTCTCCAGGACATGATATTACTGGGCAGGTGGTCGGATAGTCTGGCGAGGTTCACCACAGTCGCAGGGCAATGATTCTGCAAATCCCCATTTGTAAAGTGCATCCTGACAGACACCATGTGAAGTTATTATTCTATGGAGTATCTTCCATATGTTGCAAGGCAGTTCCATTCCTGGCGTGATCTCAGTAGGGTCGATGGTGCGGGGGGCAAGAACTTGCATAGTGGACTCTCAGTGGTCCCTCCATTTGTCATTTGTATTGAAATTTTCTGGTAGTAGTAGTAGTTCTGCAGTAAGGAGTGGAGGAGACCTAGATTTAAGTCTTTCCAGAGCTATACCAGGGAGATCTTCGTGGACAGGTAGACTCTGATTTGCTAATATTTTTTTGTATTCTCTAAAGAGGTGTTCTTGTCTGCGAAGGTTGGAGGGAACAATATGACACAGGACAGGAATCCAGGGAACGGGATTACTTATTAAGCTACCACTGATTAGTCTCATAGTTTTATTCAACTTGAGGTCGACTTTCTTTGTGTGGAAACTATTTATCCAAGCAAGGGAGCAGTATTCAGCAATGGAATACACCAGGCTAAGAGCTGAAGTTCTAAGTTCAGATGCGTTTGCACCCCAGGTTGTGCTGCATAATTTGTGGATTATGTTGTTCCTTGTATTAACTCTGGCTACGGTGCTCTCCAAGTGTCTTTTATACGACAGCATTCTATCCAGTGTGATGCCCAGGTATTTTGAGTATGGATTGTAGTGTAGGAGGTGGTTGTTAAAATATACTGCTGGTTGCTTATTTGCTTGTCCATTGTTGAGGTGAAAACTGGCACTTCAGTTTTATTCATGTTAGCAGTAAGTCTCCAGTCAGCAAAGTATTTGCCCACCACGGAGAGGTCCTCTGTGAGAATATTGCTGGCCTCTTCTATGGTTTTACTGCAGGCAGCTAGTGCTAGGTCGTCATCAGCATAACCATATTTCTTGGATCTTGTTTGAGGCAGGTCAGAGATATATAGATCGAAAAGAGTAGGTGCGAGCCCTGGTCCTTGGGGTAGGCCATTATTCAGTTTCCTTATTTTGCTCTTGCTTTCTCCCAGGGCTATTTGAAAAGGCCACTCACAAAGCATGTTATTTATTAAGGATACTATTTGGATGTGTCATACTTTACTCAGAAGTTTGCAAAGAAGGCCCCCTCTCCAAACTGTACCTTAGGCCACAGTTAAGTTGACAAAAACAGCAGTGGTTTTTAGTTGATGTTCAAATCCAGGCTCTATGTGTGTTGTGAGGCTTAATACTTGGTCAGCACAGCTGCGCTGTGGTCTAAGACCTGCCTGTTCCACTGGGACACTTTCCAATTTAACAGGGCCTAATCTGTTTAGAAGCATCCTTTCTAGTAATTTGTAGCATGCGCTAAGAAGTGCAATAGGTCGGTAGCTCTCTTGCAGATTCTTCAGTTTATTTGGTTTTAATAGTGAGATAACTTCAGCTCTTTTTAGATTTTGCATGAGATATCCTGTTAAGATGTTTGAGTAAAATTTAGCCAACCACATCTTTGTATGTTTGCCACAGTCATTGAGAAATTCTGGGTGCACCCCATCAAAGCCAGGGGCCTTGCCAGATTTGGTGTCTTCTAATGCTCTGTTATTTCTGTTATGGTGAAAGGTCTCGAGTATTCTGGATGAGCTCCTGCTGACCGATGAAGAGTTTTTAGCTGCTTTTTGATACTTTTTGTGTGCTGTTTCATGCTGGGAGCCCTGGAGAGCTTTACAATTCGTGTGACAATTTCGTCAGCTGTTACCTCTGGTATTTCCCAGGTGGGGGTATTAGTGCTACTTAGTTTCCTCAAGAGGCTCCAACCTTTCCTGATTGATCTTTTAAAATCTATATTGCTAGTCATTTCTTCCCATTTCTTAAATGTCAGGTTGGTGGAGAAGCTTGTCTGCTACCTCAGGGTCTCCACCGTTCTGGAACTCCTGATACAGCTCCTCAGTTTTGCTGTTCCAACCAGGGTCCATGTGGTACAAACCTCTTTGCTGTGGAGATGACAGCTCTTGTAAACCGGTCGTAGTTCGTACTTTTGGGAGAGATCCACCTGATAATCCCATATAACTGTGCTGCAAATTTATCCCAGTCTGCTTTCTTCAGGTTCCATCTTGGTCTGGGAGTGGAATGAATAACTGGAATGTTTATGCCAACCTCAAGTATAATAGGGCAATGCTGTGTATGTGAGAAGTCGTTCAATATCCTCCTTGAAACTGTGACTGGACGTTTTTGGGTGTCCTGTGTAACAAAGCATAGGTCTGGGTTCATTTCCATGTTCCATGCCACTGATCTAAAGGTTCCCCTATCTTTTGCACTGAAAATTAAGCTGAGATTATGGGAATCTGCCCAATTTAAAAGCTGTTCACTGTTTTGATCTGTTGTTCTATATTTCCAAGTTGTATGATGTCTATTAAAGTTGCCTGGATATATAGTTGGGTGTGGATGGCCATATGACATCCTTTGGGGCCATTGTATCTGCGGTGGCTTATATACGTTAACAACAGTTATATCAGCTATTTTGGCAGTTAATTGATGGATATCACTATCTGTGCTTGACTGTACTAGTTGGACGTTTTCGATGTTGTTCCGGACATAGGTCGTGACACCATATGATCAATAATAGGTTGCGCCAAGTAGTTCATATCCATGAATTTTACTCCTATAGTGTTGCTAGTTGTCGTTTTCTACATGAGTTTCCTGGATCAAGGCCATGGAAATATTTTCTTCTAGCAGGAACTTTGAGATATAGTCACCCTTGGCTCTGCTAATTCCATCAGCATTTAGTTGGCAGATACAGATTATTTTTCCAAGGTTCTTTGTCATTTGGGCCTGATAAAGACCTTGACTTCCTGGTCTTCTTGGATCCATGTATGTTAGCCAGGAGTTCAAAGATATAGTCTGGCTGCCAAAAATCGCTCTAGCTCATTTAGTGTTACCCAGGGTGCATGTGCAGTAATTCTACTGTGGACATGAGGTAGTTTATAACCCATTCCAAAGAAAGCACACGCTGACAGGAGTGAATATTATCAAACTATCAGTCTAGTACATCATGTTATTTATGGATGAATGGAAAAACTAGCAGAAACCGGCCCAAGGAAAGATCAGTTTTGATTACAGTGAAATTTAGGGACACATTAAGCAGTACTAAACTTATGACTTATCTTAGAAGATAGGTTAAGGAAAGGTAAACATATGTTTATATTTGTTGTAGATTTGAAGAAGGCTTTTGACATTGTTGACTGGGATACACACTCTGAATTCTGAAGGTAATGAGGGTAAAATACAGGGAGCAATAGGTTATTTACAACTTGCACAGAAACCAGACAAAACTTGTAAGAGCCAAAGGACACACATTGGAAGCATTGGTTGAGAAAGGAATTGGGAAGGGTTGTAGCCTACCCTCAATTCTATTCAGTATGCACATTGAGTAAGCAGTAAAGGAAACCAAAGACAAATGTGGAGAGGGAATTTAGTTCAGGGAGAAGAAGTAAAAACTTTTGCCAATGACATTGTAATTCTGTCAGAGACAGAAAAGGACTTGGAAGAGCAGATGAATGGAATGGACATTGCCTTGAAAAGAGGATATAAGATCAACATCACCAAAAACAAACCAAGCAAAATGAAATGTGGTCAAATTAAGTCAGGCGAAGCTGAGAGAATTAACTTAGGAAATGAGATACTGAAAGTAGACAATGAGTTTTGTACTTGGGTGGTAAAATTACCAATGATGGCCAAAGCAGAGATATAGATATAAGTGTTAGGAAGTCATTTCTGAAGGTAGTCTGGAGTGTAGACTTGAATAGAAGTGAGATATGGATGATAACCAGTTCAGAGAAGAAGAGAACAGAAGCTTTTCAAATGTGATGCTAAAAAAGAATGCTGAAGAGTAGATGGGAAGATCATGTAAGCAATGGGGATGTACTAAATAGAGTAGGGAAGAAAAGAAATTTGTGTCATAACATGACAGAATGAAGAGATCAGTTGATAGAACACATTCTAAGACATCAAGGGATCACCAGTTCAGTATTGGATGGAAGTGTGGGGATAAACATTGTATAGGGAGACAAAGAGATGAATGTAGTAAGCAGGTTCAAAAGGATGCAGGTTACAGTAGTTATTCAGAGATGATGGGCTTGCACAGGACAGAATAGCATGAAGAGCTGCTTTAAACCAGTCTTGAGACTGAAGATCATGTGAGGCTATGGTACTATCACATGGCAAGGTATTTGACGTCAGTTACCTTATTTTATGGACTATAAGACCATACAGACTACAAGACACCCCTTAAAAATTGAGCAGTTTTTATAAAAAATAACATTTTTACCATTTTTATTATTTGATTACAAAGCCAGAAAAAAACGTAGTTTATAAAACCAGACTCACCTTCAAAATCCCAAAACCGAACTGGCTTTTAAAACCCCTGAAAATCATCTAAACTATCTTCTTCTTCTTCTTCTTCTTCTTCCTCTTCCTCTTCCTCCTCATCCTCCTTTTCATCATCATTGTTGTCCTGTTCACATTTAAGATGGTCTTCACTGCTATCAAGAGAACAATTTATGCCACACTTCTTGAAAGATTTAACAATAATGTTTTCTCTCACTGTAGGCCACGTCTGTTTTATCCACTGACACACTTGTTTGATTGAAGGTTGTTTTAAAGCTGCCTTTGGTATGAATTTTGTGCTGGATTTCATCCATAATCCATTTGCTCCATTCCTCTCTCATATACAATTTAAATGGCTTATTTATTGAGACATCAGTAGGTTGCAATTGTGAAGTAAGTCCTCTCAGGGTAATTGCAATCTCTGTATTTCCCTGTCTCAATTTCTCTTTAACAGAATTTTTCAAATGCTTGCTAAACTGATCTAGCACAAAAAGAAAACTCTTCTTCAATAAAGCACCTTTCCTTCTCTCTCACACACTGTTAATCCATAATTTCATACCAACCTTGTCCATCCAACCCTTTTCATGTACGTATACACCACCATCTGGTGGTATTCAAGAAGGTTTCGGCGTTGTTTTGTGCTTGAAAATAATCATTGGATTAAGTTTAATACCATCAGCACAACATGAAACAACAACAGCGTAGTGCATTTTTTTATGTCCATATGTTTTTATAGTTACAGTTTTAGCACCGTTCATGGCAACAGTTCTGTTACTCAGCACATCAAATGTCTTAGGAATTTCATCCATATTCACTATTTGGCTTAATTCCACACTGGTTTTCTTTCAATGTAGAATAATGAAGCAATGGGAAGATAATATTTCATCTTTGTACTCTTGTGGCATTTTCTGAGATATTTTCATTTTGGCTCACTTGTTAAGTCTGTGATGTTTCATAAATCTGTAGCACCAACTAATTCCACCCTAAAGTCTGTTAAGTTCCACTGTAGCACTAGTTTATGAGAGTGTCTTTGAATCGTTTTTGTGTTAATTTCAGTGCCATTTTGATGTTGTCCTAGTGTATTTGAATCATTTTTGTGTTAATTCCAGTGCCATTTTGATGTTGTCCTTGAATCCATTTCAGTACATCTTCTTGTAGTTGTTGCCATTTTGCATTCAGTTGTCTATTTGCATATTCAATCTTCCTCTAGACTGTCAATTAGGAATGGCTTTTTCTGTTGTTTGGTGGAACGAAATGCCACTCAGATGCTCTGTTTCCAGGTTCTTCTGCTTATGCTGTTACTTTCAATTTGTAGCCTAATCATATTGTAATATATCCTAACTTATTAAAAATGTATGTGATGAATAAAGGCAAAAAAATTTGCACTTTAATTTCTGTAAACTTGATGAAAAATACAAAAGGAAAATATTATTATGCCTTAAAGCTTTGCTTTGAAAGTTCTTTAAGTTTCATATGAGGTTCTTGTAAGTTTTTTTATGCAACACTGTTAAGAGAACGATGTACATATCATGTAATAGTACATACAGTTAAAATCTAAAGTCTGACAATAATGACTATTTGCTTAAAGTGTGAAGACAACTATTCCCTTAAACAGAAGATTAAATAGTAGAACATGAGTTATCTTATTTTCAGGGGAAATTTGTTTCCTGCATGTATGGCTGCTGAAGACCTAGAAAACATTTATAAGTAGCTGAAAATAGTAAAAGAAAATGAGCTGCATCATTGTTTAACATATGCTGCTGGCCACATCCTGGTGTACCTGAAATAATTTAAAATTCTGATGACATGTGCTTATATTGCTAGCACATTTTACTTCTCTTGATTAATGAAGCCAGTTTTTAGCCAATATGTGGGCACCACACCCAGCTTTAGGTGAATTTAGAGAATGTTGCAGCAGTAGCATTCAACAATTAATGTATATATATCTGCTATACTGAAAATGGCAATTACTTGGAGGAAAGGTGCTTTAAACACATGTGAACATTAAATAAAATCAGTTATTTTATGTTAATGAACAATAATTATATTCTGAGGTAACAACAGAAATTATCGCATCACAGGCCTTTCCATCCCCATGTTAAAATATTAGCATAAAAGTTTGTATCTTATTCTTCCAAGGACTCAAACAGAAGTAAGTTTTAATACTATCACAGTCTTTACACAATTAGTGGTAACAATGAACATTATCAATAAAATTTTTCTCAGTTTTTGACTGCATTTCCTGCTTTCTATCAGGGAAGCAGGAAAACAATGCCATGTCACAACTGCTACCTGGTTTTCATTTGCTGATTTCCACCAATCACAAGCAGTAATGCAAACACTAATTAAAACAACATGAAAATAAATAATAAAATCAGTAAAGAACTTCTAACATCTCTCTACTTCATCCATAACAGTAGGTAACAGTCACATCTGCAGGTATATAAGAAATGAAGTTTTCTCATTCAGCAGTAAACAAAAACGCCCTGAAGAATGTCACTTGAAACAGTGACCGAAACATCAGCAGTTTCACAGATTGACAATGTGGTCACAAACCCAGAAAAATTTTATTGACTGTGACAATAGCCACAGAAGCTTACGTTTATAATGAACATTGTGTTTTCTTTGATTTTGTTGCACTGCAAATGTGACTGTTATCTCAGTTTATTGGATTTTGTGCTTTTGGCACTTTGTGACTTTTCACGTGAAAGAAAATATTTATTTAACACTTTTTCTATTTTCAGGCAACAATTCAATATGAATACCTCTTTTTTTCCCATTACTAAACTAGCTACTAACAAAAAATATTTTACTGTTGCTGATAACACAAATCACTTTCGAGTTCATTGACACTGTAGACTGCAGTGACACATTATAGTCTACACAGTGTTTTGGGTTAGTGATGGCGGGGTGAGAGGGAGATAGTGTTTGTTGCATCGGTGTTCCTCTGCTGCCAGTTGAATCCAGTGTTGCCAGATATAGAGAGGCTTCCTGCAGCATTGAAAATATG
The DNA here is from genome assembly GCF_023864345.2 of Schistocerca serialis cubense. Lineage (NCBI taxonomy): Eukaryota > Metazoa > Arthropoda > Insecta > Orthoptera > Acrididae > Schistocerca > Schistocerca serialis. The sequence goes on along the minus strand of NC_064642.1, from coordinate 119,220,667 downwards.
GCTATTTTTAAGACTGGAGATAGATGAACAAGGAATCATTGTAATATAACAGCCCAAGTATGTTAATATGGAGACCGCTGACAAGGGCATCAAATCCTGCAACAGTTTTTGAATCTAGAATCCAATAGCCAGCGCCAATGCTGAGTGAAGTTGCCATTTTCAGTGGCATCTTGATTACTCAAGCAATGTTGGATAGGAAAAGGAATATCAACAGTGAACAATGCAACTGATGATACTTTGTGTGTGCAGTATAGATATCAACAACAATGGCTAGTCAGACTGAGAATAGTGGTGTAATTAACAGAGAGGACAGTTTTGACCAGGACGGTGTTGCCATGGATCTCGTTAATGAATTCAAATCATGTAACAGAATTCAAAGTACAATTGTAGTAGAAAATGACAATTAAATGCTGAATCAATTGAAGTTGTGGTAGACAAGTCTGACTGGCACAGTAGAAAGGGAGGACACATTAATACAGTTCTTAGAAAAGAAATTCACAGATTTAAAATAAAAACGGGTTGATGATTAGGTGCAAAAATTGAAATAAAATGCTTGATGAGAATAAAAAAATTATATGATACTAAGCAGGACTTAAGTGCAGAGAATCAAAAAAATGTGAAGGGATTTGAATAAAAAACTTGAACATATGGGATTCTGGATATGGATCGTAATATACATAATAACCAGTTCCCAAGTTTTCTATATACACATATATTTTACCATAAATACTGATTGATACACATGAACACTGCATGAAGTACAAAGGCAGACTGAATGAAACATGGCAGCTCACCAGAGCAGTTTATGTTCCAAGGATTGTAATTTGTGTGGTCGATGTGATGTATCGATGCCACACACACACCCCCCCCCCCCTCCCCCCTGCAGTACAGAGTATGGCCTATAAGCCCCGAGTGGAGGGGGGAGGTGGGGGGAGTCATGTGGGTGTCAGCGTCAGCATGAACGGTGCAAGGCGGAAGGTGCATGACCGGAAGCTCCATCTCCGTTGGTTCCCATTCAGCATGCGAAGTGCGGCAGGCGGCCACCAGTCCAACTCATAATCCGAAAATCAGTGGGGGAATGATGCATTAGCCAACTCGGGAGTAGTAGTATGGGAGAGGAGGTGGCATGTGAGCATGCCTTCCCCACTCAGGAAGAAATGAAAGATCAAACACATGACGGGTTGCACTCTCGTGGGAGGGACAAGCTGTGCACTATCTTGACGTTGAGTTCCTCAGTGAGGGCCGGTTCTGTGCTGTCGGTGAGCAGTACAAGCACACGATTATCTAAAGGTACGTTTACACTGGGATACATGTATCGCGACATGTATGAGCGACATGTCAATTTGACATGTCGCGATACATCACCTCATACAAAAATTTACGGAACTTGTATGCGGACCCTCGAGCTCATACATGTCGCTTATACATTTTGTATATCGCTTTTTGGCCATATACGCGACATGTATGAGCGACATTTGAAGAACTCGCGCATGCGCAGTACTATCATTTCCTGTCGTCTTGTCGCCTGCTGCTTATTTTGACGATTAGCGCATGCGTAGTACCAGGCTCTTTGGCGGCTGTTTGAGTTTTGGAGGTGCCGACTATCGTTTCGACGTTAATGTATCTGCATAGAACATCAAAAAGTGCCATATGCAACATTATTCTTGGTGTTTGCGGGGCTATTGTGCAAGTTTTATTCCAAGAAGTGAAGGTAAAAGTTTTATATATATCAGAGTATGTAACACATTCTATAATTTTTTCATGCATCTGGCATGTATATCAATTTTTTGCTATTATTCCGACGGCCTCGCGTGATAATGTTGACAACGGATGCCTACAATCGTGTGTGAGACGTTGGCATTAGCAATCGCGCGACAATGCAAATGTTTTGTAATGAAATCTTCGTTTCAAGAGGAATCCCCAGTGGCCAAAAAACGGAGTGTTACTGCCAACTGATCCTCTGGTGGAATCGCTTCCCGAAAGTTGGTGTTGGTTTTGGACACAAGAGGAGCCACAAGTGATAACAAACCATGGAAAACCTCCATACTCATCCTAACATAATTTCTAAAATATGCGCCATCCTTTAGCGTTAATTCGCGAGAAACTCTCTCCGCCTTTTCTTCCTATCATCTTCCAAAAGAGCAAGTGTACCAGCACATAAAAATGTGAAATCTTCCAAATCGTCGTCGAAAGCTATCGCACAGTGATACATATCAACCAGTGTAAACGCACGCTCATACATGTATGAGGTTGATACTTGTCAACTCATACAAGTCGCGATACATGTCGCAAAGTCGCATATACATGTATCTCATACATGTGCCGATACAAATGGCAGTGTAAACGCACCTTAACACCATCATCGACACGTTGTCAACGCGGTCAGGTGGTACATTGCAGCACAAAACGGAGGACGGGTGTCTGTGTCTCTAGTACCAGAAATGTCTTCAAAACCTGTGAATGGGGATGACAATGACATGTCTGAGGAACACACAAACTGCGGTGGTGAATTGTTGGACAGAGAAAACCCAACGTAGGTTGAACAGACTCGTTAGCGGGTCTGTCAAAAGAACATGTGCTGAGGCGTCCAACTGGGATGGCAGAGGGGTGTCGGAATCTACAAAGGCAGGCTTGAGTCTGAGTAAAGAAACAGTTTGCGGGCGATCTTTTATCACAATGTTGAACGTCATCTCAACCCTCCAGAGTACTTCGAAGGGACCGAGGTAAAGAGGCTGTAAGGGTTGTCTGACAGAGTCATTCCTGAGCATGACCTAAGAGCAAGAGCTGAGTGCAGTTAGCTTGTAAGTGTCAGGTGGGGAGTGGCTGACAGTTGGGTGTGGCTGGGTGCTTCTAAAGTGTGCACGCATCCTTCCGATAAAGCCTGGGAAGGAGGGAGAATCCCCGGGATCTTGGAGGATAATTAGTTCACCAGGTAAAACCGGGTTTTAGCCGAAAATGAATTCGGAAATCGTCCCATGTAAATGTGATTTAAATGTAGGCCCAGCAACACCCAAGGAAATGCCACAGACCAGAGACAATGATGGCACCTGAGTACAGTTTTAAGGCTGGGGTGCCATCGTTCCACCAACCCATTGCTTTGTGGGTGGTAGGCTGTTGTATGGATCTTTTTAATACCGAAAAGATTACAGAGAATTGTAAAAAGTGCAGATTCGAACTGTCAACCCTGGTCAGTTCTGATGGTGGACAGACAGCCAAACCTAATGATCCAAGAAGAAATGAATCCCTTGGCCACAGTTTCTGCTGTGATGTTGAGTAAGGAGACGGCTTCCACACAACGAGACATTCGGTCTATTGTGGACAGGATATACCTGTGGCCCTCCAACAGAGGCAGGGGACTGATAAGGTCGATATGTACATGATGGAAACGTCCCTTAGGGACGTCAAACTTGCCAAGTGGTGGAGAGGTGTGACGTCCTATTTTGTTTCGTTGACAGCAAATGCAGCTGTGTACCCATGTGTGAGCGGGAGCAAAGGCCGCAAAATGCCTGTAGAAGAGCCGCACCACACTTCATCCAAAATGCCAGGGAACTTAGCCTTGGCAAACACAAGCGAAGACCGGGTCCGTGAGCAGACCCTGAGTGTCCTCATCCCAAGCCTGTAGAGAAGCAAGTTAGGATAAATCAACGATACTTGAAATGGCATTGATCCGCGAGAGGAAATCAGTGGGGATGTTTTCCATGCCTTTGATGTAGTGTACATCTGTAATAAATTGAGAGACCAGGTCAAAGTGGTGGAAACATCGGGGGAGGGGGGGGGGGGGCAGGATCCTCTAACGGTTGCAGAAGGCGTCTGCCAGCACGGTTTGTGATCAGTAAGAATGAAGAAAGGACGGCCCTCGATGTCAGTGCAGAAATGTTTGATGGCCTCGTAGTGCACCGACAGAAGCTCTCTATCAAAAGCGGAATATTTCTTCTGTGCTGTAGACAGTTTTTTGGAGAAGAAATGAAGTGCTGAAACTGTGTCGCCTTTGCTCTGTTGTAATACTGCCCCGACCGTGATGTCGCTGGCGTCCGTAGTGATGAACAAATCGGCAGACGGATCAGTGTGGGCGAATACGACTGCACGAGCTAAAGCTGTTTTAAGAGCCCTGAAAGCATCTAGCATGGGTTCAGTCCAATGGACTGGTTTAACACCCAAAGTTTGTTTGCCGGAGGGCGAGTCCGTCAGTGGGGCCAGCATGGTGGTAGCAGAAGGTAGATGATGGCGGTAGTAATTTATAGTACCTAGGAAACGTCTGAGTTCTTTGTACGTAGCTGTGGGTGGCAATGATGTGATAGCCTGCACGTGGGATTTAGGAGGCTGTATTCCATCTGTGGAGACAGTGTAACCCAGAAACGTCACGAAAGACTGACGTAATTGAAATTTTTTTTTGTTGACCTCAACACCGTTGGATGCCAAAGTGTGGAGGACCTGGGATAAATGATCTTCGTGGTCTTCAGTCGATTTGCTGAAAATGAGTATGTCATCTAGGTGTATGAAGCAGAACTCAAATCGTCATAAGATTTGAGTCAATGAAACATTGCCAAATTTGTGCCGCATTCTTTAAACCGAATGGACTGAAGTTTTACTGGAACAAACCGAGCAGCGTGATGATCACAGTCTTTGGAATGTCTTCCAGCACTAGGGGAATCTGGTGACAAGTACGTTTGCAGTCAATCACACTGAAGATTGTGGCACCCGATAACATATGAGTGAAATTGTTTATGTTTGGCATGGGGTAGTTGTCCATGACAGTGCGAGCTTTTAAAAGTCTGTAATCACCACAATTCGAAAAGGACCGTCATGTTTGGTGACAAGGTGAATTGGTGAAGACCAGTTGCTGTCCAATGGCTGTAGGATGCCTGCCTCCAGAAGTTCGTTAATTTGCTGCCAGCTGCACGCAACTTAATGGGGTTGAGGCGTCTAACCTTGTGTCTAATAGGAGGGCCAGCAGTGATAATTATCATGTATGTCGTTCCATCAGTGACGGAAGAGACTGAGAACTGCTCACGAGGCTGAGTAACGTTCTGACGTGGAGTTTTGGGATGACTGGTGGGCGATGAGGCTTAGAAGTTAGTGTGAGTGGGAAAAGGCAGCACGAAAGTCACATGCCTATTACATGAGTGCGGTGTGCACTTGTTTGTAGAGGTCAGCAGCGTCCGCAGCACGGAGCGGAGTGGGGCGTGCAGCAACTGTCTGTTGTTAACTTTGCCTTGGGCAACCAGCGCAGGCAAGAGAGGCACTGGCGTAGTGCAAGGGACAGCAATGGCCATCAAGTTGCTTGGCCGGCATGCAGGAGAGGGGGAACGTTTATCAACAAGCGGAGCGGCTGCCTGTGTAGTGGGTGTGGTCATGCTGCACAAGCGACTGTTATTAGAGACACTGTTTGAAACATGAGGCACTGCGCATAGTGAGCAGTTGGGCGGTGCGGAGGTCACTGAACACGAATCATCACACGCAGTGAATGTTTTTGAACTAACCTGATGAGTGTTCGAACTGATGCTTGGCGATGGAGTTCGATCCAGTGACAGAACTGCAGATTGCAGTTTCAACAGCAAGGTGCGGACCGCAGTGAGCTCATTGTAAGTGTGAGCAATGCATTGTTTCAGCATTTTTTTCTCCCGGCGGAGGTGCATCACTGAGTCATATTCTGAAAGTAGTTGAATGACGCAGGTCACAATCTTGCCCACGAGGGCGGAACACTCTCAAACTAAATCCCATGTTGTGGCAGAAACGGAACAAGGAGAATAGGTGCTGGAGCATGGTATCTGAGTGTTAGACAGGTGGTGTAACACTGAACACTGGACTACATTTGGGGAGAGCTTGTAATGGGACAAAAAATCTGTAACAAGATGTCGGTGATGTAGAAGATCCAAGGGAAACGCAGAGAAGGGGATTGGTGCACCATCACTTTCACAGAACCTACAGTTTGTAACATTGATGCATTGACAGCTTGTAGGAGAGACTTCATCGGCGAAAAGTTGGTAGGAGCCAACGATTGAGGTATGATAGACACATCAGTGCCAGTGTCAAATAGGTAGACAAACTGCGATGAAATGTCTATCACGTATAAACAACTGCTCGGCCAAGAGGAAAAGTGGACAGAGTGCAATGTGACAGGACGCCTGTGAAGTTCCCTGCAGGACTCAGCATCTCTTGGTTCCTGAGGTCAGCCTTTGGGTGTTGGCAAGGTAATTTGCACTTCTAGGCCTCAGCCCCAAAAATCTTGTGGTAGCAACAGTAGGGATGAGCCAGATGTGGCGGTGGCGGTGACTGTGATAACAGGGGAGGCTTGTCCTCGTTGATTTGTTCTGGGATGTAAACCAGTATATATGGATTGTGGGCGATTCTTGAATGTTTGGAAAGAGGAGAAAGCAAACGAGTACTGCCTGGCGGCGTAGAAAGTGTGGAAGTGGAACGGGCCCTGCCCTGCCTGCAGACAGCCGGTAAACAGAAGGTGTAGTGTCACACAGCGATGGTGGATGAGCTGGGTGTATCTGGTGTAGGAGCGCATACAGCTGATCTGTGATGCACAGGAGAGACCCGATAGACTCAAAAGAGTGCTGCAGTAGGTGTATCTGTAGGTCGGTAGGTAACTTGGCAGACCATACCACCCACAGGGTGACGTCTGGCATTGTGTGTTCACTCACAAGTAACCTGAGGCGGCGCCAAAGATGTGATGGAGTGCGGTCTCCCAGGTGCTCCTTGTACAGAATCTTGATTATCAATTCCTTTTGCGAGCAGGCAAGTCAGTCCAATATCGTTTTTTTTTTTTGGTGAACTCATATTTCGGTGGCAGTGGAGGCGAAAGTAGGAGGTGACAAATTAAATCTGAGTGGTCGTGAGGGTGTGTGACCAAACATAGGAACTTGGAGTTGTCATCAGTCACTTGATGCAACTCAAAGAGGTGCTCCACCAATGCAAACCATGAAACTGGGTTGTACTCGTATAGGGTAGGTAGCTTGGGTATGAGGCCTGGAGGTGCAGACTAAGATGGTTTCAGCGTGTCTTGAAAGACCTGTGGTCCTGCTACACAAGAGTTCATGCTGGGATCCAGCATCACCAGAACGGAAATGTTACTGGCACATACGTTCAGAACAACAGCTGGTTGTAATGTCTCTGAAGACACCCGAGAACAAGATGCGGCAGGCACGGTCAGTACCGTGGAAGCGAACAGGTGAACCGCGCGTAATGAGGGCCCATAAACTGGACCGGAAATTGCAGAAATAGCACTGACATTGGCCAACTTGAAAATGACGCGGAAGTTCGGTGCGGCAGACGCAGACAGTACTGCGGAAGGAGTGAGTGGTTGTATGGTAGGAATCGAGACCCCCCCGTGGGTGAGGGGGGGATGGGGGGGCAGCCTGGAGCTTAAACTGCAACAACAAGAGTTTTCCATGCACACTGGCCATGCACTCTTTGTGGTAGGACCATAAAACAATAGTGAAACCTGTTGGTGGTCGCACTGTCACACTACAACGTTGCTGGGTGAAGAGGCTATGTTGAGTGCACTTGTACCCAAGTGGTCGCGAAATGGGGCCGCCAATCTGGTGGTTTGTTCTGGCGAACTGGATGCATAAAATCATCTGTTACTGATTTGTGAGGAAGGCGAGGCTGGTAATAGTTGACTGCACGTGCATTTTGCACAAATGGCAGAGTTGCACATGACACTACTGTAACTGATGTCCTGTCGCATAGAGGATCAAGCACATGTGCAAATTTCAGTCTCTTTGAACTTCGTACGAGCGATCGATCGTCACACTATTTAGTAGATCATCCACTTCACTTTTCACTTGGTGTTGTGCATAATTCGGTGAAACAAAACTTGAGTCCATTGTTTGAGGTAACTTTGTAACACTCGGTCGTTGTGGAGTTGGTGAAGTAGAGGTTATCCTCGTCGAAGATCATAGATCATTGTCCGTTAGCTGCAAAATAACCGACGGCAGAGGGTTAAGTTGGCCTGGTTGTAAGAGCTGGGCCTCTAAATCTTCATAAAGAATGTTTGGTGATGTAGCCACGGCATCATATGTGAAACCTGTTGATTCTATACGACCAGCGCAGAAGTCATGGAAGACGTAGAACTTCTTGTCTGGGGTCACCAATATGGGATTCTGGATACGGATCATAATATATGTAATAAACATTTCCCGAGTTTTCTATGTACACATGTATTTTACCATAAAGACTGATACACATGAACACCGCATGAGGTATAAAGACAGTGAATTAAACATGGCGGCTCGTCAGAGCAGTTAATGTTCAAAGATTGTAAATTCTGTGGTCGATGTGACCTATCGATGCCACAAACATACTCATATATTGGATAAAGTGTGGGATCAAAAGGTAGTAGATGTTCATAATGAATTGCAAGAATCATTCGTAGATTTGAAACACAAGATTGCAGGACTGAAGAAAACCAAACATTCTAATAATGTTCAAGAGAGTAAACAACAAGACAAAGCTAAATAATCCAGAGTGGTTGAAGTTCATTCTTGAGTAATCTTACAACAACTAGAAATTCACCAGTCTCAAGAACTGAGTGCAGTAAGTCATGGTGGCATTGTTGACATACAAAGGTCATCTGTTGTGTGTAAGACTAGTTGTTTTTTGATGTATGATGACATTTTACAGAGTTTGAAATTAACTCTAATGAAGTGTATCAATTTATGTAGGCCAAATATAATTGCAATGCTGACAATAATTGAAAGTTGACTTCAATATCTGAGTAACACAGATAATATTGGTTTCTGTACACAGCAAATGTGCATTGGGAACTACACAGTGCATAAGTTCACCATGGAAGATGTTCTGACATCAGTACAGTTCAAAATGACATGCCCAAGTGAACAATTGCCCAAGGATTGGAAAAACTATCTACATAATGTATTAAACCAGGGCAAATATGCAAAGAATTGCAATTGGAACTTATTGGAGATCAGAAGAAGAATTTAAAGTGAAACGGTAGATCAAAAAACACCATGAGAAGAATAAAAAGAAGAGATTAGTACACTCATTTTGTGGAGAAGAAATAAAGATAAGCAAAATGAGTGGAAAGGGAAGAGGGAAAAATTACATGTTTACTTCTGAGTGATAACAAGTGTCATGACTTTCAAAATTTGACTGTTGTAGCATTTTGTTAACGTTTTTATGGATGAGTGTGTGTATTTGAAGTTAATTTGTTCCACTCTTTTTTTAAACAAATTTTTGCGTGTGGCTGTCAATTTTATGATGCAATGGCACAAGTTTTATTTTGAAGTGATTCTGCTGCATGTTTTCTCTCTGTGTTCACGAGGTACTGGCTGGTGGTTCTACATCATCATTATGCCAGCCCATGCAACCAAGTGACTCGTGGGAGGTGACAAATGTCACAGCATGTGATGTCAGCAGTTTTAGAGTTTTCCGAGGAGTGGTGCACCAAGATGCACAGCCCATTGTGATGACCACCACTGGGAGAGCTTGCTGAGCAGTTGTTCCATCTTCCCTTCACAAGCAGCCTGGTGGGCATTTCCTCATAAATACAATCACTTGCATTGGAGCAGCAGTGGGAATCTTTGAATCTATGTAGCATATTTATAGTGCCAATGATGTTTACAAAAAGCAGAGTATCTGCAAATGCAGTGGAAGTGTTGTAGAAATGTGCAACACAAAATGTGGATATTTGGATATGCCAAATGTTGAGGTATTTATATACTGATGTAATTGGACCTGTGCACTTCATGCCAGTAATGTTATGTTGTATACTTCTATTCTTCTGTTTTCTATCTATTTATTATATTAATTATTAACTTTAGTGTTTTTGATTGGAATGATTTATCTTTTTATGCATAACTGCATTTTCTTGTTTATACAATTATGTCAATTTGGTACTGTCATAAGATTTTGACAGATATTAAAGTTTATTCTACTTCAAACAAAGCTAGTTAATTTTAATGACGTTTCTTAAATGACTAGTGGGCAAATAATAGTGAGATGTGCTGATAAATTCTTCTGTGAGAAAACACTTTAATTACAATTAGTTAATATATCATTGTAATTGCATAGGCTTCTGCAACAAGAGTCAGTCAACACAAAAGTTCTCTGTGTATGGTATCACATCATATTGTATAAAACTGCTGCTGGAAAAAACCAACATTTCAGCCACGGTTGCTGCACCCTTTATACGATATGATGTGGTACCATACCCAGAAAACATTTATGTCAAAATATCATATGTTTACATGCATTTGCCATAGAGTCACTAATTATTTCTCTTACTAACTAAAATATACATTCTTAATTAAAAATGTGCACTTCAAGTGTGCCTGTCAACTGAGTAGCAATTACAGCTGTTTGTCACAGACACTTACGGTGAATAATTTCATTTCTATCTTTCTTTACCAACATTTTCATGATATACATCTACATGGGCATAGTGTGGCAAATCTATTTAACAAGTACTTTATATCTGTTACTGATAAAATGGGATTGCCAGGATCAGTAAATAATGCCCTTGAATATCTGAAACTAGCCTTTACAAATAGCTTCAAGTACATGAATATGTCACTCACTTCACCAAAAGAAATAACTTCCAATGTCTGCTTGTGTCTGTGTATGTGTGGATGGCTATGTGTGTGTGTGCGAGTGTATACCTGTCCTTTTTTCCCCCTATGGTAAGTCTTTCCGCTCCCGGGATTGGAATGACTCCTTACCCTCTCCCTTAAAACCCCCATCCTTTCGTCTTTCCCTCTCCTTCCCTCTTTCCTGACGAAGGAACCGTTGGTTGCGAAAGCTTGAATTTTGTGTGTATGTTTCTGTTTGTTTGTGTATCTATCGACCTGCCAGCACTTTCGTTTGGTAAGTCACATCATCTTTGTTTTTAGATATATTTTTCCCATGTGGAATGTTTCCCTCTATTATATTCATATTTCCATAGGCAGCTAGACTGCACTCGCATCACTGCACTGCATTCAAATGTTATTGTGAAATAACATTTCCTTGTATACTGGATATAGTGACGTAATCTTTGCAGTAGTTATTCATTAATATTATGCCAATGAGGATCAGTATAAGGGAGGATCAGGACAAAGTTCAATTGAGCATTATTCCTAGAAATTTAGGATATGGGTTCTGGCATAAGTTGATTCCTTCAGAGTATATTCTCAGCTGAATGTGCACCTGTCTGTTATTTAGATGAAAAGCTAAGCCTTCTGTTTTAATTTGGCTTAAGTTCCATTTTCTAACCTGTTCATTCACTTTTTGGAGGTCTTGAGTGAGTGTGTCCTCTGCATGGGCTGTTCGTGCTGTGTATGGCTGTGGCTATATCATCCACAGACATGAACTTTCAGCACATTGGGATAGGGACATATGATGTGTAGATGTTGCACAGAAGTGGGGCCATAACAGAGCCATGAGGAAGGCTTTTTCTTCTGTTTAAACTACTTGAAAGATTCTATCACTTAGTTTTCCAGTCATAAGCTGGAGGAAATCTTCCCAGGGAACTTGGCTGTAGAGTTTTACCAATAGGCCCTCCTTCCTGACTGTGTCATAGACACAGATTAGATCAGTGAAGGTGACTACCATATTGAATTACTTCTAAAAACCATTTTCAATGCAAGTTGCCAGGGACCGTACTTGACCACAGCAATTTCTGGCAGATTCTCCTATTAGAGCAAAATCCAACAAGAAACTGCTCATCTTTTGTAGCAGAAAAAAATATTGCTCTCTACACCAAGTGAAAAGAGTACAAAGACCATGATAGTTATTGTTAAGTAAATACTCCACAGTAGCAAGGAAAGGAAGATTTCTTCCTTCCACAGAGGAAGGACAGAAACTTGGTAGACTCTCTGAGTCCCCACTCCACACTTCATTAAACTACACCTATAGGTGCACACCTCTTAAAGAGAAAAAATGATTGCTTGACCTCAATATTAATGTTAAGGTTCCTCATGAATCTTCACGTTATTCAACCCATCATAATGCACCCTAATAGGTACACCAGCAAACCAGAACATGGGGTCACTTGGTAAAGCATTTCATAGTTTTTGCATTCTGTCTGTATTTTCAGTAATTCTATTTTAAATTCAGTAATACTTATTGTTAGTATTGATGTGTCACATCCAATAATAATTCTAGTCTCTGTAAGTGTGTATATTACACAAATGTATGCCTGTGGGGGTGCCTTCCATTCCCCCCAGAAACAAGGTAGGTGACCAGTGCGGTTCACTGCCATAAAGTTACTAAATACGTCTTTTATTATTAAAAATAAAATATTATATGCACTTGTAGTAAATAATTTCACTTTTTGATACACATGGGCATCACCACAGGCAAGGGGGTAGGGATGGGGGGGGGGAGGGAATATCGTCCTCCCGTCCCCCCTCTCAAATATTTTTGGAAAAGCAATTTCAGTTCCTTGAGTTTTAGTTGACAAGGCCTGACACCACTGACCCAGGCTTAACTAATTACACATACTAAAAGCTTTTGAGCCGTAAGATTTAATGCTTTGCAGGATTTACTAAAGTGCCAGTAAATCAAATCCACTTATATTATTCATAAAGAGACAATTTTATCAGTTTTAATGAATTGTGTCAGTATGACTATGACTGATGAATAAGCACAAATCTGCTGGGTTTTGCTGTTAAGTTTGAAGGAGGAGTGGCCAAGAGGTAAATGGCTAACAGTTGAACACCATACAACAGCCACTTGCTGTCTGGTGGTGGTATAATAATAAAGTTATAATCAGTGCATGTGTCAAGATGAATTGCTATGAAGAGAGTTCAGTGCAATTCATCAATATTGTCTTTTTGTAAAAGGCAAAGGAATGATGGTAAGTAAATATTTAATACAAAATGTATTCCAACGCACTCAGTTTTACTATTACTGTGTAGCAGAAGATCTTGTTTAAAGGATTTATCAGTTGACTCTGAAAGTGATCTAAATATAGCCAATTATACACTTTAGATATTATTTTTCCTCGGCTCTTCTCTACAAGAAGATTTATTATAAACTAGCAATCCACTTGGTGTAGCTTTGCTCACGTTACTCAGTAAAAAAAAAAAAAAAAGAGAGAGAGAGAGAGAGCTACATAGTTTAAACTTTTGGAGGGTATTCTTGTAAAGTAATAGGTTTCCAGCATCCCCATATTCAAAAGCATAGGTCTGTACTTCAGACTATGAAACACACAGTTTTTTCTGGTGAATTGTTTTCACTTTCTTAAAGCAATTTTAAAATCAAAGTAATACAGTATTTAACAATATTTCGAAAGGGAATGTAGCCACTCACCATATAGCAGAGATGCTGAGTCGCAGATAGGCACAACAAAAAAGACTGTCACAAATAAAGGTTTTGGCCCATAAGGCCTTTGTCAAAATTAGATGACAGACACGCACTCAAGCAAATGCAGCTCACACACACGTGACTGCAGTCTCAGGCAACTGTAGCCACACTGCAAGCAGCAGCACCAATGGATGCAATGGATGATGGGAGTGGTGACTGGATGGGGGTAAGAAGGAGGCTAGAGCAGGGAGGGGAAGGGATAGTAGGGTAGGGACAGCAGACAGTGCAGTGCTGCTGGGGAGTGTGCAGAGGCGAGATGGAGAGAGGGTGGGAAGCTGTGTGCAGTCAGGAGGTTTGACAGAGGGTAGGGAAGAGGTGAGGAGGGGGGGTTAGCAGAAAAGGAGATAAGTAAAAAGACTGGGTGTGACAATGGAACGAGAGCTGTATAGGGCTGGAATGGGAACAGAGAGGTTTGATAGGTGAGGACAATGACTAATGAAGGTTGAGGTCAGGAGGGTTATGGGAATGTGGGATATATTGCAGGGAAGTCCACCCCTGGTAGCTGAGTGGTCAGCACAACAGGATGTCAATCCTTAGGGCCCGGGCTCAATTCCAAGCTGGGTCGAAGATTTTCTCCGCTCAGGGACTGCATGTTGTGTTGTCCTAATCATCATCATTTCATCCCCATCGACGCACGAGTCACCAAAGTGGCATCAAATCGAAAGAATTGTACCCAGCGGGCAGTCTACCTGACAGGAGGCCCTAGTCACATGACCATTTTTTTTTTTTTTTTTTTTTTTTTTTTTTTTTTTTTTTTTTTTTTTTTTTTTTTTTTTTTTTTTTACTGCAGGGAAAGTTCCCATCTGTGCAGTTAAAGAAAAGCTGGTGTTTGTGGGAAGGATGCATATGGCACAGGCTGTGAAGCAGTCATTGAAATGAAGGATGTCATGTTTGACAGCATGCTCAGCAGCCAGGTGATCCTGGTTTCTTGGCCACAGTTTGTCGATGACCATTCATGCGGACAGACAGTTTATTGGTTGTCATGCCCACATAGAATGCAGCACAGTGGTTGCAGCTTAGCTTGTAGATTGCATGCTTGGTTTTATAGGTAGCCCTGCCTTTGATGGTATAGGTGATGTTTGTGACCAGACTGGAGTAAGTGGTGGTGGGAGGATGTATAGGCCAGGTCTTGTGTCTAGGTCTACTACAGGGGTATGAGCCAGGAGGTAAGGGGTTGGGAGGAGGAGTTGTGTGGGGATGGACAAGTACATTATGTAGACTCTGTGGACAGCAGAATACCACTGTGGAAGGGATGGGAAGGATAGTGGGCAGAACATCTCTCATTTCAGGGCACAATGAGAGGTAGTCGAAACCATGGTGGTGAATATAATTCTTTGCTTCAGTCCTGGGTGGTACTGAGTTATGAGGGGAATGCTTTTCTATGGCCAGATGGTGGGACTTTCGGAAGTGGTGGGATACTGGAAAGCTAAAGCATGAGAGATTTCTTTTTGTACGAGGTTGGGAGGATAATTACAGTCTGTGAGGGCTTCAGTGAGACCCTCAGTATATTTTGAGAGGGACCGCTCATAACTGCAGTTGTGATGACCATGGGTGGCTAGGCTGTATGGAAGGGAATTCTTGGAATGGAATAGGTGGCAGCTGTCGAAGTGGAGGTATTGCTGGTAGTAAGTAGGTCTGATATGGATGGAGGTACTGATGTAGCCACCTTTAAGGTGGAGGTCAACATCTAAGAAGGTGGCTTGTTGGGTTGAGTAGGACCAGGTGAAGCAAACGGGGGAGAAGTTGTTGAGGTGGTTCTAGAAGAATGTGGATAGGATGTCCTCACCCTCAATCCAGATAGCAAAGATGTCATTAATGAATCTGAACCAGGTGAGGGGTTTAGGATTCTGGGTTTTTAGGAAGGATTCCTCTAGATAGCCCATGCATAAGTTGGCATATGATGGTGCCATGCGGGTGCCCATAGCTGCACCTCAGATTTGTTTGTAGGTAATGCCTTCAAAGGAGAAGTAATTGTGAGTGAATATATAGCTGGTCATGGGGACTAGGAAGGTGGTTGTTGGTCTGGAATCTGTCAGGCATTGGGAAAGGTAGTGTTCAATAATGGTAAGGCCATGAGCATTAGGGATGTTAGTGTAAAGGGAGGCTGCATCAATGGTGGTGAGCAGGGCACCATGTGGTAAAGGGACAGGAACTGTGGAGAGTCGGTGGAGGAAATGGTTGGTATCTTTTATATAGGAGGGTAGGTTCCACATAATAGGGTGAAGGTGTTGGTCTATGAGAGCAGAAATTCTCCCACTGGGGGCACAGTAACCGGCCACAATGGGGCATCCTGGGTGGTTGGGTTTCTGAAATTTAGGAAGCATGTAGAAGGTAGGAGTGCGGTGAGTGGTGGGGGTGAGTAAGAGGTGAACTTTCGGGAGAGGTTCTGGGATGAGCCTAAGGATTTGAGGAGAGACTAAAAATTCTGCTGGATTTCTAGAATGGGGTCTCTGTGGCAAGGTTTGTAGGTGGATGTATCTGATAGCTGGCAGAGTTCTTCTGACAGGTAATCCTTGCGGTTCAAAACTACAGTGGTGGAGCCTTTGTCTGCGGTAGGATTATAAGGTCAGGATCAGTTTTTAAATGGTCAGCTGTGGTTCTTTCTGTGGATGTAAGGTTAGTTTGCATGTTGAAGGATTTGGGGAATGATGGTGAGGCAAGGTTCGAGGTTAAGAAATTATGGAAGTTTAACAGGGGGTCATCTGGGGGCAGTGGGTATGGATCACAGTTGGATGGAGGAGTGAACTGAGTTAGGCAGGCTCAACATTGGTCTCTGGTTGAATCTCTATTGGTTGTGTTGGTGGTGAAAAAGTGGTTCCACTGTAGGGACTGGGAGAAGATCTTTAACAAGTCCTGCATGATTCAGTTTGGGAGTGGGGCAGAAGGTGAAGCCTTTGGAAAGCACTGATATTTCTGTGAGGCTAAGGCTTCTGAAGGAAACTTTCATGACAGTATTTTGGCTCTGTTTCGGTTCTGGATTCTGTGTGATGGTGGGAGGGAGTTAACTTGTCTTTTCATAGTATTATTTATACAGTATTTAAAAATATAGATGTCTTTGTCTGTTACTTTTATACTCAGTAATCACAAAATGCATTGTAATCCAGGCATCAATTAGCACACTCTAGGAGTTTTAAGTGCCAGTACAGTATATGGTCTGAGGCATCCAGGATGCTCCAAAATGTCGTATTAGGTCCTAGTTTCTTTTTTCAAATTTTTCAAGGGGATCTCCTGTTTAGACCCCCTCATGATCTACACCCTTTTTTCTGAGTCTCCCCTCCACAATAATTCAGTGCAGATGATGCCTGTGCCAACATACACTAAGCCTTCTCATTGTTTTCTTACCTGGAACACACTCTTCTTGAGTCCAAAATATAAATTACTTGACTGTATACTCAGCTCACATATGTCATAACCAAAGTATAAGCATTTATTAATGTGTGACTCATTTATAACATATCTGTTGTCTTTAAAGCTTTGTAATGATGTTCCAAACTCAATAAGTACAATAGTACTGGTAACATAAGACATCATTAACAGTATCAGGTAACAAAACTATCATTAATAATCTATTAACAAGACAAGAGCATAACTGTTTGGCATTTGTTACTGAAGACAGTAAATTATCAGTAAACACAGAACACAACATATTGTTTGTAATATTTGGATATAGTATATTCTCAGTAGAAGTTAAAGCTTATAAAATATTTTTGTGCTACCAGGAGCTGGTAAAGTCTCAGTAGCAGCAGAAGCTAGTAATGTCTCATTGTTGGCTGATCATGATAAAATATCAATAATGACAGGACGTGGCATACTCATAGTAATTAAGATGACAAAAAGTGCTCAGAAATAACAGAAGGTAGCAAATTGTGAGTAGTAACTGATAATACCAATCTGTCTGTAGTAATTGTAACTTTCAAGAAGGGTCATAGGACATTTGCATATAATTATAGGCCTTTATCATCGACATCAATCTGTTGCAGAATTATGGAAAATGTTTTATGCTCAAGAATTATGATTTTTTTTGACAATGAAGATCTCCTCTATAAAAATCAGCATGGTTTCTGCAAAAATAGATCTTGTGAAACTCAGCTCGCTTTGTTTCTGTATCAGATTATGGGAACGGGATCAGTAATCAGGATATAGAAAACTTAATTCCCATATATGTTGTAGTTAAGATGGAGACTCAACAGAGCACTTAATAGTTCACAGATATAAATTTTCGTGGTCAATACGAACTATTGATGCCACACAGCCCTCCCACTCCCCCCCCACCCCACCCCTCCCCCACCCCACCCCACCCCACCCCCACCCCCCACAGTACGGAGTACTACAGAAGTCCAAGGGTGAGGGTGAGGGCCTGCGGGCGTCGGTGTTGGTGGAAATCGTGCACGTAGGCAGGCGCACCACAGGTACTTCCATCTCGAACATGGTAGGTTATGCAGGCAGAGCGGCAAGAGGCAGGTCCACTTCGTAGTCAATCAGCCACCATGGCCGGATGAGACAGCAGCCGGCCCGGGAGTAAGCGGGCAGGGTGGTCGACGGCATGGTGGAAGTGTGTGTGGCCCTTAAGTGGATCGAGCTGTCCATAGAAATGAAAGCACATAGAAATGCTCGGTCACACTCACGCAGGAGTGTGAGGTTGTGTGCAATGTTGACGTGTAAGGGACCGTCTTATGGTGGGACCTCGGTATCAGTCAAAAGAATGAGCACTTGGTCGTCGGACGTCACTATAGAAATGTCATTCACTCGGTGTGGCAGCACGCTGCAGGACAAACTGATAGTAGGTGTGTGTGTCTCTGATGTTCGAGGTGAGGGCGCGAAACCTGTGCAGGGTGAAACGGGAGGTGAGGTCGGGAAACCAGCGAATGGTGGCAAACAGTCTTTGGTGGAAGAGGTGTGTGGTGTGTTGATGGGAGGACATCTTCATTCTCAATCAAGGATGGATCGTCTGCAGAGTCCGACTGCGGCAGTGTGAGACCCTCAGGGTCTGTGTGCAGTCTTTAATCATGATATCAAAAGTCGTGTCCCCCTACTGCAGGATCTTGTAGGGGCCAAGATAAGGAGGTTGAAGAGGCTGCCTAACCACATCATGATGTGGGAGCAGTCGGAGAGTGCGGAGGGAACATAAATCTCAGGTGGTGAGTGACTAATGGGCGGGTGCAAACGCATTTGTTGAAAATGTGTGCGAATGTGGCTAATGAGGGAAAATCCTCGCTAACCTGGGGAAGAATAAGTTCCCCTGGTAGGACCAGATTCTTGCCGAAAACAAATTCGGATATGGTCCCCTGTAGGTCAGGTTTATAGGTCGAGTGTAGACTAAGTAGCAGAGAGCTTCCGACCAGAGACAATCATGGCATCGAAGGGCCGTCTTGAGGGTGCAATGCCATCTCTCCACCAACCCATTGCTTTGTGGGTGATAGGCAGTAGTGTGCAATTTTTTAATACCGCAGATATTTCAGAGGATGGTCAAAAGGGAGGATTCAAACTGTTGACCCTGATTGGTAGTGATAGTGGTCGGGCACCCGAAACGAGCAATCCACGAGCCAATGAAAGCCTTGGTTAACCTCTCGGCAGTAATGTTAGAGAGAGGGACAGCCTCAACCCAGTGAGACAAACAGTCGATAGTTGGTGAGGTATATCTATGGCCTTCCAAAGGAGGAAGAGGCCTGATCAGATCAATATGTACATGACGGAATCGTCCTGTGGGAATGACGAACTTGCCCAGAGGTGGGAAGGTGTGGTGGCTGATCTCGTTGCTCTGGCAAGCGACGCAGCTGTGTGCCCAGGTTTGACAGTCCTGTTTGATATTCTTCAAAACAAAACATTCTGACATGTGATTTGTGGTGGCTCAAATGCCCAGGTGGACTAGGTTATGCAGGGGGTCGAAAACCTGTCGGCGCAGCCTGGGTAGGAGCAAAGGGCATAGAGTGCCAGTCGAAGAATCACACCACAACTCGTCGGAAACGCCAGGAAATTTAGCCTTTGTGAAAACAAGTGATGTTTGTGGGTCTCGTAGAAGAGCCTGAGAATTTTCGTCAGAAGCTTGGAGGGAGGCCAGATCGGAAAGATCAACAATGCAAGAAACAGCACTGATCCACGAGAAGAAATCCGCAGTGACGTTATCTGCACCCTTGATGCAATGGACGTCTGTTGTGAATTGAGAAACAAGGCCAAAGTGGCGGTAACGTCGAGGGGGTGGGTCTTCAGGTGGGTTGCAGAACGCTTCTGCCAGTGGTTTGTGATCGGTGAAGACGAAATACGAACGTCCCTCGACATCAGGGCAGAAATGTTTGATTGCCTCATAAACAGCAAAGAGCTCTCTATCGAATGCAGAATATTTTCTCTGAGCCGTAGTTTCTTGGGAAAGAAATGAAGGGGAGAAACTGTGTTGCCCTTGCGTTGTTGCAACACTGCCCCCACTGTGATGTCGCTGGCGTCCCTAGTGATGAATAACTCGGCCGAAGGGTCAGGGTGGGTGAGTGTCACAGCGTGTGCTAAAGAAGTCTTCAGAGACTTGAAGGCCTCTAACTTCGGAGCAGTCCAAGTGACAGGTTGTTTACCTGATAGCGCGTCCATCAGGGGTGCCTGGACAGCAGCGGCAGAAGGCAGATGGCGACGATAGTAATTGATGGTGCTCTTTGTAAGTAGCCAGGGGTGGCAGAGACGTGATAGCCTGCACACGAGATATGGGAGGCTGTATTCCGTCAGTGGAGACGGTGTAACCTAGGAAGGAGACTGACATCGGGTGCAACTGAAACTTGTCTTTGTTGACCTCGACATCATTGGAGTTCAAGGTCTGGAGGACCAAGGACAGATGGTTTTCATGTTCCTCCACTGAGCTGCTGAAAACGAGAATGTCATCCAGATAAGCAAAGCAAAGCTCGAACTGTCACAAGATAGAGTCAATGAAACGTTGCCACTTTTGCGCCACGTTCTTTAGGCCGAACGGCATGAAGTGGTATTGGAATAAACTGAGTGGCGTGATAATAGCCGTTTTAGGAATGTCTTCCGGCGCCAACAGAATCTGGTGGTAGGTGTGTTTACAGTCAATAACACTGAAAATTGTGGTGACTGATAACATATGAGTTAAGTCATTGATGTTCGGCACTGGGTAATTGTCCATGATGGTACAAGCGTTTAAGCACCTGTAATCACTGCTCATTCAGAAAGATCCGTCGTGTTTGGGGACAAGTTGGATTGGTGAAGACTAGTTGCTGTCTGAAGGTTGCAGAACACCTGCCACCAAAAGTCCATTAATCTGCTGCCGGGCCGCACCCAACTTGATAGGGTTGAGGCGTCACACCTTATGCCTGATAGGAGGGCTGGCAGTGGCAACTATCTTGTGTGTCATTCCATGAGTGACAGAAGAAACTGCACATAAGATTAGTTAACGTCCTGTCGCTGAGTCCTCGGACAAGTAGGGCGCAACAAGGTGTAGCCGTTAGCGCAAGTGGGGAAAGGTAGCACGAAAGTCACATGTCTCTTACGGGAGCGTGGGGTGTGCTTGTGTGGAGGGGGTGGGTGCACGTACAGTGCTCAGCGAAGGGGAACAGGCAGCGACTGTCTGCTGTTAACCTTACACTGGACAGCCGGCGCGGACGAGAGCAGCGCCGGCATTGCACGTCGGGCCACAATGGCCGCTGGGTCATGTGGCCAGTGAGTGAGAGAGGGGTAACATTTATCAACAAGCGCAGTAGCTGCCTGAGAGGTGGGCATGGTCGCAATGCATGTGCGACTGTCATTAGCAGCACTGTTTGAAACACATGGCACTGGATGAGGTGAGCGCAATGGGAGGGGGGGGGGGGGGCGGGGTTGGAATGTCACACACAAGTAAAGTTTGTGGACTAACCTGGTGAGAGTTTGAGCTAGGCTCAGCTGCTCAATCTTGTTTAGGTGGCGGCGCCGTGGACTGCAGTTGCAGAATGAGGTATGAGCCGCAACGAGCTCGCTGCAAGGGGATGCGATGCATTGTTTCAGCTTCTCGTTGTCCTGGCAGAGTTGCATCACTGAGTCGTATTCTGACAGTAGGTCAGTAACACGTCGCAATGTTGCCCAAGAGGGCGGAGCACTCATGTATGATATCGTATGTTGTGGTGGAAACAGAGCATTGAACATAGGTGGGGGTGCACGGTATGTGAGTGTTTGTAGGATGGTGGAGCACTGAACCGTGTATGATGTTCGGAGATAGTTCATAATGAGACAAAAAATCCGTACCGAGAATTGGTTCATCAATGTTTGTAATGTAGAACGTCCATGGAAAAAGTAGAAAAGGAGATGGGGTCACCGTAACCTTTACTGAGCCTGAGGTAGATAATGTCGTTGCGTTTACAGCTCGTAGAAGTGACTTCGTCTGTGAATAAGTGGGTGGAGGCATTGAAGTAGGTATGATCGACACGTCAGCACCAGTGTCGACCAGAAAAGCTAGACCTGACGCAATGTCAGTCACATAGAGACGACCAATCGGCCGGGTGGACGAGTGAATTGAGTGTAATGTAAGGGAACGCCTGTTAGGTTCCCTGCAGGACTCGGTGTCTCTTAGTTCCTGCGGTCGGCGTTTGGGTGTTGGCACGGTAACCTGCACTTCTTGGCATCGTCACCGAATACTTTGTGGTACCAGCATAAAGGGTGAGCAGGGTGACGAGGAGGTGGAGACTGCGACAGTGGGGGCGGCTTGTCCTCGTTTATTTGTTCCGGTAAATAGGCTGGTACATAAGGTGCGTGGGTGATCCTGGAGTGCTCAGACAATGGATAGAGTGAGCCAACGCTGCCAGGAGAAGAAGATGAGGTGACAGCGGAGTGAGTCCTGCCTCTGCTAGCCGAAGGTCGGTATGCGGGGGCGGTTGTGCCAACGAATGGTGTGGAATGAACCAGCTGATGTTGTCGCAGCAGTGAATACAACTGGTCAGTGATGTGTAGGTGGGAGCCAATGGGCTGAAACGAGTGTGGTAACAGATGGATCTGTAGATTGGTAGGAAGTTTGGCAGACCACACAGCCCATAGCATGGCGTCAAGCACAGTATGCTCGTTCATGCGCAATCGAAGATGGCGCCAGAGTTGTGAGGGCGTGCATTCCCCCAGGTGCACCTCATAGAGAATCTTGAGTATTAACTCTTGTGGCGAGCAGGCAAGTCATCCATTACAGTCTTCTTTGCAAACTGATATATTGGTACAGTCGCAGCGAAAGGAGTAGGTCACAAATCAAATCTGAGTGGTCATGGAGGTGTGTGACGAGGCACAGAAACTTTGAGTTGCCGTCAGTCACACGATGTAACTCGAACAGATGCTCGACGTGCGTGAACCACGATGCCGGGTTGTCCTCATATAAGGACGGTAGCTTCGGCAGGCAGCCTGGAGGGGATGACGACGGTGGCTTCGGTTTCTCCTGGGGTAGCTGCTGAACTGAGGTTAAGTCAGAGGCCGGCGCAGTAGGCCCGGATTTAAACCAGGCGAGCGAATCCATAGTAGTGGGAGCTGGCATAGTTGACTGTGTGTCACAAAACATGGCGCAGCAGGCACGGACAGTACCATGGAAACAGGCAGATGGATGGCACATGAGGGGGACCCGGGAATTGGGCTGAGTGATGAGTGCTGGATGGAAACAACCCGCTTCCGGAACAGGGCGAGAGACGGGCTCAGCAGACACAGGCGGTGCTGTGGGAGCGGCAGGCGGTTGCACAACCAGAAATGGGGACCCCGCAAGTGGGGAGGGCGGGGGGTTGAGAAAGGCACCCGCGTGGGAACTATGTGATGCGCAACATGCCTGTAGTGCATGTGGCGTTCCACTGAGGCGAGATAAGAGGTCCATGTTACACGAAACACTGAATTGTGTATGTAAATTGGACACAAGTGGAACAGCACGTGCACGGCACAGATCTGGCGCGGTTCGTGGTAATCACTGTGTTGCACACGGCCCGACAGTAACTGATGCAGCATGCTGGTGGGTGACTAAATACGTGTTCAAATGGAGATCACTTTGTTCTTGAAACACTTGATTTGAAAAGACACAATTCGAAATATTGTTCAGTTCACATTTCACTGTCAGATGGGCATAATCTGGAGATGCGAAGCCTGCGTCCATTGTTCGCTGTAACGCCGTAGTTGTCAACCATTGAAGACTAATGAGGTTAGCACACAGAGTTGGTTGAGAACATGAATCACTGTGTGTAAATGATGAATACGCCATTGGAGAAGAAACGATGAAACTCGGTGAGCGGAGTTGTGCTTCCACATCTTCGAACAAGACATTGTTTGGCATGGTCATCGTGTAGTGCATATAACCTGTTGCATAAACAACATCGCGGAAGACGCGAAACACGAACGAACTACGGGGTCACCGCTATTGGAATGGAATCAGTAATTGGGATATAGAAAACTTAATTCCCATATATGTCATAGCTCGTATATATTTACACTTGACACTGCATTCGTACAGAATGAAGTATAACAAAGAGCTGACTAAAGTAAAGTTAAAATGGAGGCTCGACAGAGCACTTAGAGTTCACAGATATTAAGTTTCGTGGTCGATATGAACTATCGACGTCACAAGATGATCCATAGTGCTGTAGACAATGGCACTCAGATTGATTCTGTATTCCTTGACTTCAGGGAGGCATTTGACTCCGTCCTGCACTGCTGTTTAATTAAACAAATATGAGCTTTCTGAATGTCAGACCAGATTTTGACTGGATTTGAAACTCCCTTGCAGATAAAACTCAATACATCACTCTTAATAGAACAAAATTGGATACGTAAAGATAATTTCTGGAGTACTACAAGGATGTGTGAGAGGACAGTTATTGTTTACAGTGTGTATAAGTGACCTAGTAGAAAGTATTGGAAGCTCTTTAAGACTACAGATGATGCAGTTGTCTACAAGAAAGTAGTAATGCCAGGAGACAATATTAACTTGGCTGCATGACCTACACAGAACTGATGAATTGCACAGACTCCGGCAGTTGACCCTGAGCGTAAATATACGTAATTTATTGTGCTTATATAGGAAAAAATATTCACTACTGTACAACTACGCTATTGATTACATGCTGGAAACAGTGACCATCATAAAATATCTATCAGTAACTATGCAGTGAGACCTGAAGTAGAATGACCACATAAAACAAATGGCAGGAAAATCAGATACCAGACTGAGATTCATAGGAAGAATCTTAAGAAAATGTAACTCACTAAAAAAAAAGTGGCTTGTAAGGTACCTGTTCCACCAAATCTTGAGTACTCTTAATTAATCTGGGATCCTTACCATATAGAACTAATAGAAAAGATAGAGAGGATCCAGTGAAGTGTGGAGCATTTTGTCATGGTATCATTTAGTTGGCATGAGAACATAACAGAGATGCTGAACAAACTCCAATGGCAGATGCATCAGAGGGAGGTTTCTATTGAACTTTTGAGATAATACTTTCTGAGAAGAATTGGATAACATTTTACTTCCTTCCACATATATCTTGCAAAATAACCACGATGAGCAAATTCGCGAAATTTGAGCTCATACAATCTTTTTTCCCATGTATCATTTGTGAATGGAACAAGGGAATGGGTGGGGGGAGGGGGGGGGGAACTTAATGGTAGCCTCCACCACACACCATCCAGTGGCTTGCAGAGTATTGATGGAGGTGTATTTTTTAACTTATTGGTAGTAATAAAAGGAAGTAGCATATGATCTATTAAATTGTCATTGTAATCAGTTGCACCACCATAACACGATGCCACTATGGTTTGTAGTTCTTCCAAGTTTCTACATTGTTAGCTGTAATATATTCCAAGGCACTTTCTGTTTCTAGTATTTAGCCTTCATTTAGTGAGACACCCAATACTGAACTACCAGTATTAGAATGGTCAACATCACTGTCAGTCTTATCTTCTACTAAATCTAAATAGTCATCTTGTTTTGTCGTAAGTATACTGTATTAGCTAGTCTGTCCATCCTTTCATTTGCATGAAAATTTATCTCACTCAGTGTTTGATCCATATTTGAAACTTGTCATCTATTTGAGCAAATTTACATTAATTTCTGATTTAATTGCTATCAATTGATAATAATCAACTTTCTTAATTTACTGCCCAGTTTGTTAATTTGTGTTTACTGCTGTGAAATTGCTTGCATCAAACGTGTTTTTTGCTGTGGGATCATCTGCATTATTGTTTCTAAAGTAATATTTTCCTTTATGACAGCCATTATGTCAATTTCCCAACAAATGCTAATGTAACAACTCACACAATTATTTGTATCAGATAATAATACATTACATAGTTTTAATCTTTCATTAATGAACTATATTCACTTAAATAGTTTTCTTTATTGCTCAAAAGGTATTCTTTCTAAATTTAACTGTGTTTGATAAACTGACTTCATAATTAAATATACCCTTAAACCCTTCACTTGAAGAACTGGCAGAATCAACTGTAATTTAGTAATCCCTTCACTATATTACATCATAAAGTACAGAACCCAGCAGATTTTAATATAGTCAATCCTGCCTGGAACTCTGTTGTGATGCACAAATTGCATCTTTCAGTGACCACCAATATCTCTGTGTCATCTGTGTCACTAGATGGAATGCTAATGGCACATACCAATATGCTTGCTCGCTGTACTAAGACACTCACATGTGCAATGAAATTATTTTATTTGTTAATTATTTTCCACAAGTAATGAAATAATCTTGTGTCATGATAAACTTGCAATAAGATCATAGACAAGTTGCAAACACATAGTAAATTATTGTTGCAAACTTCTTCTTCGTTATTTTTGTCCTCGAATAGAGGCCTCAGTGTGATATTCTTTCATTTGATATTCCTTTTTCACACCAGGTTTGCAATATGAGGGAGTTCATTGGGTGGCAAATCCTTAAAATTTTATTGTTCTTGAAGCAGCTTGCTTGTAAACATATTCCTTATTATTATTCTCTTCAATAGACATCAAATGATAAGCCACATGATTAATTAACAGTGTACATTTACTATATGAACTTATACAACATACTGTGTATGTGGATAGTTCAGTATCACTTTCAATAATAAACAAACTCCAACCTTTGGCAATATTCATAGTTCATGGGGGCAACATTTGCGTAACAGAGATATAATCAGTAGTTGAAAAAGATACAGTGGTCCTCAATCCAAAGATTGGTTTGAGTACCGCAGTGCTTTGCTAAACATGATCCTGTTGAAATTGGTACACCATTGCCTTTTTCCAGTCCCTCAATGGATTTGCCTGCCTCTAGTTAAATGTAGACTGTAAACCACAGTGCAGCTTGGAATTTTTCACATATACCAGTCACTGGCAGAGGTGAAAGAAGCATTGAGTGACAAAAAAAAAAAAAAAAAATCATATGTACAATTGAGCATTTAGACTTGTAAGTTGACACTTATCCACACTATTACTCAAGAGAAAATTTATTTTTATTTATGAGTAAGTGACCATACGATGTCCAATATACAAATCTAGCAAATGTTATTTAAATATCTGTTTCAGGACACTGTTGCTTTCATTTCTTAACATGAAGTTGTATCTCTACAGTATATATATTATAATTATATTAGGCACTGTAAACTTTTATTGCTTAAAATGTAGTTTTGTTACAGTAGGCATAATAAAGACACTTTTCAATTATATACATTTTTAGCAAGGCAAACAAAGTCATCATGAAATGCATTGTTATGATAATAATACATTGGGCATATTTTAAAAGTTTTACACTCTAAGATACACATTACACTCAGTCTTTTTAGATTTTTGGTATTTGGATAATGTTTTACAAGAGCAAGTATACTGGAAACCTATTTAACTAGTTTCATGTAAAGAAGGTTTTAGGTAACAAAACATTTCATTGGATATGAAGATAGTGATAAACATTGTACTGGGCACTGTTAGATTTTATAAACTTGAAAATAATTATATAATTACAAAATTGTTCAAAATAACTACTAAATTGTTCACTTATGAAGGGAATAAATGAAAAACATGCTACACTTATTTGTCAAATTTGTAAGTTAGAAGGAAAAAGAGGAAATTTTGCATGAGCCAAAGTTTAAATAGTTGTTGTGGTCTTCAGTCCAGAGACTGGTTTGATGCAGCTATTCTATCCTGTGCAAGCTGCTTCATCTCCCAGTACCTACTGCAACCTACATCCTTCTGAATCTGCTTACTGTATTCATCTCTTGGTCTCCCTCTACGATTTTTACCCTCCACGCTGCCCTCCAATACCAAACTGGTGATCCCTTGATGCCTCAGAACATGTCCTACCAACCAATCCCTTCTTCTAGTCAAGTTGTGCCACAAATTTCTCTTCTCCCCAATCCTATTCAACACTTCCTCATTAGTTATGTGATCTACCCATCTAATCTTCAGCATTCTTCTGTAGCACCACATTTTGAAAGCTTCTATTCTCTTCTTGTCCAAACTAGTTATCGTCCATGTTTCACTTCCATAAATGGCTACACTCCATACAAATACTTTCAGAAACGACTTCCTGACACTTAAATCTATACTCGATGTTAACAAATTTCTCTTCTTCAGAAATGCTTTCCTTGCCATTGCCAGTCTACATTTTATATCCTCTCTACTTCAACCATCATCAGTTATTTTGCTCCCCAAATAGCAAAACTCCTTTACTACTTTAAGTGTCTCATTTCCTAATCTAACTCCCTCAGCATCACCCGACTTAATTCGACTACATTCCATTATCCTTGTTTTGCTTTTGTTGATGTTCATCTTATATCTTCCTTTCAAGACACTGTCCATTCCATTCAACTGCTCTTCCAAGTCCATTGCTGTCTCTGACAGAATTACAATGTCATCGGCGAACCTCAAAGTTTTTATTTCTTCTCCATGGATTTTAATACCTACTCCGAACTTTTCTTTCGTTTCCTTCACTGCTTGCTCAATATACAGATTGAATAGCATCGGGGAGAGGCTACAACCCTGTGTCTCACTCCCTTCCCAACCACTGCTTCCCTTTCATGCCCCTCGGCTTTTATAACTGCCATCTGGTTTCTGTACAAATTGTAGATAGCCTTTCCCTCCCTGTATTTTACCCCTGCCACCTTCAGAATTTGAAAGAGGTTATTCCAGTCAACATTGTCAAAAGCTTTCTCTAAGTCTACAAATACTAGAAATGTAGGTTTGCCTTTCCTTAATCTAGCTTCTAAGATAAGTCGTAGGGTCAGTATTGCCTCACATGTTCCGATATTTCTACGGAATCCAAACTGATCTTCCCCAAGGTCGGCTTCTACTAGTTTTTCCATTCATCTGTAAGGAATTCGGGTTAGTATTTTGCAGCTATGACTTATTAAACTGTTAGTTCAGTAATTTTCACATCTGTCAACACCTGTTTTCTTTGGGATTGGAATTAGTATATTCTTCTTGAAGTCTGAGGGTATTTCGCCTGTCTCATACATCTTGCTCACCAGATGGTAGAGTTTCGTCAGAACTGGCTCTCCCAAGGCCATCAGTAGTTCAAATGGAATGTTGTCTACTCCTGGGGCCTTGTTTCGACTCAGGTCTTTCAGTGCTCTGTCAAACTCTTCACGCAGTATCGTATCTCCCATTTCATCTTCATCTACATCCTCTTCCATTTCCAAAATATTGTCCTCAAGTACATCGCCCTTGTATAGACCTTCTATATACTCCTTCCACCTTTCTGCTTTCCCCTCTTTGCTTAGAACTGTGTTTCCATCTGAGCTCTTGATATTTATACAAGTGGTTCTCTTTTCTCCAAATGTCTCTTTAATTTTCCTGTAGGCAGTATCTATCTTACCCCTAGTGAGATAAGCCTCTACATCCTTACATCCCTGCTTAGCCAATTTACACTTCCTGTCGATCTCATTTTTGAGACGTTTGTATTCCTTTTTGCCTGCTTCATTTACTGCATTTTTATATTTTCTCCTTTCATCAATTAAATTCAGTATTTCTTCTGTTACCCAAGAATTTCTACTAGCCCACGTCTTTTTATCTACTTGATCCTCTGCTGCCTTCACTACTTCATCCCTCAAAGCTACCCATTCTTCTTCTACTGTATTTCTTTCCCCCATTCTTGTCAATTGTTCCCTTATGCTCTCCCTGAAACTCTCTACAACCTCTAGTTTAGTCAGTTTATCCAGGTCCTATCTCCTTAAATTCCCACCTTTTTTCAGTTTCTTCAGTTTTAATCTACAGTTCATAACCATTAGATTGTGGTCAGAGTCCACATCTGCCCCTGGAAATGTCTTACTATTTAAAACCTGGTTCCTAAATCTCTGTCTTACCATTATATAATCTATCTGAAACCTATCAGTATCTCCAAGATTCTTCAAGGTATACAACCTCCTTTTATGATTCTTGAACCAAGTGTTAGCTATGATTAAGTTGTGCTCTGTGCAAAATTCTACCAGGCGGCTTCCTCTTTCTTTTTTTACCCCCAATCCATATTCACCTACTACGTTTCCTTCTGTCCCTTTTCCTACTGACGAATTCCAGTCACCCATGACTATTAAATTTTCATCTCCCTTCACTATCTGAACATTTTATTTTATTTCATCATACATTTCTTCAATTTCTTTGTCGACTGCAGAGCTTGTTGGCATATAAACTTGTACTACTGTGGTAGGCGTGGGCTTGGTATCTATCTTGGCCACAATAATGCGTTCACTATGCTGTTTGTAGTAGCTTACCCGCATTCCTATTTTCCTATTCATTATTAAACCTACTCCTGCATTACCCCTATTTGATTTTGTGTTTATAACCCTGTAGTCACCTGACCAGAAGTCTTGTTCATCCTGCCATTGAACTTCACTAATTCCCACTATATCTAACTTCAACCTATCCATTTCCCTTATTAAATTTTCTAACCTACCTGCCCGATTAAGGGATCTGACATTCCACGCTCCGATCCGTAGAACGCCGGTTTTCTTTCTTCTGATAAAGACGTCCTCTTGAGTAGTCTCCGCCCGGATAACCGAATGGGGGACTATTTTACCTCCAGAATATTTTACCGAAGAGGATGCCATCATCATTTAACCATACAGTAAAGCTGCATGCCCTCGGGAAAAATTACGGCTGTAGTATCCCCTTGCTTTCAGCCGTTCACAGTACCAGCACAGCAAGGCCGTTTTGGTTAGTATTACAAGGCCAGATCAGTCAATCATCCAGACTGTTGCCCCTGCAACTACTGAAAAGGCTGCTGCCCCTCTTCAGGAACCACACGTTTGTCTGGCCTCTCAACAGATACTCCTCCGTTGTGGTTGTACCTACGGTACGGCTATCTGTATCGCTGAGGCACGCAACCCTCCCTACCAACGGCAAGGTCCATGGTTCATGGGGGGGTTTAAATAGTTAAGTTTACTATTCTTGATAGTACTGTAGCCTCTATTTTTGCAATGTCATAAAAACACAGAAACAATACCAATTTACTTGGTTCATTTATTGCTTGATTAAAGTCATTATATAGATATGAACACATTTTCACTTTTTCCACAGTTTTAATAACACTGCTACTATTTCACTCCTCTTGCTTCTTTCTTTGAGCTTGTGGTTGAAGGATGAGAGAGGTGGAGGCGTGAATGGGCTTGTTATGGCTGTAAACAGCAGGGTTTCTCCATAATACTGTGGTAATGTATGAAGCCATACTGAAAAGTAATACCTCCAGATTTCTTATGTGGAAACTCTTAAAGCTCTTTAAATAAAACAAACATTATTAACATTCTACAGCTTTATTCTTCATGTCTACATATTTATTTTTCAACATAGTCACCTTGGCAATGAACACACGTCTACCAGTGAGAGACCAGTTCATTGACACCATCACTGTAGAATATTTCACTTTGTTGATAGAGACCCAACTCCCCTTCTGCTTGTACTGTTTCATCATTATCAAGATGAAGTCTTCAAAGATGTTCTTTATGTTTTGGAAACAGATGACACTACAGAGGGGGCCAAGCCAGGACTAAATAGAGGATGATTGATGATGGTAAATCCGAGGCATCAGATTGGTGTGGATGTTGCAGCGCTCATATATGGTCTGACATTGTGATCTGAAGGAGAGGTGCTTAATGTGTGGACAAACTCTTCAAATTCAAAACTCGATTACAGCATGATATTTCTCATGCACTGGCATAGTTATTTTACACACCACCATGTAAAATGCCACAATTTGGAGCCTTCTAGTGGCAGAGGACTGCAAATATTTCGAGATGAAGAATAAAGATGTAAACTGTTAATAACATTCATTTTATTTAAAAATATTTAAGAGTTTTCACAAAAGAAAATTTGGATGCATTACTTTTCAGCACATCCCCACATTTCCTAAAGGCCATATTCAAGGGGTCTGCAGAAAGTTCATAAATTTCCCATGATAGGTCTGTAATCTCTAGATTTTCTTGCACTTCTACCATAGGTATGAAGGTAACTCTGTTTTTTCTGATAGCTTCTTGCCCATTATTTGATTGACCAAATGTCTTAATATCGACAGTGACATCAGTCTTCTCAAATATGTGTTTCATACAGCCATCTGGCTTACTAGTGCAAACATTTCTTTACATGTACACCAGGTATCCTGTCTCTCACTGCATTCACACGAGGTTTCAGTTGAGCCCATCAAATTGCATTATAGCTGCCACATTTTGCTATATCAATAAAAGAGTCTACAATCTCCTTATAGAGTCTATTTAGAAAATACAAACATGTCACATAAATATCCTTGCATATCTCAGTAAGATGAAGTCATAGTAGATGTTTGAAAGTGCATTGCACATTTTTAAGGAATGGCCAAGAGCAAAATTAGTAGTGCAAGGGAATTTAATTACTAAATTTCAGTTTAAGCTGTTATTATTTAGCAGCAGAAGTATTACTAACAAAGTTGTGTAATGAAATGGCTGTTTGTTTACTCTTTAATAGAGTGTAAGCTTTCATTGACATTTGTTGCAATACTGTGCAGAACAGCTCTCTAAACCAGGCCCATGCCATGTGGGGAAATTTTACCACATGTGCCTACTTGAAGCTTTACCCTATCATTGGATCTTTTCCAAACCTTGCAAATTCTACAGATGCTCCATCACCAAGTTGTGCTACTAATATCCTTTGGAGAAATAATACAGCAGCATGTCAGACTTAATCATAGCTTCAGCAACTACTAGTGAAAAGCCTACTTGAAGCTTTACCCTATCATTGGATCTTTTCCAAACCTTGCAAATTCTACAGATGCTCCATCACCAAGTTGTGCTACTAATATCCTTTGGAGAAATAATACAGCAGCATGTCAGACTTAATCATAGCTTCAGCAACTACTAGTGAAAAGCAGGAATATGGCTTCAAGTCAGCTCCAGTGTACAGTTATTTCATTCTCAACAGCAAACTTTGTTAGACTGTTCCAATGTCCACTATTACTTTGTAACAAG
This sequence comes from Schistocerca serialis cubense, assembly GCF_023864345.2. Taxonomy (NCBI): domain Eukaryota; kingdom Metazoa; phylum Arthropoda; class Insecta; order Orthoptera; family Acrididae; genus Schistocerca; species Schistocerca serialis. The sequence goes on along the minus strand of NC_064642.1, from coordinate 119,187,964 downwards.
GCCTTGTTACACTATTACTTTTAGCGTTGGAATAAAATGATGAAAGAGAGTTTATGAAGTTGTCGCAATGTCATCATTCGATAAACACACTTGGAATCAGACAGGACCCAGATTGCACAATTGTGATGAATGTGTGTCCATACTACTTGTGTGCTTTTTAGGAACAGCACTTGCAGCCCCTCTCAAGATGTAAATGCAGTAGACCACTACAAACTGAGATTGTCATACCCTTATTAATTTCAATAATATTATTCACTGATGACTAATGTTCATTCATAATTGTGTTAAGAATGGTCATAGCTCACATAGCAAATTCCATAGGTTATAGTTACCCTAAGTGCTCTTGCCAGCTGGATTGTGTTTCAGACTGAGCATGACAACAGTGAAATACAGAGGTCTAAATATTGTTAATATATTCAAAATGCTCTGGTGTTGGCTGTAGAACTTTGAAAACCTATTTAAACTATGGGGAATTATTCGATAATTTTTTGCGTTAGTGAAAACATTAATGTCCACCTCAGCAGCAGAGTAGTCAGATTTTTCTATAAGAACAAGATTTGATTCCGACTGCTACAGTATATCAAGCAATTTCCCTTAGTGGCTGAGACTAGCTTGCGTATAGAGACATACACGAACAAGCGACTTCAGTTTACAGTATCTTCGGAAAGAGATTTTATATTCTTTCGCACGCTACGCACAAACTATTAGTCTCACAGAAAAAATGAACAGAACAGCCGCAACAAGAAATGCGGTAGCCGTAGTTAACAGCCAGCACATGGTAGCGGTGCCCAGCATCCGCCGGCGCACCTTCAGTTTTACCGTTAGGCAAATTTTGGCAATGGCGCGAAGCACACGGGCGTGCACAAGACGAAATAGAGCGCAATGCGAGAGCTAAGCAACGGGTGAGTGTAGGTGTGTCTCCAGGTATACGATTCTGCTTGCTGCAGGGCATGTGGGTCGAGCTTAACGTGAGCTCCCCATAATGCGTATGGGATTATTCAGACAACGCCGTTCGTTCGTTCGCCTTGTCACATTACTACCGCAAAGTATTCGGTGCCCTGCGCATCAGCGGACGGTTATCGGTTTTGTGTGCTCACGCATCCATCGCTTTTCCCGCTGTTACCAGATCGCACCACATGCTCGATCACTGAAGAGTGTATACCCTCTGGGAACAGTATTAGAGCACATCTATTGTGAGGTGGCTGTTACTGCGATCACAAGAGCACAGACTTTCGGCACTACAAGATATCGTTAATTGGTTGTGTATTTCTGCCACAAATAAATGTACCGTTGTGCGACTACGTTTCCGTCAAATACAACGTTCTACACTCTGAGCACAGTGAGTTTGTGCGACAATAAGACCGGCCCACTACATCACTAACTTTTGAGTGACGATCCCATACGTTACCACTTTAGACCTTTTTGTAGGAATTTTAATGTAGTTAAATTTTGTACTGGAATACGTTTTCACTGGTGGCCACGATTTTAGAGTTATTCGAGAAAAACGTGTCTGAAGGTCCTTTTTGTATGTTTGCCTTGAATAATTCTGGAACTACTGCCTCTTGCGAAAAAGAGTTCCAGTACAAAATTTAACTACATTAAATTTCCTACAAAACGAGCCTGTTAATTTTTTCTGTAGGACCAGTAGTTTGCATTTAGCGAGAGAAAGAATATGAAAATCTTGCGCGTGGTAAATGAAGCTGTTGTGGATTGTATAAAACCGATCGGTGTGGGCAGCTAAATCATCCTGTACCATTATCAAATCTATTTCAACGTTTGTTCGTAATTAATATTGGTTACTAAAATCTGCTAACAATTTGTCATGGTATTTTATGAAGGTCTAATATATATATATATACCGGTCATTTTCGAAACACCCTATATATATATATATTAGACCTTCATAAAATACCGGTCATTTTCGAAACACCCTATATATATATATATATATATATATATATAGGGTGTTTCGAAAATGACCGGTATATTTGAAACGGCAATAAGAACTAAACGAGCAGCGATAGAAATACACCGTTTGTTGCAATATGCTTGGGACAACAGTACATTTTCAGGCAGACAAACTTTCGAAATTACAGTAGTTACAATTTTCAACAACAGATGGCGCTGCGGTCTGGGAAACTCTATAGTACGATATTTTCCACATATCCACCATGCGTAGCAATAATATGGCGTAGTCTCTGAATGAAATTACCCGAAACCTTTGACAACGTGTCTGGCGGAATGGCTTCACATGCAGATGAGATGTACTGCTTCAGCTGTTCAATTGTTTCTGGTTTCTGGCGGTACACCTGGTCTTTCAAGTGTCCCCACAGAAAAAAGTCACAGGGGTTCATGTCTGGCGAATAGGGAGGCCAATCCACGCCGCCTCCTGTATGTTTTGGGTAGCCCAAAGCAATCGCACGATCATCGAAATATTCATTCAGGAAATTAAAGACGTCGGCCGTGCGATGTGGCCGGGCACCATCTTGCATAAACCACGAGGTGTTCGCAGTGTCGTCTAAGGCAGTTTGTACCGCCACAAATTCACGAAGAATGTCCAGATAGCGTGATGCAGTAATCGTTTCGGATCTGAAAAATGGGCCAATGATTCCTTTGGAAGAAATGGCGGCCCAGACCAGTACTTTTTGAGGATTCAGGGACGATGGGACTGCAACATGGGGCTTTTCGGTTCCCCATATGCGCCAGTTCTGTTTATTGACGAAGCCGTCCAGGTAAAAATAAGCTTCGTCAGTAAACCAAATGCTGCCCACATGCATATCGCCGTCATCAATCCTGTGCACTATATCGTTAGCGAATGTCTCTCGTGCAGCAATGGTAGCGGCGCTGAGGGGTTGCCGTGTTTGAATTTTGTATGGATAGAGGTGTAAACTCTGGCGCATGAGATGATACGTGGATGTTGGCGTCATTAGGACCGCAGCTGCAACACGGCGAACGGAAACCCGAGGCCGCTGTTGGATCACCTGCTGCACTAGCTGCGCGTTGCCCTCTGTGGTTGCTGTACGCGGTTGCCCTACCTTTCGCGCACGTTCATCCGTCACGTTCCCAGTCCGTTGAAATTTTTCAAACAGATCCTTTATTGTATCGCTTTTCGGTCCTTTGGTTACATTAAACCTCCGTTGAAAACTTCGTCTTGTTGCAACAACACTGTGTTCTAGGCGGTGAAATTCCAACACCAGAAAAATCCTCTGTTCCAAGGAATAAACCATGTTGTCTACAGCACACTTGCACGTTGTGAACAGCACACGCTTACAGCAGAAAGTCGACGTAAAGAATGGCGCACTCACAGACTGCGTTGTCTTCTATATCTTTCACATCACTTGCAGCGCCATCTGTTGTTGAAAATTGTAACTACTTTAATTTCGAAAGTTTGTCCGCCTGAAAATGTACTGTTGTCCCAAGCATATTGCAACAAACGGTGTATTTCTATCGCAGCTCGTTTAGTTTTTATTTCTGTTTCAAATATACCAGTCATTTTTGAAACACCCTGTATATATATATATATATATATATATATATATATATATATATATATATATATATATATATATATATATATATACTCCTGGAAATGGAAAAAAGAACACATTGACACCGGTGTGTCAGACCCACCATACTTGCTCCGGACACTGCGAGAGGGCTGTACAAGCAATGATCACACGCACGGCACAGCGGACACACCAGGAACCGCGGTGTTGGCCGTCGAATGGCGCTAGCTGCGCAGCATTTGTGCACCGCCGCCGTCAGTGTCAGCCAGTTTGCCGTGGCATACGGAGCTCCATCGCAGTCTTTAACACTGGTAGCATGCCGCGACAGCGTGGACATGAACCGTATGTGCAGTTGACGGACTTTGAGCGAGGGCATATAGTGGGCATGCGGGAGGCCGGGTGGACGTACCGCCGAATTGCTCAACACGTGGGGCGTGAGGCCTCCACAGTGCATCGATGTTGTCGCCAGTGGTTGGCGGAAGGTGCACGTGCCCGTCGACCTGGGACCGGACCGCAGCGACGCACGGATGCACGCCAAGACCGTAGGATCCTACGCAGTGCCGTAGGGGACCGCACCGCCACTTCCCAGCAAATTAGGGACACTGTTGCTCCTGGGGTATCGGCGAGGACCATTCGCAACCATCTCCATGAAGCTGGGCTACGGTCCCGCACACCGTTAGGCCGTCTTCCGCTCACGCCCCAACATCGTGCAGCCCGCCTCCAGTGGTGTCGCGACAGGCGTGAATGGAGGGACGAATGGAGACGTGCTGTCTTCAGCGATGAGAGTCGCTTCTGCCTTGATGCCAATGATGGTCGTATGCGTGTTTGGCGCCGTGCAGGTGAGCGCCACAATCAGGACTGCATACGACCGAGGCACACAGGGCCAACACCCGGCATCATGGTGTGGGGAGCGATCTCCTACACTGGCCGTACACCACTGGTGATCGTTGAGGGGACACTGAATAGTGCACGGTACATCCAAACCGTCATCGAACCCATCGTTCTACCATTCCTAGACCGGCAAGGGAAATTGCTGTTCCAACAGGACAACGCACGTCCGCATGTATCCCGTGCCACCCAACGTGCTCTAGAAGGTGTAAGTCAACTACCCTGGCCAGCAAGATCTCCGGATCTGTCCCCCATTGAGCATGTTTGGGACTGGATGAAGCGTCGTCTCACGCGGTCTGCACGTCCAGCACGAACGCTGGTCCAACTGAGGCGCCAGGTGGAAATGGCATGGCAAGCCGTTCCACAGGACTACATCCAGCATCTCTACGATCGTCTCCATGGGAGAATAGCAGCCTGCATTGCTGCGAAAGGTGGATATACACTGTACTAGTGCCGACATTGTGCATGCTCTGTTGCCTGTGTCTATGTGCCTGTGGTTCTGTCAGTGTGATCATGTGATGTATCTGACCCCAGGAATGTGTCAATAAAGTTTCCCCTTCCTGGGACAATGAATTCACGGTGTTCTTATTTCAATTTCCAGGAGTGTATATATATATTTTACAAGGGTAAGTGTAAACTTACATAATGCATTGCTACATGCCATTCATTCACGTTAATATAAAGAAATTCCATTCCTCACGCTTTAAGAAAATCGGAAATAAATTCCACCGTCTGTGTAGCGTAAGCTTGTGGAAAACCTTCACCACAGGCTTGGTGCTGTAATAATAATAATAATAATAATAATAATAATAATAAAGAAGCTAATACAAGTTATTAGTATTTATATGTTTTATTATATCTCTTGAATACAGGATGGTAATACTGTAGATTACTATGGGATCTTACAAAATAAATAAATAAAGTGACATTTTTGGTCTTCCAATCACTGGAAACAATTCTGTGCTCAGTATATCTCTGGTAAATTATGATTAAAGGTGGAGCAAAATCATTTGCAATCGGTACGCATGCGAGCATACGCTGCCTAACTTGTTCCAAAACGCCACTAAAGAATTAGAATTCTTCTGGGGCTCATACCTCGGGTTGTGTTGTTGATAGAATGGTACTGTCAAGTGTTTCTGATAGTCCGTGAGCTAGGGACCATTTATATACCCAACGGAAGGATCGTCTTACTGTAACTGTCCTACAGTTTATGGTTAAAGTATGAATATTACACATTCCTACTGCTTAGGCAAATGGAGCAAATCGGTTGATTATTTTTGCATTTGATCCGGTCTATGGTGCCCCTTGAGGGGCTTATGGATGCATCGTTAGTTCATGGGCGGTTGTTTAGAAAACCTCAAAAAAGGTTCATAATTTTTTCGTACCGAAACCGAACCGCGGGTTCCAAGACGGCTATGCGCCGCAAATGACTGAAATTTTTAGGATGTATTTATTCGTAAGATCCCTATCTTGTGAAACTTTGAAAATTTTCTTTACATATTTATCTGTTTCTGATACACAGAGATTCAAAATTATCCCACTTCTACACTAAAATACGCACGTAAAATCCGGTATGAGGCGACATATAAACGACAAATAACAGCAAAAAATTGCTCCAATTTTTACAGTATAATCTCTAAGCGTTTACCTGCAAGAGTCATCTTCTTGCTTTCAAAAATCTTTACTAGTTAATGGCTGGTTACTTAGAACCCCTCCTTCCCCCCCCCCCCCCCCCCCCACACACACACACACACACACACAAAAAAGGCTTTTTTTACCAGTTTTTCGTAACAAAACCGAGCCACGGAGTCGAAGACGGCGTCCACCGCAAATGGCTGAAATTTTTATCGTATCTTCCTAAGATCCCGATCTCGAACACCCTTGAAAATTTTCATGATATCTGTATCCGTTCCCGAGATACAGAGGTTCAAAGTTACCCCACCAGCACACTTAAAACACGCATGTGAAATCCGTCGAGAGGCGAAAACGTATTTATAAAGTGGCGTAGCACAATGAAATATGATGTAGTGTCACCATTATCATCAGAAGGCTATTGGGGAACCCATATCGTAGTACTGAAGACACGCAAAATTTTTGTGTAGTAAAATGCGGTCTGAGGTGCAACACTAGTTTTGCGTTATTTCAGTTTCATACAAGTACTGTCCCCCCCCCCCCCCCCCCCCCACACCATGAACCATGGACCTTGCCGTTAGTGGGGAGGCTTGCGTGCCTCAACGATACAGATAGCCGTACCGTAGGTGCAACCACAATGGAGGGGTATCTGTTGAGAGGCCAGACAAACGTGTGGTTCCTGAGGAGGGGCAGCAGCCTTTTCAGTAGTTGCAGGGAGACGAAAATTTAATAGTCATGGGTGACTGGAATTCGACAGTAGGAAAAGGAAGAGAGGGAAACGTAGTAGGTGTATATGGATTGGGGCTAAGAAATGCAAGAGGAAGCCGCCTGGTAGAATTTTGCACAGAGCACAACTTAATCATAGCTAACACTTGGTTCAAGAATCATGAAAGAAGGTTGTATACATGGAAGAACCCTGGAGGTACTAGAAGATTTCAGATAGATTATATAATGGTAAGACAGAGATTTAGGAACCAGATTTTAAATTGTAAGACATTTCCAGGGGCAGATGTGGACTCTGACCACAATCTAATGGTTATGAACTGTAGATTAAAACTGAAGAAACTGCAAAAAGGTGGGAATTTAAGGGCATGGGACCTGGATAAACTGATGGAACCAGAGGTTGTACAGAGTATCAGGGCGAGCATAAGGGGACGATTGACAGGAATGGAGGAAAGAAATACAGTAGAAGAAGAATGGGTAGCTTTGAGGAATGAGATAGTGAAGGCAGCAGAGGATCAAGTAGGTAAAAAGACGGGGACTAGTAGAAATCCTTGGGTAACAGAAAGATACTGTATTTAATTGATGAAAGGAGAAAATACAAAAATGCAGTAAGTGAAGCAGGCAAAAAGGAATACAAACGTCTCAAAAATGAGATCGACAAGAAGTGCAAAATAGCTAGAGGACAAATGTAAGGATGTAGAGGCTTATCGCACTAGGGGTAAGATAGATACTGCCTACAGGGAAATTAAAGAGACCTTTGGAGAACAGAGAGCCACTTGTATGAATATCACGAGCTAGGATGGAAACCCAGTTCTAAGCAAAGAAGGGAAAGCAGAAAGGTGGAAGGAGTATATAGAGGGTCTATACAAGGTCGATGTTCTTGAGGACAACATTATGAAAATGGAAGAGGAGGTAGATGAAGATGAAATGGGAGATATGATACTGCGTGTAGAGTTTCACAGAGCACTGAAAGACCTAAGGCGAAACAAGGTCCTGGGAGTAGACAACATTTCATTAGAACTACTGGCAGCCTTGGGACAGCCAGTCCAGACAAAACTCTACCATCTGGTGAGCAAGATGTATGAGACAGGCGAAATACCCTCAGACTTCAAGAAGAACATAATAATTCCAATCCCAAAGATGACAGGTGTTAAAATTACTGGACTACTTGTTTAGTAAGTCACAGTTGCAAAATACTGACACAAATTCTTTACAGACGAATGGAAAAACTGGTAGAAGCCGACCTCAGGGAAGATCAGTTTGGATTCTGTAGAAATGTTGGAACACGTGAGGCAATACTGACCCTACGACTTATCATAGAAGAAAGATTAAGGAAAGGCAAACGTTTCTAGCATTTGTAGACTTAGAGAAAGCTTTTAACAATGTTGACTGGAATAATCTCTTTCAAATTCTGAAGGTGGCAGGGGTAAAATACAGGGAGGGAAAGGCTATCTACAATTTGTACAGAAACCAGATGGCAGTTATAAAAGCCGAGGGGCATGAAAGGGAAGCAGTGGTTGGGAAGGGAGTGAGACAGGGTTGTAGCCTCTCCCCGATGCTATTCAATCTGTATATTGAGCAAGCAGTAAAGGAAACGAAAGAAAAGTTCGGAGTAGGTATTAAAATCCATGGAGAAGAAATAAAAACTTTGAGGTTCGCCGATGACATTGTAATTCTGTCAGAGACAGCAAAGGACTTGGAAGTCAGTTGAACGGAATGGACAGTGTCTTGAAAGGAGGGTATAAGATGAACATCAACAAAACCAAAACAAGGATAATGGAATGTAGTCGAATTACGTCGGGTGATGCTAAGGGAATTAGATTAGGAAATGAGACACTTAAAGTAGTAAAGGAGTTTTGCTATTTGGGGAGGAAAATAACTGATGATGGTCGAAATAGAGAGGATATAAAATGTAGACTGGCAATGGCAAGGAAAGCGTTACTGAAGGAGAGAAATTTGTTAACATCTAGTATAGATTTAAGTGTCAGGAAGTCGTTTCTGAAAGTATTTGTATGGAGTGTAGCCATATATGGAAGTGAAACATGGACGATAAATAGTTTAGACAAGAAGAGAATAGAAGATTTTGAAATATGGTGCTACAGAAGAATGCTGAAGATTAGATGGGTAGATCACATAACTAATGAGGAGGTATTGAATAGAATTGTGGAGAAGAGGAGGTGTGGCACAATTTGACTAGAAGAAGGGATCGGTTGGTAGGACATGTTCTGAGGCATCAAGAGACCGCCAATTTAGTACTGGAGGGCAGCGTGGAGGGAAAAATCGTAGAGGGAGACCTAGAGATGAATACACTAAGCAGATTCAGAAGGATGTAGGCTGCAGTAGGTACTGGGAGATGAAGAAGCTTGCACAGGATAGAGTAGCACGGAGAGCTGCATCAAACCAGTCTCAGGACTGAAGACCACAACAACAACAACGCAAGTACTGTAAGTTATCAAAATTTTATTGACCCATAGAGTTCTTTTTATATGAATGACATGCCTTGCAGGGAAAGAAGGGAACCAGCGGAGAAAACTTCTGTCAGAGAACAAAACAGGCGAATATGTTCCTGTTTAAAAGACTGACTGGAAAGTGGTGTACCAGCTACCTTATTCTTCTTTCCTTAGCACCTTTAAAAATTCTCCCAAATATTTTGGCGTACGAACATATTCGCACTTTTTTATGCTGGGAGAGGAGGAGGAAATGGCAGGGGGAAAGAGAAGTAAAAGTAAAAAATACTGGAAGATAGTGAACAGTGGTTGTGGTGTAGAAAAAGCATAAGAAACAAGAAGAGTCAAAGAAAGAGAGGGACATAGTGGCAGTGAAAAAAAGTTGACATTGACAGAGCAATGCTAGGAAAAATGTGAAGGAGATATTACCAGTGGGAGAGGAATAAAGAAGAAAGTGGAGGTGAGTGGGGTCCAGCGATAGTAAGAGACGGAGTCTATGAGAATGACAACGAGAAGGGTAGAGATAATGACAGTGAGTAGATACAGCATCGATAGGAAGAAATGAATGGCTCAGTAGCAGTGCGAAAGAGCAGGAGGGAGACAGTGACAGTGATAGGGGACAGAGGTAGTTGGACAGAACGAAGGAGACTGTGGCTGTGAAAGAAGGGACGGAGACAAAGAGACACAAGGAGGCGATTACAAGGAATTGTGATGAATGACTAAGTGTGAATAATCAATTGGGAGTGGATGGGTATGAGCGACTTACAGTGATGGATTAATGGACAAGAACGAATTACATTTAGGGGAGTTTGTGGAAGTGAGAGATAGGATGCATGTTAAAAAGACATGAATATGTTTGCATGCCAAAATTTTTAGGAAGGTTTTTAAAGGTGTAGAGGAGGGAGAATAAGACAGCTGGTACCCCGCTTTTCAGTTAGTATTTTAAACAGGAAAATGTTCGCCTTCTTTGTGCTCTGATAGAAGCATGTTTCCAGTGGTTTTTATACACGATTTGATGGAAACTCTACAGGTGTTAAGCTTTTAGCCGCTACTATTATTGTTATTTACGTTACTTATCCTTTTAGTGGTAACACAATCAAACGGTACGAGCATTTCTTGTTTTCCAATATTTAGTTTGATGACCACTACAGTAATTCTATGGATGCTATGACTGAGGCCGTAATCTTTGGCCAATCGCTCAGCTTACACCACTTGACAAATTGAACGATCTACCTAGCTATGTGACAAAGTATACCTTGGGACTGTTCACCGTAGCCTGATTTAAAATAGCTGGCATTTGGCAACGAGTGGCCTGAAGTGCTCTCACCAGCAATACACCGCTGGAAGCCGGGCATTTCGACTGCCACTGCACTTTCATCTTTGCTGTGTGCAAAGCACTAAGCTTGCCACTTCTCAGGTAGGAAACTTTTCTGGATGCAAAAATTTATCTTATTATTCGAAAAAACAAAACTTTGGCCCTTATTATCATTCAAAACAGAGTTTTCACATGCTTAGAGGCAAATCATATGCCGAGTAAGGTGGCACTGTGTTACAGTGAGAGGAGCAGGTTTCGAACTCTCATCAATCCATCCATCCATCCATCCATCCATCCATCCATCCATCCATCCATCGGTCCACGTTGCGTTTTACATGGTTTCCTCAAGTTGCTAAAGTGAATGCTGCCCCATCCCTGCGTGATCAGGACCGAGTTTTTATATGTTATACACTGTAGAGCAAAAGAAACTGGTACACCTGCCTAATATCGTGTAGGGCCCCTACGAGCACGTAGAAGTGCTGCAACACAACAAGGCATGGACTCCACTGATGTCTGAAGTTGTGCTGGAGGGAATTAACATCATGAATCCTGCAGGGCTGTCCATAAATCCGTAAGAGTACGAGGGGCTGGAGATCTCTTCTGAACAGCATGTTGCAATGTATCGCAGATATGCTCAATGATGTTCATACCTGGGAAGTTTGGTGACCAGCGAAAGTGTTTCAACGCAGAAGAGTGTTCCTGGATCCACTCTGTAGCAATTCTGGACGTGTGGGGTGTCATATTGTTCTACTGGAATTGCCCAAGTCTGTCAGGATGCACAATGGACATGAATGGATGCAGGTGATCAGACAGGATGCTTACGTGCGTGTCGCCTGTCAGAGTCGTATCTAGACGTATCATGGGTGCCATATCACTCCAACTGTACACGCCTCACAACATTACAGAGCCTCCACCAGCTTGAACAGTCCCCTGCTCACATGCAGGGTCCATGGATTCATGAGGTTGTCGCCGTACCCGTACACGACCATTCGCTCGATACAATTCAAAACGAGACCAGTCCGACCAAGCAACATCTTCCCAGTCATCAACAGTCCAATGTCGGTGTTGACAGGCCCAGGCAAGGCGTACACCTTTGTGTCGTGCAATCATCAAGGGTACACGACTGGGCTCTGAAAGCCCATATCGATGATGTTTTGTTGAATGGTTCGCACACTGACACTTGCTGATGGCCCAGCATTGAAATCTGCAGCAAACTGCGGAAGGGCTGCACTTCTGTCATGTTGAACGATTCTCTTCAGTCGTCGTTGGTCCCGTTCTTACAGGCTCTTAATCCGCTGCAGTGTCGGAGATTTGATGTTTCACCGGATTCCTGATATTCACGATACACTCGAGAAATGGTCGTACAGGAAAATCCCCACTTAATCGCTACCGCGGAGATGCTGTGATCCATCGCTCAATCGCCGACTATAACACCACGATGAAACTCACTTAAATTTTGATAACCTGCATTGTAGCAGCAGTAGCCGATCTAACAACTGCGCCAGACGCTTGTTTTATTTAGGCGTTGCCGACCGCTGCGCCATATTCTGCCTGCTTACATATATCTGTATTTGAATATGCATGTCTATACCAGTTTCTTTGGCGCTTCAGTGTATATGTGTTTACATTATATCTGACATTTCCCATACCGTCTGTGTTTAATTCTCAAATATCCGCCTGCTTAGCTGGGTGGTAAAGTGGTGGGCCCGGGTTCGATTCCCGGCCGGGTCGGAGATTTTCCCAGTGGGCTGGGTTGTGTGTTGTCCTCATCATCATTTCATCCTCATATGCCGCAAGTCGCCCAATGTGACACCGGATGGAATAAGACTTGCATTTGCCGGCCGAACCCGAATGGGACATCCCGGCCAACAATGCCATACGATCATTTCATTTCAACGCTCAAATGATGAACAAATAAATAAATATAATATAAATGTAGACGTCCATACCATATATGAATTTCAGAATTATTTAGTATCTTTTGTGGGAGATAGAGACTTTAAACTGCATACTTGTTACAAGTAAAATAAAGTGGTAGGCTAAAGAAAACGCTGACCCGAAAGAAAGCGCTAAAGATAATGTTGGCCCATCCCTCCGTAATCAGAACCAAATTTTTATATGTTCTGTATGTGTTTACATTACATCTGACAGTTCCCCTAGCGTCTGTCTTTAACGCTCAGTCGCGCGATTTGAGGCGCCATGTCAAGGATTGCGCGGCCCCCTCCCACCGGAGGTTTGGGTCTTCCCTCGGACTTGGCTGTGTGTGTTGTTCTTAGCATAAGTTAGTTTAATTAGTGTTTAAGTCTAGAAACCGATGACCTCAGCAGTTTAGTCCCATAGGAAATCACACACATTTGAAAATTTTAACGCTCAAATGATGAACAAATAAATAATGAAATATAAATGTAGAGGTCCATACCATACACGAATTTCAGAATTTTACGCATTTTTTTTCTTTTGTAGGACATAGAAACTTTGAACTTGTTAAAAGTAAAATAAAGTGGTGGGTGCAACAAAGCGCTAACCAAAAAGAAAGCTCTAACCCATGAGAATGTAATTTTGAGTTATTGCTTGTAGTGTGTTGGTGAACTTCAAAGACCCGGAGATAAATACGCAAACACAAAATAATTTATATTCGGTAGTAACAGTGTAAACTGGCTAGTAGTTTACATGACTCAGCTTTTGTAATTGTCCTTGGACCGTTGTAGATCTGCCTTTGCATCAGTTAATGTTTGTTCGCAATATTCCTGCCTGTGATTCATTTTATTTGCCTATCCGACAATATCTGACATACTAACTAGGAAAAGGAAGAAATCAACGCTTTTCTAACTAACTTCCCAATGTATTCAGAAAACTGACTTATTTTACAATCAAAACAGTGCAGAGTAATAGTCACAAAAATTGAATCAGAACTGACTTCTTGTGGTCATTACCAGGTCACTTAAATAGCATCGTAATACTGGCTTATATAATGTACCATTATTCCAAATGCATTTATGCCAAAATCACAACTGAAACTTTTAATATTTACAGAAATTTAGTACGACGTAAGCAGTGCCACGTTGTAAAGCACATATTCTCGTAATAACATACGAAATACAATATCATGTGAAATTACATTGAATTTAAATAATTAACAATGCTTACAATTAATATTTAATTTAGTACTGAATTATGAGAGCTGTTTAATAATAACAGGATTTTGAGATCATTCCAGAATTTGTGTTTTACAGAATCAATGACTTTTGCTGTAGAAATCTGTTATGCTTCAGTACCATAAATGTTTACATGTTGACAGTAGCAATAGTATTTTATAATCAAATAGCTACATAATTATACTGAATCTCTGATTGAAAACAACTTAAATATGGGGTATGAAACGAATAAGAGTCGATACAATAATAAATACATAAATAAATAAAGTTAATTTGTATTCACAACGAGCAAGTGCTATAAGTGATATTGGTATCACAATCTACGGTTGATGTGGTATCATAACTTAGAGTTGATTTTGTATCGCCTGTTACTACGTGTGTCATCCCACTCTGCCACGTTACGACTTCACTTTGTAGCGGTACAAATGGAATTGTTTGTTACTAGCATGCGGTGCATTCCAAAACATAACAGAGACTATGTTAGAATAATTCATGCGAAACTGAGCGTTAGCATTTCCTTCTGCTGACCACTTTTCTTTAAAAAAAAATAAAATACAGAAAATATGTGTTCTGAAAATTATGCCACACAAACGCAATTCAATACTCAACATTCGAAGTATCTGTTGCCGAGCGAAATAGTTTGGTAATAAAGGCACCATAGAGATGTATATCACATGCGAATTTCTAATTTTTTACGTGATTTATGTAAGAGATACAGAGTTTAAAGCAATTTCCAGAATTGGCAGGGAGCGCTGTGGCCGCTGCCTACAGATAGTACTTGTCTCGACAACTTTGGATTTCAGGCTTCAGATGCCAGTTAAGTTTATATGGGAGGGAAAAGTTCAGTCCTTTCGCAGTGCGCCTTTTAAATCAGGGGCGACACAATGCGCGAACTCGCTCTGGAAATATTTATCTTTCACTAAAGTTGGTAACGCTATACAGAATACGAAAATTATTAACTGATATTAAGTCTCGGTAACATAAAGCTGCGCACCGGCACCGTATTCTGGCCAATAATATTGGTTTTCTTAAGACTCTAAACACAGAATTTAGTACACCAGAAGCATGTTCCACCACTCTACGTGATTTTGTGAATCTATAAGTGACATTTTCATACAGTTTTCACCAGCTTTTCCTTCAAATGGTTTCATTGTATATTCGTTTAATGCAACTGCTGTGTCAGATAAGGTAAAATTATGAAGTTAAATTGATATGGTACTTGTAGTACAGTCAGGGAATGAATGTTCAATGATTTTCCTTGTAGTTCATTGCATAACTGAGTATTGTTGAAGGCACTGCCATCGGATATTCTTTCCTGACAGGAAACATCCACATACAGAAAACAGTAATCCGCATCCACTAGGGCAAGTAAGACAGTGCTGAAAAAATGCTTCCAGTTACAATATTCAGTACCTACGTTGTAACATAATATGTTTTCCGTGCATATCATGTGGAAAATCTCACTTTTTCTCAAATTATTGTGCAATAATTGGTCATTCTTGTTATGAACTTGGAATCTGTATAAAAAAAGGACCATAATTAAGATATGGGTTTTTCTTTTCAGGCATATGAAAGGTCACACAGCTTAGTTGTAGCAGCGACCAAAGTATATCGTTGGAGGAGCAAAATGAACAACTGCTACGGTAATAGTAACTGCCCTTAGTTCACCCCAAGCACCTCGACCCAGAAGGAGCATCAAAGATCGCAAGTCAGGCAGGGCTAAAGACCCGCAAGGTCAGACAATGCTAGTGGAAACATTGAAAATCCTGAAATCGTATGCAGCGGCGCCCACAGACCCCTGTTTTTCAGATGCCCAACAATTGCCAATGATCTGCGGAAACGCGATCCACGTACCTTAGCTGAAGTGAAGCATGCGATTAATAACATAATTTGCGATCCTGACATGCTGGGAAAACATCCATCACCGAAAATTACACCCTCTGCAAAACTTCTGAGAGCGTAGAAGGCACTCCATTAACAATTGTACAAGGGTCGTTCCGAAAGTAATGCCTCCTACTTTTTTTGTGGTGGTTTGGGATGTCGGAGCAAGCTGTCGTTGGTGTAGCGCTAATGCTTGAATTTTTCTCTTTCATTTGCAGGTGGTTCCGTTGTTCTGTAGTAGTTGGCGCCAGCAGAGGAGTGTTCCAAAATGGAGTCTGATACGGACGCGCGTATAAAACAGTGATGTGTGACTGAATTCCTCACTGTTGAAGAAATTGCACCGATTGAAATCCATCAATGATGCTGAAGGTGTATGGAGACGATACAATAGACGCGAGCAATGTGAGGCGATGGGTAAGCCTACAGCATTTTCAAGGTGGTGAAAATGGTGTGTATGACATACCACGATCCGGTCGACGCTGCTCAGCTGTCATCCATCGCAGTGAAGAGGGTCTTGATCAACTCATCCGTGTCGATCAGTGGATAACAACCGTTGTGTTCTTGCACTCACTGAGTAATCAACGATCAGTAGCGAACACCCACCGCAGAGCGAAGCTATATCGATTGAGCTCAGATGCTGCATTAGAAAATGTAAGGGTTTGCGGCGCACAGACTGTTTTAAGGCCCCCCTAAACCATCAAACGTATTTGACAAAATCGCTCTTATCTAGCCACGGATTTGCCAAGCATGCCCGTACACGTTCAAACAACGTTTGTCAGTTTAACCTCACTCTGAAGCAGAAGCTATTCGTGTTCGTGTGTATTTTGAGAATGGTGAGAACGGCCACAAATACAGATAATGCAGTCCTGGCACTGTACTTAAAAAAGAAGAAGAAGAAGAAGAAAACAAGCCTCTTGTCCAGGGAATGGCTTAAAATGATAATTTCCCCATGAAAATATGTTTAACTCTCAGAGCCCAATAATTACATCAACTTTCTTCGAATCGACAACGATACTTTTTAAAACTTATTAAGTCCCTCCTAAAAGAGCAAACTTGCCTGTCAAGTTCGCTCTCATCGAGTCACGGATGTGACAAACAAGCCCGTACTACAAGTACTAGAAATGCTTGTCAATACAACCTTCCATTTGAAGCAGATGCTTTTAGTGTATGATTTATTTTGACACTAGTGGGAATGGCTAAAAATGCAGGTAAAGCATTTCTGGCCCTGTGTTTGAAGAAGAAAGGAACAAGACGCTGATGCAGGGAATGGTTTAAAATGAGAAATATGCAACCGGAAAACTGTTAATGGAAGTGTTGCACTCAGAACCATTGAAAAAGAAGGCACAAGTATGCGAAAATTTATTCTATTCTAGTTGGTCCTCTAATGACAGGACATTAAAATATCGCAACGAGGAAACATGTAGCCCACATTTTCCGTGTAAGAACTGGAGAACAATTTCTTGTATTTCATTCCACTCCGCTCGTGTCACTGCATGTGTAAAATATTGATTTTGTTCATAACCTCATCACGCATAACATACGGTTGGGAAAGACGTGACACCTCTACCATTTTGGTTATTGTCAGTGCTATTTTATTTTTATACTTGATCGTAGTTTTCACAGTAGTGGAAATTCAGGAAATGCGGCGAAATGTTGACACAAACAACCTTCGCACATTTTGTCAAACTTTCTGTCAATCAAAATTTCTCGCAAACACGTCAAGCACGATCTACCAACACGTCAATCAGCACCGTACAGTGTTGAATATTTAGCAAGCATAGTTAAGTTTGACAAAATGTTTCATCGTTTACGGGGCCTTACACGCTGCAGCCTCGCGCAGTCTATACACGGCTTAAGAAATTGCTGCGAACGGAACATGCCTAGATCACCATACGTTGTGCTTCACTGCTAGACGGGGAAACTGCGTGTAAGGGAGTTCTAGCGTTCTTCCTCGCTCATCAGTTTACAGACGGGGCCGGACTGTACGAGACCGAAGAGAAAGACTTCCCAGCTGACTGCGGCAGTGACGTATCCGGGCAGCGGTCTGACGCTGGAAGCTGCGTCACCAAGCAAGCGCGCTCTGTTAACGGTTCGCAGCTGTTCGCCATTGCAAGAGGAATTTCTCGCAGCGTGACTCGACTCGAAGTAGTTCTCGTAAGCAAAAGCTTAGCAGCTGGTTCTGTTCGCAGACGGCGATCGTTTGCTTGGCCGGGTGATGTAAAGTGAGCGTAAGGCCTAGGCAGATCACAGACGTTTGCTTTCTATGCTCATTGCAATGAGCTTTGCGGGTGAGTTACAGCTTCCTTAGATTTATTTGTACCCCTTTACGCGGATCGTTAAGTTTTAGTTGCGATGTAAAACAAGCTTCCAGTACACCAGTGGCACGGTGAACAGGTTTAGCGAGACACTGTAATGACTTCTCATAGACGATGGAACTTTGATTATTTCTCGAAGGCAGGCAATACTAAGTACAGATTTTCTGGTTTTTTTTCCCTCCAATAGGCTGCACGGTGGCTATTCTGTAAATTTAAAATTTGTACGGCTGCAAATGTCAATTCACAATCAACGGTATAGTCAAGCACCTTGGCAGCATTGTTTTCTCGACTGTTTTGAACGAATTAGGCGAAAAGACACGGTATATTTCACTTATACGATTGACAATCAGTCACTGGGCTCGGTCACAAATCGTCAGATACCTAGAGCCATATATCTGGAGCAGTTTAAAGTGGAGCAATTGCAGAAATGTAGTTGTGGCGAAGACAGGTGCTAGACTGACAGTAAGTGGACAGATAGAAAGTAAAACTCTCAACTCACATGCCTGGAGATTTCACGCTGCCTTACTACGTGTATGCACTTACTCATTCTGGAGCTGCAATCAATGCCTTAATCTTCCTCTGACATTTCGAATTCAGTTCACCGAGAAACCTAGGGAACTGTAATTTATCTAAGAAAGAGATTGCTTACGATAGACTTACTCAATAATGGGATGGGGGCGGAAGGGGAGATCGCTAAGGGGATGTACTTACCCCAGCATGGAGTCTGGTGTACAGACTTTTATTCATAACAGAATTCTGAAACAATTGTAGATATGATTTTTTGTGACTGTAGTAAATCGTAGATCTAACATTGTCAAATGCGATGGACAATGTTGTGGTTTTAGCAATCACTGTTTAACTTGGATTTGTTTACTTGCAGACAGTTCATGGGAAATTATGTCTTTGGCGCGACGGCGGTATCGGCGCTGCCGGCGGACGTGAAGATTCACAGAACATAGGCGAAACTGTGTTCCCAATCCAATCTCTGTACCTATCTTCTACAGAGCTTTTTAAGCTGCAGGAAAGGATCATTGCAAAACATGCTGGTGCGTTGATTTCCGCGTCTATTACCAGCACAATATAAACCAACATCATTCCCCGGTTCAAATAAGGACACTTCCCCTCTCGCTGCGCAGCTTAATCACCACAGTGGATTACCATATGTATGTGGTCAGAGACCCGTCACGGTTTGCTGAGACTACATTGTTTCACAACCGCTTCCATTACGAATACGCAGAGGGGTTCGCATTTACTTCGTCTATAGACCGAAATCCATCAATCGAAAAGAGAAACAACTTTTTCTAGGCTAGAAAAGAGGAAAAAAGTGTAAAATTCCAAGGCCGAAAAGAACTCTACTCCAGTAATTGGGAATTTATCGACTCCACACGGTGCAAGTAGGTGTAATACGCAGTAATAAAATTACGAATTAAGCAGTCCAGTTGTCATGACTGCAGAACGAATTCTCAAACTGGAGAGACAAGGACCATCTCGGTTCAGACGTAGACTCGAGTCGATTATTGCCGGCCGGCCGTAGTGACCGAGCGGTTCTAGGCGCTACAGTCTGGAACCGCGCGACCGCTACGGTTGCAGGTTCGAACCCTGCCTCGGGCATGGATGTGTGTGATGTCCTTAGGTTAGTTAGGTTTAAGTAGTTCTAAGTTCTAGGGGACTGATGACCTCAGAAGTTAAGTCCCATAGTGCTCAGAGCCATTTGAATCATTTTTTTTTTTTTTCGATTATTGCCTACCAGCCAATTTGAGGTTATTTCAGGAAATTTCCTCTTTTAGTCTTGTTAAATTGTAGTCCGGCTTTCATTTTACACAAGTAACCCAAAATAATGTAGCTTTCAAAACACACTTACTTCGACTTTAACAAAGTACTCGTACGTCAACTTTAAAAAATGGAAGATATGAAATGAGACAGTAAATCCGTTAACAGGGAAGATAGAAATTTGACAAATACAGTATTGTAGATGGCATCAAAGTTGAATATTAGTTTTAAAGGGTATTTCCTTCTTCCCTGCTTTATAGAGCATCATTTCATGACCATTTTGCGGGTTATTTTTGTTACTAATTAACCGGATTTTCTCAAGTTTTCTGAAGTTTTTTTCTCCTCCAGATTTTTAATTTTCAGGGTGAACCTAAATTCTTTCGTGAATATTTTCTAACTTTATTTCCTTACTAATTGGCTACGCTGGATTTTATCATTTTAGGATTTAATTTCAGATCATTTAGTGAAAAACGTGGGATCCATATTAGTTTTCATAACACAAAAAGTTGGCCTTTGCAAATGCTAATGAAGTATTCATACCTTTTAGGTGTCTAAAAAATATACCTTCAAAAATATTTAGGTGAAACTAAGATACAAAACGTTTTGTATATTTCATACCAAATTTAATTTTGGGATACGGCAAGCCTCAATCTTAGCGAATCACTTATATCAAATATGGTAATTTTGGGACGTTATCCATTCTTGGATAATTGATCTCTTTAGATGGTCTTTAGCCCGCTATCCTTAAGAAGTATATTTCACATGATAAATAGAGGCAAATACAAGAAAAGCCGCTTGATTCTTGTTTAAGGTTTGCTTAGTAACTGCGAAAGTCTCACTGATACTAAAAGACAGGCGTTTTGGAAAGGGCTTTAAAATTTCGAGACAACACATTCCAAAATGTGGCT
Organism: Schistocerca serialis cubense; assembly: GCF_023864345.2. Lineage (NCBI taxonomy): Eukaryota > Metazoa > Arthropoda > Insecta > Orthoptera > Acrididae > Schistocerca > Schistocerca serialis. The sequence continues at coordinate 119,167,424 of NC_064642.1, read as the reverse complement.
CAAGCAATGTGTGTACACACACACACACACACACACACACACACACACACACACACACACACACACACACCTCCATAATTATCATGAAATTAAAATTAGTGGAAGTCCGTCTCAACTGCAGCTCAGTGGTTAAGTGTCACACTACGAAGTCCAAGATCAACCGCAGTCTGTCTAAGGATTTTTTCTTTCACTTGTTCCATCTTTCACTACTGGCAAATTTTTTTCTATGTGAAAAATGTTTAGTAGCATCGTGGCTCGGTGTCCACGCCAAACTGTACTGTGTGTCTTCACTTAAAACCTCTGGGGCGAGAGGCTGAAATCGACATATGCTCTGATGAGCCACAACATTATGATCACCTGCTTTATACAGCGTGTTGCTCCACCTCTGGAACGCAGTAAGGCAGCGAATTTCCGAGGCATGGATTCTAAAAGTCCCCGGTAGGTGTTCGGTGGTGTGGCACCATATATCTACGCACAGGGCACCCAGTTACAGCAAATTACGGGCTGATGGTTTGTGAGCACGGAGCAGGCACCCAGTAGCGCCCCAGATGTATTCCATAGGATTCAGATTACTCGACGTGGTAAAGACATCAATGCTAGTTCGCTATCGTGCTTCTCAAACTATTTCACAACGGTTCTGGCCTTGTAACATGGACAGGTAATCTGCTGGAAGATGGCACCCCTGTCGGGGAAGACATCTATGTTGACATTGAATTTCCACAAAATAGCTGAGGTCTTGAGAGATGGTGTAGCTCCTCCATGAGGGATGCGTTATTTTAATGGCATAAGTTGCCGTTAGGACAGGAAACGTAAGTCCAGTGATGTTCTCCTCGAAACAATTATCAGTGTGCTGTGCTAAGCTGAGGACCTGAGAGAGAGCATTTTTGCCAGGTATGAAGTCAACTAGCAGTCGGTCCACAATCAATTACATAAAATTCTTGTACAGTTAACTGTACGAGGCTCTTGGCCTATAGCTTGTTGGGTCTTCTGTAAGTATACCAGGCTTCAGTATGGACATAACACAGGTTTTCTCCGCACCTTTTGCTAAACGTGCGTAGGCCTTCCTTGGCGAAGATAAAACGAGGCTAATAACATATTGCACCTGGCATTCAAGCAGCCATTCCTCTCACGTTTCATACACTGAAACGTTCCTTTCGCTCTTGCCTCCGAGCTTCTGCAGCGTATCACGAAATCCCATTCACGTCTCCAACCTCAGTCCACGCCCTTAAGCCGTCGGCACGCGGGACAAGGCAACTGACGTTGACGTGCAGGCAGACGTGATACCTCACCTCATGAGATACACAGCGCCCTCGGTACACGGGACAAGCTGGTTAACGTGACTTTGCGCTCTCCAGCAGCAGTTGTCAGATTCATTTGGCTCGGAAACCACACATTTGGTTAAGGAAATTGATGTGTATAGATTCCTACGTTAGCTCTATTAAAATGCACATTTCCTATCTTGACCATATGCTACTCGTCTTGCTCTCCCGGCGGTATACACACATAAAAACTACGATATCAGTGAATGTGTAACAAGAAAAAAAGAAAAAAATTAAGGACATCAACTTAAAATAGTTCACTAAGTCGAACAAACTCACTCACTTATATTTACATAACAACAAATATTACAGAAATTATATGTATTAATTTCGTAGGAAACTCCCACAACCTTTTAGAAAACGCAAAGATGAAAAAGAGTGTTTTTAATGGATATCATACTAAAAAATTCTACATACAGTGAACACCGATCCTGAGAGGAAAAAAAAAAATTATAGCATGATCCTCTACCGCTCCAACCGCAGTCCGTATCGTGGCGCCTCAACCAACTACGCTTTGCTGAAATTCTTCTTCTAGCAACCTCGAATTTCATGTTATAGTCTTATAAAGACTTTAATCGCCAATTGTTGTCGACATTTAATCAAACATTTAATCAGCACAAATTCTAACAAGAACGACATGTTACCAAGAATCTTCAAATGGGTAATTGCGAGATAAAATGCGAAGATAACTAAATACGAGAAATCTTTAAGCACCAGTCTGATGTTTCCAGTCTTTTTATTACAACGGATCCTACAACTAACATTCGTTTTCGAGACATTCAGTGTGCTGGTGCTTAGAAATAGCATATATTCATATGGTGTAATGTGTAGCATAAAACCCACCGAATATGGACTTCTACTGAACACAACAAACACAATATGGCGTCTTGGTTTCTGTCTGTGACATAGGGAGCGTTCTTACTTTCTATTGGTTCTACTTTACGTGGCACATAGCCGAGATATTGCAGAATATGTTTTATGTTTCACATGACAAAACTCAACGATAAATAGCAGGAAGTGACATCACATAACTCGTAGAGCGCAACGTCAACATTAGCTAACTCGTCCCGTGTGCCGACGTGTTTGGTAGTGTGCAGCGCGTGAGATAAATTACGCCACGTATTGCTCCGCAGATATACTTGGAAACGTTATTTGACGGACCTGCATTAATTCTCTGAATTGGTGCACTATTGAATCAGACAAAATAAAGATCGCCAGCCTCATTTTGACCTGCGAGCTCGATTTAACGTTCTCACTACTTTCAAGACAACAGGTAAAAGCCACACAAAACTACCGCACTGCATATTTCCACGGAAGGAAATGTAATTTATAGGCTTCGCAGTCTGACATAAGACATCCGCCTACTTAGCATGTGCACGCTCACTGAAATGCAGCACTGATCCGTAATAACCTGAAAATGACTGCACAGAATTCGACGCCCACAGACGGGAGATTCTAGTAGCCCTTCCGTATTTGAAATGTAACTTTGCTGTTCACGAAAGGTCGCTAACTCCCGACTTGCAGAAAGTTAAACATTTTTAAAATACCATATCGGCCCCAAATGGCACAAAACTTGTCCTCCTAATCAGGCGACTGCCATCGGCTGAATCCTTGTTTTCGCGAGCTCCAAACCGCTACACATAGTTATTTGACGTTTGCCCCTTCCGTCAGTTAGTCTAAGGTACTGAAATCAGGCGTTGCAGTTGGGCATTTCCTGCTCCCACTAATAACGCTATTCTGCAAACTAGTCCTACATTCTGCCAGGATTTTCACAAGTTTCTTTCCAATGAGTGCTGGAAAACACCTATTGTGTGGGAAAAGCCACGAGGCGTTAAGCCAGTCTCGTAGGCTCCGACCACAACTCATTTTGAAAGATTAGGGAGAGACTGGCCCATTATCGCTAGATTGGAGAAAGCCTCTTCCCGCTGGATACCATCTGGAGTGTACACATTAGCTACAGGACGAGCACACAGGCGCGGCCATCAGATGATTTGTTCCAATGTCAATGAGCAGAATTAAATCTTAATATTTAACACACAACAAATACACTATCTGATCAAAAGTATCCAGACACCCGACAGTGGACGTTAATATCGGATGTGTCCACTCATCGCCTTTATGACGGTTTGAACTCCGCTAGGGACACTCATTGACGCGTCTGAATCATGTCGAGGAATAGTAGCCCATTCTTCCGCAAGAGTCGAAACCAGCGAAAGCAGTTTGTTGGACACTGGGGTTTGGAGCTAAGTCGACTTTCTAGCTCGTCCAAAAGCTATTCCCTTGGGTTCAGGTAGGGACTCTGGTCAGGCCAGTCCACTTCAGAAATGTTTTGTGACGGCCCATTGCCTTACAGACGCTGCTTTTGTATCAGGTTGTATGCTCATTCTGATGAAAACAATCATCGTTTTCCATCTGTTCCACTATTGTACGCAGTACACAATACTGTAAAATGTATTCATAAAGCGCAATAAGGGGACCACACCCTAATTACGTGAAACGTCCCCATACCGTAACACCACCTCCTCCGTCTGTCATTGTTGGCATTGCACATGATGGGTAACGTTCTCCAGCTATTCGCCAAACCCAAACCCTTAAACTGGATTGCCGCAGAGTAGTGGGTGATTTATCACTGCAAATCACTCGTCCCAGTCATCCACTTTCCAGTGGCGTCGTTCTTTACACCACCTCAAGTTTCGCTTAACGTTTACTACAGAAATGTTGGCATAAGAGGAGCTGCCCAACCATTGCATCCCATTCCTTTTAGCTACCTACGCACAGCATTGTGCTAGATAGACTGCTGGTATCGCTTTGAAACTCATGAGTGATTCCTTGCGCTCATTTTATGCGACTTTTTACAACCACCCTCCACAACACTCGATGGTCTCTGGTCATCAGTACATGAGATCTGCCTGGTCTTTGTTTAGGTGTGGTTCTTCCTATGAGTTTCCACTTCACAGTCACATGACCTAAAATCGACTTGGACAGCTTTGGAAGGATTGAAATGTCAGATGGATTTGTTACTCAGGTAACCCAATTGTTAGTGTGCGTTCGAAGTTACTGAGCTCTCCTGATCGACCCATCCTACTGTTACTTCTTCTTTACTGGGAGCACATGTTTTTTACTGGGAGGAAAGTGCAACCCATCCACGCCCGCACTATAATAGAAATCAACGAAAAAGTTTTACCGCCACCTCTGCGAAAAGGGTTAGTATGATAATCGCGAACTCACCGGATGCAGGTCTGTGATGTTCTCTGTATATCTGAGTTCAGTCGCTCACTAATACTGACCCGTTGAGGAGATAGTAGACAGCAAGAGGTTGAAGGGTAGCGGTTTTAAGGGAAGAATGGGCGGGGAGTGCCACGGCAGGTACTGTCGGAGGAAACCTCGGAGAAAGTCTGGGTTTGCACCAGTAGTGACACTTCGAGATTGGGTGTTAGGGAATGTTAGTAGAGAGGTTTTAACGTTATAGCTGGACTCCGGCGATGTCTCCTGGGCCACCTGCAGCGTCAGCGTACCTGTGACATGCCAAAGTCGTCATCAGAGAGGTCAGTCCATAACTTTTATATATTCCACATCTCAAAAAATGGTTCAAATGGCTCTGAGCACTATGGGACTTAACATCTATGGTCATCAGTCCCCTAGAACTTAGAACTACTTAAACCTAACTAACCTAAGGACATCACACAACACCCAGCCATCACGAGGCAGAGAAAATCCCTGACCCCGGAATCGAACCCGGGAACCCGGGCGTGGGAAGCGAGAACGCTACCGCACGACTACGAGATTCGGGCTCCACATCTCATTTCAACCAAACTTGGTACACACACACACCACTTACTGTCTTGAAAGAAGCCATATGTGTTTAAGAACCACCTTTCTATCAAAGGGGTGGGAATGGGAGTGAAAAAGGTGTGTAGCCCACGAGGCGCGAATACCCAGTCTTAATTCATCCAGTAAATGGAAACGAGAGCACTTAGCGACTTGCAACAAACTTCAACTGCCGCATGAGATATGACGTTTTAATTTATTACTTCTTTGCTGTTAACTATCTTCGCAACACGTTTCACAGACAGAATCTACGTATGCCGCTGAATGTACCACCAAAAATATAGTATTGTACAACACGTAAGTCTGGAGATATAACGTCATAAACACAGAGATGCGTGTAAACGATATATATATATATATATGAAATATGTTAAATATATCTGGGAAGTATGTGACGTGTGTACATGGGTGAAGCCGCAGGTAAAAAGCTCCTCCTAAGCCCCTGGATCGATTTCAACCAAACTTGGTACATATAGTGCTTACTATCTGGAAAAAAATGCTGTAGGTAAAGAACCATCAACCTCCTACAAAGTATTGGGATGGAGGTGATGGACAGAGAAGGGTAGGGGAGGGGGAGGAAGAGGGGACAAAGAAGGGTAGAGGTGCGAAGGATGACAGAGATAGGAGGGAGTAGTGGATGAACAGAGAGAGGAGAGACGGAGATGGGCAGCGATAGGAGGTGAAGGGTTGGACAGTGAGAGGGGGAGGAGGACGTGGACAGAGACGAAATGGACTAATAGGAGATTGATACAATTACTTACCTGGACAACGCCCGGTACTCAGCTAGCTTAATTATGAAATTGACCTCCAATTCTATAGAGTCGTGTGGGGTTTGTTTGCGTTTCGTGTATTTGTCTTCCCTGTCTGTGCTGGTTAGTGGGCTGTGTGAGCGTAGCTAGCAGTGCCAGTCGGATTTCCTATAATGCAGGAGTTCGCCGATATTGTTTTCTTGCTTAAGTTAACCGTGTCATAAGTGGTTAATTCCCCCTCCCCCCCCCCAAAAAAAAAGTTTTTAGATGGTTATGCTTCCAGCTGTGGTTGTGATCGTAATTCCCCAGATTCAGGACGAAGGGGGTGTTGGAGTGTCTTGTGTTCTTGTACAGTCATATGGCGACTTTTTTAATACCCCCGCGACGCTATCGAGGCGCAATGTATTATGTAAGTCCGCTCTGCGTGTATATCTTGGGAGCATCGCTTAAGATTCGTAATGCTTTTTTCTGTATGACCGGAAGGTAGCGCAGACGAGTTGGAGCCACATAACCCCAGACTGGAGCTGCATATGAACACGAACCTCGACACCCGCCTATTCCGGGTGCTTCGCCTGTTAAGCATAGGATACAAATGTTTGAGCTTTGTGTGTGCTTTGTTGGCGACGTGTTGTATGTGGTCTCCCCATGCGAATTTCAGGACTGGTCAGATACCGGGGCATCCGATTTTCTCACAAAACGTATTGGGCGTGTGTGTAGAGTAATCTGTCCGCAGTGTTAGCGTTTATGCAGCTGTTCCGGTCTATGTGTGCACAGAAATGACTTTGATACGCCATTTCTCCATCCAAAGTTGCTGTCTGCAGTCGTGAATTGATGGTTCCTAATTGCGTTAGGATGGTGGTGTCTTCTGCGTAGATGTAACTATCGTGTTATATGTTGCTGGAATATCGTTAACATAGAGGTTAAAAAGAGGTACTCCGGCTTGAGTACCATTTTGTGTTGATTGAGTGCCCTGAATGTGAGTGTTAAAACTTCTGATTGTGAGGTTTGAGTGTGCGGGACATACGAGCCTCTTGGGGAAATCAGCATCGCTGAGTTTGTGGATAAGACCGTTGTGCTAGAGACAACCGAAGGTTTTTTTGATGTCCAGGAACACAGACCCCGTTGCTCTGCTGGTGTTGTAGCCCTCTGTTGTGTGTTCTTCTACGCGGAGCAGTTGTATTGGAAAATGATGATTCCTGAAGCCGAACTGCTCTGGTCCTGCATGTCGTCTTTGATGTAATGCACAGTGCGTGTGACGACACAGTACCCCCCGCCTCTATACTGGCGGGTCCGCTTCTTGTGTCATCTACATCTACACTACTGGCCATTAAAATTGCTACGCCGCGAAGATAACGTGCTACAGACGCGAAATTTAACCGATAGAAAGAAGATGCTGTGATATGCAAATCATTAGCTTTTCAGAGCATTCACACAAGGTTGGCGCCGGTGGCGACACCAACGTGCTGACATGAGGAAAATTTCCAACCGATTTCTCATACACAAACAGCAGTTGACCGGCGTTGCCTGGTGAAACGTTGTTGTGATGCCTCGTGTAAGGAGGGGAAATGCGTACCATCACGTTTCCGACTTTGATAAAGGTCGGATTGTAGCCTATCGCGATTGCGGTTCATCTTATCGCGACATTGCTGCTCGCGTTGGTCGAGACCCAATGACTGTTAGCAGAATATGAAATCGGTGGGTTCAGGAGGGTAATACGGAACGCCGTGCTGGATCCCAACGGCCTCGTATCACTAGCAGTCGAGATGACAGCCATCTTATCCTTATGGCTGTAACGTCTCGATCCCTGAGTCAACAGATGGGGACGTTTGCAAGATGGCTCAAATGGCTCTGAGCACTATGGGACTTAACATCTTAGGTCATCAGTCCCCTAGTACTTAGAACTACGTAAACCTAACCAACCTAGGGACATCACACACATCCATGCCCGAGGCAGGATTCGAACCTGCGACCGTAGCAGTCCCGCGGTTCCGGACTGTAGCGCCTAGAACCGCACGGCCACCGCGGGCCGGCACGTTTGCGAGACAACCATCTGTATGAACAGTTCGACGACGTTTGCAGCAGCATGGACTATCAGCTCGGAGACCATGGCTGCGGTTACCCTTGACGCTGCATCACAGACAGGGGCGCCTGTGATGGTGTACTCAACGAGGAACCTTTTGCACGAATGGCAAAACGTCATTTTTTTCGGATGAATACAGGTTCTGTTTACAGCATCATGTGATCGCATCCGTGTTCGGCGACATCGCGGTGAACGCACATTGGAAGCCTGTATTCATCATCGCCATACTGGCGTATCACCCGGCGTGATGGTATGGGATGCCATTGGTTACACGTCGCGGTCATCTCTTGTTCGCATTGACGGCACTTTGAACAGTGGACGTTACAGTTCAGATGTGTTACGACCCGTGGCTTTACTCTCATTCGATCCCTGCAAAACCCTACATTTCAGCAAGATAATGCACGACCGCATGTTGCAGGTCCTGTACGGGCCTTTCTGGATACAGAAAATGTTCGACTGCTACCCTGGCCAGCACATTCTCCAGATCTCTTACCAGTTGAAAACGTCTGGTCAATAGTGGCCGAGCAACTGGCTCGTCACAATACGCCAGTCACTACTCTTGATGAACTGTGGAATCGTGTTGAAGCTGCATGGGTGGCTGTACCTGTACACGCCATCCAAGCTCTGTTTGACTCAATGCCCAGGCGTATCAAGGCCGTTATTACGGCCGGAGGTGGTTGTTCTGGGCACTGATTTCTCAGGATCTATGCACCCAAATTGCGTGAAAATGTAATCACATGTCAGTTCCTGTATAATATATTTGTCCAATGAATACCCGTTTATCATCTGCATATCTTCTTGGTGTAGCAATTTTAATGGCCAGTAGTGTACATGATTACTCCGCAGTTCACAATTATGTGAGTCCAGTTATGAGGGTTCAACGAACCACCTTTAAGCTGAATGAGATTTAATCTGCAGCGGAGTGTGCGCTGATATGAAACTTCCTGGCAGATTAAAACTGTGTGCCCGACCGAGACTCGAACTCGGGACCTTTGCCTTTCGCGGGCAAGTGCTCTACCAACTGAGCTACCGAAGCACGACTCATGCCCGGTACTCACAGCTTTACATCTGCCAGTACCTCGTCTCCTACCTTCCAAACTTTACAGAAGCTCTCCTGCGAACCTTGCAGAACTAGCACTCCTGAAAGAAACGATATTGCGGAGACATGGCTTAGCCACAGCCTGGGGGATGTTTCCAGAATGAGATTTTCACTCTGCAGCGGAGTGTGCGCTGATATGAAACTTCCTGGCAGATTAAAACTGTGTGCCCGACCGAGACTCGAACTCGGGACCTTTGCCTTTCGCGGGCAAGTGCTCTAGAGATATTGTCTAAATCATTTTGCAATTGGTTTCGATCGTCTGAAGGCATTACATGACGGTAAGTGACAGCATCATCTGCAAACAATCTAAGAGGACTGCTCAAATTGTCTCCTAAATAGTTTATGTAGATCAGGAACAATAGAGGGTCTATAACACATCCGCTGGGAACGCCAGTTATTACGTCTGTTTTCTCGATGACCTTCCGTCACCTTTCTGACAGGAAATCACGAATCTAGCCACACAATTTAGCCGATACTCCATAGGCAAGCAATTTAATTAGAAGTCGCTTGTGGTGAGCCGGCCGGAGTGACCGTGCGGTTCTAGGCGCTACAGTCTGGAGCCGAGCGACCGCTACGGTCGCAGGTTCGAATCCTGCCTCGGGCATGGATGTGTGTGATGTCCTTAGGTTAGTTATGTTTAATTAGTTCTAAGTTCTAGGCGACTGATGACCTCAGAAGTTAAGTCGCATAGTGCTCAGAGCCATTTGAACCATTTTTTGCTTGTGGGGAACGGTGTCAAAAGCCTTCTGGAAATCCAAAAATAATCAGTCTGACGTCCCCCGTCGACAGCATTCATTACTTCTTAAGGATAAAGACCCAGTTGTGTTTCACAAGAACGATATTTGCTGAATCCGTGTTGGCTTTTTGTAAATACTAGGTCTACAACTTTGCAATCACCGTTTTTTCTCGAAGTTCAGGGCTTTATCGCGAAAAACTTACATAAAAATTATGATTCATAGTATTGCCCATTGCTGTCCACTACATTCTCCCATCTTTCGGATAGCATATGGATCCCGTGGCGGAAGAACTGGGCGTCTTTTGTGGGGATCCATGAATCGATTCAATTTTGCACGTGTTCATATGATCAGAAGTGTTGGTCAGCCAAACTGTATGCCACTGATCGAAAAAGGTGGTAGTCAGAGAGAGCAACGTATGGAGAATACGGCGGGAGGTACAGGACTTCTTATTTCAACGTTTCCATGTATATTTTGACGGGTTTTGCGACATGGGGTCGAGCACTGACCCGCTGCAAAATTACCTTTACGTGTCTATCGCTGTATTGTAGCCGTTTGTGTTTCAGTGCTGGGCTCGCACGCATCAACTGCTTTCGATAATGATGTCCTGTGACTTGTCTTCGTCTGTTTCAGTAGCTACGAAAACGTTCTGTCTTCCACCGCCATGCCAGTCCTCGACATAAAAATCACTGTACTTAAGGCGTTGAAAACATTCTCTGCACGTTCTTTCACTAATAGTTCCCTCACCATTCCAGCATTTTAAGAGCCACAGCCGCAGATTTCTTCTTGTTAAAGCAGAAAATTAAAACTTCCCGCAAATGGCGAGAAATGGGTACGTAAGTTGACGTACTTAATCGAGAATAACTTTAAGATGCAATCACAAATCGACTAATATTCTTATGGCATTATGTTTTCAGATGCCTAAGCTTATTGTATTACACCTATGACCAACGACCTGAACCCCACTTGCCGCTACTGCCGTCTATTGCAAAACGGTGGAAGCAAAGTTGTAGACCTAATAAATGTTTTTCTTCGAGATGATTCATAATGTTCGAGCACGGTATGTGTTCGAAAATCCTACAGCAAATCGATGTTAGTGATATGAGTCTGTAATTCAGCGGATTACCCCATTTCCCTTCTTGGATATTGGTATGACTTGTGCAACTTTCCAGTCTCTGGGTACGGATCTTTTTACGAGCGGTTGTGTAAGGATGCTAAGTATGGAGCACTCTGAAAGGAACCTGACTGGTAGACAATCTGGACCGGAAGCCTTGCCTTTCTTAAGTGGTCAGTTCCTATTGTACTATTTACAATCGGGTGGCTGGATAATTTTGATCAGATAGTGTATACGCTACACTGCAACAGAGACAGTTTACTGTGCAATGTGAAATTTACAAAGGCATGATCATTCGCCACTTTGGCCTTCTTGACCATATGCTTGCTCTGTACAGCTCCCGCATACCTTCTGATCATGAGATCGTTCCATATTGACTGAACTCGCTCCTCTCCATGGACTACCACCGTAACGTTGGCGGAGAGGTTTGCGTGTCTCAGTCATCCACTGAGCTAGGCTGGCGGGAGCTACGCTCGTGGTAGGGTCACCCATGTCAGACAGATCAGTTGGTGAGATTCCAGACAAGGCGTAATCCCCCCAGGGGGCTCCCGTCTTGGGAGTATGTGGGTGGCAAACACATGGGCCTTTAGCTAAGTCTGGCATTACTTCCACTTTCTTGTTTCAGGCTTCTTCTGTTTTCTTTCCTATCGGCCTCCCCCCAACGGTATTAGGTTTCGAGGGCCAAGGGTGTCTTTCACTTTCCTCTCTACTATCCTACCCTCGACCGGCGAAGCGAGCGGAAGAAAGAATCTTTTATCTCCCTGGTTCTCAACGATCATGGAGGCAGAACAGGTCATGCGAGACGGACTGGCTGTAAAGGCACCGCTCAGCCGTCATTGAGCTCGCGGCAGTCCGTTACAGTTCTGGAATATGAAGTCACATGTCATACAGATGTGCCGTGATGAACTGTTCCGGAATCATAGTGTGTAGGTTACTTCCTCGCAAGCTGTAATCCGCCTTAAACAAAATCACGCAAATGGCAATTTCTCCTGTCATTTTCTTTAAAGCCCAGTGGCGATGGGATAAGGACGGTGGTAGCAGTCTTTGAGTGAGGCTTGAAGCTACTAGTCTGGACCTGCACATTGGCGGCAGATGTGTGATGGTCGCCTCCCTGAGAACCCGTGTGAGTACTCGGGGATCCGGTCCTGCATCTGCGACTGGGCAGGCCCATTTGGGATGACTGCTGCCTGCCCTGAATGGGGAAGGCCCTAGAAAACGTGGGCTAAACATCGGAAGTCACATTTGAACTGGGTTGGGAATCCACACCCAGAAGGTCACCCCTTATACTGCGGACGAAAACCAAAGAAGAATGAAATGATAATGACAGTAGGAACATGGAGTGTCAGGACCCTCCTGGACGTCCAAAATGGCTCTGAGCGCTATGGGACTTAACTTCTAAGGTCATCAGTCCCCTAGAACTTAGAACTACTTAAACCTAACTAACCTAAGGACACCACACATATCCATGCCCGAGGCAGGATTCGAACCTGCGACCGTAGCGGTCCTGCGGTTCCAGACTGTAGCGCCTAGAACCGAACGGCCATAACGGCCAAGGGCCTGGACGTGAACAGTGACAGGCCAGAGGGAAGAACCGCTCTTATCAGCCATGAACTAGCTAGGCTAGGTATAGATATAGCTGCCTCGAGTGAGACTAGACTATCAGGTGAAGAACACATCAGGAGGCAAGTTCAGGGTACACCATCTTCTGGAAAGGAAAGAATGCAGGAGAGCCACGCATCCAAGGTGTAGGATTTGCTATAAAAACTAAAATAGTGAAAGCACATCGACTCGCACCTGTTTCAATTAATGAAAGGCTTATGACTCTTAGAATATCTCTTGGTTCAGACAGCTTCAACACCTTCGTCTCTGAATTTGCTCCTACTTTAGATAGCGATGAAGATGCAGAGAATCAGTTCTAACACCAGCTGAACAGTACTCTCTCTAAGATAAATTAATCCTACTGGGCGACTTCAATGCCAGAGTGGGAGGGGACAACCGTTTTCGGAGAGACATCGTGGGTGAACATGGGGTCGGAAACTGCCATGCAGATGGGCTATTACTTCTTGGCCTATGTGCTGAGCACGAGCTCTTCGTCATCAATATGCAATTCCGCTTCCCTAACCGCTATAAGACCACATGGATACAAAGAAAGGCATTCTCATCACAAAACAGCTCGAAACATCGTTGATTGCTGGACTGATCATAAACTTTTAGTTAGCCGTCCGAGATTACCGAAGTATCGTAAGCCATGATCCCACTTCTCAAACCCACCGCGCAGAAAATTCAGCATCGACGACCTGCAGAACAAAGACGAGCTGTCAGAACAACTCCACGAATCTCCAGCAATCACAGACGATGTCGAACAAGAATGGATCGCATTAAAGAACATCTTCAAAGAGACTGCAGAGAATGTCATTAGTTTTGGTGCGCGGAAGAGAAGACTGGTTTGATGACAGCAATGAAGAAATCAAAGTCATGATCAGTGCAAAGCGGGATGTTTACCTAGCCCTTCCTCAAGAGTCATTCTGCGCAGAAAAGAAAACACACTTTTAAGAGCTCAAGCAGAAATGTCAGAGTGAAATATGAGCAGTCAAGAACAAAAAGCCTCGGCACTACAAAATCTTTCCGATGCCAGAAACCTGCTTGGCTTCTATGCTGGAACTAAAGAGCTTTATCGACCCATCCGCTCCTCATCAGGAACACTGAAAGCTGCTGACAACAGCACCATCCTTACTGAAAGTCAGGACATCTTAAATCGTTGGAAAGAGCGCCTCTGCTCATTGTTGAACCGCACTTCTACTGTCGCTGCAGACTTTCTCAAACATGTCCCACAGCACCCTCCATAACCTTGGATGGCTGATCCTCCAACTTTTCAATAATTCAGCAAGGCACTCGATAGTATGAAACCAAGAAAGGCTCCTGGACCTATTAACATCCCGATGGAACTTATTCAGGTTGGCGACTTGCCTCTAAAAACTAGGATCTTCTCACTCATACTATTAATGTGGGAAACCCGCAAGGTACCAGCAGACATAAAGAATTCCACAACTGTCACCATCTTCAGGAAAGCCGATAGAAGCATCTGTGGTAACTACTGTGGAATATCTTTGCTCTTTGTCAGTGGTAAGATTTTTGCCAGAATCCTTTTAAATCGTTTCCTGAGGCTCAATGCGGGTTTTACCCATCAAGAAGGACGATTGACGTGATTTTCTGTGCACGACAACTGCAGGAGAACTGCAGAGAACAACAAAGCCTTTTCTTTTAGTTTTTTACGACCTAGAAAAGGTCTTTGACTCAGTTCCCAGAGAAGCCATGTGGATGGTCTTAAAATGTTTCGGCTCCCCTGAACATTTTGTTGACCCGATTAAAGCTCTCCATGATGACATGACTGGACAAGTCATCTGCCAGAATGAAACATCTAATGAATTTCCAACAACGATTTGGCTCAAACAAGGACGCGTTCTTGCACCAACATTATTTGCCTTGCACCTGCCAGCTATGCTTTATGAGACATCTGTAAACAACGATGTGGTAGAACTAAAGTACAGGTCCGATGGAGGATATTTAACCAATCCAGATTCCACACATAAACATAAAAGTTCGCAAGTCCCACTCGTGTAACAGAGCTGCAGTATTCTGACGACAATGCTTCTCCAGCTCTTTCACCTGCAGAGATGCAGCAGTCTGTTAATTGTTTCAACAAGGCATACAAACGATTCGACCTTTCCATCAATATTCAAAAGACAAAGGTGCTCGCACAGCCATTTCCTAGCTCTTCCCTTCCCGATTTCAGCATATCCATTTCTGATACACCCTTGGAACAAGTGGACCATTTCCTTTATCTAGGAAGCATATTCTCATCTTATTGCTCATCTGAAAATGACGTGGAGAACAGAATACGTGCTGCCCATGTGGCCTTTGGTCGTCTCAGGAAACGTGTCTTCCTGAATAAAGAGCTAACACTATCCACCAAACTGATAGTGTATACAGCTGTTGTCATCTCAACGTTGCTCTATGGTTGCGAAACCTGGACATTATACCGCCGTGATCTGAAGAAACTAGAACGCTTCAACCAGCAGAAGCTAAGATACATCATGAACAAGAAATGGGATAACTTTCAATCAAATACCACCGTTCTTGAGAAAACGAAAGTGAATAGTTTAGAAGCTGTCATTCTTGGGCACCAACTAAGATCGGTTGGGCATGTCCAGCGGATGAGAGGTGAGACTTTAACGCCAAATGCTGCACAGTGAGGTGAGCACAGGTAAAAGGACGCGAAGTGCCCCTCTTAAACGCTATAAGGATCAATACAAGAAAATACTAAAAACCTTGAACACCGATCCGAGTAACTGGTCCACCAAAGCAGATCACAGTCGCTAGCGCTCAACTACCTCAAATGCTCTTCAGAACTTTGAGCGGGAACGTCGAAGACTGGAGAATGACAAACGCAAAAGACGTCCTCCACCTTCCATCATTTGCAGTTTCTGTGGTCGCATGTTCCATGCTAGGAGTGGACTACTAAGCCACCAAAGACATTTCCACGCCTGAACCGTGACAAAGGAAATCTCAGGAGAGAAACGAAAACTTGGATACAAGTATCAGCCGCCGCCGCCGACGACTGCGAACTGAACTCGCTGATTTCCCGTTTGAACTATCCGCTAAATTCTTACGAAACTTATCGCTTGGGTTCGGACTTATAACTTTGTCGTAACAGGTACTAAACACCTTAATTACGAAAATAACAAGTGTCAGTTAATTTGAATTACTTGCTTTTACTTGGAGCAGTGTTTAAACACTGTACAGAAACAAAATGTAAACGCCTGGAAACCACAGTCAAGCTTGCTGGCTATGCGTATGCTGTCACAAAAGCGATCGTTTGTAACATGCATGGTTTCCAGCACAGTTAAAACTTTTTCTTACTCAGTCAAGTACTAGTGTTTGTTCTGCACTTGAAAACACATTTTACTGGATGTATGCTAAATACTTTTAACTAATATTGTCCATATGGAACTTAATTGGAGTTTACTTTATTAGTCAAGGCAATCAAAACCATCACTCACTTCTTTGGCAAAGCACGTTGAGGTGTCAAATTTATCAATTTGGAGCACATACAAATTACACTACACTGTACTTCCTAACTGCGTTGTATTCCTGACAACTTGGTTTTACCTTCAACACAGCAGCATGCAGCTTGTAGACACGAAGAGAGCTGGTATTACCTTACCGTATGACAGTCCCTCTGAAAGGAATATTAGCCTACGAAGATTTTGGCCGCCAGGCCGAAGGAGCAGCTTAATATTAATTTTCCTTTTACAGAAGTGAGATTAATAATCTTTTGTCAAACTGACTTTTTACTTGGAGACAAAATGGATGCAAACTACGGAAGTAGTATGTAGTACAATGGCTAAAATCTTTAAAGCTCTACTTTACGTAAGTACTGAAATTAATTACTGAAAAAGAACTTGCATTACTTTGGAGTAGTGGAGATAAGGCAAGTTGTTGCCTTGTTGTTTCGTGGAAGAATAACAAATGAAGGATATTAGAATTCACTGTGAGCACCGTCTCGTCACATTACGCCAGGAATTTCAAGCATTCTACACCATTTTCCACAGGCTACGAGAGCACGAAGATAAATTTTTCAGTTAATTCAGGATATCAACGAAATCATTTGATGAATTACACGTGAAGCTGAAGAACCGTCTTCAACGACAATACGATTGTGAGAGAACTAGCTGTTGCCCGAATCAAACCAACCTCAGAGCAATCTCATACCCGCTGGAACTTGGAGACAGAACGTCATGCAGCCTCAAGAGCTACAGAGACATAAAAACAGTCACAAGCCCGCCATTTTAGACGCTGGGCGTAACGCGTCTCTTACAGCTTCAAAAGACGCTTGAAATATCACGACAGCGCATTAAAATGGAAGGAACAAAAAGTAGGTATGTATTGCTCTGGTCGAAAAAGCGCACGTCCAGTCCGATCCACGAACGACGGCGGTTCACGTATGTCGAGGCACGACGGGAATGGCATTGTTGATGATTCCAAGTAACAGTTGCGGTGCGCGCATGCGCGTGCTTTCTGCTTGAAGGAAGCGTATGTCCTGCAAATTATGTCTCTCGCTTACTTATGCAAAATTTATCACTTAACAACAAACTCGCAACAAATGAAATACAAATTTACTGTACAACTCGCTACGACCACGTTTAATGCTCGCATTACCCTACGGTATTCAGATCAGAGCGCTCAAAACGCTACTGAACGCTCATTGGCTGTCGGAGTATGCGTGACGTACAGTAGGTGCGCAGAACAGTCCTAAACTCGACCGCTGTCGTTCATGTCTCCAACTAGAGGTGAGCGAGAAATCCCTAAATGAATGTAATGAGTCGAGGCAGTCGCTCGCGTATCAGTTTTTAGGGAGAGTGATGGAGAATAAGCAAGCTACTACTTTTACGAGATGTCTGTGTATATACCTGTGTAGAGAAGAATACATAAAAAATGTATGCAGTTTCAGTATGTAGGTAAATAACGAGTGTGTGTCTATTATTTTCTTCTAGGTCGAACCTGAAAGCATGTATTATACACACATCAAAAAAGTTTTGCATCACCTCGGTTCCGGAACCTGTAGAGAAAATTGGAATAGAGATCAACATAAATATCATCTCCACCCTTTTTATTGCTCGTGAAAACCACACATTGCATGTTGTGCCACCATACAGCGAGACCTTCAGAGGTGGTGCCCCAGATTACTGCACACACCGGTACCTCTAATACCCAGTAGCACGTCCTCTTGCATTGACGCATTCGTCGTGGCATACTATCCACAAGTTCATCAAGGCACTGTTGATCCTGATTGTCCCATTCCTCAACGGCGATTCGCCGTAGATCCCTCAGAGTGGTTGGTGGGTCACGTCATCTATAAAAAGTCCTTTTCAGTCTATCCCAGGCATGTTCCATAGGGTTCATGTCAGTAGAACATGCTTGCCACTGTATCCAAGCGATGTCGTCATCCTGAAGGAAGTCATTCAGAAGATGTGCACGATGGGGGCGCGAATTGTCGTCCATACAGACGAATGTCTACCCAGTAACCTGCCGGTATGGATGCACTATCGATCGGACGATGGCATTCATGTACCGTACAGCCATTACAGCACCTACCATGACCACCAGCGGCTTACGTCGGCCCGACATAATGCCACCCCCAAACTTCAAGGAACCTCCACCTTGCTGTACTCGCTGGACAGTGTGTCTAAGGCGTTCAGCCTGACTGGGTTGCCTCCAAACACGTCTCCGACGACTGTATGGTTGAAGGCATATGCGACACTCATCGGTGAAGAGAACGTGATGCCAATCCTGAGCGGTCCATTCAGCATGTTGTTGGCCCCACCTGTACCGCGCCGATTGATGTCGTGGTTGCAAAGATGGACCTCGCCATGGACGTCGGGAGTGAAGTTGCGCATCAAGCTGCCTATTGCGCACAGTTTGAGTCGTAACACGTGTAAGTAGGCTGTTTAGGTTTTTTTATTGGTAACGCCACCTCTGTATGAAAATCACTGGCTGTGCTGTGTGCAGTCTGTGGCTGCTTTGCATTGTTGTAATACTCGCCATTGTAGTGTTAGGCAGCTGGCTGTGATCAGCGCGTAGCGTTGCGCAGTTGGAGGTGAGCCGCCAGCAGTGGTGGATGTGGGGAGAGAGATGGCGGAGTTTTGAAATTTGTCATGAACTCCTATATTTATATATGATGATATCAAGGTAAATACATTGTTTGTTCTCTATTAATATCTTTCATTTGCTAACTATCCCTATCAGTAGTTAGTGCCTTCAGTAGTTTGAATCTTTTATTTAGCTGGCAGTAGTGGCGCTCGCTGTATTGCAGTAGCTTGAGTAGCGAAGATTTTTGTGAGGTAAGTGATTTGTGAAAGGTATAGTTTACTGTTAGTCAGGGCCCATTCTTTCGTAGGGATTTTTTGAAAGTCAGATTGCGTTGCGCTAAAAATATTGTGTGTTAGGTTAAGCACAGTCATTTGTAATTGTTCAAAAAGGGGACGTTTCATATGTCGACCCTTAGCCGAGGATACCTCACTGGAATCTTCTGATTTTTTGTTGTAGTTTGTGTAATTAGTGTAGATTTTGTTTATTGCTAGCGCGTAATTGTAGAGAAAATCTCCTTTGTAGTTGCAGTCTTTCATTGTTGTACAGTAAAACAGTTGTGGTATGCATGTAGATTTGCACCAAGTATTTCGCAGCTGCAATTAACTAGATATTATTTTCAGTGCTATGTTAATGTGTTCTCTTATTTTTGATCTTCAAATTGTGTTTTTCTGTATTGTCGTGTGAAATACTGTGACAATAATGGCGTGTGAAAAACGTAATACTAGGCTCCACAGTAAACTGAGAAATGACAGTGAAAATGAAAGCAGTGTGTTAGCGCCACCGAGTAATGAATTAACTGATGTTCAAAGTAGTAATTTGGTAATTGTGCATAGCGAAATCGAGCGGGCGGCAAACAATGGCGTGGACAGTGAAACAATTAGTGAAGAGGGAAGCATTATCGATCGATCGGTCGGCAACAGCTCGCCTCAGGAATCCGAAATGACAGGACACAATCTCGTAAATACTGTAGATTCAGGTTTTGGGTCCTCACCGTTTTCTCAAATAAGTTAAGACACATTTTCTGCTTGTCAAAATGTGAATGTTGCCGGTACAAATTCACTGCCGAAAAGCACGGAGGAACATGTTTCAGACACCAGTGCACTGTTATTACAGTTAATGCAACAAATGGGACAAAGGCTACAAAAGTTAGACACAATAGAACAGAATCTTCTAAAGTTAGACACAATGGAACAGAATCTTCTAAAGTTAGACACAATGGAACAAAATCAGAGACAAACACAGCAAAAGCTTCAAAAGTTAGACACAATGGAACAACACCAGAGACAAACACAGCAACAGTTAGACGCAATGGAACAAAATCTTCACACCACGCTTGAACAAACACGTGAAGATTTAACTACTGAGTTACATAACATTGAATCGAAATGTCAAAAAGTCTGTAATGACGTAAAAACACAAATTTGTGAGCATTTTCAACCTATTTTTTCGCGGCATGAAAATGCATTACAGAATCACGAAGCATCCATAAAAGAACTGCAAACCATTGTTCATGAAAGTCATGAGACCTTGTGGGCTAAAATTGACTCAGTTGCATCTACCGATTCGGTTACGCAACTTGCAAAAACTCAGGAAAACTTAAAGGACACAGTAGATTCGATTTCAACACAAATGGACACTCTGAAACTTGGTTCAGAAAAACACACTGAGGAAATGTGTTCACTATCGGAGAAAGTAGCCGAACTTTCGGATCAGGTCACTAACTTATCTACAAAGGTAGATGATGATCTGAATGACACAGGACCCGTAGCCTTCACTGACACAGAAGAGTATGTACAAATAAGAAAATTCAAACAAAATCAAAATCAAATCAATACACAGTACAAAAGAGAAATCCGGGAAGTACAAGATCAGTTGACGCAGGTGATACAAGAATTACATATTTCAGGGGACACTCGCGCTCCAACACGGGAAGAGGAACTTAGAAATACGGAAAAGCCACAAAATAATAACACAGAGCATTTCGGTAATTATGAAAGGAATTGGCAAGGTGGACCAAATTTTGAGATGGAACCGCCGACACGACGTAACAATGACCGATATGCTACTCGCCGAAACGATGACTTTGACTATAAGCTGTTCATTACTACACGTAAATTCAAAACATTTAAGAATTCTGCCAACGACATTCATCCACAAGCGTGGCTCCATCAATTCTCTCATTGTTTTCCCCCCAACTGGTCATTGGAGCACAGGTTAGAATTTATGTGTGGCTATTTAGAGAATGAACCAGCTGTAAGAATGCGATCGGTCATTCACGATTGTCACAGTGAAGGAGAATTTTACCATGCCTTCCTCTCAGCATATTGGTCTCAAGCTACACAAGACCGAGTAAAACATGGCATCATAATGATGAAACATTTCGAACAATCTGAATTCTCCAGTCTTGTGAAATATTTTGAAGACATGTTGCACAAGAATCAGTATCTTTCAAACCCATACAGCCCCTCAGAACTCATCCGCATTTGCTTACTCAAATTGCCTGAACATTTACGACATATTATTTTAGCAGGACGTTGCAAAGACGACATTGAAGCTTTTCAGGGACTGTTACAAGAACTGGAAAGTGACACTGACAATCGCGGAACGCAGGAGCACAACAATTACAGATCACATCAGTCGCAATTCCGCGATGAAAGAAATAATAACTGGACGCGTCAAGGCTATTCTCACAACACAAATCGTGACCGAAACAGACACCACCCGTATTACAACCGTTGGCAGAGTAGTAATAATTACAGGGAAAGATCACCTCTCCGTGGTAGTGACTATCACAGAGACAATCAGAGAAACAGACAATATGGGAGCCAAAACAATTATTATCAAGGGAGACAGAATAACTTTAGACGCAACGGTCCAGCGCGCAGTTACGACTCAGGGAGAAATTCTCCACCACGTCACCGACAAGAAAGAAACTATGGAATCTACCAACATAAAGACAGACGATATGATCATAACGACAGACCTGAATTGCATCAGAACTGGCGAGATTCAAACAGAGCAGGGCACTCTCGACAAGGTGAATTTGTAGAAGTTAGGTCTCCTAATCCCAATAACGACGCGCGCCAACAGAGGAACAGACAATGACTCGCACCGCAGGCAGCAGTGTGCGTCGGCTGGCTCAGCGAAAAATAACATAGACGCTAACCTTGAAAAAATTTTAGCATTCCTTACCGATGTATACAACATGATAATTACTTTCAAGTTGAACCTCTGCGCACTAGGAAGAGTGAAGGATTGCACCACATTTCACTTGTAAAACTGTTTATTGAGAGATAATCTGTTTTTTAATTTAGTCTTTGCTATAAAATTTTTCACTTCACATTACTAGTACTCTTTGTCACACTCACAAACTGTTAACATGCAACTATGTTTTAAAGCTAACTAACTATCCAGTCAAGAACATAGGTAACTTAGAAAAGTAATTGCGAATGCATTGTTATAGTGAACAGACGACACAGTGGTTAGTTTATGTGACAGCTACACGATTTTATCACGACGCTACTAATGAGTGACAATTTACAATGTTGCTTTTCCAGTGTTTCTGTTTTATATCTGCATAGTTTTTCTGTATTATTCTGGAAAGTAAAACATGTTTTAGCAGTAACTTTTGTGGTATAGCTACAATGAGACAGCCTTTTTCGTAGCACAACAATACGTTACAGCACAGTACTTTCTTCATCACAGCAATAAGCGTAATAACTAAGATATCTATATCCAAAGCATTTCACTTCTGTTTATCATGAGGTAAGTACATTGACGTCTGCAGAACTTAGCTTTCGGAGGACGATAACTACGACACTTCCACAGATATTATCTTACAACAAGACGCACAGTTTAGCGCTACAGTACACGTATTTGAGTGATTAATTTTGTACTTAAATCATTTATTTTTAAAGATATTTGAAGTACAATGATACAAAGGTTTTCCGTGATACATTTCATTCCATTGCTGTAATCTGTAACACCTGAGGGTATAATTACATTAATCCTCAGGGGGGTACACGCCTACTTTGTGTACCATGTGTTTGGCAAGCACAAGGAGCCCTAGCTAATACGGTATTGGCTTATACAACTTTAGACATCGGTACCATATTTCTCTAACACAGAATTACACAGCTATCTGATCATTTAACTGAGAGACAAACATTTTTTTTACTACATCAGTGACAGATGTTTACGCAATTACACAGTTGGATAACTTCACACTTATGAAATTGTATTTTGTCTGTACTGTGTGAACTGTTCATATTTTTTCGGACCCATTGTGATACTATGAGAGCTTTGAATGATGTATTTGGTATGAGATCATGATTTTTAAAGTACGTTTGAGGTAGGTGACACTATTTAAATGAGCAGAGAATTCTTTTTAGGTTTTGATATTATTGGAGGAAGCTACGACGAGTTTGAGATTTGACTGAGGTGTTATGATGTTATTATTACGACGACGATGTGTATTATGCTGCTGAGGTATGTTTATGATTAATAGGCTGATGCTATATGAGTTATTTGATTAAGCCACGTAGCTGTTATGATGAAATATTGAAGAAGTGTCGACGAATAAGGTAAGGAATAATGAGTAGTGTTTAGGGACTCTGGTTTGTGAAAAAGGTTGTTGGAAACCAAGATTCGTACTTTAAGAGTTATGAAATGTGTGTAAATGCGTGAATATATCACAATGCCGGCGAAAATTTTTTGGACACTGTTATATTTATAGGGTTTTGTTTCTACACATTTGCAATGCAAATTCTCAACCCGTGAAATTTTGTATATGAGACTGTCACAGTAGCGGAAACTGCTGTCGTAAATATTTCTGTAAGAAAGTTAAGTGACCACCTGCACGTAATGCGTCGTGGGCACGCAGCTGTGTCAGACGCCGGGAGAACAAGTCATTAGTGAGTGCCTCATCAGAAGCACTGGTAGAAAAGAAGAAAGGGGAGGCCATTGTCCTCGCTATTGACATTTCCTTGTTGAAAGCATACTGTGGAGCTCGTAATTTATATTTACTAAAATGCCTAATGAAATGATTAGAAACATTTTACATCTATTGTCTTTGTAGTTAAGAGATTGCTCATTTTGTTTAATATCTAGTTTCTAGCTGCACTGCAGCATTGGTTAAAATAAAATTTAATAGATGTACTAATACCACTATTTTCTGTCTACAGACCCAGTAAAGAATACGTTTATGATATACTTTCTTAGAAAAGAGAGCACAAATAGACATTTACCTTCACAGGAACTGCATTGATAATTTTCTTTTCAAGTAATTGGTAACTTTTTGGTAGAATAACTTCTTGTGGTGCACCACTTTAATTACATAGACATTAAGATGTGAATATACATTTCCCTTATCTGCATTGTTGTTTTTACTGTAATATTCTTTCTGCTTGAGCTATGTCATGTTTAGGTATAAGTTACTGCTGTTTGCCAGGCATAGTGTTACTGAATTTGACTTTGTGTTACTCTGCTAAGCCAGTTTTACTACTCATTTATTTTTCTTGTTGCTGCACATTGGCTCATATTAGTTGTAATGTTGCATTGCTTGGTAATTTAGATTTACTGTAGCTTGCTTTGCAATTTTCCATTTTTTTGGTCATTGCTGTTTGTGTTACTTATTTTGTGCTGCTGCATTGCCTCATCCCTTAGTTTAGCATCTGAGCTCAGTAGATTTAAATTAGCTTAAGAGGGGGTAGCCTCTAAGAGAATGAGTTGCGATGAACTGGAAGAAATGCATTGAGAAGTTATACGAAAAAAAGTGCAGAAAACAGGTTTAGGTAGGATTTTCTTGGAAATAAATGTTGAGGTAAGAAATGTGTGAACATATAAATACAGAAAGCATGCTTAGATAGAATTTTTTTGGTGGAAACAAAGGATGAAATAAGAGGAAAGATATATGAAGTTTTGGGTTGGACTGCAGTACCAAATGTTACACTGAAGACGAACCCTGTCCTTTCCTATTGGTGTTATCCCACTATGTGTTTGTGTACCCTTGTGTATTTGTTTTCTTCCTGTCTCTGTGTAGTTTCATAGAATTTTTTCTTCTTTTAATATTAAGCTACATTCACTATGATGAGGAATACTGTTATCCTCGAATATAATTGGCATTAATAATATGTTATTTACATTGTAAAGATGTTAGACATTATTAATTCTGTTCTGTTTAATGCTCATGTGTGAAGTTGATGTTTCAAAAGTTATTGTGATCTTTTATGTATGTACTCATGTCATAATTCCACTGATGTATATGTTAGTTCGATTCTTTTGTAAAGCCTGTACTACAAATGTTATCTGTATTGTCATGTTTTTAATGATGTATTCTGTACCTTTGTTATTGTATTCTCATGTTATAAAATTGTAATTGACACCAGTTTATCAAACTAAGTAACTTGTAAGCATTCATTTCACTGCACACATTTCCGTTGGTCATAGTATATGGACAATATGTGAGAAGTAGGGACTGATAGTGTTTGCACGTGTGTTAATGATTCAGCAAGGGACTGGATAACAGCATTGCTGGTTCTAAGGACAATTCCAAAAACTTTGTGAGTGCACAAGTGGTGGTTTATGGACTTGCTACATTATCCGCAAGACTCTTCAGTGGTGATTGTGTACCTGCACAGTCACAACAGATGGCTGCTGGCCATCTCTACCAGGACTTCAGTGGGTCTGCTCTGTGATGACCTACCCACCAATATTCTTCAAAACTTCGACTGACTCTGCTGTGGGTTTGCTCTGTTGTAGCGCATTATCTGTCAGCATGTCAAGAGTCAGCACTGTCTTTCCGTTGGAAGGACAACGCTACTTCTTCAAGACTGCATGGAAATCCACTACTTCCGTGTGCATTTTCTTCTACTGCTCAGACTTTGAGGAAAACACTACTATTTTACCTTGATGAACGATCAGGACTGTCTTTATGGACTGTGAGAAAATTTGAGCTTTTGACCAACATTGTATCAATAAGTGTGTGCATTTGATTTCTTTGTTATTGTAATTATGAAAATTTTTTCAAATCTGTATTGGCCACTGCCCAAACCAATTTGTAAAATTTTTTGTGGGGAGCATGGGGGCTATGTAAGTAGGCTGTTTAGGTTTTTTTTATTGGTAACGCCACCTCTGTATGAAAATAACTGGCTGTGCTGTGTGCAGTCTGTGGCTGCTTTGCATTGTTGTAATACTCGCCATTGTAGTGTTAGGCAGCTGGCTGTGAACAGCGCGTAGCGTTGCGCAGTTGGAGGTGAGCCGCCAGCAGCGGTGGATGTGGGGAGAGAGATGGCGGAGTTTTGAAATTTGTCATGAACTCCTATATTTATATATGATGATATCAAGGTAAATACATTGTTTGTTCTCTATTAATATCTTTCATTTGCTAACTATCCCTATCAGTAGTTAGTGCCTTCCATAGTTTGAATCTTTTATTTAGCTGGCAGTAGTGGCGCTCGCTGTATTGCAGTAGCTTGAGCAGCGAAGATTTTTGTGAGGTAAGTGATTTGTGAAAGGTATAGTTTACTGTTGGTAGGGATTTTTTGAAAGTCAGATTGCGTTGCGCTAAAAATATTGTGTGTTAGGTTAAGCACAGTCATTTGTAATTGTTCAAAAAGGGGACGTTTCACACGGCGTCCTGTTGCTGCACGAAAACCATTATTCAACATGGTGGCGTTGCTGTCAGGGTTCGTCCGAGCAATAATCCGTAGGTAGCGGTCATCTACTGCAGTAGTAGCCCTTGGGCAGCTGAGCGAGGCATGTCATCGACAGTTCCTGTCTCTCTGTATCACCTCCATGTCCAAACAACATCGCTTTCGTTCACTCCGAGACGCTTGGACACTTCCCTTGTTGAGAGCCCTTTCTGGTACAAAGTAACAATGCAGACGCGATCGTACCGCGTTATTGACCGTCTAGACATGGTTGAACTGCAGACAACACGAGCCATGCGCCTCCTTCCTGGTGGAATGACGAACTGATCGGCTGTCGGACTCCCTCCGTCTAATAGGCGCTACTCATGCATGGTTGTTTATATCTTTGGGTGGGTTTAGTGACATCTCTGAACAGGCAAAGGGACTGTGTCTGTGATACAATATCCACAGTCAACGTCTGTCTTCAGGAGTTCTGGGAACTGGGGTGATGCAAAACTTTTCTTGATATATATATATATATATATATATATATATATATATATATATATATACACGGTATTTCGTACATATTTTTTTATTTCCCTATCCCCATCCTGTCATTCGTCCTGGTATTCGAATGTTTTATAAAGATGTGTAGACATATCTCGCTGCAGCGAGAGAGAGAGAGAGAGAGAGAGAGAGAGAGAGAGAGGAAGGGAGGGGGGGGGGGGAGAGAAAACAGAGAGAGGTGGCCACCCAGTAGTCAGACAACAACAGTTTCTGTAACTACTCCAAGTGCAGTTTACAACTTGTTGAAGCGTCAACGATATTTTTATACCCTTAGTAAGCCATGGTTTGTTACAAGGTTTCTTACGAGTATATTTAACTATTTTCTTGGGGAAGCAGTTTTCAAATGCATTTACAAAAATGTCATGAAATAAATTATATTTTAAATTGGCATCAGGTTCACGGTACACCTCATCCCAGTCTAACTGCTGTAGGCTTTCCCTGAAATTTGCAATTGTTAAATCGTTGACTGAACGTACTACTTTGGAGGACTGTTTAGTATTGCTGAATGGAGCTATGTCATATATTGTAACCAGCTGTGCACCATGATCAGAAAGACCATTCTCAACAGGCTGAGCATTTATCTGGTTAAACTTATCTTGGTCTATAAAGAAGTTATCTATCAGTGAGCTGCTATCCTTTACCACCCGAGTAGGAAAATCAATAACGGGTGTCAAATTGAAAGAACCAAGTAATACTTCAAGGTCATTTTTCCTATTACCCTCTTTCAGAGAATCTACATTGAAGTCCCCACAAATAATAATTTGCTTCCCCCTGTCTGACAGATAGCACAACAAGGAGTCCAAATTTTTCAGAAATAGATGAAAATTTCCTGATGGGGACCTATATACAGTTACAATTATAAATGTGCCTTTATATAATTTAAGCTCACAGGCACATGCTTCTATATGTTTCTCTACACAAAACTTTTTTGTTTCTATACTTTTTGCACAATGATAACTTTTGACATATATGGCAACTCCTCCTTTCTCCATATTTTCTCTCATTACATGTGCAGAGAGCTTATAACCACTTACATTTACCTTATCCATATCAGTAACAATGTGATGCTCAGACAGGCATAGTATATCTATTTCATTCTCAGCTTCTAAATCTTCTAAACAAACCAGAAGCTCATCTACTTTATTCTTTAAACTCCCAATATTTTGATGAAATATACTTACATTATTTTTAATTATACTTTTATGAGAACCTTTCCTTATTCTAACATTTGCAGTACTTTCCTGTCTGAGTTTCTCATTGTGCTTAGGCCTAGTTCCTATACCAGTGGTCACATGGTGTTCAGAGAGGCAGATTATGTCAACTGGGTTGGGTGACTTTAATTCATCAATGGAATTACCTAGGACTGAGATACAACTTGGTGGAGATAAAATTTCTGGTGATTGGTGAAAATTTATAATTGATAGCTGTGATTGGTGATCCAATGTGCTAGAATTGTGCTGTTTAATTTCTTTCCTAAACTGAAGATTTGTTTCAATCCTGAACTCTCGTAGAACTTGACATCTTTCTGTCTTACCTATCCTAAAAAAGGTGCTGCTCCAAAACCTGTAACCACTGGTATTTTACCATTCATGGTAGTGCCTCCCCCCCTTAAATTTCCTGCTATTACCCCAGCCAGTTTCCCCTTCCCTTTCCTGTTGAGATGTAGGCCGTGCCTGGTATAGTCCCACCTACTGAGATAATCAACAGGAACCACACCAATATGAGCCCCCGCACCCGATCCAAGCAGCTGTTCCAACTCCAAATTAACTCTCCCAACAGAAGAGTTCAAATGAGGCCGGTCATGGCGTCTCAGGACAGATACAAATTCAACATTGGTGTGTCTCGATGCTGACGCAATCTTTACCAGGTCACACTCTATACTGTACCCAGGATCTCTGTCGATGCTGTTCCCTGGCCCTCCCATAATAACCACGGTGTCTTCCCTGGTAAATTAGTCTCAAATGAAAGAAATAATTGTTCTCACTCTATAGCCTCCGGTTAGTGGAGCGTACCTCTTCCGTTCAATGTTTTTTAGCGAAAGTAACTCGCTGGCGCGAATCCCGTACGCGCGTGGTAGGATCTCTAGACCACGCGCGCGCCAGCGGCAAACACTTGTGCAGCAGCAGTGAAGTCTCTTCATGATATCTGATCATGACAATTATTTCTTTCATTTGAGACTCATTTTATTAAATTGTGATAAGTATTTAATAAGTTATCTATGAGAATGTAAAACGTGAAGTGTGTAAACCATGATCGGACGGGATTCAGCTTTTGAAAAAAAAAATTTTAAAAAATTTAAAAACACTTTTAAATTAATCGCATACAGTTATTACACACGGGGTTGCAGGGGTTTTTACCCCTGGGGAGGTGGGTGGGTGTTATTTCATTGTCATGATCAGATATCATGAAGAGACTTCACTGCTGCTGCACAAGTGTTTGCCGCTGGCGCGCGCGTGGTCTAGAGATCCTACCACGCGCGTACGGGATTCGCGCCAGCAACTTACTTTCGCTAAAAAACATTGAACGGAAGAGGTACGCTCCACTAAGCGGAGGCTATAGAGTGAGAACAATTATTTCTTTCATTTGAGACTCATTTTATTAAATTGTGATAAGTATTTAATAAGTTATCTATGAGAATGTAAAACGTGAAGTGTGTAAACCAGTATCGTACGGTATTCAGCTTTTGAAAAAAAAAATTTAAAAAAATTTAAAAACACTTTTAAATGAATGGCAGACGATTATTACACATGGGGTTGCAGGGGTTTTTACCCCTGGGGAGGTGGGTGGGTGTGATTTCATTCTCATGATCAGATATCATGAAGAGACTTCACTGCTGCTGCACCCACCTACTGCTACAGAGTGAACCTAAATCCTCTGTCACCTGATCCAGACTAGCACTTGGTTTGAAAAAATTTGTGACCTGGTATTCTGGTCCTAATTACTCGCATGAAGTGCTGAGTGCTACTGACAATGGATTTCAAATCGATTCTGTATTTTTAGATAGAAGGCTTTTGACACCGTACCTCGCAAGCGGTTTGTAATCAAACTGCGTGATTACGGAATTTCGTCTCAGTTATGCGACGGCATTCGTGGTTTCCTGTCAGATTGGTCACAGTTCATAGTAATTGACGGAAAGTCATCGAGTAAACCAGAAGTGGGACTGATGACCTTCGCTGTTTAGTCCCCCTTAAACATCCAACAACAACAACATAAACCAGAAGTGATTTCTGGCGTTCCCCAATGCAGTGTTATAGGCCCTCTGCTGTTCCTTATCTATATAAACAATTTAGAAGACAGTCTGAGCAGCCGTCTTAGGTTGATGCTGTCGTTTATCGTTTAAAAAAGTCATCAGAACATCAAAACTAATTATAAAACGGTTTAGATAAGATAACTGTATGGTGTGAAAATTGGCAATTGACCCTAAATAATGAAAAGTGTGACGTAATCTATTGTGTTGGCAGAAGAGCCAACACCGTGTTGCTAGAGGAGGCCGAAATGCACGCGCTTAGCTCACGCAGGCTGGCGTGAGGTCTGGAACATTACAGTGTAATTAAGATAGCAAATAAAGTACGTAGTTGATGTAATACTTAACTTTATTCCATAATTGGTGAACATCGGTCTGACGGTACAGGCTTTATAAGATAACCAGCAAAAGATAAATGGCGCCTGGCTAGGTCGTAGCAATTGACGTAGCTGAAGGCTATGCTAACTATAGTCTCGGCAAATGAGAGCGTAGTTGTCACTGTAGCATCGCTAGCAAAGTCGTCTGTACAACTGGGGCGAGTGCTAGGAAGTCTCTCTAGACCTGCCGTGTGGTGGTGCTCGGTCTGCAATCACTGACAGTGGCGACACGCGGGTCCGACGTATACTAACGGACCGCGGCCGATTTAAAAAGCTACCACCTAGCAAGTGTGGTGTCTGGCGGTGACACCACATCATCCATATAAGTGCTAAAAGGAATCCATTAAACTTTGGTTACACTATAAATCAGTCAAATCTAAAGACCTTAAGTTCAACTAAATACCTAGAAATTACAATTACGAACAACTAAAACTGGAAAGAACACATAGAAAATGTGGGGTAGGCGAACGAAAGTCTGCGTTTTATTGGCAAACACTTAGAAGATGCAACAGATCTGCTGCGCAGTGTGGTATCCTTACCAGACCAGATTAACGGAGTACATTGAGAAAGTTCAGAGAAGGGCAGTATGTTTTGTATTATGGCAAATGGGGGAGAGAGTTTCACGGACATGATACAGTATTTAGAGTAGACTCATTAAAACAAAAGCGCTTTTCGTTGCGGGGGGATCTTCTCACGAAATTTCAAACATCAACTTTCTCTTCCGAATGCAGAAATATTTTGCCGACGCAGACCTACATAGGAACATACGATCATCATAACAAACTGAGGGAAATCAGAGCTCGCACGAAAAGATATAGGTGTTCGTTTTTTCCGCGCGCTGTTCGAGAGTCGGATAATAGAGAATTATTGTGAAAGTGGTTCGATTAAGCCTCTGACAGCCACTTAAGTGTGATTGTAGAGTATCCATGTAGATATAGGTGTAGATGTAGATATTTGGTATATAACTCTCTTGGAGATGGCCTCGATCATTCTCTGTCACATATAACACATGTCACCCATGTCCTACTCTTCCCATTTCCCACTTGAACAATTAGGAGATAATAATTCTGCTGCCTCCTCCGACACTGGCAGCAGTCAGGATTCAAACGTGAATTAAAAGCTAATAAATACTTGTAGTTACGTGGCTCTGTGGTACGGTGCTTGATTCTTAAACAGAAACAGTTCCAATTACCATAATCCAGGCAGTTTGATAAGGAGCGATGACTAGACATTATTAATTTTTTAAGAAAGAAATAAAATAACACATTGAGAAATCATTTTGTTGTTGTTCCAGTTTACAACCCTCACAGTGCAGTTTAGTAGAAGGAGGGCCATCAGTTCATAGCCATGTATTGTAAGGAAAATTTTATTATTTTTATTAGCATGCGCGTAGTTATGTTACTTGTCTGAGATGTTAATATGAATTTGTTTCAATATTTTTGTGATTAGTCAGCACCAGTTGACCCAGATTTGTAATATTCAATTTTTCATATAATGGATTGCAGATCTTTATCAATAACGTAAAAGATTTTCAGAATATAATTTTTACCAGTCAACAAAAAAAGAAAGGCATAATGTTGCCTTAAGTTATTGCCAGTCCCAACTAGTCATTTATTTAAATTTAAATATTTCAGAAATTTTCTCAGGTCATAGTCATGTGTTCTTTAGTAGTCAGACGGCCAGCTGTGCACCTATGTCAATAAGCGAAGTCAGTTTTTCTAATAATCCAGATCTCAGACAAATGTTGTTCAGTATTAGTAGATACGCCAGCACTGCACTAAGCTGTGCCATTTACAAGCAGATATGTAGACAGCGTTATCCGGCGACACCATCATGAGATAAGAATTTTTCATTTTATTTCTCACGGACAGATTCAGATTGATTTCACAGGGTCATGGCTTAGCGCTGCTTACGTCAAAATCTATCAGTTTTCATGAGTTAAGATATTAACAAAAAATATATCATTTTTATTTTATACGGGAAGGCTACACGCTGTTGGCAAAAAAGGAAGATATTTTATTTACAAATTATTCATCCTTTGTGCAAGCCGTGTTTCCACATCAACAGAAAAGTCACCCTGCTTATCAAGCAAGATTAAAATCGGCTTGGTAAAGATATGGAGTCGATATCAGTGAATTTTTTGTGTGTCGATACACGTTGTGTAACAACATGTCAAACTGATCTGCTGAATTGCTATGTTTATATGGATCTCCAAAGTCAAATGACATTTATTTTATTCAGTTTAATAAAATGGAATGCCATGCCATCAAAAATGCTTTGTTTGGATTGGTACCACCAATGGAAATTTATGCTGTAGTTCGTTCCTTCGATTCAAAAAGCTCAGAAATAGGCAACTGAATTAAAACATGGACAAACTTACTTTGAAGACGACCTACGCTAACGACACACCAAATCTTCAACATTGTTGAGAACAGTAGGAGCATGCGTTGAGATCTCTACTGTTATCATGATGACGGAGCTCGGAGCACGATGGAGAAGGCTAGTGGGCGCGATGGGCGCTAAGGATACACCATTAGCCGACCAAGAATTTATTCACTGAAGTTTGCAGTCGTGTGTTTTCCTAAGTATCGGCGCCCAGGCCGGGGGCAGTGAAGCACGCGACCTTGGAAATTCCTGCCACTGTCTCAGCAAACTGCGGCGAACGTCACCCTAGGCCTCCGGCTGGCGTAATCACAGCGCAGGGCGGGTGGCAGACCTCATTAGCCAACAGTGCAGTCTGCGTGACAGGCGAATTACCGTAGCGCTGTTATTGGCATCGAAGGGGTGTGATCAGTTAATCACTCAGCAGTTTTGCATGTTGTGAAGATGATCCACAGCGCAGACCTCCCACCAAGGAAGGCAGGAGATGTCGATGACTGCTTGCAGGTAACTAGTTGGGGGCATCAGCGGTTAGCGTGCCTCCCAAATAATATGACTAGAGGACAGTGCGCCAAGAAGCATCACTTTGGCTCAAAAGGCCTTAGGTAGAAGTCTCTAAGTCTTCTCATCAGTAGCTGTGATGTAGGCAGCTCACAGCGACCGAGTATGATAGTCCGAACACGCAACAGTCTCTGAGTAGGAAGTCCCCTTGGTGAAAGGTAGCACTAAATCACAGGTTTGGCCTTGTAGTTGGTGTACTGCAACATAAAGATTGGCACAAATGCTTGGAGCCCCGAGTATTTATTATTACTGGTTTGAAGCAGTGACACATCCATTAAGTCACTGTCAGAAGACCACGATGACTGCATGACACTGTTATGTTCAAGAAATCTGCTTAGGCGGGACTTCTTGTGTCGGTTTTCGCTAGCTGACGAGTTCGGGGTTGTCTCGTCTGTCTTTTTCCTCTTGGCGGGTCCAGGAAGTTCTTCTGTTGGCGTAGAACACATGATAGTCATTGGCATCAAGTCGGTAAGAAGCTTCAAGCTTTCATTTGGATCTTGCTCGGCTTGGTTGGACGTTGCATTGCCAGTGTGATGCAAGTCAGTGTCCCTCTTGGCGTCGAGTTCTTGCTTCTTCTTCGAAGCCTCGGACGGGCGGGGCGCCTTTCGCGTGTCATAGTGCCAGTAAAGGCGAAGAGATTTGCACATAGAGGAAGGAAAGCTAGCCTCGGCCTCTGCGGGCGCGGGCTTGTCCCATGCGAAGGGGGCCCTGACTCGCAAAATCCTTCACTATCGGTCCCTAGGTGCGCAGTGTTTTATTCCTGAAGAAAGCACTGCACAACCAACAGGTACAGGAACACGACACGTTGCTTCGAAAACGAGTGACCGCCGCGTGGAACGTGCGTTTGGTGCGCCACTCTGCCACTCTGAGTACCCATTTTTTCGAAATACACGTGCTCTCCGCCCAATCACTACAGCACAACCTGTGGAGATGGATGAAATCACGAGGGAGGAGGTAGGCACTGCGTTTATTCCATATACAGGCGCACTCTCGGGGAAAATCGCCCGCATTTTGAAGAAACACCGGGTCAGAGACTGAAAAGGACTTGGAAGAGCAGTTGAACGGAATGAACAGTGTCTTGAAAGGAGGATATAAGATGAACATCAATAAAAGCAAAACGAGGATAATGGAATATAGTCGAATTAAGTCGGGTAATGCTGAGGGAATTAGATTAGGAAATGAGACCTTTAAAGTAGTAAAGGAGTTTTCCTATTTGGGGAGCAAAATAACTGTTGATGGTCGAAGTAGAGAGGATATAAAATGTAGACTGGCAATGGCAAGGAACGCGTTTCTGAAGAAGAGAAATTTGTTAACATCGAGTATAGATTTGAATGTATAGATTTGAATGTCAGGAAGTCGTTTCTGAAAGTATTTGTATGGAGTGTAGCCATGTATGGAAGTGAAAAATGGACAATAAATGGTTTGGACAAGAAGAGAATAGAAGCTTTCGAAATGTGGTGCTACAGAAAAATGCTGAAGATTAGATGGGTAGATCACATAACTAATGAGGAGTTATTGAATAGAATTGGGGAGAAGAGGAGTTTGTGGCACAACTTGACAAGAAGAAGGGACCGGTTGGTAGGACATGTTCTGAGGCATCAAGGGATAACAAATTTAGCATTGGAGGGCAGCGTGGAGGGTAAAAATCGTAGAGGGAAACCAAGAGATGAATATACTAAGCAGATTCAGAAGGATGTAGGTTGCAGTAAGTACTGGGAGATGAAGAAGCTTGCACAGGATGGAGTAGCATGGAGAGCTGCATCAAACCAGTCGCAGGACTGAAGACAACAACAACAACAACCGGGTCGGAACTGTGTTGTGTCCTCCGATTAAAACTCGTGCCCCGGTGGGGAGCGCCAAAGATGACCTCGGTTTGAGGAAGGCCAGCGTGTACCAGATTCCGTGTCAATGTGGCAAGTCGTATTTTGGTCAGACGATGCGTACCGTCGAGGATCGATGCCGTGAACGCCAGAGGCACACTCGACTGATGTATCCGAGCAAGTCGGCGGTCGCTGAACGTTGTCGGAAAATCACGCTATGGAGCATGAACGCACGAGGATTCTGGTACAGACGTAGAGATACTAGGACAGCGTTGTTAGAGAGGCCGTCGAAATTCGCACCAATGACGACCTCATAAACTGTGACTGTGGCTATAATCTTAGCAAGGCTTGGGAACCAGCGATGGGGTTAATCAAGAGTAAATCGAGCAAACGTATAGTTGTGACGACCACGGCGGACAGATCCATCACACCGACGTCATCTCAGACGCCGTCGCAATCTGTTCCACCGCGCGACCGTGTCGCGGGGCGCGTACGGCGGAGGGAGTGCGCCGCGGGCGGAGGGTACTTAAATCGGCCGCCCCCGCGACCGAACCCAGTTTCCCCTGAGGAGCCATAGCGTACGGATCTCCGTTCCGGCACGTTGACAGGAGCTCAGTCCGTCAGTTCACCTGATTATGGCGACATGCATGATCGCCGAAATATTGTGTACGTTGGACACTGTAGACCAGCAGTACACCCGTGGATATTTTGATTATAAAATACGTCGGGAGAAACTCAAGACTCACATAATTTTATGTTCCTCCGACATGATGTTTGTAAGCCGCAAGTAAGCAGTGATATCTTCGTTAAAAAAAAAGGAAAATCTAACCGCAGAGAAGAGGTGTCTAAGAAAAAGGACGGGCTGCACTAGAAGAGATATTATTAGAAACGAAAACATTAGAATAGACTTAAATATTTTTGGCATGAATGAAAAAATTCAAAAATATCGTGAAGATCGGAGACAACATCTTGTGAGAATGACAGGTCACAGAGTTCCTCAGAAGATCCTGAACTACAACCCGAATGGCAAAAAGAGGTATTGGAAGACCTAGCAAAAGACGGGAATGATTTCGTTTGTGAGTTTGGAACAGGCAACAGTCTAATCCTTGATATAAGATTATGATGATTAGTGATTTGTATGCATTTTCTTGATCCAAAGAGAGGAACTAAGATAGTAATTAAAAAGCTTAAGGGTTCAGAGTGGCTAATGGTAGAGATAGATACCTAGTAGTCCTTCTTTCTCTGTGCTCTACATGAGAATGGACCAAGAAGAAAACGTTGATCCTCAAGTCGTTCACAACAGATAATTCTGGAATCAGAGACGAAGAAACTGGGCGACATGCCAGTTGCGAAATAATGACGAAATATAACACCTGTGTGCGACCGTTGTCGCAATCAACCTTCTTATGCAACTACCATTTGAGAAGCTCCGACGACCATTTATAGTACTACGTTAGCGTTACACAAAGAAACAATGCGTAGGCTCCAGGGTCGTGAACTTAATCACTGTGTTTGTTGTTGTTGTGGTCTTTAGTCCAGAGTCTGGTTTGAAACAGCTCTCTATGCTACTCTATCCTGTGCAAGCTTCTTCATCTCCCAGTACCCACTGCAACCTACATCCTTCTAAATCTGTTTAGTGTATTCATCTCTTGGTCTCACTCTACGATTTTTACCCTCCACGCTACCCTCCAATACCAAATTGGTGATCCCTTGTGCCTCAGAATATGCCCTACCAACCGATCCCTTCTTCTAGTCAAGTTGTGCCACAAATTTCTCTTCTCTCCAATTCTATTCAATACCTCCTCATTAGTTATGTGATCTACCCATCTAATCTTCAGCATTCTTCTGTAGCACCACATTTCAAAAGCTTCTATTCTCTTGTCTAAACTATTTATCGTCCATGTTTCACTTCCATACATGGCTACACTCCATACAAATACTTTCAGAAATGACTTCCTGACACTTAAACCTATACTCGATGTTAACAAATTTCTCTTCTTCAGAAACGTGTTCCTTGCCATTGTCAGTATACATTTTATATCCTCTCTACTTCGACCATCATGAGTTATTTTACTCCCCAAATAGCAAAACTCATTTACTACTTTAAGTCTCTCATTTCCTAATCTAATTCCCTCAGCATCACCCGATTTAATTCGATTACATTCCATTATCCTCATTTTGCTTTTATTGATGTTCATCTTATATCCTCCTTTCAAGACACTATCCATTCCGTTCAGCTGCTCTTCCAGGTCCTTTGCTGTCTCTGACAGAATTACAATGTCATCGGCGAACCTCAAAGTTTTTATTTCATCTTCATGGATTTTAATTCCTACTCCGAATTTTTGTTTTGTTTCCTTTACTCCTTGCTTAATATACAGATTGAATAACATCTTAATCACTATGGTGAAACAAATGTGTCAAGTCATTAAAGATCTGCTACAGAACCAGCCGACAAAAAAATAAGATATTTTATTGCAAGCGAACTATAACGAAGAAAAGTTGAATGAGAGAGAAACAAAAGCTAATGTCCCATCATCCACATGGAAAACGGCGCTTTTAACGCTTCTTTCCGTGTGTAATATTTAGCGCTATCTGCGAACGCGGTTTCCAGCGTGAAAAGAAACAAAATAATAACATTTTTTTTTGCAAATGTCGTTAGTAGTATCTGGAATGCGGAAAATTATTTGTAGAGGAGGAGGAAGTGGCATTTCGAACTTAGAGATAGATTTCCCCCCCCCCCCCCCCCCCCAAAAAAAAGAAGGCACACGGCCGCGTGCTGATAACGTATCTGTCTGAGAAACGAACATT
Organism: Schistocerca serialis cubense; assembly: GCF_023864345.2. Lineage (NCBI taxonomy): Eukaryota > Metazoa > Arthropoda > Insecta > Orthoptera > Acrididae > Schistocerca > Schistocerca serialis. The sequence continues at coordinate 119,129,464 of NC_064642.1, read as the reverse complement.
TCCGAGAAATCGTTACTCGTGCAGCGGAGGTTCTGTCACTCTCTTTACGAAATGTGGGCGTCACTATTTGCAACTTAAAGGCACGTCTTTGTTCTGTAAAATTGAGTCAGAATGCGTAAGTTACATCCAAGGGCGTCGCCAAGATCTTGGCTATTCTATTACGAAATAACTTTTACCAGTGCAGTCTTAAAGTTATAGTTAGGTGAGCCTACTTATACAAAATTTTGCATTTTTGCTACGTTTAAGTGGGGTGGTCTTTGGATATGAATCTGTATCTCTGGAACACGTCTCTGCTAGTGCCTCGCGCACTGCGCCGTGTGGGTGTGCTGCACAAAAACTAAACAATACGTTGCTTAGCTTAGTGCAGAAAAACTAAACGATACGTTGGTTAGTCTAGCAGCCGCGAGTAATTGTTTGTATAAGGGTGTTTTTTTTCTCAAATAATGAACGCCATAAGACTTTTTCTCTGCAAAAAACACTAAGTCAACATCTACTGTGATGATGATGATGATGATGATGATGATGATGATACTTCTCATATTACGGCATCCAGTCCAGATATGTTTCTATATGCAACTAAATTAGTTTCTGTGTCTTTTTTTGTCTGTACACATCTTAATCTCGTTACGCTCTAAAACTGTATTAATGAAACTATTGGCAATTTAACGGATGTTAAGCACGCGATTAATCTCGCGCATATAGGCTGTTTGCCGTTATGTTTGGCTAAGCAGTATCTCGGTTTTAATTTAAAAATTGTGATCGGGTTATGGCGGATTACGCGAGCTGCATTCCACAAAATATGAAAAAGAGTTTCCTTTATGTACTCCTCACTAACAAATAGAGAATATTCACTAATTTCTGGTTAACACTCACTAGTTAAATTTTAGAGTGTAAGCATACCTACGTTAGTCAACAAAAATCTCATCTTTTGCTTATAGGTAGTAATAAAGATATTCTACAAGATGCTTCGCTCGATTTCACTAGCTGTAACACAACTAATTCATTATTAGATATTGCGTTGTGTTTGTATTCTAATTATCAAGTCAATGACGATTTTCACTTGCAGTTATTAAGAAATCTTCGGACGCCTAACAAAAGGTAAAATTTTAAAAATGAAGTAAGCCTTGATGGTGAACGAGGCTTTCGATCTGAATGGCTTACAATCTACCCGTGGCTGCCGTACTCAGCTATAGCTTAGGTACCTCTGCGTCCATGTACCGTATTTTGTTTAGACGTTCACTCTAGCGCGGTCTGCATGGGTAAGTTCATCATTCCTGCTTGCCTTAAATTTCAAAAGTTTCATGGAGGTACACAATCTCATGCGAAAAGTAAGTGGCATCGTGACGCGTTCGATTCTTCAAAAACTTTTGAACAGATCGTGGACAAAAAGGGAGTGTTCTTCAGTGCTTAAGTACAGCATATCACAAGGAAGTCGAAGAAAATTGTGTGAAACTTTGGTCAATTGCATCAACAATTTTATTCTGCGCACAGCACCAGGTGTCATAACGAACCTAAACTTTGTTCTGACGGATCGAAAAAAAATTATATGTTTTTAAGGCGTGGGGCAGACTCGTTAATACCGCGGGCTGCGAACTCTTCACTGTGACTACGTAAATAAATAAAATATTCACATCAGTTGTTTCACAAATATTCAGTTTCATTGCCTGTGACCTGCAATGTCGTCACTAATATAATTTTAATCACAATAAGTAAAATTCGTTACAAATATGGTAGAAAAAAAACCAATGACAGTTTTGTAACAGCGGCAGTGGGATGAGCTCAGTGAACATAGATCCACTTCTGGACTTTCAATAGTTAGAAAGCTATTAACATTATTACTGTTATTGTTTATAGTAAATTGCAACAACTGAAACCATCACGAAAGTCACGCTTGTGATATGTCAGATCAAATAGGATACTGCATGCAATATAATGAACAGATTATTTCTCTGATTAAACAAATAAAAGAAAATGTTATAAACAATTTAGTTTATTACGTCAATAGTGCCTTAACTATGAAATCCTTCATAGAGACACAAATGATTTCATCAGCATGAGTTTCCGTCTTTAACATTCTAATAACTTTCGATGTGTATTTAATTATAGTTGTGATTTATAAAATAGGTCAAGTTAATGTTTTAAATCAAGTGCTTGATATGACTATTTATATGTCTGAGATTTGTTTACAGTTGTTGAAATAAAGTATAAGTGATTTATTAAGAGCTTGCAAAAGACTGAATATTTCTATATGATTTTATGATATGTATTTATATGAAATTATTGTGAAAATTATTATTGGTGGTCAGGATGAACGCATCTGCACTGAATCGAGGTGTGGCCACGTGACCGAACTTTAAAATAAGCGTGCATGGCAGATCTCGTGGTCTTTCGCCTATCGTCTAGCATCTGGAGTTTACGTGAGATTTTTTTTTTCTTTTTTTTTTTTTTTTTTTTTTTTTTTTCTGGAGTCGGTAAAGTTATCGGTGATGAACGTGCTGCGCATGTTATTTTCGTGTTCCGGGAGTTGTACGTTATTATTTAGCGCATGCTCCTGGGTGTAAAATGTGTGTGCACAAACCAATTACAAATTTTGCACTTGTGATAGATACTGAACAGTTATTCTATCAGTTTTTCGTATGTGGCCACCATTCACATACGTTGCGCATTTTTTTTAAAAAAGAAAATAAAAGAGGCTTATATCAAAGTGAAATTTAATCTGTTTTGAACAATGTCATTATCCTTCGGAATTTCAACCAACAGATCAAACCTCAGCACATCTTATATTAAATTATTCGCCAATGTCTCACTGCTAGTACACTACTGGCCATAAAATTGCAACACCAAGAAGAAATGCAGTAGATAAACGGGTATTCATTGGACAAATATGTTATACTAGAACTGAGATGTGATCACATTTTCACGCAATTTGGGTGCAGAGATACTGAGAAATCAGTACCCAGAACAACCACCTCTGGCCGTAATAACGGCCTTGATACGCCTGGGCATTGAGTCAAACAGAGCTTGGATGGAGTGTACAGGTACAGCTGCCCATGCAGCTTCAACACAATACCACAGTTCATCAAGAGTAGTGACTGGCGTATTGTGACGAGCCAGTTTCTCCGCCACCATTGACCAGACGTTTTCATTTGGTGAGAGATCTGGAGAATGTGCTGGCCAGGGCAGCAGACGAACATTTACTGTATCCAGGAAGGCCGGTACAGGACCTGCAACATGCGTTCGTGCATTATCCTGCTGAAATGTAGGGTTTCGCAGGGATCGAATAAAGGGTAGAGCCACGGGTCGTAACACATCTGAAATGTAACGTCCACTGTTCAAAGTGCCGTCAATGCGAACAAGAGGTGACAGAGACGTGTAACCAATGGCACCCCATACCACCACGCCGGGTGATACGCCAGTACGGCGATGACGAATACACGCTTTTAATGTGCGTTCACCGCGATGTCGCCAAACACGGATGAGACCATCACGATGCTGTAAACATAACCTGGATTCATCCCGAAACAATGACGTTTTGCCATTCGTGCAAAAGGTTCCTCGTTGAGTACACCGTCGCAGGCGTTCCTGTCTGTGATGCAGTGTCAAGGGTAACCGCAGCCACGGTCTACGAGCTGATAGTCCGTGCTACTGCAAACGTCGTCGAACTGATCGTGCAGATGGTTGTTGTCTTGCAGACGTCCCCAGCTGTTGACTCAGGGATCGAGACATGGCTGCACGATGCGTTACAGCCATGCGGATCAGATGCCTGTCATCTCGACTGCCTAGCGATACGAGGCCGTTGGGATCCAGCACGGCGCTCCGTATTACCCTCCTAAACCCACCGATTCCATATTCTGCTAACAGTCATTGGATCTCGACCAATGCGAGCAGCAAAGTCGCGATACGATTAACCGCAATCGCGAGGCTACAATCCGACCTTTATCAAAGTCGGAAACGTGATGGTACGCATTTCTCCTCCTTGCGCGAGGCATCACAACAACGTTTCACCAGGCAACGCCGGTCAACTGCTGTTTGTGCATGAGAAATCGGTTGGAAACTTTCCTCATGTCAGCACGTTGTAGGCGTCGCCACCTGCACCAACCTTGTGTGAATGCTCTGAAAAGCTAATCATTTGCATATCACAGCATCTTCTTCCTGTCGGTTAAATTTCGCGTCTGTAGCACGTCATCTTCGTGGTGTAACAATTTTAATGGCCAGTAGTGTAACTCTGCAGAACATTAGAAAGTGTTTACCTTGCTAAAATTACTATCGTCTTCTGCCAAGCACCGACGGTAAATTCAGGTAATATCGTGGAGAGATGCATCGAGCCAGTCTGTAAACTGAATACCTTAACAACAACGACTAGATCGAAAAGTTAAACCATTTTTTGTCTTAAAAAGACCACATTTCTTTGTTACCGAGGCCGAAAACGTTTCAAAAAAATGGTTCAAATGGCTCTGAGCACTATGGGACTCAACTGCTGAGGTCATTAGTCCCCTAGAACTTAGAACTAGTTAAACCTAACTAACCTAAGGACATCACAAACATCCATGCCCGAGGCAGGATTCGAACCTGCGACCGTAGCGGTCTTGCGGTTCCAGACTGCAGCGCCTTTAACCGCGCGGCCACTTCGGCCGGCGAGAACGTTTCATTTTTCTGCTTGGACTCTTACGGGGCCGGTGGGTGCGCGACTTTGCGTAGTCATGCCCGTGCGACGACGCAGTCTGGGTTTGTTGGGTGCCGGAAGCGGCCGCCTCGCGCACGTGAAGCAGCTACCGGCTACGACGCGTTGAGTCAGAGCGGCTGCAGACGACTTGTCGGTGATTGGTCGCGCAGCAGCCAGTCTCCCCCTCCGATTAGATAGCCGCTGCCACTCAGTCGCTTCCCGCCCGCGGCCCTAGCACATCGCCAGTCGCGCGTTAGCTCGCTTCTGGTACCACAAGCGCTACACCAGTTTTCGTTCGGCTCAGACATGAAGAGGGCCGCCAAAGACAAGGACAAGCACGCGTCGTCGGGTCAGCTGTGGGGTTGGCTGTTCGCGACGCGCAGGGGCTTGCCTTCCCTCGGTAAGTGTGAATGAACACACGTCATCTCTACAGAACTGGCTCATAACACCTCTCTTCAGTTCACCTCGAACGACGTCGCTTTACGCCTTTGTCTCAGTTGGGAGCTTCTACTTACCTGAAAGTTAAGAACATTGTATAATATAAAAATTTGTCCTTCAGAAACGCGAGCTGCAGGAGGACGTCAGACCCCGACAAACCACTACCAAATATTACAAGTGTTGCCTGTGACGAAAACAAAGCACACGTATTACAGAATAATAATGATTATTATTATTATTACTATCGTCGTTATATCAACCAACTAGGATCATGAAACCACTTCAGTTCCTCATATTTCTTTGTTGTTTTATTTTCCAGTACTACTCCGTCTTTTCCTCATGTTATGCTCTTTCCGCGGTCACTGTTTCCTGATTTTATTCTTTCTGCCTTTAAAACTTTCTAGACATAGTATTTTTTTCTTAAAAATGTTGCTTTCTGTTATGAAAAGGAAAGTTGTTACTCACCAATAGCGGAGATGCTGAGTCGCAGATAGGCACAACAAAAGACTGTCACAAATTAGCTGCCGGCCGAAGTGGCCGTGCGGTTAAAGGCGCTGCAGTCTGGAACCGCAAGACCGCTACGGTCGCAGGTTCGAATTCTGCCTCGGGCATTGATGGTTGTGATGTCCTTAGGTTAGTTAGGTTTAACTAGTTCTAAGTTCTAGGGGACTAATGACCATAGTGCTCAGAGCCATTTGAACCATTTTGAACAAATTAGCTTTCGGCCAGCAAGGCCTCTCTGGCAACTCACTTGCCAGAGACTACAGTCGTTTGCGAGAGTTGCGTTTGAGTGAGTGTGTGTATGTGTATCTGTCGTATATTTTTGACGAAGGCGTTGCTGCCCGAAAGCTTATTTGTGACAGTCTCTTTGTTGTGCCTCTCTGCGACTCAGCATCTCCGCTACATGGTAACAACTTTCCTTTCCATAATATTGTTACATTCCATTCTTGATTTTCCACTGTTTGCTTCCTGTTTCATCCGGTTAATTTTTTATGTTTTTATTTTCTTTCCGCTTCTCCTTTTCTTATATCTGTAATCCATGCTACTGTTTACCTCTTTTTCCATAAATATAGGAATGCTTTGTGTTTCGTTAGCCTACTCTCATTCATTCGAGAAAGGCGGCCAAAGAACGCTATCCTTCGCTTTGCCATTACATCTGACACTTCCTTTATGTTTTAGTAGACCTCTTTACTTTTTATTTTCCAACCACCTGTCGTTTGTCTTGCACCCATTATTTTTCTAATAATGCATTTTCAACTAACTACTCGTATATCCCGTGCAGCTTGTAGTTCATTAATGACTGTGACACTGAGATTTATTGTACTTACATGGTAGATTTTTTTTTATTTTTATTTTATTTTTGAGGTGTTACTCTTCTTTCATTACTCCTGTATCCCGGCTTGTGACAGGCAACCTATGAACGCTTCAGGCGCGGGTTGGCCAGGTAGGACAATAATTATTGTTGACAGTACATACAGCAAATTAGTTCACCGTGCTGAGGTTCGTATACAGAGTGTCCTAGGAGCAATGGTCGGTATTGAAGGTCACGACTGGAATGGTCATTCGAAGCAAGAAAGTCTAGTAAACACGGTCTCTAAAAAACATACCTAAGGGCTGTGAGTACTTGTTCAGTAGAAGAGATGTTTTTCACAGTAGCGAAGATAAACAGATGCTCATAGCTCCGAAGATATGCATTTTAGAGCACATGTTTGTTATACTCTTTTTCCTTCGGGTGATCGTTCCTGTCATACTCCTGAATATTAACCATTCCTGCTGGGGTACTCTATTTTCACTAGTACATTTCCCAAGGATTGAGGTCTCTATTGTGTGTCGGAAGATAATTCGTGATGATCCCAGTATAGCGGCTTGCTGTGGTTGGCAGATAGATTTTTATTAGTGCCAATGGTTTTCAGGGGCCCACTAAGATCGTTTGGCGTTTGGCGTTTCTCCTAGTGTGCTGAGAACCACTGGGACCACCTCCACCTGGTATTCCGGAAGAGTCGACGAAGTTCTGTTTTCAAGTCCTCGCATCTGGCAAGATTTGCTAGTTCTTTTTTGTCGATTTTTCTATCATTTGGGATGACAATGACAATGATCCACACAATTATTATTATTCAAAGGGGATACAAATTATGTATTTTCCTTATGGCTGACTTAACGCAATTGAGACAGACTTGTCTGTTTTTTTTTTTTACAAATGTATCCACAGGTTGTTTACCTCGTACACTTGGCATCAACATATAAATGCGGCAGGAAGGGAATCCCCTACCACCGAAAGTAGTCGCTGTTGTTGAGGTGGCTTGCTTGCACGCAGCAACTCTACAGCGTCGTTATAGCGCCGAGTAAGTTCAGAGAAAGTAACGAAAAACTGAAAGCAACACAGATTAGCAACATTTTATAATAATAAAGTAACTTTAGTACAGGTTATGTAATGTGAGCGTAAAGATGCGTGGCAGCGTAGTTACATTTTCTTGCAGTGGTCAATCTGGTCTTGTCCTGAATCTAAAGAACGATGACTTGCGTAATTTGCAGAATGGCCAGTTCGGCTGCTCTGGGCGGCGAATTTAGATATCTCCTGACGGTGTCGTGAGGTACGGTGCTGACACTGTCAAACTACCAGACTGTTGATATACTCTGATAGGAGCGGTGCGTCCGCTTGTATCTGCATTTGATGGCCGAATGTTTACTTGACAGTTACTTGCGTGACGTGAGGCGGAAGCATAACACAGTCCTGTTGTGTGCGCCCTTTATGGCGTCTGACCATACCTATGTGGCGCCTCTCTGTAGGCTTGCATTCCCGTGTGGCGCCCTCTTTGTGTACGTCTGTGTACCGTGTCCACTGGCGGACATAGCACCACAATTATTAACATTCTTGAACGTCCTGGTAGTCTTCTTCCATACTGATCACTGTTTTCATGTGATCTCATTACACGACTAATCCACTTAAAATTTTTAGCTTATAATTTTGGTACAGTGCAAATTTCTTTCAATAAGTCCTGCAGCTCTAAGTAATTTTCGTATCAGTCATTCTTCACTAGTAATATTTTCCTCTCAAAGTTTGAGACCTGTTATTCTGTCCCCCCCCCCACTCTCTCCCTCCTCCTCCCCCCCCCCCTACTCTCTCCCTCCCCCACTATCTCTCACTCTCTCTCTCTCTCTCTCTCTCTCTCTCTCTCTCTCTCTCTCTCTCTCTCTCTCTCTGACTTCCTCCCCCTCCCCCCCCTCTCTTTGTCTTAAGACTTGGCTCTATCTTGCTTTTCTTAGACCTGACTGCATAATCGACTTGCAGATTTATATTTCCGTTTTCATTGAGTTATGTCTGCTATTTAACGTATGTGACGGACCGTTGAACGTTCTGTTCGCGTTTTTAACAATAATTTTATTTTCATCTTTTGTATTATTTACTGTATTCAAGGTGGTTCTGCGACATTAAATTCGTTTATTTGCAAATGCGTTTTTAGAACAATCACTTCATGTATCTGTTGTTGTTGTTGTGGTCTTCAGTCCTGGGACTGGTTTGATGCAGCTCTCCATGCTACTCTATCCTGTGCAAGCTTCTTCATCTCCTAGTACCTACTGCAACCTACATCCTTCTGAATCTGCTTAGTGTATTCATCTCTTGGTCTCCCTCTACGATTTTTACCCTCCACACTGTCCTCCAATACTAAATTGGTGATCCCTTGATGCCTCAGTACATGTCCTACCAACCGATTCCTTCTTCTGGTCAAGCTGTGCCACAAACTTCTCTTCTCCCCAATCCTATTCAATACTTCCTCATTAGTTATGTGATCTACCCATCTAATCTTCAGCATTCTTCTGTAACACCACATTTCGAAAGCTTCTATTCTCTTCTTGTCCAAACTATTTACTGTCCATGTTTCACTTCCATACATGGCTACACTCCATACAAATACTTTCAGAAATGACTTCCTGACACTTAAATATATACTCGATGTTAACAAATTTCTCTTCTTCAGAAACGTGTTCCTTGCCATTGCCAGTCTACATTTTATATCCTCTCTACTTCGACCATCATCAGTTATTTTGCTCCCCAAATAGCAAAACTCCTTTACTACTTTAAGTATCTCATTTCCTAATCTAATTTCCTCAGCATCACCCGACTTAATTCGACTTCATGTATCTAGGGCAGTCGAAATCTGTCACTCTAAGGTCAATCAACAGATTTTGTTGTATATCAAGAAAATACTGTTTTCTTTTATGAGTCGCAGTCCTCCATTTGGAAACCAAGTTCTATCGTAAGAGCTTGATCTCTCACCTGGGGTAAGAGTCAAATAATCCAATGTAAACGCACTTGTGTGCAAGAGTAAGATGAAACTAAACGAAACAATGCCAGATGTATATGCAGGAAAATATACACAATAAAAGTTTGGAATATTATGGTAAAATTTAGTCTAGAGGTCTCATTGATCTAGGCACTTCATGCATTATCCAGTTGGAGCCCATGTACTGGACGGTGTTTACTAATGCTATGCTTTGTGGCCGTTTCCTAGTCATGTAAACATACCGCTGCCGCAGTGGCACACCGCGAGCAGTCGGCACAACAACAGCTTCATTCAGTTTGTGTTCAGCAGTACAGTAACATGTCACGCAGAGGTACACAACGCTTTGAAAGAGTCAGGTCATACACAGCAAGATGTTCCCCGTTCGGTTACATGTCTAAGATGTGGAGAAAGCACAGGGAGACGAGATATGTGAACGATACACCTCGTAGTGGACCTCCTCGTATGGCAACACCAACGTTTCCTTCAACTGTTGGGTCGCAGGCGCCCCACATCAACTGCTAAAAATATTGGAAATGACTTCCCCCGTGCAACAGGAATTCGTATCTCAGACCGAACAGTGCGTAGAAGATTGCATCAGGGTGCTCTTCATTCCAGAAGACCAATGAGAAGTTTTGCACTGAACCAATGGAACCGACGCAATCGTACGACCTGGACTCTTGCACATCATCATTGGACCATTGCTGAATGTTTGCTGACAAGACCAGGATTGGTTTGCGGCCGGACTCTAGACGTGTTAGGGTTTGGAGAAGTGCTGGACGACATTAGGAACGCCGATATGTTCAGGAAGTCCATCCATTTGCAGGTGGACATGTAATTTTGTAATCGCCAATAATTATAGGACGGTGGACCCCTTTAATTCCCATCCAAGGGAATGTGACTGTTCCTCGACACCTCCAAGAGGTTCTAATAACTATTGTAAGGCCCTACAGACGTGAAGTCGGTGACAACTTCATCCTAGTTGATGACCGCACCTTACTTTAGCAGTGTCTCAGTGTCTTCAAAGATACAACATCAACCGAATGCCCTGGCCAGTACAGTCCCCAAACATGAATGCAATTGAGCATGCATGGGACTTGTTGAAGGTGGCCATTGCACAGCGTCCTAATCCACCTGACAATCTTCAGGACCTCACTGAAACTGCGATTGAGGAGTGAGACCTCATACCCCAAGATAAACTTGATGGTATCCAGAGCCTGCCTCGCAGAGTAGAAGAACTCATCCATGCGAGGGGAGGATATACTCACTATTAAAGACAGATAATCATCGTCATAAGATGAAGATTTTCACTGTTTTTGTTTTCAAGATGTAGACTTAGAAGAGAGCCTGCTATGTTTTGTAATGTTTTTTTTTTTTTTGTAACTAGCCATAATCGTTCTTGTTTTCAGCAGGAATTATGTTTATTTTGTTAAAAAGCTATTGTGCAAAGCTCAATGGGTGTACTGCAAGAAGTCATTGCAGTAAACTCTATGATATTTCAAACTTTTGTTGAGGTGTGTAGCTTGTCGCAAAGAATGTATACATCAGTCAGCTGTAAATATCAACTGTAATATTCAAGTGTATACTTTCTAATACGTTTCCAAAAATTCCTCCGATTGCATTCGTCTTACGTTCTGACAGATACGCATCACAACATCAAAGTTCTCTCAATAGGAAATTTCGCCGTAGTAAACTGTACTTTCGAAATGTAAGCTAGAGAAACGGCGTAGTGGTTAAGGCGGTGGACACTCATTCAGGAGGGGTGGGGAGTGGGAGAGAAGAAAGTTTTGGATTTAACGTTCCGTCCACGATGAGGGATCATTGTCCTAAATCGCTTAAGGCATGTGTTGGAAAGCTTCCTTTGAAAAGGACGCTATCGATTTCCTTCACCATCTTCGACCGTCTGATTTTCTCTCCATTTCCAGTGAGCTCGTGAACTCTTTTTGAAATATACTTCAGAGAGTAAAAAAAGCGCTGTTTTTAAAACTTAATCTGTAATTTTTTCAGTGAAAAAATAAGAAACCTTCGATAACACTGAAGATTTCAACAACACTTGTTTTTGACAGTCATGAATATAGACCTTCTGGACTTGTTTATGTACTTTGATGAGGTGGTGAAAGACATTGTGCAAGCTCCTTGACATCTTGACTGGGCAGCTATCGTTAATTTTAAATCATCGCTGCGAAGTAGTTATGGCTGACCTTGGGCAGCTTTGTGTGGTGACCGTTTGTGTTTCGTATCTTTTTCTGATATGAGATGGTCAAGTGGGGTAAAGATTGACTGCGTGTGTGCGTGAAGTGTAACTGAGGCGGAAAGTGGGTACCAGCCCGCCATTCACCCAGGAAGATGTGGAAAACCGTCTTAAGAACCATATCCAGGCTGACCTTCCCGTGTCCCGTAAGCGTCATGTTAGAGCGGTCGTCTGTCCAGGCGGGTTTTGTCTCTCCTATGTACGACAGGCGTCCAGTAAATAATGCGAAACTTCTTTTTTAGGCCAATGTCGGCTGAAAAAATACAGAATTTGTTGTTGGATCGTGGAATATTCCTGCTTCAGCAACCATAGTTTCACGAAGTTCCTATAGGTGACGGCGCCATATGTAGCCTTCAAAATGGCATCGCAGACATTCGTTAGCAACGTGCTGTATGTCTACGGCGGTCTGGAAGTGAACAAAATCACGGTGAGAAGTTGGGCGAGACGTCTGACGTCATAGCAACACAAAACGTCACTGGACGCTTCTTCCTCATCCACCCCAGAGCTCGGGTCTCACACCCTCTGGCTTCCATTTTGTGGGAAGTAGTATGTGGTTGATGGGGAGTTTATTGGTGCAACAAAACCTTGGCTCACACGTCGACCAGTAGAGTAGTACAGGCGGCCTTACATGTTCTCCCATTAAGGTGGCTTAAAGCCGTCACATTTTACAGATATTGTGATAAAAAAAACAGGGTTTTGTAGCCAAATGAGTGGGGAGTACTGTGGTGTCTTGGAAACCGGAATAAAACCAGCCTGCTTTCAGAAGAAAATGAGTTGTACTGCTTATTGAGCGCCCTTTGTACATTAGAAATTATAATATGAAAATCAACCACAATAAACCAAACGTATATAAATATGTGATTACAGCTCCAAGTTAAAAGACGTTAGTTTACCAGCCAGAAGTCAATATTTTAAAAAATAGCAATATACAAAGTGTAACAAAAAGATATCGCTAGACTTTCAGGAAACATTCCTTAAAAGTAGAAGTAGAAAGTATGTTATATGGACGTGCGACCTGAAACGTTTTATTTCCATGATGGAGTTCTGTTTCGACAATTCTTCAACACAGCCACGTACTTTGAAAAGAACTGTCGTCTGTGAACAGCAGTTTTGCACTAAAGAGAGGGTTAACGCAATGTTGAATGAACCATTCGTAGAAGTGAACCAGTGCAAGAGAATCTGCTGCTGATAGTACAGGTACACGCTGTACATGGTACAGATACAGCAAGTTCTCATGTCGCTCTATCCAGACAGTCATATGGTCAACATTACTTGTTGCAAATGGTTCAAATGGCTCTGAGCACTATGAGACTTAACTTCTGAGGTCATCAGTCCCCTAGAACTTAAAACTACTTAAACCTAACTAACCTAAGGACATCACACACATCCATTCCCGAGGCAGGATTCGAACCTGCGACCGTAGCGGTCGCGCGGTTCCAGACTGTAGCGCCTAGAACCGCTCGGCCACTCAGGCCGGCTTACTTCTTGTCTTACTCTGACACTAGGGTTATCGTCATCTGCACGAAGAAGTTCCTCCTCCAGTTGAGGTTTCCTTGTCCTAGGCCTCCCCCACTTGTCAGCAGCAAGCTTATAGATCCATGTTCCTTACGACAATGATCAATTGCTGCTGTTGGGAACTGTCGTTCTTGAAATTTCCTCTGATAGAAACGTTGAGCGCCACAGCCATTACCATTTCCTAATCCATTCGGTCTGTTTTGAGCAATATTATTATCCTTTGGGATTTCAACCAACGGATCCAACCTCGGTTCATCTTTTATCGAATTACTCGCTAATGTGCCTCATTCCTAGTATAATGTTTTGGTATAAATATTATTGTGTTCTTGGACTATCGGTCTAGAAAAATCGGTGTAGAAAAATATAAGTTAATGCAGATGAGTAGGAAAAGAAATCCGTAATGTTCGAATACAGCATTAGTAGTGTGCTGAATGACATAGTCACGTCGTCTAAATATCTGGACGTAACGTGGCAAAGCGATATGAAATGGAACGAGCATGTAAGGATTGTGTTAGGAAAGTCGACTTATCGACTTTGGTAGGCCTCTGTTTCAGCCACAATGTATTAAATTCCACTTTCGGAAGAAATATGTGTAATGCGAACTCCACTAGTTAAACGAAGTTTGTTGAAAACTCTGAAGCATACAAAAAACTTTTAAACCGTCAATTTAGGCGAGAAAGTGCAAAACATCAAATTCTAGGTGGATGTACCTATGTAGGCATACCAGCAATTCTGACGATGTGCATTACGCACGTCCATCAGCACTCTGCGCGTAAATTTCAAGCAGTTGTATCTTCAACCCATGGAAAATTGACACACACCTACGTGATTTTTTTAACTATATACACTCCTGGAAATTGAAATAAGAACACCGTGAATTCATTGTCCCAGGAAGGGGAAACTTTATTGACACATTCCTGGGGTCAGATACATCACATGATCACACTGACAGAACCACAGGCACATAGACACAGGCAACAGAGCATGCACAATGTCGGCACTAGTACAGTGTATATCCACCTTTCGCAGCAATGCAGGCTGCTATTCTCCCATGGAGACGATCGTAGAGATGCTGGATGTAGTCCTGTGGAACGACTTGCCATGCCATTTCCACCTGGCGCCTCAGTTGGACCAGCGTACGTGCTGGACGTGCAGACCGCGTGAGACGACGCTTCATCCAGTCCCAAACATGTTCAATGGGGGACAGATCCGGAGATCTTGCTGGCCAGGGTAGTTGACTTACACCTTCTAGAGCACGTTGGGTGGCACGGGATACATGCGGACGTGCATTGTCCTGTTGGAACAGCAAGTTCCCTTGCCGGTCTAGGAATGGTAGAACGATGGGTTCGATGACGGTTTGGATGTACCGTGCACTATTCAGTGTCCCCTCGACGATCACCAGTGGTGTACGGCCAGTGTAGGAGATCGCTCCCCACACCATGATGCCGGGTGTTGGCCCTGTGTGCCTCGGTCGTATGCAGTCCTGATTGTGGCGCTCACCTGCACGGCGCCAAACACGCATACGACCATCATTGGCACCAAGGCAGAAGCGACTCTCATCGCTGAAGACGACACGTCTCCATTCGTCCCTCCATTCACGCCTGTCGCGACACCACTGGAGGCGGGCTGCACGATGTTGGGGCGTGAGCTGAAGACGGCCTAACGGTGTGCGGGACCGTAGCCCAGCTTCATGGAGACGGTTGCGAATGGTCCTCGCCGATACCCAAGGAGCAACAGTGTCCCTAATTTGCTGGGAAGTGGCGGTGCGGTCCCCTACGGCACTGCGTAGGATCCTACGGTCTTGGCGTGCATCCGTGCGTCGCTGCGGTCCGGTCCCAGGTCGACGGGCACGTGCACCTTCCGCCGACCACTGGCGACAACATCGATGTGCTGTGGAGACCTCACGCCCCACGTGTTGAGCAATTCGGCAGTACGTCCACCCGGCCTCCCGCATGCCCACTATACGCCCTCGCTCAAAGTCCGTCAACTGCACATACGGTTCACGTCCACGCTGTCGCGGCGTGCTACCAGTGTTAAAGACTGCGATGGAGCTCCGTATGCCACGGCAAACTGGCTGACACTGACGGCGGCGGTGCACAAATGCTGCGCAGCTAGCGCCATTCGACGGCCAACACCGCGGTTCCTGGTGTGTCCGCTGTGCCGTGCGTGTGATCATTGCTTGTACAGCCCTCTCGCAGTGTCCGGAGCAAGTATGGTGGGTCTGACACACCGGTGTCAATGTGTTCTTTTTTCCATTTCCAGGAGTGTATGTCGTAAAAACTTCCTGGCAGATTAAAACTGTGTGCCCGACCGAGACTCGAACTCGCGACTTCAGTAAAGTTTGGAAGATAGGAGACGAGGTACTGGCAGAAGTAAAGCTGTGAGTACCGGGCGTGAGTCGTGCTTCGGTAGCTCAGTTGGTAGAGCACTTGCCCGCGAAAGGCAAAGGTCCCGAGTTCGAGTCTCGGTCGGGCACACAGTTTTAATCTGCCAGGAAGTTTCATATCAGCGCACACTCCGCTGCAGAGTGAAAATTTCATTCTGTATATATGTCGTGTATACAATCATTTCTTGAAATTAGTTTCTTTCATCGATAAAACCCTACATTCAATGTCAGACAAATTCAGACTCCCAGTTAATATAATACGTGATATCTTCCTCTGTTTACTCGAGGCCGATTCCAGCATTTTATTAACCAAGTGGATTTCCGAAGCACGCCCAAAAATAACCTCTCAAGTGACTCCTGACGACTGCGGCTGGCGTGTAAAAATACACGCTTCCAGGAAGCAGCTGCCCACAGCTCCTGTATACGAAACGTTCCTTGAGACATCTGACGTACTGAAGACAATGTGCGCGCACACACGCAAACACACACACACACACAGGCGCACGAGAGAGAGAGAGAGAGAGAGAGGAGAAGGATGAGAGGAAGAAGATTCAAGTTTGAACGTCCCGTGATTCGAGATCAGACATGTTCGGATGGGACAAAGATATCACGAGAATTCTACCGTCACAGAGTTAAGGAAAAACTATTAGGTTGATGCATAATTTCGTAGCTATTTCGTTTTGCATGGTTTTTTTTCTGGTTGCTATGGTTTTTTTTTATAGATTGGCATTTTTCATTCGTAGTTCAGTGTTGCCGTATGGGTTTATATATCGTCAATTTGTCATTTGGAGATAGTGAGTGGAGCTGTGCACGCTAGAAAATGGAATGCCAGGTAGAGAAACCGGAACATTTCCAACATATTCTTCTTTTTGAGTTTAGTAAAGGGGTGACAGCATTGGAGGCAGCGAGAAACATTTGCGCCATGTCTGGAATCGCACGACCGATACGGTCGAGGTTCGAATCCTGCCTGGGGCATTGATGTGTGTGATGTTCTTAGGTTAGTTACGTTTAAGAAGTTCTAAGTTCTAGGGGACTGATGACCTCAGAAGTTAAGTCCAATAGTGCTCAGACCCATTTAAACCATTTGCGCCATCCATGGGGATAATGTCACTAGACAGAGCAAAGCAAGGAAATGGTTTTAAAAAGGATGGTTTTGACGTCAGTGACTCTCCACGTTCAGGAAGACCTTCGGAGTTTGATGAAGATCGTTTAAACGCATTAATCAACAATGATACACGCCAGTGTACTCGAGAACTGGCAAATGTGATGAACTGTGATAATTCCGTCGTAGTGCGATATATGTATGCACTGGGGAAGATTAAAATATCGGGAATATGGGTACCGCATATTGTAAGCCAAAGTCACAAAAATCAACGACTGGCCATATGTGCGTTTCTGCTTGCTCGGCATCAATTGGCTCGTGGACAATACCGACCATTCGTATCTTGTATCGTTACTGGTGACGATAAATGGTGTCTTTAGGCTGAAATAAGGAAAAGAAAAGAATGGTTGAGCCCAAACAAAAGCAGCAACTCCCCGTACAAAGAACTGCGCGGGACAACAAAGCCACGCATCTGGTAGAGCAGCGAGGGCGTGGTGTACTACGAATTGCTTCTCCGAACTGTAACCATCAATGCTGACATTTATTGTCAGCAACTGAGAAACCTTGCAGACGCAATCCAAGAATAAAAAAGACCAGGGAGATTGCGTGAAGCAATGCTACTCCACGATAATACCCGACCGCATTCTACCAGTCTAACGAAGAACACTATACGGGAGTGAGGTTGGAACATCATTCCGTACCCACCATATTCACCTCCCTTGGATTTTCACCATTTAAACTGTCTATCGAACAGTCTTTAAGGAACTTCCTTCTCGAATGAAAATGAGCTACGAACAAGGTTCGACGTGTTCTTCGCCTCAAAACCACGTGATTTCTATAGTCGCGGAATCGAAATTTACCCCAGCTTTGGCAGACTATTGTAAATAGGGAAGGAGAATATGTCATTGATGACTAAAGTCTCTGTTATGTGTATCTGTTGTTTTATCAAACTTACGGAAAAGCGCTACGAACTTAAGCACCAACCCAATAAATCTCAATAGCCGGTTAAACCGGCAAACTCTGGGAGCTCTAAAGCAAACATTTTTCTCTAATGTCATAATTACCTTTGAGCATTTTTTAATCCAGCGGAGGGCGTGATCGCTCTCAGCGTTCGTGCAGTTGTGCAGTGCATGATACGGGATGAATCAGACGAATGTAAGAAACGTCCTTCATGAGCAATTGTTAAGCCGTTTGACTTGCAACGTGTGAACAAACTGGACGATATGTTTTCGCAGTGGTACCTAGAACAGTGTCAGATGCATCCTACATTTCTGTCCCCTGTGCTGTTTACAGATATAGTTACGTTGTGCCGTGATGAGATCTTCAATATCCACAATTCGCATTTTTTCAGTGAAGTTAAACCATGTGCCATAGTTACTCGCGCTCGTCAGTTGCGATTCTACGTGAATGTGTGAGCAGATGTTGTTTGTTTAATTGGACCATATCTCCTAGCTAGGCCATTAAACGTCAACCATCATTACAATTTCATCGCTAGAGAATTGTCAGAGTTGATGGATGACGTGCCAATAGCTACAAGACAGCGCATGTCGTTCCAGCATGACGAGCCGCCGGCAAATTTCAGTCGATTCCTGAAGCTATAGTTCCCAGAAAAGTGGTTTGGCAGCGGTGTCCCTGTACCATTGCCTACTAGGTTCCCTGATATGACCCCTATGGACTTTTTTGTGTGACGAGAAATGATCCGACTGGTTTACAAAACCCGGTTGAAGCAGCAAAGCATATAGTTGCCCGGATAGTAGCAGCAGCAGTAGGCATTAAGGACATTCCTGCAGTCTTTGACCGTGTTTCACGGAACGTGACTCACCGGTGTAACCTCTGTTTACAAGTGAATGGAGGCATTTTTGAACCTCTACTCTAACTGTAGTAATTGTGTTGTATTAGTGTTGTTCTCTCCTGGTCATAAAGAATAAAAACTTGCTTGCGTTACTTTTGGTCCTCACTGGAAAACACATTAAAAATGTGTTTTCGTTGTCCCACACAACTTCACAGAGATTGTTAGTTTAATTAATTTTCATCCAGAGAAAACTCTCTCTAGCGGTTTAAAAAATCGTCACAGGAAGATATGATACTGAAGAAAAATATTTGTTTCGGTATCGCGTGCAGCCTCCGGAGTTTGTCTAAATTAAATGGCTCTGAGCACTATGGGACTTAACATCTGAGGTCATCAGTCACCTAGAACTTAGAACTGCTTAAATGTAACTAACCTAAGGACATCACACACATTAATGCCAGAGGCAAGATTCGAACCTGCGACCGTAGAAGTCGCGCGGTTCCAGGCTGTAGCGCCTAGAACCGCTCGGCAACTTCGGCCGGCCTTGTCACGCAGGGGTACGCAACACTTTGATAGAGTCAGGATAGTGGCTTTACTTTTAGCAGGTCATACACAGCAAGATGTTCCCCGGTCGGTTACATGTCACTCAAAGTGGCGTGTCTAAGATGTGAAGAAAGCACGGAGAGACGAGATATGTGAATGATACACCTCGCAGTGGACCTCCTCGTATGGCAACGCCAACGTTTCCTTCAACTGTCGGCTCGCATGCGCCCCACATTAGCTGCCAAAAATATTGAAAATGACTTCCCCCAGGCAAAAGGGATTCGTATCTCAGACCGAACAGTGCGTAGGAGATTGCATCAGGGTGCTCTTCATTCCAGAAGACCAATGAGAAGTTTTGCACTGAACCAACGGAACCGGCGCAATCGAACGACCTGGACTCTTGCACATCAACATAGGACCATTGCAGAATGGAATAATGTCATGTTTGCTGACAAGACCAGAACTGGTTTGCGACCGGACTCTAGACGTGTTAGGGTTCGGAGAAGCGCTAGACGACACTAGCAACGCCGATATGTTCAGGAAGTCCAGGTTGTGTTCAAAATGACCACCGGCAGAGGCAGTACACGCTTCCAGTCTGGAACGACTGCTGCACACGTACTGCGTTCAGTGGAGATATCCGAGCATGCTGCAGTAATACGTCGTTGCTTATCATCGGTGTAGTTAATACGAGGGTCACTCCAAAAGAAATACGCACTATTTTTGTAAAAATGCAGTTTTCATTCTGCATGTGTGAAAGTTTTACAGTGTGTAGATACATCCTTCCCGCTTGTTTTCAAACTTAGTTCAACCTGTTCCCGTGAGTGGCGCCGTCACAGCATGTCTTCAAGATGGCTGCTACACTTGACGTTCGTCAGAAGCAACGTGCTGTCATAGAATTCATGTGCTGTGAAAACGAGACAGTGGGAAACATCCACAAGAGGTTGGAAAAGGTGTATGGAGATGCTGCTGTCGATCGCAGTACAGTTAATCGGTGGGCAAGCAGGTTGCGTGACGAAAGCGGGCACGGCAATATTGAGGATTGTCCTAGCAGCGGCAGGCCTCATAATGCACACACTCCAGACAATGTGCTGAGAGTTAACGAATTGGTGACTGCTGGCAGACGCATTACAGTGAATGATTTGTCACTCTACGTTGGGATAGGGGAAGGAAGTGTTTGCAGAATACTGAAAGTGTTGGCGTTAAAAAAGGTTTGTGCCAGGTGGGTTCCCAGGATGTTGACAGTGGCTCACAAAGAAACAAGAAAAACGGTATACAGCGAACTTTTGGAACAGTATGAGAATGGCGGAGATGAATTTCTTGGAAGAATTGTGACAGGTGATGAAACATGGCTCCATCTTTTTTCACCAGAGACGAAGAGGCAATCAGTGGAATGGCATCATGCAAATTCACCCAAGAAAAAAAAATCCAAAACCAGACCTTCTGCTGGAAAAGTTATGGCTACGGTGTTTTTCGATTCCGAAGGACTCTTGCTTGTGAATATCATGCCAAGTGGAACCACCATAAATTCTGATGCATGTATGACGACACTGAAGAAACTTCAAGCTCGACTGAGTCTTGTTCGACCACATCAGCAAAAGCAGGATGTTTTGCTGTTGCACGAGAATGCACGGCCACATATCAGTCAAAAAACCACGGAAGCGATCACAAAACTAGGATGGACAACACTGAAACACCCACCTTACAGTCCTGACCTGACTCCATGTGACTATCATCTCTTTGGGAAACTGAAAGACTCTCTTCATGGAACAAGGTTTGAAGACGATGACTCCCTTGTGCACGCTGCCAAACAGTGGCTCAAACAGGTTGGTCCAGAATTTTACCGTGCGATTATACAGGCGCTGGTTCCAAGATGGCGTAAGGCAGTTGAGAGGGATGGAAATTATGTGGAGAAATGAAAATATTGTTCCTAAAGCATGTATCTACACACTGTAAAACTTTCAAACATGTAGAATAAAAGATGGATTTAAAAAAAATAGTGTGCATTTCTTTTGGGATGACCCTCGTATGTACTTGTAGACAGCATCTTTCAGCTTTCCCCCACAGAAAAAAAGTTTACAGGAGTCAAATCCAGGGAACGGATCGACCAATGTGTAGGTCCTCTGCGTCAAATCCAGCGATTTGGGAACAATTCGTGAACGTATGCTGTAGTATTTCGTGCAATATGGGCTGGATAGCTGTCATGTTGGTACCACAGGTTCCTCCTAGTCTGCAGAGGAACGTCTTCTAGCATCCGTGGAAGATGATCCGTTAGGAGGCTGTGATATTTCTGGCGCGTTCAGTGTACAATATACGAAAAACTGGCCGATGAACTGATGTTTACCCATGCAACACGTTTACACTCCATGAAACCTGACGATCCACCTGATGTAGCCAACAGGCATTGTCAACAAACCAATAGTGCATGTTTCGGCAGTTTACCTGGCCGTGATTGGTAAACGTGGCTTGATCACTAAACAAGATACATGATTCATTTGGAGTATCCTGCCTTAATGCCCATGTACAGAAATTAACATGATTCTCATAATCTAGGACACTTGTGTGACTCATGCCACTACCTCGTGCGATTGGGCGGGAGTTAACGTGCAGATCAACTGCAACGGCAGCAAAGACATTAACTTCCCTCTCTTCTGTCCTCACTTGTTTCCTTCTGTTACCTTGTCTAGGTGTTACAATACCACTTCCATGTAACTGGTTAATGAGGAAGATAAATAATTGCCTAGATAGTTGACGCATATAGGAATATCTTGCCGCGTACAAAAACAAACTGCATTCTTCCTACACTCTCCATACACCATGAGCATGTCGGCTTTTTCTGTGGTATCGTCCACTCACGACCCACTGTTTGAATTGTCAGACACTGACTAGCAAGTTGCAATGCACTCAAGGAACACACAAGCACACTGTAAGCAAACATTAACAACATCGTACCTAGCGACTACACAGGTTGAGTAGCACAAACAAGTGTCGATGTGGAAACTTTTCAAAATATTATATCTCGTAAACGACTCGCACTAAAATCCAGCAACTAAAGCCATTGACATTCTAATTTACCCTCCTTCTAGTCTGTTAACGTCAATAGGCATTGTTCCATTAAAAAGTGTATGATTGCATAAAAAATACACTTGCTAAGTATTATTACAGTCTGTCGATTGGCTAACAATACGAGCGCCAGATTACCAATTCATTCTGTGAAAACAACACATCACTAGCACTTTCCATTTCCGCAATATTTGCGGTGCAAGTTTTTTGTGGTCGACCATGTATAATTGAGAGCCTTTACTGGGAGTCTTCCTCCACCCTTGTGGTCTGCATGTTCCATTTTCTCCTGTTTTCTTTTATTTTTTGTTTAGGTTATATATTCCCAAATATTTCTTTTTAATCCTCATTTCTTTTACCTTGTCTTGTGCACACTTCCACTCTTCTTAGAAATGTCATTCTTTGAGCCTGTATTCTACGTTCTTGGTGTCTTGTTTCTGGAGGGAAAAATACAGCAACTACTCACATTTAACAAATTATTAATTGTAAATGATAATAGTTTTTGAGGTTTACGATCATAATGTCTTCGAACTCTGAGATAATTTAAAAAAAAACCTTGTCTTACCACATACACCTCTTGTAAACACGTTATTAGATGCATACTTCAACCTTATGTCACTTCTGGTAAAAATCCACGAATCAAAAGTGCTATGCTAAACTCGGTACATGTTGTCTGTCACATGTTACGTAGTACGCCAGTTTGGAAAAAGGGAAATTTTCATTGTTCATTATTAATTTGCCACTCCCTTCCGAAAAAATCAGTGTTTGACCTGAAGAATGAACTCGTCATGTGCATCTTAATAATAAAGAGTCTCTTCTGTTGCTGATAAATGGAAATTCCTGTCACTGCAGGTATAGATTTTTTTTCTTCAAATAATTTCTGGATATGCAAGAATGTGTCGGACGATCATGTATCATAGATGTCGGGGTCAGTTGGAATAAAAATACATAAATAATATCACTAATGTGATAGAATATTATAGGGTAGCCTCTATCTAAAACACACATTTTGTATTTTGCCTTTCTGTAAATGTTATCTACATATACTTACATACATATTCTGCAAATCCCTGTGATATGCATGGTAGAGGAAACTTAGCGTCATACCACATTTTAGGTTTCTTTCTGTTCCAATTGCGTATGGAGCGCGAGAATAATAACTGCTTAGATAAATCTGTGCGCGCTGTGATTAATATAATCTTGTCTCCGCTGTCCGCGAGGGTGTGATACGTAGCGAGCTTAAGAATATTCGTAGGTTCTTCACTTAATACTGGTTCTTGAAACTTTGCTCCTGCCTTAATTGTATAGAAATACGAAATCGTGCACTTCACAAAAACCTCAAAAGTACTATTCTACGAATACAACAACAATGAGTCACAACTGTAATCAGTCAACTTACACAAATACCTGAGTTTAACAGTGTGTCCAGATGCGTTGAATAGCTCATAAAGCAAAGGCAGACTTGGGTTCTTTGGTAAGATATTGGAAAATATTCACTGTGCAAAGGTATCTGTTTGTAATACTTATATCTCTTATGTCGGTCAGTTGTACAATTTTGAAACATGTTTTATGCGCGCGTATTATGACATTTATGGAAGCCTAAAATCTCCTCTATAGAAATCAACAAGAATTCCGAGAACAACGCCGTGTGAAACACAGCTTACTCTGTTCGTCCACGAGACCCTGAAAGCAACACATACAGGCACCCTGGCAAATAACGTGCTCCTTAATTTCCAGGAAGCATTCGAGAAAACTCCGCGCTGCCGCCTAATGAACGAAATACGAGTGTGCGTAATATGAGAACAATGTTTGGCTGGAATGAAGAGTTTATAGCAAACAGAACACAGTTTATCATTCAGGTCGGAGTGACGTTTCCAGATGTGCAAGTAACTTTGGGCGTGCAATAGGGGCGTGTTACAGGACCATTACTTTTCACAATATATACAAATGGCCAAGAACATAACATGGGAAGTTCCATGAGCCTTTTCGCGGATGATGCTGTTGTATAGAGAGAGGTCGCGACGCTAGTAAATTGTAGCGAAACACAGGAAGATCTGCAGGGGATAGACAAATGGTGCAGAGAGTGGCAATTGACCCTCAACTTAAACAAATGTAATGTATTGCGAATACAGACACAGAAAAGCCCTTTATTGTATAATTACACAATTGCAGAACAATCACTTGAAGCAATTACTTCCACAAAATACACTACTAGCCATTAAAACTGCTACACCACGAAGATGACGTGCTACAGACGCGAAATTTAGCCGACAGCAAGAAGATGCTGTGATATGCAAATGATTAGCTTTTCAGACCATTCACACAAGGTTGGCGCCTGTGGCGACACCTACAACGTGCTGACATGAGGAAAGTTTCCAACCGATTTCTCATACACAAACAGTAGTGGACCTGCGTTGCCTGGTGAAACGTTGTTGTGATGCCTCGTGCAAGGAGGAGAAATGCGCACCATAACGTTTCCGACTTTGATAAAGGTCGGATTGTAGCCTATCGCGATTGCGGTTTATCGTATCGCGACATTGCTGCTCGCGTTGGTCGAGATCCAATGACTGTTAGCAGAATATGGAATCGGTGGGTTCAGGAGGGTAATACGGAACGCCGTGCTGGATCCCAACGGCCTCGTATCACTAGCAGTCGAGATGACAGGCATCTTATCCGCATGGCTGTAACAGATCGTGCAGCCACGTCTCGATCCCTGAGTCAACAGATAGGGACGTTTGCAAGACAACAACCATCTGCACGAACAGTTCGACGACGTTTGCAGCAGCATGGACTATCAGCTCGGAGACCACGGCTACAGTTACCCTTGACGCTGCATCACAGGCAGGAGAGCCTGCGATGGTGTACTCAACGACGAACCTGGGTGCAAGAATGGCAAAACGTCATTTTTTCGGATGAATCCAGGTTCTGTTTACAGCATCATGATGGTCGCATCCGTGTTTGGCGACATCGCGGTGAACGCACATTGAAAGCGTGTATTCGTCATCGCCGTACTGGCGTATCACCCGGCGTGATGGTACGGGGTGTCATAGGTAACACGACTCTGTCACCTCTTGTTCGCATTGACGGCACTTTGAACAGTGGAGGTTACTTTTCAGATGTGTTACGACCCGTGGCTCTACCCTTCATTCAATCCCCGCGAAACCCTACATTTCAGCAGGATAATGCACGACCGCATGTTACAGGTCCTGTACGGGCCTTTCTAGATACAGAAAATCAGAAAATGTTCGACTGTTGCCCTGGTCAGCACATTCTCCAGATCTCTCACCAATTGAAAACGTCTGGTCAATGGTGGCGGAGGAACTGGCTCGTCACAGTACGCCAGTCACTACTCTTGATGAACTGTGGTATCGTGTTGAAACTGCATGGCAGCTGTACCTGTACACGCCATTCAAGCTCTGTTTGACTCAATGCCCAGGCGTATCAAGGCCGTTATTACGGCCAGAGGTGGTTGTTCTGTGTACTGATTTCTCAGGATCTATGCACCCAAATTGCGTGAAAATGTAATCACATGTCAGTTCTAGTATAATATATTTGTCCAATGAATACCCGTTTATCATTTGCATTTCTTCTTGGTATAGCAATTTTAATGGCCAGTAGTGTATTTAGGTGTATGCTTACGAGCGATGTGAAGTGGAACGACTATACAAAATCAATCGCGAATGAGGCAGATTGTAGACTGAGATTCATTGGAAAAATCATCAGGAAATGTAGCCCATCAACTAAGGAGGTGGATTTCAAAACACTCGTTCGATCAATGCATGTTCGTCAGTATGGGATTCATACCAGGTAGGACTGATAGAGAAAATAGAGTAGATCCAAAGAAGAGCAACTTGTTTCGTTTCAGGTTCATTTGGTAAGCTCGAAAGCATCACAGAGATGAACAAGCAACTCCAGTGGCAGACGCTCAAAGAGAGGCGCTCTGCATCGAGGTGTGGTTTATTGTTAAAGTTCCGAGAGAGTACATTCCTAGAAGTGCCAACAAATGTATTACTTCCTCCTACGAATATCTCGCGAAAAGACCACGAAAATAAAATTAGAGAGATTGATCTCAGACGGAGGCTTACGACAGTTGTACACAAAGTACCCTCCGCTTCATACCGCAACTCGCCTTGTGGATTGTAGATGTAGATGCAGATGTAAGATACTTGTGTGTCCCACCTTAGAATATTACCTTCGTCACTATTATTGGTTTTGAACGAAAGAGGACCATGAAAATAATAGTGTTTAGATCATACGCTTCTAGAAAATTTCGCAGTATTAATTATTTCTTATGATGCGTATTGCAGAAGTACTTCGTCGTCTTATTCACGCGATGTACGAGGAAATTTCCCTCGGTAACGCGGAAAGTAGAGACTCCAGCAGCTAGTGTGTTGGTGGCTCCATTCGGACCTAAAGCCTGTTGACTGTCCCGCTAGCCGCCAAATGTGACGTGATGATTCCACGAAACGGTGAGTGTACACCCCTAACACGACGGGACGTGAAAAGTCCAGCGCACGCACAGCTACGAGTGTGGCGTGCCCTATACGAGACAAAATGTGAGCGCCTCAAGTGCGCTGATAAGCGCAATTTGTCCATCCTGCTCTCGCTTCTACTGCTCGTCAACTTTCCAGATAGAAAACCGTATAACCGTTAACCGGCAAGCTTATGAACAGAAGCCATCTGTTTATTTTCTCGTACAAGGCGTACTATGTATTTTTCCTATTTTACTTCTGTTTCTGCCGATGTCGTTGTGCATTCGGTATGAGCAACATACTCCACACGCTGAGAAAGAATGATCGGGCTATCCGCGGGAGGCGATATCTAAGAAAAAAAGGTAGGCCTACACGGGGTATGCAAAACACGAACAGAAAGTGTTCGCTCTACTAAGCAAATACTTCCCCTGGCGTATTAGTGCGTCACCGTTTTTCCAACTTGAACAATAACCTTCAGCTCTGTTCAGTTTCATCTGTCACGATCAACCCTTTGTCGGGGCATGAGCACATCAGTCTCTCGTCAAGCCCCTGAAGTGATGTCAACCGGATGCCAGGTCATCCTCTGTCATTGGGTGTCTGCGGATGCGTTACGGAGGTGCATGTGTTGAGCACATCGGTACGAGCAATTAACTGCCAACTGCAGACATATTCAATACACTCACTTCGGACTGAATTCGCTTTTATTCTTAAGATCGTACAGGAGAGTCTTCGTGTTAAAAGATATGTATTTGGTGGTGACCACACCACCCACCTCAAGAACAGACGAGACATCGTTCGGAGTTCTGTATTCAAGTGCTTGATACACTGCTGTGCTTCAAATTTACAGGACCAGGAAGGATAGTTTATTGTGTGTGAACAGGAAGAATACACGATTAGATGTGTAGGTGATTTGGGCGTTCAGTGAGTCCGAAACTTACTACTCAGAGCTGCCACCTGTGGCAGCAAAATAGATTCTTCCTGACTGGGCACCATTTCACTGTGCTTGGACGAAAGATATGACTCCATTATACAATGGTACTTCACTTCTAAGCCAGGGTTCATCAGAGATCACACCCAATCGTAGTGGCTGACGAGTGGTGGCATGCAAGTATCTAGGTAACTTACGACTGAATGTTTACAGCGCGTGAGAGATCTGGATGATTTGCTGGCCAGGACAGCAGTCGAAACCCCTGAGTATCGAGGTAGTTCAGGACAGCATGAACAACAAGCGGTCTCGCGTAACGGGTAACTCGATGACAGGGCACAGCCGCTTGGCTAAACACGCCAGAAGGGTAACAACACGACGAAAGTGTAACAAGTGCTGATTCACACAGCCGGAAACTTGGATATCGTGATCGTGTCGTGTATCCAGTGGCATTCTATATGGGTCGATTTGACGACGAAGAATGCAGCTGCGTAGAGTTCACTCTCGCCGGAATTTACACGCATTGATATGTCCATTTTGACGGGCCCAGAATCAGAACTCGTCTGAAAAGGTGATGTGGTGCCGCTCCTTTGTACAGTGATGTCGTTTCGACACAACAGGTGTTATTACTAGCGCTGTTGATAAAATATTGATATATCGATATTCTTCCTAAAAGCTATCGATATGTACCTTCGGTATCTTTCCCTGACATAGTGTTATATCGATATCGAAATGGCAATCCCGAGTGCCAATATTTTTATTTTATATTATATGTTTTCCGCAATTTTCAGTAAATGTATGAAATTGTCCTTTTGGAGCTGTAGTGGAATATAATTTTACATTCACTGTTTGAAGGATTCTTACTACTTTCTGGCTCCCATCACGTCGTCTTCCTCTTTGATTGTGTGAAGCGCAAAGTAGTAGTCCGATTGCACTGGGGGGGGGGGGGGGGGAGGGGGGGCGGTTGCAGTGAAATAACAAGATTTCCGGTGTGGAGAAACAGCACACCAGCTGTGTTAAAAAAAATAAATAAAAAAAACGCAACTAGTTAGCTATTTCTTCACATCGGCATTCTTCAAAAGCAGTTGATGAAAAAGATGACCATAATCTAAATGACAAGATTGGTTTTTGCGGTGGGCTGACACGTGCG
The DNA here is from genome assembly GCF_023864345.2 of Schistocerca serialis cubense. NCBI lineage: Eukaryota > Metazoa > Arthropoda > Insecta > Orthoptera > Acrididae > Schistocerca > Schistocerca serialis. Next base: position 119,100,893 of record NC_064642.1, on the reverse strand, counting down.
AGGGACTACGCTAATGTAATGTAATACAACAGAAACTGCAACGTTTAACTTCACCACGCAATTTTGACACTACGACTGCTAGTTCGCTGGCGTTTGCAGACATGAAAATACACAGAAGTCGACGTGAAGTGTTCCAGACAAGTCCGAAATGTGACAAATTCGAACAACGGACCAATCGGACACCTTTTATTGTGCCACGTACATGCAGTTACACTTGTTAGCACTTGGCTTATCGCAAAAGCTTGAATATGCATTGTTTTCCTTTCAATTCTTGCTCTAACGGGGATAAATAGGCAGCTAGCTTGCTGATCTATGGAATATCTAACAATAAATCAATACTTAAATATACAGATCTAAAACCCGCAGTATATTTACAATGTACAACCGATATTTTTATAGGCTACTACGTCGATACTTTTTTCGTTTATATGCCGATATCTTCATTGATGTATCGAGAATCGCTAATGATGTTTTTTAAATATCGATATATCTGATTCCCAATTTTTTAAAAATATCAACAGTCCTAGTTGTCATACAGTCTGTGTGCAAAACTGTCCAGTAACGGCTGGTTATCACGTGCTAAAGTGCTACAACACACCGTAAAAATCGCACTGCAATTTTGCCATTAAACTAGGAAATTTAGTATGGAAGTGTTTTCTGTAGATGACATCTACATGTACTTGACTACTTTGCAATTCACACTTAAGAGGCTGGCAAAGGGTTCTTCAAACCACATTCAGACTGTTTCTCTACTGTTCCACACTCCAGCAGTGCGTGGGAAAAATGAATACTTAAATCTTTCTGTGTGAGGTCTGATTTTTCTTATTTTACTATGATCATAATTTCTTCCTATGTAAGTGGGCGACAACACAATTTTTCACATTCAGAGAAGAAAGTTAGTGCTTGAAATTTCGTGAAAGGATATCGCCGCAACGAAAAATGCTTTTGTTCTAATGACTCCCATCTTAATTCGCTTATCAGATCCGTGACACCCTCTCCCCCATTTCGCGATAATACAAAACGAGCTGCCCTCCGTTGAACTTTTTCGATGCCCTCCGCCAATCCTATCTGGTAAAGGTCCCATACAGCACAGCATTATTTTAGCACAGTTCTTTAGTATACCAGTTGCATCTCCTAAGTTTGCTGCCAATAAAACGTAGTCTTAGGTTTGCCTTCCCCACAACATTATCAATGTGATCGTTCCATTTGTACTTCCTAGTATTTGATGAAACTGACAGCCTTTAGCTTTTTCTGATTTATCTTGTAACTGAAATTTAAAAGGTTTCTTTGTATACTCATGTGGAAGATCTCTCACTTTCCCTTCTTGAGAGACAAGTGCCACTTTTCACATCATTCAGGTATCATGTGTAAGTCATTTCGCGATTGGTTTTGATCTTCCGATGACTTTAATAGACGGTATATGACAGAATCATCGGCTCAGATTATCTCCTAAATCGTTTGTGTAGATTAGTAACAGAAGAGGGCCCTTAACACTTCCTTGGCGAAATCCGGATATCACTTCTGTTTTACTCGACGATTTTCCGTCGATCATTACATACCGCCGCCGTTGGATAAGCAGCTGCAGCAGCAAGTCGTATACTCCTAGCTCACTCATTTGTTACATAGTTTAATTCTTAATTTCTTTGCGTGTTTTTGGTACTTGCATTGTGTAATTCATAAATTTCGGGCGTATTATAGTATTTGAAAGTTGTAGCATCGCGTTTTAGTACCTGAATAGTGTAAATTCGCGTAGTCGTTTGTCTACTGTTTTGTTTTGAACGGCCAGTGTCGGTTGGTCGCAGTCAGTGTGCTCCCTGCCGCCGTTGGATAAGCAGCTGCAGCAGCAAGTCGTATACTCCTAGCTCACTCATTTGTTACATAGTTTAATTCTTAATTTCTTTGCGTGTTTTTGGTTCTTGCATCGTTTAATTCATAAATTTCGGGCGTATTATAGTATTTGAGAGTGTAGCATCGTGTTTTAGTACCTGAATAGTGTAATTTCGCTTAGTCTCCTTCCGCCGCCGAGCAGTGTCAGCAGTGCGCAAGTAGCAGCATTACTGCATTTACTAGGCAATCTTGTATTTTAATAACCGTTTAAATTTTGTCGATTTGTTTGCTCTCTCTGTAGATTAGTTCAGACGTTCTTAGCAAAACAGTTTTTAGCATGGATAGGGACTGCAACTGCTGTGTTCGGATGCAGGCTGAGTTGGCATCCCTTCGCTCCCAGCTTCAGGCAGTGTTGGCTTCGGTCACACAGCTTGAGGCTGTTGCCAATGGGCATCACTGTGGGGGTCGGGATGGGGGTTTGTCGGGGACGGCCAGCTCGTCCCACGCATCCCCTGATCGGACTACGACTGTGGTTGCCCGGGATACTGCCCGCATTGAGGCTGATCCCTCACCTGTGGTAGAGTGGGAGGTCGTTTCAAGGTGTGGCAGGGGGCGAAAGACATTCCGGAGGGCTGAACGGAAAGCCTCTCCAGTTTGTCTGACGAACCGGTTTCAGGCTCTGTCTCAGGCTGATACTGATCTTCGGCCTGACATGGCTGCTTGTCCTGTTCCAGAGGTTGCCCCTCTGTCTGCAAGATCCGGGCAGTCGCAGAGGGTGGGCTTACTGGTAGTTGGGAGCTCCAACGTCAGGCGCGTAATGGGGCCCCTTAGGGAAATGGCAGCAAGAGAGGGGAAGAAAACCAATGTGCACTCCGTGTGCATACCGGGGGGAGTCATTCCAGATGTGGAAAGGGTCCTTCCGGATGCCATGAAGGGTACAGGGTGCACCCATCTGCAGGTGGTCGCTCATGTCGGCACCAATGATGTGTGTCGCTATGGATCGGAGGAAATCCTCTCTGGCTTCCGGCGGCTATCTGATTTGGTGAAGACTGCCAGTCTCGCTAGCGGGATGAAAGCAGAGCTCACCATCTGCAGCACCGTCGACAGGACTGACTGCGGACCTTTGGTACAGAGCCGAGTGGAGGGTCTGAATCAGAGGCTGAGACGGTTCTGCGACCGTGTGGGCTGCAGATTCCTCGACTTGCGCCATAGGGTGGTGGGGTTTCGGGTTCCGCTGGATAGGTCAGGAGTCCACTACACGCAACAAGCGGCTACACGGGTAGCAGGGGTTGTGTGGCGTGGGCTGGGTGGTTTTTTAGGTTAGATGGCCTTGGGAAAGTACAGAAAGGGCAACAGCCTCAACGGGTGCGGGGCAAAGTCAGGACATGCGGGGACCAAGCAGCAATCGGTATTGTAATTGTCAACTGTCGAAGATGCGTTGGTAAAGTACCGGAACTTCAAGCGCTGATAGAAAGCACCGAAGCTGAAATCGTTATAGGTACAGAAAGCTGGCTTAAGCCAGAGATAAATTCTGCCGAAATTTTTACAAAGGTACAGACGGTGTTTAGAAAGGATAGATTGCATGCAACCGGTGGTGGAGTGTTCATCGCTGTTAGTAGTAGTTTATCCTGTAGTGAAGTAGAAGTGGATAGTTCCTGTGAATTATTATGGGTGGAGGTTACACTAAACAACCGAACTAGGTTAATAATTGGCTCCTTTTACCGACCTCCCGACTCAGCAGCATTAGTGGCAGAACAACTGAGAGAAAATTTGGAATACATTTCACATAAATTTTCTCAGCATGTTATAGTCTTAGGTGGAGATTTCAATTTACCAGATATAGACTGGGACACTCAGATGTTTAGGACGGGTGGTAGGGACAGAGCATCGAGTGACATTATACTGAGTGCACTATCCGAAAATTACCTCGAGCAATTAAACAGAGAACCGACTCGTGGAGATAACATATTGGACCTACTGATAACAAACAGACCCGAACTTTTCGAATCTGTATGTACAGAACAGGGAATCAGTGATCATAAGGCCGTTGCAGCATCCCTGAATATGGAAGTTAATAGGAATATAAAAAAAGGGAGGAAGGTTTATCTGTTTAGCAAGAGTAATAGAAGGCAGATTTCAGACTACCTAACAGATCAAAACGAAAATTTCTGTTCCGACACTGACAATGTTGAGTGTTTATGGAAAAAGTTCAAGGCAATCGTAAAATGCGTTTTAGACAGGTACGTGCCGAGTAAAACTGTGAGGGACGGGAAAAACCCACCGTGGTACAACAACAAAGTTAGGAAACTACTGCGAAAGCAAAGAGAGCTCCACTCCAAGTTTAAACGCAGCCAAAACCTCTCAGACAAACAGAAGCTAAACGATGTCAAAGTTAGCGTAAGGAGGGCTATGCGTGAAGCGTTCATTGATTTCGAAAGTAAAATTCTATGTACCGACTTGACAGAAAATCCTAGGAAGTTCTGGTCTTACGTTAAATCAGTAAGTGGCTCGAAACAGCATATCCAGACACTACGGGATGATGATGGCATTGAAACAGAGGATGACACGCGTAAAGCTGAAATACTAAACACCTTTTTCCAAAGCTGTTTCACAGAGGAAGACCGCACTGCAGTTCCTTCTCTAAATTCTCGCACAAACGAAAAAATGGCTGACATCGAAATAAGTGTCCAAGGAATAGAGAAGCAACTGGAATCACTCAATAGAGGAAAGTCCACTGGACCTGACGGGATACCAATTCGATTCTACACAGAGTACGCGAAAGAACTTGCCCCCCTTCTAACAGCCGTGTACCGCAAGTCTCTAGAGGAACGGAGGGTTCCAAATGATTGGAAAAGAGCACAGATAGTCCCAGTCTTCAAGAAGGGTCGTCGAGCAGATGCGCAAAACTATAGACCTATATCTCTTACGTCGATCTCTTGTAGAATTTTAGAACATGTTTTTTGCTCGCGTATCATGTCATTTCTGGAAACCCAGAATCTACTATGTAGGAATCAACATGGATTCCGGAAACAGCGATCGTGTGAGACCCAACTCGCCTTATTTGTTCATGAGACCCAGAAAATATTAGATACAGGCTCCCAGGTAGATGCTATTTTTCTTGACTTCCGGAAGGCGTTCGATACAGTTCCGCACTGTCGCCTGATAAACAAAGTAAGAGCCTACGGAATATCAGACCAGCTGTGTGGCTGGATTGAAGAGTTTTTAGCAAACAGAACACAGCATGTTGTTATCAATGGAGAGACGTCTACAGACGTTAAAGTAACCTCTGGCGTGCCACAGGGGAGTGTTATGGGACCATTGCTTTTCACAATATATATAAATGACTTAGTAGATAGTGTCGGAAGTTCCATGCGGCTTTTCGCGGATGATGCTGTAGTATACAGAGAAGTTGCTGCATTAGAAAATTGTAGCGAAATACAGGAAGATCTGCTGCGGATAGGCACTTGGTGCAGGGAGTGGCAACTGACCCTTAACATAGACAAATGTAATGTATTGCGAATACATAGAAAGAAGGATCCTTTATTGTATGATTATATGATAGCGGAACAAACACTGGTAGCAGTTACTTCTGTAAAATATCTGGGAGTATGCGTACGGAACGATTTGAAGTGGAATGATCATATAAAACTAATTGTTGGTAAGGCGGGTACCAGGTTGAGATTCATTGGGGGAGTGCTTAGAAAATGTAGTCCATCAACAAAGGAGGTGGCTTACAAAACACTCGTTCGACCTATACTTGAGTATTGCTCATCAGTGTGGGATCCGTACCAGGTCGGGTTGACGGAGGAGATAGAGAAGATCCAAAGAAGAGCGGCGCGTTTCGTCACTGGGTTATTTGGTAACCGTAATAGCGTTACGGAGATGTTTAATAAACTCAAGTGGCAGACTCTGCAAGAGAGGCGCTCTGCATCGCGGTGTAGCTTGCTCGCCAGGTTTCGAGAGGGTGCGTTTCTGGATGAGGTATCGAATATATTGCTTCCCCCTACTTATACTTCCCGAGGAGATCACGAATGTAAAATTAGAGAGATTAGAGCGCGCACGGAGGCTTTCAGACAGTCGTTCTTCCCGCGAACCATACGCGACTGGAACAGGAAAGGGAGGTAATGACAGTGGCACGTAAAGTGCCCTCCGCCACACACCGTTGGGTGGCTTGCGGAGTATCAATGTAGATGTAGAACCTTTCTGAGAGGAAATTACGGATACAGTCGCACAGCTGAAATAACACTACATAGGTTCACAATCTGATTAGATGTCTCTTGTGAGGAACGGTGTCAAAAGCCTTGTAGATACCTGGAAATATGGTATCAATTTGAGATCCCCTGTCGATAGCACTCATTACTGAATAAGAGTAAAGAGCTAGTTGTGTTTCACAAGAACGATCTACCAAAGTTTTTATGTTTTGGAAACAACAATATTGTCCCTTCAAAGGAGTTCCCTTCGGCATCTATACACCGGCGAAGTCGTTGTTCCCAGTGTTGGTAGCAGCGCTGAAAGGCTTCAACTGTTATGGCCTTTAACACGTCGGTCACATTCTTCTGAATGTTCTCCAGAATCCTAGAATGACGTCCCTTTAAGACATTTTCCAATTTCGGTAAAAGAAAAAAGTCGCTAGAACTCAGATCGAGTGAATAGGGGGCTGTGGAACAATAGGAATGCTTTTTGAGCCAAAAAGTCTGTGATGGAAGTGGCTATGTGACATATGATGTTGTCATGATGCAGCGTGCACTTGTTTGTAATGTAATGTAATCCACCATTTTCCTGAGCCTTTCAAGGAAATGTTTGTAAAACATGTGGTTGACAATTTGTCCTTAAGGAAGAATCTGAAAAGAGCACGCACACTTTTGACGTTTTCGACCGTTTTTGAAGCTGAAGATCTCCCTGAGCGAGGTTCATCTTCAACGTGTTCTCGGCCTTCCAAAAATGATTTGTGCCAGCGAGAACCTTTTGCTTTTGATAATGAATGTTCTAGGCCAATTTCAACTCCCCAAGTTTAACACAAAACTCGATGGCAAAACGTTGCTCTAAATTTCACTGTCCCATTTTCGCAACACACAACAAAAACACAGCTTCACTAACGGCGCTGGCAAGAATTACGCGATGGGTGTGCGGAGCTGAAACTCGTACTGAGGATCTGGTAGGGACGAACACACCGGTCTACGCATGTAGAACAACACAACGTTGCCAAATCGCTCCCATTGTTGTCAGTCTCATTATTTTTCTCACACTTCTCGTATATTTAAATAGTTCAATATATACGTAATATTAATATATTTAGTTTGGCTACTACCCTTGTAAATCAAAAGACTATGCCACAGCAGCACATCTGTAAAATTTTACACGAGTCGCCACGGTAGTTGTCTAACTGTAAAGAAGTTCATTTCCCCACCCAAGGAACATGACGGGATTGATTGATCCTGCTCGAGCGAGTGAACAATTTGTCTTTCTCTTGGGCAGTGGTCCCCCAGGCCATTGAGATTCTGCACGGCGCTATGTATGGCCCTCCTGAACCCATTGATTCAACATTCACATGGCAGTCGTGGGGACACGACCAACACGGCCAGTAATATCGTGGGACGGTAAACAGTGATCTCAATAGGCCCCGATCGTAGCTTCTTTAAATATGGCACATACCTGTAGACGTTTGTTCTTCCTGCATGATGAGTAAAACGAACTTTTCACAAAAAAAACAACATTCTGATGCAATTTCTGAATGAGAAACTCGCTGTATAATCACTCATTATATACAGAATGTAGATGGCGTTAGTCTTACGGCCCGTCAAATGACAACGAGACATAGTACATAAACTGTTTATTATTTCAAAAGTAATCGCCGTTGCTGTTAATACATTTATCCCGCTGTGAGGCAAGATGGTCAATGCCTTTATGGAAAAATGTTACGCATTTGCCTACGGAGCCAAGATTGTACCCAGGTGTGCGTGTGAGACTACATGTTGCTAAGGTTGTTTCGAGAACACTGCAGAAGTTTCGCTGGAAACCCCGTACACGTCCTCCATACAGTCCCAGTTTCGCCCACTCCCCATTCGATTTACACATTTCTGGAGCCCTGAAGAAAGACATACGTGACCGCCGATTTGCCTCGAACGAAGAGGCGCACGTCTGGCTACGATCCTGATTCCGTAGAGAACCGCAAATATATTTTCCATGAAGGTGTCGACCGTCTGCTCACACAGTGGGACAACTGTATTAACAATTATAACGATTACTTTTGAAATAATAAACAATTTACTTATTTTTTTACGGTCTATCGCGTTTTCATTTGGCTGCCCATTCTACGAAGGGGATTCAATAAGTAATGCAACACATTTCTTTTTCTGAAGGCAGGTTGGTTTTATTCAGAATTACAATACAGCATATTATTACCCAATCTTTTAGATACAAAAACTAGTTTTTCGACATAATCTCCGTTCAGTGCGACAACCTTACGCCACTTTACTGCAACGACCTGTTTGCCCATATGGTACCCCTCTGTTGGTCGATGTCGGAGCCAACGACTTGCTGCATCAATAACCTAACCATCACCCACGTATTGCTTCCCGCGGTTTGGGTCCTTCATTGGGCCAAACAGAAGGAAGTCGGAAGGTGAGAGATCGGGCTGACGGTGGATCAGGAATAAAGTTTTGTGAGATTCTCTCGAGTGCGCAGACTTTTGTGAGGCCTTGCGTTTTCATGGAGAAGGAGAACCTCGTTTGCATTTTTGTGGCGACGAACACGCTGAAGTCGTTTCTTCAATGTCCGGAGAATAGCACAATATACTACAGACTTGATCGTTACACCATGAGGGAGGACATCAAAGAGAATAACCCCTTCAGAATCCCAGACGACTGTTACCATGACTTTACCGGCTGAGCCGGACGCAGTGGCCGTGCGGTTCTAGGCGCTACAGTCTGTAGCCGAGCGACCGCTATGGTCGCAGGTTCGAATCCTGTCTCGGGCATGGATGTGTGTGATGTCCTTAGGTTAGTTAGGTTTAATTAGTTCTAAGTTCTAGGCGACTGATGACCTCAGAAGTTAAGTCGCATAGTGCTCAGAGCCATTTGAACCATTTTTTTGCCGGCTGAAGGTGCGGCTTTGAACTTCTTCGGAGGAGGAGAGGTGGTGTGGCGCCACTACATGGACTGCCGTTTCAGTAACCGAAGTGGTGGGCGAGTGTGTCACTACTGCCAACAGAGACGTCAAGTTGTGCAGAGAGGTGATTGATTGTGTTCCGTCGATCGCCTCGAATGTGAGTATTCGCACGTTCCAACATTGCAGGAGTCACAGCTGTGTGGGGCCGGTTGGCGCGCGAGAGGTCGACGAGTTTTGCGCAACCTTGTTGCGACCATGACTGATGTCCACCAGCTTGCTACGGGTTCGATCCCCGGCCGCGCCGGAGATTTTCTCTGCTCGGGGATTAGCTGTTGTGTGGTCGATACGCTCGTATAGTCATAACTGATATTACACTATTGGGATGGCTGAATCAATGCGTGAAAGAAAAACCCAAGCGCCTTGCCCAACGATTCGCGTGCTTTTGATCTGCGCCAAGTGTCCATAGACATTCTGCAAGAGCCTACGAATATCTGCGATGCTCTGGTTTACCGCCAAAAGAAACTCAATGACAGCTCTCTGCTTGGAACGCACCTCTGTTACAGACGCCATTGCGAAGGCTACGTATAGCGCCACCACATTTCGGAACGTCATAACACTATAGGGGCCAAAGCGGGAAAATTCCACGATGTCCAACAACAAATGCCACATTTTTTTAAAATGAAATTTGCCGAGAAAAAGATGTATTGCACTATTATTGAACGCCCCTCGTACAGTTGCACTGAAATATTAATAATTTGCATATCTAAACATGTAACACATGCCACTATGACGTCTGTCGCATGCCTTCCTCACGGTGTGGCAATTTTAATGGCAAGTGGTGCAGTTCAGATGTTAAAAAGGATATTCAACATCTTAGCTGGTGGCTTATTAAGAGATCGTGGCTGTACAAATTCGACGAGACTAAAGAAATGCTCAAGGGTCATGACCTTTTCTGCTGGTCTGTTCTTACAAAAGTGAACCGAACCAAACGTTCGAGTAAAAGAGTGTTGCGCACTTTCTCCATTGCAGAGTCGAAGAAAATAATATAATAACTGTACAAGGATATGCTAGGGTATATCTTTCTGAGATTTCCGACGGAAAAAAGGATGGTCAGCACCTGACGTTCCGTTACCACTACTCAGTTGGAAGCGAGGCATTAGTCCAATTAAACTTTGCGGAACAATATTGGAGAAATGGTCAAAGGTGTATTGCTTCGGAGGTCGTTTTACTTTGCCCCTGGACGGGCAGAGCTCAAGCATCTACATCTACGTGATTACTTTGCTTTTCACAGTAAAGTGCCTGGCAGAGGGTTCAATGAACCACCTTCAAGCTGTCTCTTTACCTTTCCAATATTGAACGGCGCGCAGAAAATAAGGCATAAATGGAGATATATCTGTGATTTTCCGAAAGCAGAAACACCGTTTTGAGTCGATGGAGGCGGTTCTACAAGCATTCACTCACTTATCATCTTTCGTGGAATTTCATTCATGCTTCGTTAGAAGAACCTACTTTTTTTTAAGGAGTCCAAATAGAAAGAAAGATACCTCCATCAGATTTTACGCTTAGAAGAGACGGTAAATCTGCTTCATTCCTCACTACAGTCTCGCTTTTCGTGAAACAGCTAACAAAGCAATCTTTCGAGGACTTTTCCTGCAGCCGAAAATTGTTCACGTCGTTTCCCGTTATCTTCGGAGGTATTACTACGAGATAACATCTCTTGAGAGAACGAAACTGTTTTCCTGTTAATAATCTTGAAAGATTTTTTTCCTTATTGAGGTCTTATCAGTATCTCTGGACCGCTGAAAGCCCCTTTGTTTCACAGAGAAGTGGACCATACAGCGACGTAGTGTCGTAGTGTAAAGGTGCCCTATGTACATTTTAACCCGTTTTCCATATTTACAAACAGATTTATTTTCTCTCGGCAGTAATATCATCATACAATCTTTCGCTATAAATTGAATGGTCGGAGGTGGCTGCAGTCACAGATGCTATTTCATTCTGTTGAAAGTAGCATTACGCGCAGAGCGTTCATTTGCGTGACCGGGAGGTAATTTCCACCTTGATCGAATCCGGCTTTCGTATTAACGAACTAGAATGCAGCCCATGCTGGGTGTGGTTATTCAGATATTTTTCATTCCTGAATTTGCAAATTTCTTTCTTGCTCTCGTTTTTCCAAAACACAGAGGACAAAATTTACTCGTTTCGAAAGCAGCACCATTAGAAAACTTTTGTGGCATTCCTCGGAATTAAAATACAAAAACTGTGTGGTGTCTTCTTCTGTCCACGTTAACCATAGAACACTAACGCCTCTTTACCTGTACTAAAAGCTAATGATACGTAGAATGTATATGTAGTTCTTTAAATGGATTAAATTTATGACATTTTATAATTAAAAGCTTATTATTGGTTTGAAGCTTTTACTACAAGAAAGCTACCTTTGTTTACATTGTTATATGAAAATGACTAATATGTTCTGTCGAAACTGTGATTTAGATATACAATGATTTAGTAATGGAAACCTCAGTTTATATGTGTAAAGATGAAATTAGACACGGCAGCAGTATTAACAATCAGCACACACCTTTGTCTGGTGTTCGAAACATATTAGCTTGTTATAACCTGCACAGTAAACTGTTGTCACACGATTCTCGGAGTAGTGAGAGTAAGAACAGTACTTTCTCGGGTCGTTTTGCGAAAGAGTTCCCTGGTGTTCTAGCACATTCGTTTATAATTCTCCTTTTATTGTAGTCTTTAGCTCGTTGTTCAGGTTTGACATAGTCTCATTGGATGAGCCAGAGAAATGTGAGCTGTTGATGCGATTCTAACATGAAGTTCGTTTTTTTCAATGGAGTTGTCCTTGGAGCTTTTTCGAAGTATGAGCATTAACTTATTGATGCAATATCCAAAAAGCTGTAAAACAAAAACAATGGCTACCTTCGTGTTTTCCGCTCGCAGTTCATGTTCTGGCAGAGTATCGACGACCCCCTTGGTTTGGTTGTATGTGAATACTACTTTCTTTTTTTCTTTTTTTTTAAAAAATCTGAATGGAGACTTCGTCACGCATGCTTGAAACTAGAGTTTCAAGTTTGTTCTATCTAGGTTTATAGGAGACGGCTGTCAGTCACATCCTCAGAAAATAAGAAAAGGATGCAGTCACTTCGCTGTTGCGGTATTTCATATCCACAAATTCAGTTGGACACTCTTTCTTACTTTTCTTTAATGTTCCTGCAACTTAAACCATGATCAGTGTTTAGTTTCCAGAATTAGATTTTCACTCTGCAGCGGAGTGTGCGCTCATATCAAACTTCCTGGCAGATTAAAACTGTGTGCCGGACCGAGACTCGAACTCGGGACCTTTGCCTTTCGCAGGCAAGTGCTCTACTATCTGGGCTACCCAAGCACGACTCACGCCCTCTCCTCACAGCCGTACTTCTGTCAGTACCTTGTCTCCTACTTTCCAAACATTACAGAAGCGCTCCTGCGAAACTTGCAGAAGTAGCACTCCTGAAAGAAAGGATACTGCAGAGACATGGCTTAGCCACAGCCTGGGGGGATGTTTCCAGAAAGTTTCAGTGTTTAGTTTCCGTAGGAGAGGCACACTCACGAAACAGCCCTCCATCGTAATATTTGCGTGCGAGCCCGTCATTTCATCTACCAACTTTTCTATAAAATTGTCAGCAACTGCCACTCTATCTGGAGTTGTTCCTTTAACAAGATATGGAATAGCCTTTATCATGTAATTGGTGGCATTACCACAAAACCTGAAAAGTTTCATGTCGTATTTTTTTGGCTTGCCGCGCGGGATTAGCCGAGCGGTCTCGGGCGCTGCAGTCGTGGACTGTGCGGCTGGTCCCGGCGGAGGTTCGAGTCCTCCCTCGGGCATGGGTGTGTGTGTTTGTCCTTAGGATAATTTAGGTTACGCATGGGTGTGTGTGTTTGTCCTTAGGATAATTTAGGTTACGTAGTGTGTAAGCTGAGGGACTGATGACCTTAGCAGCAAAATCCCACAAGATTTCATACACATTTAAGCATTTTTTTTATGGCTTGTAGTTTGTTACACAGTTGTACAATCGCATCCCACGTGCGTTTGACAGTGCTAGTTTATTTCCTTGGTTTCTCTGTCATGGAATCTGCTGCAGTATACTAGGATCATAAACCTGTCTCGAGACAGTGGCACGATAACGATCGCCACAGAACTCGCTACCCAATAGTATTTAGCAGATAAATGATTATCTTTCATAACGGCACAGACAATCAAGGTACCGATCAATGCTTGAAATTCTTCCTTACAAGTATCTCTCAGTGTAGCATTCCTTATTTCGTAGTTTTGCCTTTGTCTTTAGAACACTTTCATTTATGATATCTTCAGTCAAAAACAGTTCAGTGGATTAGTATCGACGTTTTTAGTGGGTCCAGGTCTCATGTGTATTATATTTTTACTTGGTATTTTCCCACCCTGCTTAATTGGTTGTGGTTTCCAGCGGTAACCTGCTTTCCCGATGAATTTGTTGTTCTCAGTTACTAAGAAAGAAGTAGGAGCAAGTTGATCTTCATTACAAGATGTAGGAAAGGTGTTTCGCGAGATTCTTCTCTTTCTTCTTTTATTGGTACCTGTAGACGAATCTCTCTTCTTTTTGTTGTTCCCGCTTTCAGACTCTTGGATTCTATGTCATGGATTTTTATCTTCATCGTTTTCTTCCTTGTCTGGGGAAAAAGCAGGAGCCTCATGACTGTTATCGGAATCCCAAAGTTTTTCATCGCTGCCTTCCTCTTCTTCATCTAATATCTCTATTCACCTATCCTCTAACTCCAATTTATTGACAGTCTGATGCATTAAGTCTCTTTCATCAGTGGGTGGGACCCTCTCCAATACTTTGAAAATGCGGTAACACTTAGCCCGCTCATGCTCAGTGCTTACAAATATTGTATTTCGCATTCATAGGGTAAGAATTTATCCCGAAAAGTTTTTTGAAAAATTAATTTAGTGCAACCAAATGCTAAAATGCACAAGCAACGTATATAATCTCTAACACCCGTTGACGCTAATGACACGTATTCTTTTCGTAGAAAAATTTTCTACAAGCCCTAACCGTACGAAAATTTGACGTGGTGAACTTGCATTTCGTCTCCGTTGTTGACACTTCAGCGATTAGCCACTTTCGTTCCCCCTGGATTCCACTTCCTTACAACATGCTTGAAGCACTTTCACTGAAATGACAAAAGTCATGGGATACCTCCTAAAATCATGTCGGACCACCTTTTGTCCAGCATAGTACAGCAAATTGACTTGGCATGGACTCAACAAGGTGTTGGAAATGACCTGCAGAAATATTAAGCCATGCTGCCTCTATGGCCGTCCACAATAGCGTTGCCGGTGCAGGATTTCGTATACGAACTGACCTCTCGATTATGTTGTATAAATAATCGAAGGAATTCATGTCGGTCTATCTGGGTGGCCAAATCATCGGTTCGAAATATCCAGAACGTTCCAGCCAACTGCGAACAGTTGTTGCCCAGTGACATGGCGCCTTGTCATCCATAAAAAATCCCATCGTTGTCGGGAACATGAAGTCTACGAATGGCTGCAAATTGGGTCAGTTGGACCAGAGGACCCAGCCAATTCCATGTAAACACAACCCACACCATTATGGATCCACCACCAGCTTGCAGAGTGCCTCATTGACAGCTTGGGTCCGTGGCTGCGTAGGGTCTGCATAACACTCTAACTCTACCATCAGCAATTACCAACTGAAATTATGACTCATCTGACCAGGACACGGTTTTCCAGTCGTCTAGGGTCCAACCAATATGGCCACGAGCCTAGTAGAGGCGCTGAAGGCGACGTCGTGCTATTAGCAAAGGAGCTCTCGTCGATGGTCTGCCGCCATAGCCCCATTAACGCCAAATTTCGCCTCACCGCCCTACCGGACACCTTTGTCGTACGTCGGACATTGATTTCTGCGCTTATTTCACGCATTGTTGCTTGTCTGTCAGCACCGACAATTCTACGCAAACGCCGCTGCTCTCGGTCGTTAAGTGAAGGCCGTCGGCTACTGCGTTGTCTGTGGTGACAGGTAACGCCTGAAGTGTGTTCCTGGCACACTCTTGACACTGTGGATCTCCGAATATTGAATTCCTTAACGATTTTCGAAATGGAATGCCCCATGTGTACAGCTCCAACTAACATTCCACGTTCAAAGTCTGTTAATTCCTATCGTGCGGCCATAATCACGTCGCAAACCTTTTCACATGAATGACCCGACTGCAAATGTCAGCTCCGCCAATGCACTACCCTCTTATACTATATGTACGCGAAACTATGCCATATCTACATGTGCGTATCGCTATCCCATGACTTATGGTCACCTCAGTGTAGTGCGACCCTGACATACACTGCAGACGTTATAACTTGTAACGTACCACTATATATACATACTACCTGTCATCGGGGTTCTGGGATGCCAATTAGAAGCCGTCAAAGAGCTTTTAGCACAACGTACAGAACCATTACAATCGCTTATGGAAATAGATGTTCCAAATAGGAGCCAATTGAGATTATACTACTTTTAATGTACTAGTTTATTTACACTAGTAAGATTATGGTCAACAGGTCTTTTTTTACATCTAACCAGGCATATTACACAATTTTCAGAACGATACACATATTACAGAAAGCTTGGATTTAATATGGGATACAACACTTAGAAGACAACTGTAACATAATCATAGAAAACAGTAGTTATCAGAAAGCACGGTTTATGTTAGATCATGAATAGCAGAACCATAAAGACAGATTTAAAGGGCTGGTGCTGGTAGTAGTGTTTGCGAGAGACAAGGTGGCAGAAACAAAGAACGAGGAGAGAGAAGTAATGAGAGAGGGCAGAAAAAATAGGACGAGCGGATGATAAACGAAAAGAGAAAGAAGCGTGAATGGGAGAAGATGGAAGCATTTGCTTTAATGACTGACACAGAGAAAACTGGCCCTCTATGTTAACAGGCAGAAGTTATAAGGTTGATAAAATTAAGACCGTCTAGTAAATGCAACAGGGCTTTTTATTTTTTTTTTTTAAATTATGCATTGATCCACGGGCGAATAGCAGACAGACAAGGAGTTTGCGAATATTTCTCTTGTATGGTGGCAGTAATTAGGATACTAGATGAAATAAGGCTGTGTTGCGATTGTGACTAGATAGATCTCTGACTTGATGTACAGGCGTGCACGCACACTTTGAAGCCGATGGACGAGACATTGTTTAAGATATTTAGGTAACTTTTTTGGCCGGAATCATCCTAACTATAAAACACTGGCTTCGTCAAGTAGACGGATATTGCCAAATGCGACGCACACAAGCATCCATTGTTAGTTCTGACCGTCAAGGTTCTTTACTGCTCGTGCCACGTTGAATTATATCGCAATCGTGGAGGTTCGAGAGAGCAAGTGATCGCACAACTGTACGTTTCACACTCTGCAAAGATACGTTTCGAAATTTATGTAGGGCATAGTCTTCCTCTAAATGCTCATCCAAACATAGGTAGACTTTGCTACGACTGTGGTATTGGTTCAGATGCTCTGAGCACAATGGGACTTAACATCTGAGGTCATCAGTCCCCTAGAACTTAGAACTACATATCCACGCCCGAGGCAGGATTGAAACCTGCGACCGTAGCAGTCGCGCGGTTCCGGACTGAAGCGTCTAGAACCGCTCGGCCACAGCGGCCGGCAACTGTGGTATTATCTGCAAGTGTTTGGTAAATAAGAAATACTCTAGCTAAGTGCAACTGCTGCAACAATCCGCTTTTTCTTCTTGTTAACAATACCATGTCGTGAGAACATCTTTGCCGCTGTCCAGATGCTGCCGGCACGGTAGCTCAAGTGTGTTCGGTCAGAGGGTTAGATGCCCTCTGTAATTAATAGGCTGAGTGAATGGATCAACGCTGTACTGGAACGGATGTCATGGGGCGTCCGCCCCGAACTAAACCAACGTTCAATGACGAACGTCACGAGATATAAAAAAAGATAGGTGTTTGCGACACACGCGACCCCTCTATGCGATACAACTGCACCACTATTAGCGAAGCAACTGTCAGTCGGCTGTGCTGCTGGAAATCTCTCCGTAATAAGGATCGGTAGCCTGACTTTAACCTGAAAGAGAAGGTTTGAAAATCACAGCTCTCACACCGCTGATCACTGCCCCGCAACAATCCGAATACACCCACAATGGAAGTCTCCGACCGGGACTTTGGCTTTCGAAGTATTCAAAAAAGCCACCTGTTGGTGACTAGGAACGAAATGTGTCTAAAAAGCCAGCGGTTTCTGTACAAATCACTTTTAATTGCTTAAATTTAAAAGTGGTCGTAGAAACGTGCACTTTTGTTCGCACGTACATCTCACCGAGAGGAACAAAAACAGGTCACACCATTCTATTCTACGACTGGTAGTTTATTTAATAAATTGTGTGTTTCCCCACTGCCTGCTCTGTAACCAACTCCCTATTTTGTGCAACCTATGACAACTATATGAGTATATTAAGCATTCAGGCTTCTCTATTGATCAGCGTCGTCGCTACAGAATGCTTGCTTTTTCCTCGCCCTCACGCATACTCATTCACTCAGTTCCCTCGGTAACCTATAACAACACCACAATCGTCAGTAGATTTGGTAGGCAAATGACCAGGAAAAATTGGCGTTTTTTTTTTTTTTTAATTTTCAGCCAGTGGCTGTACAACAGATTTTATTGTCCGTCTAGACTGCACGTTTCCAACGTTAGGACCGATTTCAGTGCCATCTAACCATCCTAAGATCTGTAGAGGCAAATATAAAATAAGAAACCTCCTTATAACGTAAGGCACGTAACACTGGTCCTGCAGCACATCTAAATTCAAATCACCACAACATACCTTAGTATGTGGGCTGCAAGAGTAACCCATCTATTTCGACGAGCGACATGCATGCTATACTTACAGACTTCATTAATAAATCATTCTTGAGAATACCTTAGCACTGAAATTGAAACGTCCTCTTAGAAAAATTATGAATGACTGTGCTAGTAAACCTCTTGCGTTATTTGATTTTCAAACAGCTGAAAAGAACTGAACGTACTCAGACATTTCTCTCTTTACTTATTCTGATCACCACTAAATTGACACACAATATTTTTCTAGCGCAATGCAATCTGACTTCAATAATCCCTACAAAAGAATGGCCCTGACTAACAATTACCTATACCTTTCATGAATCACTTACCGCACAAAAATCTTCGTTACTCGAACTATTGCAATACAACGAGCGCCAATACTGCCAGATAAATAAAAGATTCTAACTACTGAAGGCACTAACTACTGATAGGGATAGTTAGCAAATGAAAGATTTTGGTAGAGAACGAACGATGTATTTACCTTAATAGTGTTCAAATGTCATCACATATATATCTATCAATTCATGTCATCCATCTTTACAAATTTCATTTTTCTGGCGGACACACGTCCAGATCGTCCGCTTCCAGATCGTCCCCTTATAGCAACTTCTCAAAACTGGCATCTCCCTCCACATCCACCATTGCTGGCGGCTCACCTCCAACTGCACAACACTACGCGCTGTTCGCATCCAACTGCCCAACACTACAATAGCAAATACTCCAACAATGCCAACAACCAGCCACAGACTGCACACAGCACAGGCAGTGATTTTCACACAGAGCGCTACGTGGCGTTACCAACACAAAAACCTTAACAGCCTACTTACAAAATTTCACATTTTTGTGTTGAGCGAATCTATTTTTACGACCAACACTCTATTAATGTGACAAATGCACCATGCATAATCCATGAGTCCGTTTTGAAGCACTCACACCACCTATTGACATTTGCCTAACGAGCTTATATCGACAATACAAATGCTGTCACAGTGCTGTATTGTTCTACAATGTAGCAGTGTTGAGTATCTTGGCTTATGTATACTTAATTATTTTATGTTATTTACGTATTGATTTTAGATAGTTCAATGGAAACGAAAGAGATCATAATATTAGAAACATATGTAATCTAGACGGACAACAAAAGTTATTGTACTAAAAAAGTTCTACAACTACATACATAATCCAAAAGCCACCGTATGGTGCGTGGCGAAGGGTACGCTGTACCACTCCTAGTCATTTCCTTTCCTGTTCCTCTCGGAAATAGAGTGAGGGAATATGCCTCCGATTGAGCTCTAATCTCTCTAACCTTGTCTTCATGGTCCTTACGTCAAATGTATGGTGGCAGCAGTATAATCGAACTGCTGTCAGCGTCAAATGCCGATTCTCTAAATTTCTCACTAGTGCTTTTAAAAGAACCTTGCCTTCCCTTCAGTGACTCCCATATGAGTTCCCGAAGCATCTCCGTAATATTTACGTATTGTTCGAACCAACCAGTAACAAATAACCTACCAGTAACAAATCTAGCAGTTCGCCTCTGAATGTGAGGAAAGGGCAAGCTGAGTTTCCCACGAGCGATGTTTTCTAAAACCGTGCTGATTTATGGACAGTGGGCTTTCCTTCTCGAGCCGGCCGTTGTGGCCGTGCGGTTCTAGGCGCAGGTTCGAATCCTGCCTCGGGCATGGATGTATGTGATGTCCTTAGGTTAGTTAGGTTTAAGTAGTTGTAAGTTCTAGGGGACTGATGACCACAGATGTTGAGTCCCCATAGTGCTCAGAGCCATTTGAACCATTTTTTCCCTCTCGAGTAAATTTATTATATTCGAACTGAGAATATGTTCAAGGATTCTGTAGCAAACAAATGTTAAAACCATTTGTCTATAATTTTGCAGGTCTGTTCTTTTGCCCTTCTTATATACAGCAGTCACCTGCTGTTTTTTTCAGCCACTTGGGACTTTGCTCTGGGCAAGAGATTCGCGGTACATGCAACTAAGTAGGCGCCAATGCCGTAGAGCACTCTACTGAAATTCCATCAGGACCTGGCAACTTACTTCCTTTCAATTCTTTCATTTGTTTCTCTGGGATGCTTATTACTATGTTCTTCACAAGGAAGTCCGTGCGATGGTCAGATGACGGTATGTATGCGTGATTCTCCTGCGTGAATGATTTCCTAAATGCGAAATTTACGTTTACTGACTTGTACTGCCACAACAGACTGGTCAACGAGTGACTGGGTAGAAGCGTTAGAAGCTCTTAGCGGTTTTATGTAGGACCAGTATTTTCTCGGGTTCTCGGTAGGAATTATTGCTAACGTATGATTGTGGTAGCTGATATCGGTAGCTGCTGTAAGTTCTGCGCATCGATCTTTTTACAGATGTGCGAATTTCTATTAACTTTGCCTGTCGCCATTTCGGCGTTCTCTTTTGAACCGAGAGTGCAACAGCCTTTGCATCCTCAGCGTTTTTCGAATTTCGTTGTTAAACTACGTTGGGTCTTTTCCGCCCTCAGTCCAGTTACTCGGCACATACTTCTCCACAGTACGATTTTCAATCCGTTTAAGGTTTGCCGATAAATCCTCTGCGTCCCAAGTACTGTAACTAAATAATGTCAATTCATTTTCTAAGTGGAATGCTAACAACTGTCCTCTGCCCTTTCTAGCAGAAATACTCTCCTAGGCTTCTCGATTGATTTATTAACTGTAGTAACCAAGATCGCTATGATGACACCATGTTCACTAATCCGTGTCTCTATACTAACGCTATCGCTTACGTCAGGCCTGTTTCTAGCTGTAAGGTCTAAAATACTTCCATTGCGTATCGGCTGTCGAACTAGCTGCTTAAGACAGTTTTTGGAAAACGTGTTCAAAAGAACTTCGCAAGACTGTCTGTCTGCACACCCTGATGTCCTGGAAAACTGTCTGAATACCCACTAGAAGAGACATATCCAAATGCCACGCTATGCTCAGATTTAGGGGGAAATCTCATTCCTCGTGGACTGCCGATAAAGAGATTGTTCCACTTCCTGTGCAGTTCGGGACGCCAGTCGAAAAGCGTGCTGAGTTTCGCGCGCGTCTCGACGACTACAGGGATCTGCTGTACAGCCAATATAGAACCGAAAAGTACTCTCCGGATCGTATAATAATAATTAATATTATCATGGGAAAATACACTAATGAGTCACAACATTATGGTCGCTGCCCACAGTGAAATAGAATGCCGCCTGATGGCGTTGCGGTAAGGGAAGCACACAAGCGGAGCAGATACGAATTGTGATCATTCTAGACATTATACGGGCCGCAAATGGGGAAATCCACTGACGTAAGCAACTTTGACAAAGGGCAAATTGTTATGGCCCAGCGCCTGAGAACGAAAATCTCGGAAACAGCGAAGCTGCTGTTCACGTGGTACCGTAGTGAGAAAGTGGCTGAATGATGCTGAAGCCACGAGTAAGCGACGAAGTGGTGAATGTCTGCGCCTCACCAGGGGAAGTGCAAGAGGAAGGCTTGCTCATTCTTTAAAGAACAGATGGCTACAAGGGGCTATTCAGCTGCCCCTACCGCTGGGTTTTATGCAACCCGCAGTGCCTTCATATACGACACACAACATTTTCACTTTCTCTCATCCGCTACACCCAAACTGTTAGTCATACAGAAAAAATAAACAGGATATTTTTATAGGAAATTTAATGTTGTTAAATTTTGTATGGGATGCATTTTTGCTAGAGGTTGTAGTTTTCGATTCTTCTTCTTCTGTGTCCAGATGCACCAGTTATATCTTCCCTTCCCAGTAATTAGCAACGGAGATTGCTTTGTCATTGACTTTCAAAATATCGCCTTTAGTGCATGTTATAGACATATCTGGGCAAATCAATAGGTGATCCAAGTCCTGTATTGCTCCGCATTCACACCTATCGCTATCACTGTAGCCCCATTTAAATAGGTTTGATTTGCACCCAGTTACTCCAGTGTGCAGCCGGTTTAATGACCTCCAGGTTGTAAAAGGTAGTTGAAATCCTGCAGATCCCTCCTCAAGTAGTTCCATTGTGGAGTGTGGCACCATTTCTTCCCAGAGAGATAGCCGCCTTGCGACGGGCTTGGTGGCGAGCTCTCCAGTAGTTTCAATGAAACTCCTGCGGGATTTCAGCCGGACACGTTGTTTTCGGTGCATATGCATCGGGTGTCGAGGATCGTTCTTTTGTTTTGATCTTCCAAAAAAAAAAAAAAATGTCTCTGAGCACTATGGAACTTAACTTCTGAGGTCATCAGTCCCCTAGAACTTAGAACTACTTAAAGCTAACCAACCTAAGGACATCACACACATCCATGCCCGAGGCAGGATTTGAACCTGCGAGCGTAGCGGTCGCGCGGTTCCAGACTTAGATCTTTCGATCTCGGCGGCTACTTGTCTGCGGATAGTGGGTGGTGCTATGCCTATGATGGGATAAATTTTGTCTTTGGGAGTTGGTTTGAGGCATTCTGTGGCAATACGTACAGTTTCGTTTACGGCGACGTCTACTTGCTTAGTGTGAGCGGAGTTCCTCCAAACTGGCGCCGCGTATTCCGCTGCTGAGATACTCAGCGCCAGACCCGTGGTGCGCAAAACGTGTGGTTGAGCTCCCCACGATGAGCCTGTTAGCTTCCGCAGTATTTTGTTCCTGGCACAGACCTTTTTTTTAGTGTTGTGACAGTGCTGCGCTCTGCCCAATGTTACTCCCAGGTATTTTGGGCTGTTTGTATGCTTCAGCTCTTCCCCTTGCCACATGACTCGGAGTTTCCGTTTGGCTTGTTTGTTCCTAAGATGGAAGGCGGATACTTGAGATTTACTAGGGTTGGTTTGAGATTATTGCCTTCGTAATAGGTAGCAAGTTCTGTGAAGGCTCCTGTGAGATTCTCCTCCACTTGTTCAAAGGTTTTATCCTGTGTGGCCACTGCTGCATCATCGGCATAAATGTGTCTGGTGGCTGATGGGGAGGTCATTCGTATAGATGTTAAATAATATTGGAGCCAAGACACGACCCTGTTCAAGTCCATTTTTCTGTGTCCTCCATCGGCTATTTTTAGACTGTAAGGTTACATAGTAGCGCCTGTTCTGTAGCATGCATTGCACGAACATAGAAAGGGTGTAGTCCTTAGTGACATTATACGCTTTCTGGGTAAGCAACGTATGGTTAACTGTGTCATATGCGGCACTGAGGTCCAGAAATGCGACCCCAGTTACTTCTCCTCTCCGATAGCCGTCTTCGATATACTGTGTGAGACAAGGCTTTGGCCACGGCATGATTTCCCTGGTCGAAATCCAGCTTGTTCGTTAGTGCGGGCTTTGTCCACATAATCAGCTATGCATTTGAGGATCATTCGCTCCAGCACTGTAAATAGATGACAAAGCAGTGAGACAGGCCGGAAATTTTTAGCTTCAGCTGAGTCTTTCCCTGGTTTTAGTAACGCAACAACCCGAGCTTTCCTCCACAGTTTAGGAATTTGCATTGTTATAATACAGTTATTCATTAGCTCTATGATCTATGCTTGTACTCTCGGTCCAAAATGTTTAATTTGCTCAGATCTCAGATCTTCGAGGCCAGCGGCCTTATTGTTTTTCAAATCGTTGATTACGTCTTGTAGCTCCTGAATGAAGAACGGGCGAGCTAGGAAGCTAATCTCCTCTTTCAATTTTCTTTTGATTTTGCCATTCCTGATCTTCCTTTTAGTTTTTCCGTTCATGAGCAGTTGGTGAGCTATCTCATCAGGTGTAACTTCACTGTAATTTGGTTGTGGTTCTGTTGGGTCGTTGCTGAGGCTTTGGAGCAGTTTCTATACCTTCCTACTGCTGTGCTTCATGTCCGTCTCTTGTAGGAGGTTGCATCCCTTTCCTTTCTCGCTTCGGAGATACCAGACATCTGTACCTCACCCGCGTGGATCGTTTCCTTATTGTAAAGTTCTTCTTACTTTTTCAGAGCTTCCTTGCTGCTGCCATTGAGTCCTGCAATATAATGAGTGCGGCCTACCTCTAGGTATGCGCCGTCGAGAGATTTTCTTGACGAGGTCTATAAAAGTTTCATATGATTGTACTTCTTGTTTAATTTCCAAGATCTCCTTATCAAGGTCCTCTGTGAAGAGTACCCAATGAGTTTTTTTTTTAAGTTGAAGCCTCTCTTGAAGGGCATTACATCTGATTTGATTACTGCCGTAATGCAGCAAGTTATTGCTCTGTGTTGCGATCTTGGAATTGGGTCCTCGATTTGCTTTACAGTTTGCACGGATGCCTTCTCGGAGACAAAGATGTTATCTGGATTATATCCTCGTTTCCATCTTCCGCTGTTAAATGATGCAGGCAACTTTGGGTCATGTATCTATTTCAGTTTAGCCTGCTCTGCCCAGATCTCCATCGTCATTTGTCTCTTTATAGCTCCATGCGAGACCGTGACAGTTAAAATCTCCTAGTACAATTTTAATGTTTTTTGAATGGAAATTTCCAGGCTCCGTAAATTTGAACCTCACACTGGGTGGTTTCTACACGGATGTTACAGTACATAAATGTAGCTCAATAGTTAAAATTTCTATATTTTCTTCGCAGGTCAAAGCACAGGAGCATACGCTTAAGTTCGGTTTCATAAATATAGCATTTCCGTACCTTTCGTGTGGTCTCTCAAGAACTAATTTCATGCCCTGTATTTTTGGTCTATGGCTAGTTGGTGCTCTGTGTGTTTCTTGTAACACTAAAACATCACAGTTGTTTCGTTTGCACATGTCAGATAATAAAATTTCTTTATTTACAGATAAGCCTTCACTACTGCAGGAAGTTGTCACTAGTGATGGTCTTGATAAAGGCTGTTTTGGCATCTTTGGTTTTGGTGCTCCGGTGTTCGCAGGACTGGCCGACTAGGTCGTTTCCAGGGGACGCAGGATTGCTTGTTGTTCGTGTGGTGAACGCAATCTTCGTGGAGGCTCCTGCAGTGTCCCCCACTTTAATCAAGAAAAACATGCAAAAATGACCTTCAAACGCATTTTTCTTGAATAACTTCAAAACTGTGGTCTCTGGCGAAAACGTACCCCAGAACAAAATATAAGTACATAAAAATTTCTACAAAAATGTCCAGCTTAGTTTTTCTGTAGGACTAACAGTTTGCATCCAATGAGTGACAGAATATTAAAATCTTTCACTTGAGTTTTGAAGGCATTGCAGGTTGCATAAAACCACTCAGGAGGGACAGCTTTATCACCCTGTACGTGGTGGATCTAAAGATGGAGTGCAGTACTGGTGCAGGCACAAGAGTTTCAGAGCACACCATTCTGCGTCCATTGTTGAACATGGGGCTCCACTGCAGATGAAACATAGGTGCACCTGTGTTGATCCTCAGTTATGATTGCAGTGGGCACAGCATGATCGATATTGGACCATTGATCAGCGAAATAGTGTCACCAGTTTGGACGTATCATGTTTTATGTTATACCAGGTTGACTGTTGCGTCCGGTACACTGTCATCCAGATGAAAGGCTGCTTGAAACAGTCCACAAACACAGTCCAATAGGGGTAGCAGTATGGTATAGGTGACCCCAGTGGGATCTGCCGTAGTAATCCAAGGCTCCATGACAGTTGTGGCCTACAAAAGATTGTTACAGACCACCTGCATCCCTTCCTGCTTTATGACTTCGCCGATGGCAAAGCATCTTCCAGCAGGATAACTCTCCATGTCGCAAAGCAAATATTGTGCAGCAGTGGTTCGAGGATGATGATAGTGAACCCGCGTTGACGTTTTGTCCACATAATTTTCCAGATGTGAACTTGATGGAACATTCGTGGTACACAATCGGGCGCCAATTCTGTGCCCACAAACCGTCGTCTCATAATTTACGGACATTGCGTAGCATGTGCATAGACATTTGATGGTGTATACCTGTGGAAACATACCAAGAAGTCGACTCTGTGCTACACGACACGTCGCTGTACTGTTTTACATAGGTGGCCCAACAAATACGCCATGATGCAGCTGGCCAATAGCTTTTGGCTCATCGGCGTACATTATACTGTCTCGTTCCTTAAAATACCTGTAAGACGTGTATATTTCTATTGTCTATTGTCAGACCACAATTTATGAAAGATGTTTATATTTTATTAATAGGATTAAGTAGGAATTATTAATATTTGTCATTTTGGAAATAATTGTGGTAGCAGGGAATGTCTGCACCAAAGTATTGTTGGCGGGAGAGACCGCACATTGATATAATTTTAAAAAGTGCGGGAGAGACCGCGTATGGATGCATTTTAAGAAAAGAGCGGGAAAGACCGCGCATTGATACATTTTGTAATGGTAGCAGGGATTGTCTGCATCAGAAAGCATTGTTGGCGGGAGAGACCGCACTTTAGCGTTCGTAGGAAGTCAGTAGTAAGCGAGATGTGAAGCGAGTCGGTAGCAGGTCTGAAGCGAGAGGTTGAGAGGAGCGGTGTGCCTGCCAGCCACCAGCTATGATTTACAGGAAATTATAAACGGATGTACAGAGACATCAGCTAACTATTATCATAAGAGGAACTAATATTATTGAATAATTTTTTTTGAGAAACTCAAGACTACTGAAGCAACCTTTGCGCAATGCTAGTTGTAAGATTATTGTAAAAAGTAAGTGCCATTTCAAGTTTGTAAAATCATTTCATTACCAGCAGTAAATATCTGAAGAAACATTTTCAGAATATAATTAATTTTTGCCAGCAATGTTGTATTACTGACTATAATCCATCTCAAAAACCATCAACGTAAAACTTTACAAAATTTTATTGTTGTCAAGAAAAAGTTTAACTATGAATTACGTAACTTCATTCAAGTTAATTAAAGAATAACGTCAGCATTGCTATTAAAGAATAACGTCAGCTGTGATAATAAATACAGCCACTTACTATGACAGCCCACCTGCAGCTAATAGAGTATAGTAAAACAGAGTAAGTATATTCATGCCGCAGTTCGATGTAGCAGTCAGATGGCGATCCAGGAACCGTAAAACAGGTTGGGCTATTGCAGATAATGACTGAGGGCCACAGCGACGACACATTCTACGTTTCGTCGAGATAATCACGAAATCACTTTTAATAAGCAGCATTTAAATTTGTTCTCTCCCCATGAACCATGGACCTTGCCGTTGGTGGGGAGGCTTGCGTGCCTCAACGATACAGATAGCCGTACCGTAGGTGCAACCACAACGGAGGGGTATCTGTTGAGAGGCCAGACAAACGTGCGGTTCCTGCAGAGGGGCAGCAGCCTTTCCAGTAGTTGCAGGGGCGACAGTCTGGATGATTGACTGATCTGGCCTTGTAACATTGACCAAAACGGTCTTGCTGTTGTGGTACTGCGAACGGCTGAAAGAGAGGGGAAACTACAGCCGTAATTTTTCCCGAGGGCATGCAGCTTTACTGTATGGTTAAATGATGATGCCGTTCTCTTGGGTAAAATATTCCGGAAGTAAAATAGTCCCCCATTCGGACCTCCGGGCGGGGACTATTCAAGAGGACGTCGTTATCAGGAGAAAGAAAAGTGGCATTCTACGGATCGGAGCGTGGAATGTCAGATCCCTTAATCGGGCAGGTAGGTTAGAAAATTTAAAAAGGGAAATGGATAGGTTAAAGTTAGATATAGTGGGAATTAGTGAAGTTCGGTGGCAGAAGGAACAAGACTTCTGGTCAGGTGAATACAGGGTTATAAATACAAAATCAAATAGGGGTAATGAAGGAGTAGGTTTAATAATGAATAAAAAAAATAGGAGTGCGGGTAAGCTACTACAAACAGCACAGTGAACGTATTATAGTGGCCAAGATAGACACGAAGCCCATGCCTACTACAGTAGTACAAGTTTATATGCCAACTAGCTCTGCAGATGACGAAGAAATTGAACAAATGTATCATGAGATAAAAGAAATTATTCAGGTAGTGAAGGAAGACGAAAATTTAATAGTCATGGGTGACTGGAATTCGACAGTAGGAAAAGGGAGAGAAGGAAACATAGTAGGTGAATATCGATTGGGGCTAAGAAATGAAAGAGGAAGCCGTCTGTTAGAATTTTGCACAGAGCATAACTTAATCATAGCTAACACTTGGTTCAAGAATCATAAAAGAAGGTTGTATACATGGTAGAATCCTGGAGATACTAAAAGGTATCAGATAGATTATATAATGGTAAGACTGAGATTTAGGAACCAGGTTTTAAATTGTAGGACATTTCCAGGGGCAGATGTGGACTCCGACCACAGTCTATTGGTTAGGAACTGTAGATTAAAACTGAAGAAATTGCAAAAAGGTGGGAATTTAAGGAGATGGGACCTGGATAAACTGACTAAACCAGAGGTTGTACAGAGTTTCAGGGACAGCATAAGGGAACAATTGACAGGAATGGGGGAAAGAAATACAGTAGAAGACGAATGGGTAGCTCTGAGGGATGAAGTAGTGAAGGCAGCAGAAGATCAAGTAGGTAAACAGACGAGGGCTATTAGAAATCCTTGGGTACCAGAAGAAATATTGAATTTAATTGATGAAAGTAGAAAATATAAAAATGCAGTAAATGAAGCAGGCAAAAAGGAATACAGACGTCTCAAAAATGAGATCGACAGGGAGTGCAAAATGGCTAAGCAGGCATGGCTAGAGGACAAATGTAAGGACGTAGAGGCTTATCTCACTAGGGGTAAGATAGATACAGCCTACAGGAAAATTAAAGAGGCCTTTGGAGAAAAGAGAGCCACTTGTATGAATATGAAGAGCTCAGATGGAAACCCAGTTCTAAGCAAAGAGGGGAAAGCAGAAAGATGGAAGGAGTATATAGAGGGTCTATACAAGGGCGATGTACTTGAGGACAATATTATGGAAATGGAAGAGGATGTAGATGAACATGAAATGGAAGATACGATACTGCGTGAAGAGTTTGACAGAGCACTGAAAGACCTGAGTCGAAACAAGGCCCCGGGAGTAGACAACATTCCATTAGAACTACTGACGGCCTTGGGAGAGCCAGTCCTGACAAAACTTTACGATCTGGTGCGCAAGATGTACGAGACAGGCGAAATACCCTCAGACTTCAAGAAGAATATAATAATTCCAATCCCAAAGAAAGCAGGTATTGACAGATGTGAAAATTACCGAACTATCAGTTTAATAAGTCACGGCTGCAAAATACTAACGCGAATTCTTTACAGACGAATGCAAAAACTGGTAGAAGCCGACCTCGGGGAAGATCAGTTTGGATTCCGTAGAAAT
Organism: Schistocerca serialis cubense; assembly: GCF_023864345.2. Lineage (NCBI taxonomy): Eukaryota > Metazoa > Arthropoda > Insecta > Orthoptera > Acrididae > Schistocerca > Schistocerca serialis. The sequence continues at coordinate 119,071,823 of NC_064642.1, read as the reverse complement.
GTTGGAACACGTGAGGCAATACTGACCCTACGATTTATCTTAGAAAATATATTAAGGAAAGGCAAACCTACGTTTCTAGCATTTGTAGACTTAGAGAAAGCTTTTGACAGTGTTGACTGGCATACTCTTTTTCAAATTCTAAAGGTGGCAGGGGTAAAATACAGGGAGCGAAATGCTATTTACAATCTGTACAGAAACCAGACAGCAGTTAGGGTTGTAGCCTATCCCCGATGTTATTCAATCTGTATATTGAGCAAGCAGTAAAGGAAACAAAAGAAAAATTTGGAGTAGGTATAAAAATCCAGGAAGAAGAAATAAAAACTTTGAGGTTCGCCGATGACATTGTAATTTTGTCAGAGACAGCAAAGGACTTGGAAGAGCAGTTGAACGGAATGGACAGTGTCTTGAAAGGAGGATATAAGATGAACATCAACAAAAGCAAAACGAGGATAATGGAATGTAGTCGAATTAAGTCGGATGATGCTGACGCAATTAGATTAGGAAATGAGACACTTAAAGTAGTAAAGGAGTTTTGCTATTTGGGGAGCAAAATAACTGATGGTGGTCGAAGTAGAGAGGATATAAAATGTAGACTGGCAATGGCAAGGAAAGCGTTTCTGAAGAAGAGAAATTTGTTAACATCGAGTATAGATTTAAGTGTCAGGAAGTCGTTTCTGAAAGTATTTGTATGGAGTGTAGCCATGTATGGAAGTGAAACATGGACAATAAATAGTTTGGACAAGAAGAGAATAGAAGCTTTCGAAATGTGGTGCTACAGAAGAATGTTGAAGATTAGGTGGTAGATCACGTAACTAATGAGGAGGTATTGAATAAGATTGGGGAGAAGACAAGTTTGTGGCACAACTTGACTAGAAGAAGGGATCGGTTGGTAGGACATGTCCATAGGCATCAAGGGATCACCAATTTAGTATTGGAGGGCAGCGTGGAGGGTCAAAATCGTAGAGGGAGACCAAGAGATGAATACACTAAGCAGATTCAGAAGGATGTAGCTTGCAGTAGGTACTGGGAGATGAAGAAGCTTGCACAGGATAGATTAGCATGCAGAGCTGCATCAAACCAGTCTCAGGACAGAAGACCACAACAACAACAACATTTAAATTTGTATGCGAAGATTGAGAAAGAGAATTAATTTCAAAGGGAAGATTTCATTTGTTATTATTAAGCAAGAGATATAGATCCTAAGGGATGGTTTCGTAGGTTATTGTAGAAGGGAAGGTTGCGTAACAATAGAGATATAGAGGAAACGGGAAGGTTTCATACCCAACGAGGAAACAAGTGGAGACAAACATTCTGTGGTAAATTCTACTTCATTAACAAAACGATATTAAGTTCCGACTTATTCTACAATACGTTACGCATTTTTCTCTTTTGGTCCGCTAATTTACCGAAATCAACGCCACCAGATCGCTAGTACAGGGTGTTACAAAAAGATACGGCCAAACATTCATGAAACATTCCTCACACACAAAGAAAGAAAATATATTGTGTGGACATGTGTCCGGAAACGCTTACTTTCCATGTTAGAGCTCATTTTATTACTTCTCTTCAAATCACATTAATCATGGAATGGAAACACACAGCAACAGAACGTACCAGCGTGACTTCAAACACTTTATTACAGGAAATGTTCAAAATGTCCTCCGTTAGCGAGGATACATGCATCCACCCTCCGTCGCATGGAATCCCTGATGCGCTGATGCTGCCCTGGTGAATGGCGTATTGTATCACAGCCGTCCACAATACGAGCACGAAGAGTCTCTGCATTTGGTACCGGGGTTGCGTAGACAAGAGCTTTCAAATGCCACCATAAATGAAAGTCAAGAGGGTTTAGGTCAGGAGAGCTTGGAGGCCATGGAATTGGTCCGCCTCTACCAATCATCGGTCACCGAATCTGTTGTTGAGAAGCGTACGAACACTTCGACTGAAATGTGCAGGAGCTCCACCGTGCATGAACCACATGTTGTGTCGTACTTGTAAAGGCACATGTTCTAACAGCACAGGTAGAGTATCCCGTATGAAATCATGATAACGTGCTCCATTGAGCGTAGGTGGACGAACATGGGGTCCAATCAAGACATCACCAACAATGCCTGCCCAAACGTTCACAGAAAATCTGTGTTGATGACGTGATTGCACAATTGCGTGCGGATTCTCGTCAGTCCCACATGTTGATTGTGAAAATTTACAATTTGATCACGTTGAAATGAAACCTCATCCGTAAAGAGAACATTTGCACTGAAATGAGGATTGACACATTGTTGGATGAACCATTCGCAGAAGAGTACCCGTGGAGGCCAATCAGCTGCTGATAGTGCCTGCACACGCTGTACATGGTACGGAAACAACTGGTTCTCCCGTAGTACTCTCCATTCAGTGACGTGGTCAACTTTACCTTGTACAGTAGCAACTTCTCTGACACTGACATTAGGGTTATCGTCAACTGCACGAAGAATTGCCTCGTCCATTGCAGGTGTCCTCGTCGTTCTAGGTCTTCCCCAGTCGCGAGTCATAGGCTGGAATGTTCCGTGCTCCCTAAGACGCCGATCAATTGCTTCGTACGTCTTCCTGTCGGGACACCTGCGTTTTGGAAATCTGTCTCGATACAAGCGTACCGCGCCACGGCTATTGCCCCGTGCTAATCCATACATCAAATGGGCATCTGTCGACTCCGCATTTGTAAACATTGCACTGATTGCAAAACCACGTTCGTGATGAACACTAACCTGTTGATGCTACGTACTGATGTGCTTAATGCTAGTACTGTAGAGCAATGAGTCGCATGTCAACACAAGCACCGAAGTCAACATTACCTTCCTTCAATTCGGCCAACTGGCGGTGAATCGAGGAAGTACAGTACATACTGACGAAACTAAAATGAGCTCTAACAAGGAAATTAAGCGTTTCCGGACACATGTCCACATAATATCTTTTCTTTATTTGTGTGTGAGGAATGTTTCCTGAAAGTTTGGCCGTACCTTATTGTAACACCCTGTATAGTCTGCGGACTGCTTATAAAGTTTAAAATAAACAGTGCAGATAACTGGTTCAAGCAGAAGAAATGAAGCAAGTAAACATGCCACTGTAGAATGAGTGACAAACGCACAGTCCACTTAAGTGTATAGCGATTTCAAAAGGATTCACATTAGTACGTTTAACCAAGAAACTTTCTTACATAATTAATTTAAATGATTCGAATAATGTGGAGAAACGAGCTTGATCTTCATCAGGGTCCCGGCGGAGGTTCGAGTCCTCCCTTGGGCATGGGTGTGTGTGTTTGTCCTTAGGATAATTTAGGTTAAGTAATGTTTAAGGTTAGGGACTGATGACCTTAGCAGTTAAGTCCCATAAGATTTCACACGCATTTTAACATTTTTTTTTCTTCATCAGGCGTTATGTTTATTACAAGTACGGTTTAATTTACGGCATGGTCGCAAACTAGCATCAGTTATGTGGATCTTCAGCTTATGTTGTTCGCATATATGTGTAAAGTTGAAGATACTTAAACGATCAATTCTTTGATTCTACTTCACGTGCTAAAAATTATTAAAGTCAGCATTCTCTAACTCTTTTGTGGAAGTCCTCTTGCGTCGGGAAATCAGACTACAATATTCTATATCGATTATCAAAATATCCAAATTTGGTGTCCCATGACTCTTCCCGTACAAACTCTTGTATTTTAGAATTGGTCGTGTTAGCATGATGCGCAAAGAAATTTCTTTTCTGTACTTTGAAAACATATTTCGAGCTACTATATAGTCTAAGAATTCCCGAAACCTGTGAAGCAAAGATACCCTCTTCTTTCTAATCGTTACCTTGAAATAATCTCTGTGATATTAAAACGTGTTTGGAAAAGTGTTGCGAAAATAAACAATTTATTTTCAAACAAAACTAATTCGACTCGGATAGACAAAATTCCACGTTCGTTTTTAGTTTTATTTCCGGCTTAAATGAACGGTGCGGTTCGTGAGCTGAAGTCTGTAAATATCAGCTGAAGTCCAGAGTAAGAGCATACAAGCTATCTCCCTCATCTTTCCCTTTCACAATACTTGGTTTTATTAACGCAAGAAAGTGCGCGAGGGCTGCCTTGAATGACGTACAGAATGACGTCACGCCGCCCGGCGGAGATCTGCTGACGGAATGCCGTTAGCTACCTGCGTCTTGCGCCACACTTCTGCAATATCGGAGACCGTATCGGCGTACGGCTGACTAGGTTCACACGCAGTGCCGAGTGGCTACGCTGACGAAGCTCCGCCCCGCTCTGTTGAAGTTTAGTCACAAGACGTTCTTAAACTGGCTATCTTAACCGCATTCGTAAACGCTCTGAAACCTACTACCAACTAAGGGATAGACACATAAGAAAAGCTGGTTTCCTGAATTGTTTACAAAAAACGTCGCGTTATTTGCTGCTTCTTTGAGTCATTAAAATTATTGCATTAGCTGCTACACATCCATACATTTATGCAACATTCCTCGAATGACTGATAAACGTATTTGTGCCTGTGGTCTGAACTGATCTACGATGTACATTATATTATACGCTCATATTTGTATTCGGCAATTTCTTAAAACGGTGTGTGCCAGAGGGTACATAATATATCACTATCATTTCCCCAACCTCCCTCCCTTTTTTCCCCATCACGCAGGTAATCTACGGGAAGAGCTACTGTCGAAAAGCCTACCCACAGGGAGAGCTACTACCGAAAAGCCTCCGATAAGACCAAGTATCCCAAATTTCAGATTCTCGCTAATTATGCAAGCTGTATGCAACAATAATTTATACGTTTCTTGATTCATCTGCAAACGTGTTTTCTCCGAATTTGAAAAGTAAGCTATTCCATGGTATTTGAAGACTTTTCCATAGCGCGTCCTGGTGGAATGTTTTAACAACTATGTAGAGCTTTTCAGCCGACTGAACAAACCCGCGGCAAACACTCTCATTCTCAACCTCACCCTCTCCCTCCCTTCCTTTGCTCCCCTCTTACCTTCTACTCTCCGCCTCCCTCCCCCCCACCCACCTTTGCTTTCATTTTATCTTCCTACCGCCCCCCTCTCTCTGCATCCGCTTAATCGAAAATAGTAAAAGTCTCAGACGGACAAACAATACATACGAAATCGGTTGGAAAAGAGTTTTGAGAACGATGTTCTTTTCGGATACTTTCCACTTCCTTAGTAGTCATCCAGTGGAATTTAGACTAGCAGCTGCTGAAGCAAAAACAGATTTATGGGGCGTTCCACTTGGAGGATATTTGACGATTATGGTTGATTCCATTGACTTATCGACTGCTCGGTGATGCTGTAACCAAACAATATCTCATTTTTCTGTGTATTTAAGCGCACCGTGTCATATCCTTCTATATTATTACTACTATTTTTATTGATACCCAGTCGCCATACGTTGCACCAAGCATAATCTGAAAGTCTTCACGAATTTTCAACAACATCATGATAAAACATTCTCTTGAAATACAAGTCAATCGTATGCCAACAGCGTCAAGGCAACTACATGTGTCATCTGTAAGATAATGAGGATGATGTGGCTCTGTTTATCAGACTGTTAATCCCAGCCACACATTTGGTTCTTTAATCACTAAACACGCACTTTATGAGCCAGGAGATATACCGTGTAAATGTCAGCGACTCGGAAGCAAAGAAACGCGATAATAGCCTGGGAAGGCTATCAACTATCTTGTGGTCTCGTGTACGGAACAGAGAGCGCTAAATATTAAAAGAGCAACTCTTGCAAAATCCGTATTGATCCTTGCAAAAGGGGAGTCCCCCAAAGAGAAATCCTGCGAAACCACAAAATATGTTGTATAATTCTATAACAAATTTACGCAAGGGGTAAATGTATTCAGTTATGCTCAAGTACTCTCTGACCCCTCTAAAAAAACTTGCAGTTTCTCCGCCTTTTTATTACCGTATGGGAGGATTTATTGATCTCAAATCAGCTGCTGTTGCATTGGCTACCAGTTTCTTTTTCTGCTCACAATGGATGTAGAATCGAATATGTTCCGTATCATTTCCATCCCAAATCGAGCGACTTAATTGCATGTTACTGTAAGAATTAACGCGATTAAGATTCACGGCAATGTGGCGATTTAAGAAGAGGTACAGAAATATTTGTAGACGCAAAGTTTAGGTGCATTATTACAAGCTCCCTTTCACAAAAATTATTTTTTCTCTATAAAATTTTGTAAATGCTTGTGCAAAGGAACATGTAATTGATATTTCGATTGAAGAACAAAGAGTCCATATGCAAATATTTATACTATCTGTAAAATATACGGGGGCGTGGCCTTCAGTTTTTTCGAGGGCAGCTAGGAGCTGCTGGCTATTCGCTTTTGTCTTTTACCATCCTGGTCCAGTCATGTAAGCATCGTTCTCTGTAGCTGTGAATAATATCTAGTACAGTGAAATAACTTTCATTCCAAATGTGTTGAAAGACTTTACTACGATACGGTCCACATATTTATGTTAAAAAATATTGTGCGGCTAGTTCCATTTTTCAGCTTTTGTGGGAGTGACGCAACATTTCGACTAGACACCGATCCGTCTGAAGTTTCGAAGAAGTAGTCCGATAATTTTAACTAATTACCCAGCATAGAGCGGTTATCAGATCGTGAGGTGCAATATACATTTTTAAAAATTCCATCGGCCCACGTCTTTAGTTGCGCTGCTCTAAACGGCAATGTGGGATACTTACAACCTGCATTACACCGACGTGACACAAGTCATGGGTTATCTCGTAATATCGTGTCGGACCTTCTTTCGCCCGGCTCAGTGCAGCAACTCGACGTGACATTGACTCAATTCGTTGGAAGTCTTCTGGAGCAATGTTGAACCGTGCTACCTCAATAACCGTCCATAATTGCGAAAATATTGCCGGTGCAGGATTTTGTGCACGAAGTGATCTCTCGATACCTCCCACAAATGTCTGATGGGATTCATGTCGGGCAATCTGGGTGGCCAAATAATTCACTCGAAATGTACAGAATGTTCTTCAAACCTGTCATGAACAATTGTGGCTCGGTGACGTGGCGCCCTGTCATCAATAAAAAATTCCATCGTTGTTTGGGAACAAGGAAGTCCTTGAATGACTGCAGATGGTCAATGATCGGTACAGTTGTACTAGAGGTAAACGCAGCCTACACCATAATGGAGCCACCATCAGCTTGCACAGTGTCTTGTTGATTGATAACTTGGATCCGTGACTTCTTGGCTTGTGCACCACACACGAATGCAACCATGAGCTCTTACCAGCTGATATCGGGACTCGTCTGACCAGGCAAAGGCATTCACGTCGGTCGTCTGTTGCCCATTAACGCCTGATTTCGCCGCACTGTCCTAACAGATACATTCCTCACACGTCCCTCATTCATTGCTTGTCTGTTAGCACTGACGGCTCTATGCAAACGCCGCTGCTCTCGGTCATTACGTGAGGGCCGTAAGCCACTGCGTTGTCCGTGATGCGAGGTAATGCCTGAAATTTGTTGTTTTCGGCTTGCTCTTGACACTGTGAATCTCGAAATATTGAATTTCAGAGTTGGAATGTCGCTTGCATCTAGCTCCAACAACCATTCTAGGTTCAGAGTCTGTCGGTCCTCTCTTGCGGCCAGAATCACAACGGAAACCTTTTCACATAAATCACCTGAGTACAAACGACAGCTCCGGCAATGCACTGCCCTTTTATACCATGTCTACGTGACACTACCGCCATCTGTATATGTGCATATCTCTATCCCATGATTTGTCACCTCAGTGTACTTCATTGCTTCGGTATTTATTTAGTGACCAGAGGTGAAAGCAAACTCACAATATACAAGTCGTTATCAAAGATTTTACCGTAAATACGTAAGAGTATTCAAGCTTTAAATGCACACAGCTGTCGGAAATCAGAACCAGAAAGTGGAGGAACTACTGAAAGGTGTAATTCCGCTCCTCATAAGTAGCCTTACTGCTGCACTACGTGGGCTTTCTATATATTGTAACACTGTCGCAATTCTCGGCGATTTGCAACGGCACCACGTTTCCTAGCGCTCACTAAGTCTGTGATTCTTGTCATCATTTATCACCGTGTTCACACTCCATAGCTCGACTTTATCAAGAGCCTTGTAAATGAATGATTTTTCAATTCCCGCGACAACTTGTGGAGAGGAAACCAAACCATCTTAAGTGATTCGCGTTATCTCAGTATCTAAACGACAGAGACCACGTAGAAGTAAAGTACTTATGAGACAAGTTAAAACATTTTCCCAGTTTCCGTCTTCTTTTTCCTTGTCATTGGTTCGATGCAGCCCACCAAGACTTCCTCTCTTATGCAAATTTCTTCATCTCACACTCGCACTAACACTACCCACCCCACAATGCGCCCCCCTCCCCTCACCATGAACCAAGGAGCTTGCCGTTAGTGGGGTGGCTTGCATGTCAACCACAACGAGGGGTACCAGTTAACAGGCGAAACAAACGTGTGGCAGCTGAAGAGGGCAGCAGCCTTTTCAGTAGTTGCGGGGGCAACAATCTGGATAACTGACTGATATGGCCTTGTAACACCAACCAAAACGACGTTTCCGTGCTGGTGCTGCGAGCGGCTGAAATCAAGGGGAAACCACAACCGTAATTTTTCCAGAGGGCAAGGAGCTCTACTGTAATGGTGAAGTGATGATGGCATCCTCTTTGCTATAATATTTCGGAAGTAAAATAGTACCCCATTCGAATCTCCGGGTGGGGCTACTCAGGAGGATGTCGTCCTCAAAAGGAACAAAAAATGGTATTCCACGAGTCGGAGCGTGGAATATTAGGTCCCTTGATCGGGCAGGTAGGTTAGAAAATTTAAAAATGGAAATGGATCAGTTGAAGTTAGATATAGTGGGAATGGACGAAGCTGGGTCCCAGAAGGAACAGGACTTCTGGTCTACATCTACATCTACATACATACTCCGCTAGCCACGAAGCGGTGTCTGGCGGAGGGCACAATTCGCGCCAAAGTCATATTCCCCCCCCTCTGTTCCACTCGCGGGTAGCACGAGGGAAAAACGGCTGTCTGAACGCATCAGTACGAGCTCTTATTTCCCTTATCTTTGAATGATGATCATTATGCGATTTGAAAGTTGGTGGTAATAATATATGCTCTACATCCTCGGCGAAGATTGGATTTCGGAATTTAGTGAGCAGCCCCTTCTGTTTAGCGCGTCGTCTATCTGCAAGTGTGTCCCACTTCAAACTTTCTATGAGATTTGTAACGCTCTCGCGATGGCTAAGTGTACCAGTCACGAATCTTGCCGCTCTTCTTTGGACCTTCTCAATCTCTTGAATCAGACCCAACTGGTAAGGGTCCCATACAGACGAACAATACTCTAAGACTGGACGAACTAACGTATTGTAAGCAATTTCCTTTGCTGAAGGACTGCATCGCTTCAGGATTCTACCAATAAACTGCAATCTAGAGTACGCCTTACCTGTTACTTGTGTAATCTGATCATTCCATTTGAGATAATTTCGAATAGTCACACCCTGATACTTGACTGATGTTACCGCTTCCAAAGACTGATCATTTATTTTGTACTCATACATTAATGGGGATTTTCGCCTTGTTATACGCAGTAGGTTACACTTGAGATAACTGCCAGTCATCACATCACGTATTTATTTTCTGCAAGTCATCATTGATTTGTTCACAACTTTCGTGTGATACTACTTTCCTGTAGACTACAGCATCATCGGCAAACAGTCTAAGGCCGCTGTCAGTACCATCAACCAGATCGTTTATGTAAATCATAAATAGCAGAGGACCTATTACGCTGCCCTGGGGCACACCTGAAGTTACTCTGAAGGGTTATAAGTACGAAATCAAATAGCAAAGAAAAAGGGTTCAAATGGCTCTGAGCACTATGGGACTTAACATCTGAGGTCATCAGTCCCCTAGAACTTAGAACTACTTAAACCTAACCAACCTAAGGACATCACACACATCCATGTGTGAGGCAGGATTCGAACCTGCGACCGTACCAGTCGCGCGGTTCCAGACTGAAGCGCCTAGAACCGGTCGGCCACCCCGGCCGGCATCAAATAGCAGTATTGCAGGAATAAGTCTGATAATTAATAAGGAAATAAGAATGCGAGTAAGCCGTTATTAACTGCATAGTCAACGCATTATCGTAGCCAAAGAGATACGAAGCCAACGCCCGCTACAACAGAAGAAATTTATAGGGCTTCTAGCTCCGCAGATGACGGAGATATTGAAGAAATGTATGACGAGATAAAAGAAATTGTTCAAATAGTTAAAGAAGACGAATATTAATAGTGATTGGAAACTGACATTTGATAGTTTGGAAAAGAAGGAAAATAGTAGGTGAATATGGGCTGGGGAAAGGAATGGAAGAAGGTGTCTGGCAGGATTTTGCATGGAGCATAATTTAATCATCGAAATACTTGATTTAAGAATCATGAAAAAAGGTCGTATAAGTGGGAGAGACCTGGAGACGCCCGAAGGTTTCAGACTGATTATATAACGGTAACGCAGAAATTTCGGAACCAGATTTTAAATCCAGGGGCAGATGTGGACTCGTTGTGAACTGTGGAGTAAAATAGAAGAACCTGCAAAAAGATAGAAAATCAAGGAAATGAGATCTGGATAAGTTCAAAGAATCATAGGTTGTTAGGGAATCCAGAGACTACAAAAGAGGAAAGGAGAACAGTAGAAGACGAATGGGTAGCTTTGAGGGATGAAATAGTGAAGGCACCAGTCCATCAAATAAGTGAAAAGATACGACCTAGTAGAAATCCTTGGATATCACCACAGCAGATATTGGATTTAACTGAAAGGAGAAAATATAAAAATGTTGCAAATGAAACAGGTGCAAGGGAACACAAATGTCTGAAAAAAGAGATTGACAGAAAGTGGAAAATGATGGCTCAAATGGTTCAAATGGCTCTGAGCAGTATGGGACTTAACATCTGAGGTCATCAGTCCCGTAGAACTTAGAACTACTTAAACCTAACTAACCTAAGGACATCACACACATCCATGCCCGAGGCAGGATTCGAACCTGCGACCGTAGCAGCCGCGCGGTTCCGGACTGAAGCGCCTAGAACCGCTTGGCCACCGAGGCCGGCGTGGAAAATGACTAAGCAAGAATGGCTAGAGGTCAAACATAAGGATATAGAAGAATATATAACTAGAGGAATGAGAGATACCGCCTACAGGAAAGTTAAAGAGCCCTTTGGAGAAAAGAGAAGCAACTGAGTGAATACTAAGAGCTCAGATGAAAAATCAGTACTAAGCAAAGAAGGGAAACTGTCATGCAGAAAGAGTATGTAGAGAGGCCACACGTGCGAAATGAATGAATATTATAGAAGGGGACGTACATGAAGATGAAGTGGAAGATATGAAACTGCGCGAAGAATACGACAGAGCACTGAAGGACCTACGTCGAAACAAGGTCCTTGGAGTAGGCGAATTTCCGTCATAACTATTGATATCCCCGGGAGATTATAAAATTATTACACCTGATATGTAATATGTACGAGACAAGTCAAATACTCACGGGCTTAAAGAAGAATGCTATAATTCCAATTCCAAAGAAACCAGTCAGTTTAATACATCATGGCTGCAAAAGTACTAACACCAAATCTGAACAGAAGAATGGAAAAACTGGTCGAAGACGAATTCGGGGAGTAACAGTTTGGATTCCGAAGAAATGTAGGAACACAAGAGGCATTACTGACCCTACGACTTCTCTTAGAAGGCAGGGAAATGAAAGGCAAACCGACGTTTAGCATTTGTAGATTTAAAGAAAGATGTTGACAATGTTGATTGGAATACACTCTTCGAAATCCTGAAGGTAGCAAGGCTAAAATACAGGGAGCGAAAGGCTATTTACAATTTGTACAGAAACCAGACGGCAGTTACAGGAATCGAGGGGCATGAAAGGGAAGCAGGGGTTGAGAAGGGAATGAGACAAGATTGTAGCCTATTCCCGACGTTACTCAAACTCTACATTGAGCAAACAGTAAGGAAACAAAAGAAAAATTAGGCGAAGGAATTAAAATTTAGGAGGAAGAAATAAAATTTTTGAGGTTTGTCTATGACACTGAACTTTTGTCAGAAACAGCAAAGGACTTGGAAGAGCATTTGAATGAAATGGACAGTGTCTTGAAAGGAGGATGTAAGATGAACATCAACAAAAGTAAAACTGAGGTAATGTAGTACTTCGAATTAAATCAGGTGATGCTGAGGGAATCAGACTAGGAAACGAGAAACTAAAAGCAGAAGATGAAATTGAATATTGGGCAGCAAAATAACGGATGGTGGCCAAAGTTGAGGGTACCATATAAAATGTAGACTGGCAATGGTAGAAATGTGTTTCTAAAGAAGAGAAATTTATGCTTCTCAAGAAGAGAAATTTGCTAACATCGAATATAGATTTAAGTGTTACGAAGTCGTTTCTGAAGATATTAGTCTAGAGTGTAGCCTTGTTCGGAAGTGAAACGTGGACAATAAACAATTTAGACAAGAAGAGAATAGAAGCGTTTGATACGTGGTGCTTCAGAAGAATTCTGAAGATCTGATGGGTAGATCACGTAAGTAATAAGGAGGTATTGAATAGAGTGGAGAAAAAGAAATTTGGGAGCAAGATGACTACAAAAGAAGATAGTTTGTTAGGACACGTTCCAGGACATCAAGCGATCACCAATTGAGTATTGGAGGGAAGCAGGAGAAGGGGGGGGGGGGGAGGGGATAAATGGTAGAGGGAGACCAGGAGATGAATACAGTAAGCGGTTTTAAAAGGGTGTAGGTTGCAGTAGTTATTCGGAGATGCCGAGGCCAGGATAGAGTAGCATGGAGAGCTGCATCAAACCAGTCTTCGGACTGAAGACTACACCAGAAACAACATCCCGAGCTCTGCCTTCCCCTTTCCTATGGCTCCAATTAGTATTATGGAGGTTACTCCCTGATGTCTTAACACATGTACTATCATCCTCTACTTCCTTCTTGTCTAGATTATCCACATATTCCTCGTCCCTTCAATTCTGCGGAGAAACTTATCATGAAAGTTTTTAGATCACGGGCCACGTGTCCTGTGGATGCGTCTCATGTGTCTTTAATGCAGTGGTTTTCTGTGCCTTTTACATCCAGATGCCGTTAATCATTGCTGATTGTTCCTAGGGTTCGGAGTGACGTTTGTATTCCAAAGTATTTAACGGTCTGCCTACAAACATAAAATAGAAACCCGAGAATCTACAGAAATTCAGAGATGGTCTAAAGCGGAAATGTTTCAGGGGCACAGTTATACAGCATTCCGAGCCTTAATGGCAAGAGTTTTCCTAGAGTGAGGTATTCGATCGACATTTTTCGTCAGAAAGTGATATTTACTTGCATGCAAAGTGGCGAAGACGTCATTTTTAGTCATCGAGAATACAACTAGCATTTATTGGCATTCCTACGAGACTTACCTTTAGTCCAGTAGTTGATAGGACCGGTTAGTTCAAGCGCATCTGTTAATAGAGGTTGCATTTTAAGGGCCGGACACAGCTGACTTTTAGAACGAGTTCCAGAACTCATCATCATCAGACACTAAAGACAATGCATTGTTGATGTGGCCATCCTTCTCTGTCTCTCGCCATCTTTTCCATTTGGTTGTGATTGCTGCAGCTCATTTTACTGATCATTTTGTGATGTGGATGTTCTGAGTTGATTTTTCTTTCTAAGATTTTTATGTGAAGCTGTTATGTCGGATTAAGTGACTAATTAATTTAGTTTTTTTTCTCTATATCATGTTAATCCGTGCCCTTTTCTTTTAGTGATTGTTAATTAGACTTTCTCGCAGTCCAGAATGTTTCTGTGATTCTTCTCCATATCCATATCTCTATCGCTGCTAATTTTGCTTTTCGTTTTTCCCAGAGTCGATTCTTCACAACAATAACTTATTTTCTGGTTTCTGTATTAAGGCGGATGTTTGTTAACAAATTTATCTTATTTCTAAACAGTCGTTTAGTCATCGCAATTCTTCTTTTAATTTTCGTTATACTTCTGTTGTCATTTGTTGCTGCACTTCCCAGGAATCAAAATTCATTTACTTGCATTAGTATTTTATTTCCTATCTTAATTTTGGCCCTTACTTGTCTGTTCACTTTATTTATCAGCGTTAATATAGTCTTGTTTGTGTTTAGTTTCAATTTGTGATTGTACAAGGAATCAGACAAGATTTTTAACATACAGTATGTCGCTCAGAATCTGCTAAGACTACTGTGTCAAATACCATGTGCTTTTTGTTATTAATTTTGATCCCTTTTGTACCGGTGTTAATTGTTCGTGTTACACTTTCTTAAAATAAATTAAACGGTTTAGAGAAGATAAACTTCTTTGCCGAGATCGTTATGGCGATCTTAGCAAAGAAGTTTATCTTCTCTAATTTGTTGTCACAGATCGTCCCTTGCGGCTTTGTAAATTAAAGTATAAATTAAACACTTAGGAAGAGAGAGAGAGGGCATCCCTATCGGACATCTCTTCTTATCCAGGACTATTCTGAGTTCCATTTCCATCTATTTCTGTACTCTGATTTTTGTAAAAATTGAGAATCAGTCTTTTAACTCCCCAGTCTATTTCAGTTTTCCAATCTTCTAATCCACTCTATCAAAAGCAACGAGCGAGGTGGGGCAGTGGTTAGCACACTGGACTCGCATCCAGACATCCAAAATTAAGTTTTCCGTGATTTCCTTAAATCGCTCCATGGAAATGCTGGGACTGTTCCTTTGAAAGCACGGCCGATTTCATTAGCCATCCTTGAAACAATCCGAGCTTGTGCTCCAATGACTTCGATGTCGACGGAACATTATACCCTAATCTTGCTTCCGTCTTTCCATCAAAAGTTTTTTCCAGGCCAATGAATGCCGCATACGTTTTCTTATTCATCTCAACGCTTCTTCCTAAGATAAATTGCAATGTCTTTATGGTTTTCCTTGTCCCTTTTCCTTTCTTAAATCCAAACTGGTTATTCCAGTTGGTGGATCTTAGCGAAATACGGTCACAGCAGTATTTGAGCTAGTCTGAATGACAGGTGGCGGGGCTAATATCTAATTTGAGAACTTCCGGTCTAATAATCAATTTAGGGAAATTCTCAATACAGTCACATATGAAATTAATGAACCCCCGGTCATCGCTCAGATCCTGGTAGGCGAATTGTACTAAAACTATTATACGGTTTTAGTAATGAAATAGGTCGATCTGAGTACTTTGATGAAGTGTTCCCGATTCCGGCCGTGAGATTATTGCCCTTTGTAACGGATTTGCGTCCATCACACACTGGGGGCAATGTTATCAGCGTTCTTCTTTGAAGACGCGAAGGAAACGAACGTTTCTCTATCATAAACACCAATGTCCACGTTAAATAGTTCTATAGGTTTAGATAATCGTCATTAGCCGTCATAGCTTAAGAAGCACTCCTCTAAAGTTGTGCAATCTTCAGGTATATCCATATTCCTGGTGCCTGTTGTCTAATAACATCCAGTCACCTTCCACCAGTACGTGATCAAGTCACAGCAGAGAACTTCCTTGGTACGTCTGCTAAGCATTCGCCTTGCTGCATTTTCCGCTTACCTCTATTTTATTTTCATTACCTCGTAATTATGTCTTATACTCTAGCTTGGCCTTGGTTTCTTTAGCTTGTTTTCCTGTCGCCTCTTGTAATCCCCAACATGCATAACTCTATCGCTGGCCGATTGAACCTTAGGTTTTTAGTGGTTTTCGCGTTGAAATTCCATGTCTCACTGTCACAAGTCAGAACTAGTAATATACACTGCTTTAAACTCTTGTTTTTCATATACGACCGAACCTTCGTTTTGAAAATGCAAAAGCGTTCGAGGCCACTTTCCCCTGTCCAGCCAATTATTGACTTAACAAATCTCATTAACTATTCCTATCAATTGTTTATTTGTACTTTTTTTCTTTTCGATTTGTTTGTGACAAATTATATTAGTCTTATAACTGAGTTTCAAATAATTTTGTGCTTGTTCGTCATATGCTGCCACATTGTTGATACTTTAAGATACATGTAAGGCAGCGAAAAAATGCCCCTGTCGGAGGATAAAAAAGGCGGAATGTTCCTCATTGAAAGACTCTGGCAGTAAAGTGGGTAACCAATTGCCTCAATTCTCATTCCGCCTTCCTCACGAAAAAATTTGGACATGCGAACATATTCGCGCTCTTTTAGCACAGAACGTACTAAATCCTGTTACCTGGTCTCTCTTTGTAGTTAGCCTTTATATTCAACATCTCCCTCTCACTGCCACTGTCTATATACATGGTGATTATAATTAAAGTTAAACTTTCAAAACGCTGTAGAAATGACACCATTGGTCAGAATAACGTCAAATTGCAGTGGAATATTATCCGAGAAGGGGTAAAACGTATGGCAGAAGAAAAGAAATAGTGTGAAAATTGATCAATATATGTATGTGTCAGAATACGTAAATGAAAACACCTGTCATGCACACGACCTTGCCGGCTGGGGTGGACGAGCAGTTCTAGGCGCTACAGTCTGGAGCCGCGCGACCGCTACGGTCGCAGGTTCGAATCCTGCCTCGGGCATGGATGAGTGTGATGTCTTAGGTTAGTTAGGTTTAAGTAGTTCTAAGTTCTAGAGGGCTGATGACCTCAGAAGTTAAGTCCCATAGTGCTCAGAGCCATTTGAACCCATTTTATTGCACACGATCCACTGAAGTTGGTATAAACACCCCGGGTACACACCTTTTCCTCCTTTCGCGTCTGCGACGTTCGCCATGACTGTCTCAATGCAGGATCCGCTCTGCTTGTAAAGCTGTATTACAAGAATGATGACTGTGCACACGTCGATCTGCAGAAGTTCCGGACACAGAAGCGTTTGAAAAAAGGCGTTGGTCCGATGACTGCCACAGGTGTGCAAAAAATGATTCGGAAATTCGAAAAGACGGGTTCTTTTGGTGTGCAACCTGGTAGAGGGAGGAAACGAATTGACTCGAAGTCAGTGGTAGCAGTGGCCACAGCAGTGGAGGAGGGGGGGGGGGGGGGGGGTGCAAACGTGTAGTGTACGGAAAATTGTCCGAACATTGGACATACCCGTGATCACAGTGCGTAAAATCCTACGAAACAACCTTCTTTGCTATCCATCTAAAATTTTAAAATTACTCAAGTGCACGAATTGCTTCCTGTTGACCTTCCAGCAAGAGAGATCTTTGCTTTAGAATTTCTTGCTCGCTTGGAAGTGGACAATGATTGCCCGCGGAAGATTTTGTGGACAGACGAAGCCCACTTCCATCTAACAGCATATGTCAATACACAGAATTGTCGGTTTTACGGGATCATTTATTATACGGCTATATTTTTTCGAAAAGACAGGTGTTACCTGTACCGTCACTGGTAAGCGCAACCACACCATTCCAGCTCTCCAACAGCGTAGATGTGTGGATGGGATCATTTTTATGCAAGCAGGCGCACCTCCGCACATTGCAAATCCAGTTAAGAGGCTGCTGAAGCGGCATTTCGGAAATGCTAGAGTTATCAGCCGCCGTTTCCCTATAGCCTGGCTTTTCCGATCACCTGATCTTAATCCGTGAAACTTCTGGCTGTGGGGTTATCTGAAAGACGGTGTGTTCAGTGTTCCGATTGCAAACTTTGCTACATTGAAGGCACGCATTGCGCAACACATTCTGAACGTGACCACGGAAGCACTTCGATCAGTTGTGGAACATGCTGTTCCTCTGTTTCACCTTCTTGCAGAAAACGGTGGACAGCATACTGAATATGTTTCGCGCCAGTCACACGGAAATTAATAATTCGATTTGATTTGGACTGATGGTTTTTATTCGGTTTTTGGCCTTAGGACAATTGAAACCCGATGTGATTGATGCTTTTATGCGGTTTTTTGCCTCACGACAGTTAGAAACAGATGTGAGTGATGCTTTCTATGCGGTTTTTGGCCTCAGGACAATTTAAAATTGGTTCTTCCCATCCGATGTGATATGAGCTTGCCGTGGTGGATGGGCTTACGTAACTAACAGCATCACACCTGTGCACCCATCCACACTGAGTAGTACAGTTTGTTTAACGTCAAACGTACACCTTAAGCACTGTTGTATGATTTATTTGTCATTTGTAGTCGAACACTATTAAATTATGATGCTTACAGCGCCATCTATTGCTATATTTTGTAACTATTTATTTTTTCTTCTGCCATATGTTTTTCCCCTATTCCGTTGCAATTTGACGTCATTCTGACCAGTGGTGTTATTTCTACAGCGGTTTGAAAGTTTAACTTTAATTATAATCACCCTGTATGTCTCTATCCCACTGCCTCCACTTTCTCCCATTGATTTACAGTTAAAACCACTGCCAGTGTCTCCTCTCTGTCATACTGCTCTCTTTTGTCTTTCTTTCCCACTGCCACTGTCTCCCAACATTCCTCGGCAGCTCAAAAATTCTAGTGAGTCCAACTTATTCTTTATCCTACACCAATGTGATAAAAATTTCGGTTCAAAATGCGCCCTCCCCTACATCTACATCATAAAGTTCGCTAGTTCGGGAGGGTCCACACTCCCCAAGCTTACGTATGGTGTCTACTCCCAAGTATTTTTCATTTCCACTGTCTTCTCTCTCTTTTGCTTCCTCTGGCACTGTCCCCTCTCTCTTCCAACGTCGCTGTCTCTCTGCTACTCTCTTCTAGCACTAAAAGCGCGAATATTTTTGCATGCCAATATTTTGGCGTAGAAGGCGGATTGAGAATTGAGGCAGCTGGTTCGTCACTTTTCTGCCAGTGTCTTTTAAAAAGGAAGATATTCGCCCTTTTTGTGCTCTGACTGTAGCATTTTCCGCTGGCTCCGTTCTTTTCCCTGCTACAGCAGTGTGTGCTGCTCATATAAAACGAATTCTACAGATCAGAAAAGTTTTGACAATTTTTTTATATGTTTCGATACATTTGTATACTGTGACACACATAAACACAAAATAAATAAGCATAATATGAGTGTTACACAAAATTGTTTGCAGTACATTTTTCGTTGATACTTTTCTCATCGATCGCAGTTTTTCGAAAACATGCAGCTAATGATTTGTATCTTAAGATTAAAAACATTATTAGGAATATTTTACTAAATTTGTAATCTTTTCAGTTTTACATCATTTTCGGCAGTCTTAAGTTCTTTTCAGGCGTGTTAAGGCCCTCTTTAGCCCATTTTTTGCTACTGCTGTACCACTTTGAGCATACTTTTATAGACGTGAAATGTCCATTGTCAGAGACAGCGCATCACAATGTTTGATTGTCGAAAAAATGCTGACTAAAAACATACTTTGGTGACTTCAGAAACCTTGCGATGATCCTAGAACCCTTCCCATGTGTTTCCTATATCATTTACAACTATATTTACATCTCAGACAGGATATTACATCCATAATTACAGTAACTTTGAACATCTGGTTCTTGATAATGGATAAAGATATCGAAAAAATTTTCAAAATTTGCCAAGAACATTATCTTAAGAACATATGATAAAAATGTCGACGTTCCGCCACGTATAAAAATCTTAGAAGTGGCCATCCGCACGATTGGTACTTTTGGTACCAAAAAATCATGGTTTCCCGGGATTTTCTCAGGGATCGTCCGTGAACAAATATTGTAAGCCGGCTAAGGTCCACTCTAGATCACACCTAACGCAAAAGAACCAACCGATTTGTTCAATTTGCCTGGGCTGAAGCAAGTGTGTAGTGTTTGTATTTTGATCCCGTACTGTAAGATGACTACAGGTCGCTGGGCCAATGGCCTCGCACAACACTTGATCCCTCAGTAGAATCCGAAATATGAACGCCTGAAAAACCACATTTCCACCGTGAACGAACCGATTACCATTTCAGCTGCTATGCTTGTTTTTACGGTCTTTGACGGGAGCGATATGAGGGAGTCTGTAGTACTATATTCTTACATTGCCCACATAATACTAGTTCTTGAAACCCTGTAAGTAGGATTTTGCGACATATTTGGCGTCTATCTTCAAGCTTCTGACAGTCCATATTATTCAGCATTCGCGTGACATTTTCCTGTGAGTCGAACAATCCTGTGACCATTCGTGCTGCCCTTCTTTGGAAATATCTGGTATTGGTTCCACACACCTGAGCAATATTTTACGCCTTTTTGAAAGCGCTCTACTTTTTCCTGGTATCCTTTCAAAGACTCGATATTTGCCACTGCTTTACCTACGAATGAGCCTATGTTATCATTCCGTTTTATATGCCCGGAAATTTATACTGCCAGATATTCGTATGGGTTGAATGATTCCCTGTGTGGCTCAATGATATTGTAGTCATAGAACACTATGTTTTAGCTTTGGTACGAACGGATATTGCTGTGGATACCAGAAGGTGGACATAGCAATGACTGTGTAGTCTGTTTCTTTTACTTCTGCTATTATATAATAACGAATTAAGGGTGGATCCGCCTTTTTGCAAGTACACAAATTATTGTTTTGTTTTATCATCCCCAAACATGTTTCACCACAGTTGTGGTATCCTCTGTGTTTTTTTTTTATTATTTTCGTGAAATACATGCATACAGACTATTTTTAAATTGTGTGTGCACTTTGCCTTTTATTTCACATTGTTTGCCTCCTGTGGCTACCTACCAAAATCAGCCACATGTCTAAATTAAAGCTTCTACTTTGTATTCGTTGCTGATATGCTGGCAACGACGAGAGAGTATAGTAAACGAAGGAGCCTACATTCGCATCCTTTCCTCGTAGTAGAAAAACAAGTGTCACAACATCCGAATGACGCCACTGGCAGAGGTACTGAGTGGCCTGTGGGGCCAGCACGCGGTGCTTTTTTTTTTTTTTATCAGTGTCACAATATCCGCCCCGGTCCACACAAAATTTGAACGCAGATATATAAAGTCTGCGATGTTCCCCGTGCGATAACAAATCTCTGCTTTCTGGAGAACATAGCAAAATTAATTTTTCCTGTCCTTGCCTGTCACTGACATCGATTTATATCGCGAAGTTACGGACCGACAGTTTTCCTGTTACTCGATAGACCTTTTCTTGTTACTCGATAGACCGCAACGCGCCTAGAACAACGAATTCTGACTATGTGTCATCGGACAGGGTAGTTTTCCTCCGACCAATCCACTGGTCTCTTCTGCATTGGTAGTTTGTTGTAGCCTATTCATGGATTTCAATATAACTCAATTATTGCATTTCACGTTTACCGGCCATGCAAACAACTGTTTCTCATATAAACCCAAACATGTTTCAGCCTCTTTCTGGCCAGCGTTAGTAGGTACTCTTTATTCAGCTCTTTAAAATGTCAGCATGTTTTAAGCAATAATTATTCTAACGTAATTAGGCCTAAAAATAGCTTTTATCTGTTATCATCACCTTATTTTTTCTATACTGTTGTGTTATGTACGACCATGTGAATATTAGTGTATATTGATAGCTTTTCATTTGCAAAAAAAGTGATATATTAATATAAGTTTGGTGGGCGAATTAGCAAATCACTTTTGACAACAAACGTAATTTTTTGTGTGGAAATGTTCCGCGACTAATTTTTATACGATTACTTGTAATTAGTTTGGATTTATCTGTTCTCACCTGTGTTCTTATTTGTTACTGATATGTACCCACAAACACAACACATGTTCTTTTCTAACTTTGTTCGCAAGCAACACATTTTCTCTTTACAAAACACAGTGTTCATGTTGCTGCTGTGTGTACAGATGGGGCAAGGGTGTGCCAAATTTGACTTCCGAATGTGAGGGAAAGGCCAGCACAAGGAAGAGAGTAAAAATGGTACAAATGGCTCTGAGCACTATGGGACTTAACTTCTGAGGTCATCAGTCCCCTAGAACTTAGAACTACTTAAACCTAACTAACCTAAGGACATAACACACATCCATGCCCGAGGCAGGATTCGAACCTGCGACCGTCGCGGTCGCGCGGTTCCACACTGTAGCGCCTAGAACCGCTCGGCCACAGAGGCCGGCAAGAAAGAGAGTAACTCTCTTGGCAAAACCGACAGTGATCATTCTAAAGGCGTTTCTACTTTGCTACTCTACATTTCGAAGTGGGAACTTCATCAGGGCCTTAGTTATTGTGCAAGGACATCCACGACGATGTCAACACGCCAGGAATACGTATTTATGGGACTTATAAAACTAAACTCCGTCCGGACAGGCCTCGGAAGGCCCAAAGCCACTGAGCGATAACCGTGTCGTCCTCCGCCGATAGGCATCGCTGAATGCGGGTATGGAGGGGCATATGGTCACCACACCGCTCTCCCGGACGTTGTTGGCTTTCGTGACCGGAGCCGCTACTTCTCAGTCAAGTAGCTCCTCAATTGGCCACACAAGGGCTGAGTGCTACCCAATTGCCAACAGCGCTCGGCAGATCAAGACCGTCAACCATCCAAGTGCTAGCTGACACCGACAGCGCGTAACTTGGGTGATTTGAGGGGAACAGGTGTGGCCATTGCGACAAGACCGTTGGTCTTATGGAAGTTGCAGTGCGTTCTAAAGCGCAATTTTCAAAACTGTGTTGGTTGTATCTAGAAATACAGAAGAATACATGTATATTTTCATTAAGACTTACAGTATACCTGCGAATCATGCATATACAACAGAAATATGCGTACGTTGTAGTCTTCAGTCTGAAGACAGGTTTGATGCAGCTCTCCACAATAATCTATCACGTGCGAGGCTCTTCATCTCTGCGTAAAAACTGCAGCTTACATCCATTTGAACATGCTTCGCCGGCCTGGGTGGCCAAGCGGTTCTAGGCGCTACAGTCTGGAACCGCGCGATCGCTACGGTCACAGTTTCGAAACCTGCCTCAGGCATTGGAGTGTGTGATGTCCCTAGGTTAGTTAGGTTTAAGTAGTTCTAAGTTTTAGGCGACTGATGACCTCAGAAGTTAAGTCCCATAGTGCTCAGAGCCATTTTTGAACCTGCTTCCTATGATCAAGCCTTGGCTTTCCTCTACTTCCCTTCAATTTCCGTTAGCAGTTCAACTATTCTTTGATGTTTCAGGATGTCAGGACGTGTTTTACCAACGGATCCCTTCTTTTAGCCAGGTTATACCATAAATATCTTCCTCCCCAGTTCAAGTCAGTGCCTCTTCATCAGTAATCCGATCAACCCATCCAAACTCCAGGATTCTTCTGTAGCATAATTTTCAAAAGGTTCGATTTGCTTCATGCTTGAATTGTACATCGTCCAAGTTTCATTGCAAATCTATACCTATTCTCCAGAAATTCTGAAATGCTCCGTGCCAGTTTTCACAAATTGCAATCAGTAACACACTGTAACTCCCGCAGATGCGCATTTTTGGCTTTTTGACATAGCAATGAAGGTTCTTACTGGACCTGATAGTGAATCTGTGGCTTCGAAATATGCGCTGGAAAAATAAAAACGGTACTGAAAAGACAGTAGAAGCCCGCTGTGTAGCAGACTCGTGCTGTTCGTGGGACCACCATACTGGAACCGGTTGTGGAAGAAATTTTCATCGGCTATAGATAACGGGAGAAGGAATGGTAATGTGGCTGCATCATCACAGTGACCTGCATTAAAACAGTCACACGTAAGACACAACAGTCGGCAATGGAATGATTTTCAATGGGGTGTTAATCAGGAAAGGCTTTTTGATTTACACCCCCGGAAGATGTCCCGGTTACAGTATAACTATTTATTTTTTACTTATTCGCCGCGAAGAAAAGATGTCGATGTGCGGATTCATTAAAAACAAACAATGCGGACCTGCGTTGGCAACCGCCGCTGACGCATTCTGAAGCAGACAGCGGTACCGATGAAGGTACAGCTTTCCCTCAGAACACTAAACGAGGAACGTAAGTGAGCCAGAAGCGGCTCAAACCCGCATGCCGGATTAAGGCCTGTTGGGCTGGTACTTCGTCCAGTGGTTTCTCTCTTCCAGGCAAATACTCGACAAGCTGCCCATCTCCTCCAAGTATCACATGTCGAAACAGATAAAACATGGAAAGATCTCTGAAAAGTTGGTTACACTATTTGCAGACAGAGAGCTACCTCCCGTCTTAAAACCAGTAAACCCTTGATTCTTTAACGAAACGATTTCCCATGCACAAATCAGCTTCAAACTTCTGATTGCAAATAAGTTAATGTTTACATTTTTGACATTAAGATGGAAGCGAGAAAATGTTTAGAAAAGGTTTGAAATTAGATTTAACGATTGTTTCAAGCCGCTAATTGCTCTCATTATCGGACACTTTATGACTGTAGTGTGGGTAATTTGCGTTCCGTTTTAAGCAAAAGTTAGTTTTTCACGCATCTCAATACTTACGACGGCATGCCTTCTACAGTGGTATAATTGTGCAGGTACATTCGGTATCCTTGAATCTCTTGCGAATAGAGTTAGTAGATAGAAGTAATAACTTAACGTCATGCCTCATGCTGCTTCTAGTTCATGAACAGCGAATATAAACCGGGTAGTTTCCGCGCCGTGAATTACGGTGCCGCAAGACATGCACACAGTTTAAGCTACAATAACTGTCTTACTGCACACATCAAAAAACTTTTGCATCACTCCTGCTCCCAGAACTCCTGAAGATAGACGTTGACTGTGGATATTGTATCATAGTCACAGTCCCTTTGACTGTTTCAGAGATGTCACTAAAGTCGCCCAAAGATGTAAACAACTACGCATGAGCAGCACCTATTAGACGGAGGGGTTTCGACAGCCGATCAGTTCCAGTCATTCCACCAAGAAGGAGGTAAAAAAAAAATGCTTCAAATGGCTCTAAGCACTATGGGACTTAACATATGAGGCCATCAGTCCCCTAGACTTAGAAGTACTTAAACCGAACTAACCTAAGGACATCACAGACATCCATGCCCAAGGCAGGATTCGAACCTGCGAACGGAGCAGCAGCGCGGTTCCGGACTGAAGGGAAGGAGGTACACGGCTCTTGTTGTCTCTACTTCAACCATGCCTAGACGGTCAATACCGCGGTTCGATAGCATCCGCATTGTTATTTTGTGCCAGGAAGGGCTCTCAATAAGGGAAGTGTCCAGGCGTCTCGGAGTGAACCAAAGCGGACATGGAGAAGATACGGAGACAGGAACTGTCGATGACATTCCTCGCTCAGGCCGCCCAAGGGATACTATTGCAGTGGATGACCGCTACCAACGGATTATGGCTCGGAGGAACCCCGACAGCAACGCCACCATGTTGAATAACGCTTTTCGTGCAGCCACAGGACGTCGTGTTACGACTCAAACTGTGCGCAATGGGCTGCATGATGCGCAACTTCACTCCCGATGTCCACGGCGAGGTCCATCTTTGCAACCACGACACCGTGCAGCGCGGTACAGAGGGGCCCAAAAACATGCCGAATGGACCGCTAAGGATTGGCTGCACGTTCTCTTCACCGGTAAGTGTCACATATGCCTTCAACCAGACAATCGTCCGAGACTTGTTTGGAGGCAACCCGGTCAGGCTGAACGCCTTAGACAATATCCAGCGAGTGCAGCAAGCTGGAGGTTCCCTGCTGTTTTGGGGTGGCATTTTGTGGGACCGACGTACGCTGTTGATGGTCATGGAAGGCGCCTTAACGGCTGTACGATACGTAAATGTCATCCTCCAACCGATAGTGCAACCATATCGGCAGCATATTGGCGAGGCATTCGTCTTCATGGACGACAATTCGCGACCCCATCGTGCACATCTTGTGAATGGCTTCCTTCGGGATAACGACATCGCTCGACTAGGTTGGCCAGCATGTTCTCCAGACATGAACCCTATCGACCATGGCTGGGATGGATTGAAAAGGGCTGTTTATGGACGACGTTACCCATAAACCACTCTGAGGGATCTACGCCAAATCGCCGTTGAGGAAGGGGACAATCTGGACCAACAGTGCCTTGATGAACTTGTGGATAGTACGCCACGACGAATACATCAATGCAAGAGGATGTGCTACTGGGTATTAGAGGTTCCGGTGTGTACAGCAATATGGACCACTACATGCAGTGTGTGGTTTTCATGAGCAATAAAAAGGGCAGAAATGATGTTTATGTTGATCTCTATTCCAGCTTCTGTACAGGGTCCGGAACTCTCGGAATCGAGGTGATGCAAAACTTTTCTTGATGTTTGTATGTTAAACCTTTGACATTAGATTATGCATCTTAATTGACAGATTATGACAGAATCTCAAATTTTTAAATGCGGTCAGTAATCATATGAAACCTCGAAAATCATATGAAACATCGAAAATCACATTTTTGTCGCCCCCTAGAAACCAACAGACAGGCAACATGCAACTGGGTTGTGCGCCATGAACCGAATCATGAACCGGGTAATCGCATTTAGTAACACAAAAGACGACCTAGCAGGAATGTCGTCCTACTACAGGAATAAAATAAGGCTTAAGGCTAAATCAGCAAATATGAATGATCCTGAGAAAGAGGAATAACGCGAAACAAACGGCACATTGTACAACCATCATTTGCCACAAAGCATAAGTGTGCTAAAGGGGTACGGAACGCAGCATTAAAGAAAGAAATGTAACTGTTAAAACCACGTACGAATTAGGAGAGACACAACAAAATCATTTTTTTGGGAAATAAATTTAAACAGATTTAAATTGACTTTTAAAGAGTCAGTAATAGTCTGAATAAAAGTATCCAGACACCGGTACGTAACGCGGAAATTACCACCAGATGTCTCGAGAGGCGGACCCGCCAGTATAAAATGAGGCGTTGAGGACTGTGTTGTCAGCGGAGAAGCAGTAACAGTAACATGGGTCGATCAATAGTGCTCAGTGACTCCGAACTTGAACCAGTCATCGGATGTCATCTGAGTAACAAGTCCGTCAGGACTTTTCAACCATTTCAAAGCTGCCCAAGTCGACTGTTGGTGATGTGATTGTGGATTGAAAAGCGAAGAAACAGCCACAGCTAAACCAAAATCATTCTTACTTCCTGTGCTGACGGACATTATGAAGGGTGGTTGTAAAAAAGCGCTTGAAATCAGCTTGCGAGTTTCAAAGTGCCACCAGTGTGTCCGTGCCTTGGAACCTGAAAAAAATGGGATGCAACGCTCGGACAACTTGTCGTAAGCCAGACATTTCTGCTGCCAGTGCTAAGAACGATTGAGGTGGCGTTAAGAGCGACACCACTGGACAGTGGATGAGTCATGAATCACGCTACACCCTGTGGCAATCCGATGAAAGCATTTGGGTTTGGTTTTAACGTTTAGTCGTGTGACTGGGGCCTCCCGTCTGGTACACCGTTCGCCGGGTACAAGTCTTTCGATTTGACGCCACTTCGGCGACTTGCGCGTCGATGGGGATGAAATGATGATGATTAGGACAACACAACACCCAGTCTCTGAGCGGAGAAAATCTCCGACGCAGTGGGGAATCGATTGGAGGATTGACATTCTGTCGCGCTGACCACTCGGCTACCGGGGGCGGACTTTGGGTTTGGTGAATGTCAGGAGAACATTATGTGCCATGATGCTGTGAAATTGTTGTTGTGTTCTTCAGTTGAAAGACTGGTTTGATGCATTTCTCCATGCTACTCTATCCTGTTTAAGCCTCTTCATCTCCGAGCAACTAGTGCAACCTACAACCTTCTGAATCTGCTTTCTGCATTCATTTCTTGGCCTCCCTCTACAATTTTTACTCCCCCCCCCCCCCCCAGTACTTTTGCCCCTCCAGTACTTAATCGGTGATCCCTTGATGCCTCAGAATGTATCCTACCAACCGACTCCTTCTTCTAGTCAGGTTTTGCCACAAATTTCTCTTCTCCCCAATTCTGTTCACTACCTCCTCATTAGCTATGTGAAATACCCATCTAATCATCAGCAATCTGCTGCAGCACCATATTTCAAAAGCTTTTATTCTCTTACTGTCTAAACTATCGTCCATATGTCCGCCTCGATAGCTGAATGGTCAGCGCGACGGAATGTCACGCAAAGGGGCCCGGGATCGATTCCCGGCTGAGTCGGAGATTTTCTCCGCTCAGGGACTGGGTGTTGTGTTGTCCCCATCATCGCCATCACCTTATCCCCATCGACGCGCAAGTCGCCCAAGTGACGTCCACGAAAAAGACTTGCACCAGGCGACCACTCTACCCGACGGGAGGCCCTAGACACACTACATTTCATTTCATCGCCCATGTTTCACTTCCATACGTCGCTACACAACAGTGAAGTACGGAGGAGGTAGTGTTACGGTTTGGGCGTATTTTTCGTGGTTGGGGTGTGGTCCCCTTATTGTGCTTAAGAAAACGGTAAGTGCGGAAGGATATGAACACATTAGTCAGCTGTAGAGGAACATTTCGGAGATGATGATTATTTCTGTCAGCATGACAGTGCACCTTGTTACAAAGCAACATCTGTCAGGCAATGGTTTGTGGAAAATAACATTCGTGAAACGAACTGACCTGCCCAAAGCTCCGACCTGAACCTAATGGAACACCTCTGAAATGAGTCTGAACGGCGACTTCTCTACAGACTCCAATGTCCGACTTCACTGCCTGCTCTGGTTTGGTCTCATGAAGACGAATGAGGTGTCATTCCTCCATCGACAAACACCTCACTGAAAATGTCCACAGCAGAAATCAAGCCGTCATAAAGGCGGTGGGTGGGCGTACCCCTTACTGATGTCCACTGACATGTGTTCGGATACTCTTGATCAGATAGTGTATAAATTATTGTTTTAACTTTTTTTTAAATGTGGTCTCACCTGCGTAAAATATTAGTGCAAGGTTCAACGTCTCAGCTGGAATAACGCCAATGTCATCTGGAATTCACTGTTTTGGTTCGTGGACGGACCGTGACCGAGTCCTGCAGATCCTACTCTTGACGTAGTCAAGGAATAACATCACAAATGAACATATTGTTGATCTTTTCGGCAAGGGACTAACATTGGATCTTGAGATAACATTGCTTGCACGGTCTCTAATGACTGTCTCGTAGAGTGCTACATGCATATCCCTTTTAATATCAGGCTTCATAAAGTTGGGAAAGGCTCTGCAGTACAAATGTAAGAAAAGACTACAGGATCCCGACACACTGATTCCAATGACTACTGATGTGGATTGATTTCCTTTACCAGAAAAGTAAGGTCCGATTACACCGACCGACGAAACACCACATCGTAGCGTCTTCCTGTAGCTGTGTAAAGTGTGTTGATGAACGGCATTGAGTTCTGTTCCAGTAATAAAAGACTTGCTGGTTCGCGGAATCCATAAGATGAGAATCGATCTCATCCGGCATCAACATCTAGTTCCCTAAGTTCCACTTTCGACGCTTACGTACTTTTTAGCAGTACACTTCTAGTGGTAACTGATGATCGTTCTCCTTTATGTGTTACACGATTTGCAGCTTGTACGGCGGAGAGTTTAAATCCATGGAGAATTCAGCGTACGATCTCACGGGATAACAGGATCTCAACTGCTTGACTAGACGCTGGACGTCGCTCGCGCGCTCTGTAAAACTAATGCAAACGGCCTCGGTATTCTACTGGATACGTACCTATCTCGGTCGCCTTATCGATTTATCAGCGCTGACACAATTTCTTCAGACTTTACAAATCCACGTTATTATGTCCGACCATACACTCGCAGAGCAAAATACCCGTATTTTCGCAAAACATTTTCTGGGGGTGAAGTATGTCGTTACTTAATCCACAGTTTCGTTAAGTTATAGGTAAATGGCGTGGTTCCCTGTAGTCCAAGGTCCTTCTTCTGCAGCGTTATGAACTGCAGCGTTATGAATTACACACAGTTGTCACGCCATATTTCAGAAATCATCATCGTTGTTTCCTTATACCCTTCGACAGTTACATCTATACTCCGCAAACCACCCTGCGGCGTGTCGTACCATCACTCCCACCTTTCCTGTTGCAGTCGTGAATGTTTCGTGGAAAGAACGATTATTGGTAAGTCTCAGAGTAAGCTCAAATCTCTTTAATTTTACTTTCGTGGTCTTTTGCGAGATATGCATAGGATGGAGCAATACACTTGTTGACTATTGTAGGAACGCACGCTCCCATAATTTTAACAGTAAACCACGCTGTGATTCAGCTTCTGCCACTGGAGTTGGATAAGGGTCTCTGTGACGCTTTCGCGTTAACTAAATGAACCTGTGACGAAGCATGCTACTTTTCTTTCTGTCTCCTATTTCCTATATCATTTCTGTCCTGTATGGGTCCCAAACTCAGAAGCAATATTGAAGTATTAGTCGAACGAAAGTTTTGTAATCCACCTCCATCGAGGGTGGACTACACCATCAGTTAGGTCATTTATACATTTACATATTGTGAACACTAATGGTCTTGTGTCAGCTGAAGTTATTTTTATGTCTGAAGATTCCTCTCCGTTATCAATACATGCTGCGTTCTGTTTGCTATGAGCTCTTATGTCCAATCATAAAACAGCTCTGATATTCCGTACGCTAGTATTTTGTTCATTAGGCAACAGTGCCGATCTCAAGGACCACGGCATCAACCCGGGCGCCGGTGACTGCTGCCATCTGGATCTCGTACAATCGTTGTTTGCAGAATCCTCGTTGAGTCTAACAGAGAACGTTTTTGATCTCCAACAAGGTGATAAAACGCGAGCATAAAAAGTGTCCAAAAATTCTACATCAGATTGACGTCAGCGATATAAACCTATAGTTTTGTGCGTCTGTTCGACAACGGTTCTTGCTGAAACAAGCCACTGTTGGTGCCATGCCGGTATTACTCGCTCCTTGTTTTCGGTAACATAAGGGCCGATTAAAAAGTTTTAGTTCGAAGGCCGTACAGTCCTGAATCTATAAGTGAATCGCCGTGAGCATTGAGTCATTCGTGTCACGGTGGCACCAGACTGAAGCTACGCGTTTGGTAAAATACCATGTCCTTCAGCGTGAAGAAGTCCTTCTGCACAGCCTCGTCCGGCAGGATTCGTCGACCCTTCAAGGCCTTCTTTAAAGGACCGATGGCGTGATAATCGCTTGGGAAGAGATGAGGACGATAGCGCAGATGATCGAGTGACTCCAGTTTGAATTGGCGTAACTTCTGCGTCGCGATATTTGCAGTATGGGGACGTGAGTTATCATGAAGGAGCAGCACCTTCTGTCGCAGTTCCTCGGCGGTGGCTTCCGACAGACATTCTGCCCCATACACAATCTTCATTCTTCTTTGGATGTCTAATCGTGATTGTCCTTCGGTAGCCAAGAAAATAACAACAGTACATTGGTCCTGTTTGGACGCATTTGGTAACAATGTTATCATAGCTCACGTTTCCGCATTTAACGCACGCACGTTGGAAAGACACGAATGTCATACTAATTCCTTGGTTACAGGTTGATACTTATACGCCCGCATCGGAATCGCGCTACGTTGTATATACGCTGCAGCAACGCCGTTAGATGAAAACTTTTTGATCGCCCGCTTATAGTACAAATAGCATATCGAGCACATTCTTGATGAAGTGCATGAAATAAATGCAGACAGTTAACTATTGTGCAAAAGTAAATCACAGTGGTGTCTAAGCACTGCTGTAATGGGTCACTTAAAATCAACGGATCACTTGTTAAAAAAATTATATTTGACGCGTTTCGGGCGCAGCAAATTCTCAGGACATCTATAACGTACACAAGACATTAAGATTAAAATGTTCTGAAAGATAGTCAAGTACATTGACAATTATGTTCACGTATCAAACAAAATACATTACTTTCTAGAGTTTCTTTAGCTCAGATTGCCAGTCTTTCAGTAAATTATTATGAATACAGTATTCCTACACACGAGAATTTCGGTCTCCACAAAAAGAAAAGGATTATAGCATTGAATGTTGCTGGTTTTCATTAGTATACTCATCGGTGCACGGTTGATGGCGAGCTGCCGTTACGGAACATAGTGTGCTAGCTAGTTAGCAAAACCAGGTGGCACAGTCAAATACGGCCAACTGTCGCATAATGGTCATGCCATTGCACTCTAAATCAGCTACGATATCCACATCCGTGCTTTACAGTCTTCTGAGATTGTTCCAGAGTCGTTCGAGAATTCTTATTTTGCCTGTGTTCACAGCAGCACTGCAATATATTGTACGTTGGTTCTGGATTCAGGCCCGCCGATTTCGGTGGCAGCCTCTTTGTAGACTTTTATAACTTTGATTGCACTTTCATGCATCACGGCAAGTAAAGATAATTGAGAAATGTTCATTCTTTTTGAAAAAATCCGCTTCTCTGTAACTTTTAGCGCATTTTGAAGACACACGCTTGGAGTTGATGGAGGGTATAGCACACACTCTTCCCCCTTCAAAGCCGGCCGCTGTGGCCGAGCGGTTCTAGGCACTTCAGTCTGGTACCGCGCGACCGCTACCGTCGCAGGTTCGAATCCTGCCTCGGGCATGGATGTGTGTGATGTTCTTAGGTTAGTTAGGTGTAAGTAGTTCTAAGTTCTAGGGGACTGATGACCTCAGATGTTAAGTCCAATAGTACTCAGAGCCATCTGAACCATTTTGAACCCCCTTCAAAACTCCACTTGGTTCACTCGCATCCGATGATAAGTCTCATCAAGATTATCCCGTTTGTGAGTGTGTGTGTGTGTGTGTGTGTGTGTGTGTGTGTGTGTCGAATCCACGATCGTAGTAGGTTCACTTTGCGCGTGCACAGTCGGTGACGACCGCTCGCCAAGTGTGTCAGAGTGCTTCTGTTATGAACTGTCATCCCCCTTCATTAAAGCGAGACCAAGATGTCGGCGCTGTATTTATTTTTAGACGTATTCGGTGTCGGTTTCAAAGACGTTTTCACCGCAAAAAGTTAAAGAG